>NC_134356.1:196963858-197579483 GCF_048569485.1 Anomaloglossus baeobatrachus | reverse complement strand
GACACTTGATGTTCTCTTCTGGGTAATACTGTGGCACATGCATAGCAGTTTCAGGCCACGGCACTTTACTTGTGAACGATATCCGGGCAGAACAGATACGATGAATGTCCATCTTCCTTATACAGGGACACATGGGTCAATGTGTTACGCTGTGCCCAGACTACGTGCTGTGATCCCTTACATCAGCCTAGACCCCTACTCGTTTCTTACGTTCTTAGCTGGGTTTCCTTCCTAGAGCCCCACACCATTGGCCAACACTGGACTCACTCCTACAACAGGCTCTCTCTCTACCAGGTATCACTCACTTGCGTGTAAGCTAGATCTCTGCCACTAAAGGTTTTTTACTGGACATACTCCCTTTTCTTGACACACACATAACACTTTTCTCATTGCTAAAGGTGTCTACTTCATTGTTCTCACACTACATCCTAATTGACATCTTAACAGGAACACACACTGGTTTCTAGCCCTCCTCCCTATCTCTGGCTGACTAGGTATTAACCCTGTCCTTTCCAAACAAGAGTCTATATAACAGCAAAAAGAAGACAGTGACCTCTTGTGGTTGTTGGTTAGTACTGCAGCCCACAGGGAAATTAACACTTGTTACCAGAGGAAAACATTGCAGAAGTGCAAACATTACAGAAATATGATTAGTGTCTTCAGGGGGGAATGTGACAGCCTGTCCACCTCCTTACACATGGAGCAGGCAGAAGTGGCCAGAATTACAGAAACAGTGGAGCAAGCTGTGCTAGATTGTTTTCTTAGATGGGAGTTATAAAAACAATGCAGCACGGCTCACTTGGCTGTTTTCATGATCCTGGCCACATATTAACAAGAACTTCTATCAAAGCCATGAACCAAGTTCAGCTGCCTAAGCAGTTAGCCTCAAGGTAGCTAATAGCAATTCTTATGCCTATGTCTACAAAAGAACATGATCACAGATGGCAAATACTAATAACACAACTGGATGATGCATTGTATATGCTAATTTAGGCCATTTAAGCCGTAAAATACTTTTAAAGTAATGTATCGTTGTTTTACTAAAACGTTGGTAAGGCCCTCACCAAGATGTTCTCACCTCTAAACTTCAGTGCTGGTATGGTGTCTTTAGGGGTGATATGCAGTGCCTTTTGGCCTCCAAACATAGTGTGTATTATGGAATCCAAAGAGTTCAATTTTGGTCTAATCTGACTAGAATATATTCTCTTAGTATTTCACAGGTTTGTCTAAATGTTGTTGAGGAAACTTTACACGCGCTTGAACATGATTTTTGTTCTGTAATGGAGTCCGTGGTGAGCATGTATACAGGTCATGGAAGTTGAGTGCATTACTTATTGTTTTCTTTGAAACAATTGCACCTGCTGGTTCCAGGTATTCCAGGTGACATGTTCAATACTTATTTCACTCACTTTATTACAGTATATATAATCTATAATTTTGTAGCCAAAAAGGAGACGGCCAAGAAAGACATCTTACACAGCGACCCCGAAGCATCAGTGTCCGCCCCTGGTTGTGGACAAATGAGGACAATATATAAATACATTTCTAAATTTTTCATCTATACCTAAATGAAGGTATTAAAAATGAATATTTTGCAGAACAGTAGAATAGTGCATTCCTAGCTGCCTATTATGTACATTACCAGTCAAAGGTTTGGACATAACTTATCACGCAAAGGTTTTCCTTGTTCAGCTTTACACCCCATCGGCATTCTCTCAAACAGCTACATGTCTTAAAATAATGATAGGCTGTCATTTCAGTTTCCTTGGCAGAGTGCTTCTCGCCATATTCTGGCTTACAAAAGTTGCGTAATAGGGCCCAGCACTGTATGCACCTGTGTACCATCACTGCCTCTGTGAAAAACACGCCTGATGATCAGCATCACTTTCCGAAGGTTAGTGATTCCACAAGTTAACTCTTGAAAAAGCATACATGTTCATTGGAAGTTATTGCAGGTGACTACTTGATGCAGCTGCTTGAGTGGACGTGAAGGTAAAGTTGACATACTAGTAAAAGTAGTTTCTTTCACCCATTTTTCTTTACTCCTTATTTCCATGTGTGTATCATTGTGCTTTTCTACCTTCAATCTGAATTGGCAACGTACACAATCCCCAATAAGAACAAGGAAGCCATTTCATGAACAGATGTGTCCAAACTTTTGACCAGTACTGTATATACTGATGATGATATTCTTTCCCAAGTACATTTAGTGGAACAGTACATTTCTCAGACAACCATTGATAAAACGTCACTGATAGCATGCTAAAGGGTACTTTACACGCTGCAATATCGGTATCAATATCGCTAGCGAGCGTACCCGCCCCCGTCGGTTGTGCGACACGGGCAAATCTCTGCCCGTGGCGCATAACATCGCTTACACCCGTCACACGGACTTACCTTCCCTGTGAGGTCGCTCTGGCCGGCGAACCGCCTCCTTTCTAAGGGGGCGGTTCGTGCGGCGTCACAGCGACGTCACACAGCAGCCATCCAATAGAAGCGGAGGGGCGGAGATGAGCGGGCAGAAGATCCCGCCCACCTCCTTCCTTCCTTCTTTTCCGGTGGACTCAGGTAGGAGATGTTCGTCGTTCCTGCGGTGTCACACGTAGCGATGTGGGCTGCTGCAGGAACGACGAACAACATCGTACCTGCAGCAGCAACGATATTATGAAAAGGAGCGACGTGTCAACAATCAACGATTTTTGACGTTTTTGCGATCGTTGATCGGCGCTCCTTGGTGTCACACGCTGCGATGTCGCTAACGGCGCCAGATGTGCATCACTAACGACGTGACCCCGACGATATATCGTTAGCAATGTTGCAGCTGGTAAAGTATCTTTAAGACATGTAAGTGCATGTATTTCTGTGCATACTTGATACTGCATAAATCGAAATGTTTTAAAATGTTGTTTCAATTTTTTCAAAATTTTCATATCATTATTACAATTATAAATCCTGTAATTTCCATAATTTCACAACTTTTTCTTCTTGGTGTTGCAATTTTAATGGAGTGTATATATTTGTATACAGTATGAAACCGTACACAGCCCCCTTTATACAGTATGAACCTCCACACAGCCCCCTATATACTATATGAGCCCCCACATAACCCCTATATACAGTACTAGCTGTACTACCCGGCTTCGCCCGGGTTAATAACTGTTGTTAACAAAATAGAATGTATTAAGAAAAATGTATTCTGCACACAAAAACCACAAAACAAATAGATAGAAATGTAATTATTAAAAGGCAAAAACTAAGCTAATAGAAGCATTTCACAACATATATTTCAAAACCACAGATATTCCACACAGATTTAACTAAATTGGACAAGTAATGTGGTCCGTCTGTTTCTTTCCCCGTCTGTCTCTTTCCCCGTCTGTCTCTTTCCCCGTCTGTCTCTTTCCCCGTCTGTCTCTTTCCCCGTCTGCCTGTCTCTGTCTGTCTCTTTTTTTGTCTGTCTCTATCTCTGTTTCTTTCCCCATCTGTCTCTTTCTAGGTCTGTCTCTTTCCCAGGTCTGTCTCTTTCCCCGTCTGTCTCCCCGTCTCTTTGTCTGTCTCTTTCGCTGTCTGCCTGTCTCTGTCTGTCTCTTTCCTTATCTGTCTCTATTTCTCTATCTCTTTCCCCGTGTGTCTCTATCAAGGTCTGTGTCTTTCCCCATCTATCTTTGTCTGTCTCTCTGGCTGTCTCCTCCTTCCCTGTCTGCCTGTCTCTGTCCCTGTCTGCATGTCTGTCTGTCTCTTTCCCCGTCTGTCTCTTTCCCCATCTGTCTCTTTTCCTGTCTGTATCTTTCCCCGTCTCCCCACCGACATCTTATTACCTCACACATAAGCTTCTTATACTAACAATGTCTTTTGTTCCTATAGCAACCAATCACAGCTCCTACTAAAAACCTGTAGTTCCATGCTCCATTTACTTTAATGGAGGCATGTATTTTGGAGAGTAACTGTAAAGTGCGGGGTTAAATTTTCCTCTCAAAACATAGTCTATGACGTTCCCTGGGTCACATGAGGTGTCTGTGCAAAATTTCATGATTGCAAATGCGATGGTGCGGATACACTTTTCGTTTCACATTTTCCCCATTATGTAGATAGGGGAAAAATTGATTGGTAAATTGGAATGTGCGGGGTTAAAATTTCGCCCCACAACATAGCCTATGACGCTCTCGGGGTCCAGACAAGTGAGTGTGCAAAATTTTGTGGCTGTAGCTGCAACGGTGAGATGCCAATCCCGGACATACACACACACAAACACACATACATACATACACACATTCAGCTTCATATATTAGATGAGCCCCATATAACCCCCATACAGCATCTCTATATACATTATCAGCCCACACAAAGACCCCTCTATATACAATGTGAGCTCTCACAAAGCGCCTCTATATACAGTGAGTCCCTACAGAGCCACTTTATATACAGCGTAAGACCCCATATAGCATCCTATATACTGTATGTATGAGCCCACAGTTTCCTAAATACAGTATAAGCTTATATATAGCTTCCTAAATACAGTATGAGGCCCCACATAGCTTCCTATATGCAGAATGAGCCTCCACAGAAGAATATATATTATGAGCCCCATATAGCCTCCTATATATATTATGAGCCCCCACATAACTTAATATATACAGTATGAACCACTTATAGGCTTCTATATACAGTATGAGCGCCCACATAGCCTCCTAAATACAACATGAACCCCCATAGCTTACTATATACTTGATGAGCTTCCATATAGCCTCCTATATACATTAGCCTCATATATACAGCAAGAGTCCCCACAAGGCCTCCTAAATGCATTTCCGAGCCCGCACCTCCTATATACTGTATGAGCCCCCACATAGCCTACTATATACATTTCTGAGCCAGCAGCACCATCCTCCACCAATGTGTTCATGGCTGTCTGCTTCCTTTGGATGTAAATAGATGTAACATGAGGAAGCGGGCAGTGAGAGAGGGCATGGTGCAGCCTGCAGTCCACTGTTTACAGCCCCTTAGGCCTTCTCAGACCGCACGCCAGACTGGGACAGCCAGTGGGCTGGATGCGGCCAGTGTGCTGCACTTTGCTCAGCCCTGTCCTAATAAAATGTCTAACACCTCTCTAGAGAATGTCTTTAGGGGTGATATAGGAAAAACTGTGAACTTGACATTATTTTACCTTATTTAACCACTTCACGACATATGACGTAAACTTATGTTATGTCCCTCCTTTAATGCGAGGTTGCACACCAAGGCCTCATCTTTCCTGGCACCATGACAGCTGATTTAATCAACCACCATGTGCTTCTCACAGCCTGCAGCTATTAACCAGTTAAATCCTGCTAAGAGATTGTGATTTCTGCTATAGAGAACAGTGCTGAGGAGCAATCAGTCGATCACAGCTTCAAGTCCCCTAAACTAAAGGGACTAGTAACTACAATAAAAAGTAAAAGTTGCCCAGTCAAGAAAAAACAATAATAAAAGACAGCTATTTGGTATCGCTGAGTTCATAAGTGTCCCATCTATCAAAATATAAAATAAATTAATCCGATAGGTAAACTGGGGAAGACTATTCTCTTAAAAGGATTGCTACTTCTAATAGGTGTCGCTAGAGCTTGTCTCCTTCCTCACTGGAGGGACAATTTGGAAAAAAAACATCAAAACACTATATATATGTTTTTTGGGTCGCCACTACATTCAAATAAACTGCAATAAGTGGCAATCAAAACATTGTATCTACCCCAAAATGGTATAATTAAAAACGTCATCTCAGGGCCCAAAAAGTAAACCATCACTGAGCCCCAGATCACGAAAAATAAAAATGTTATGGATCTCAGAAAATGTCAACAAAATCAATTTTTTTCCATATAAATTTCCAAACTTTTTTCCCAGCTTAAACTAATAAAAACATGTCTGGCATCTGTGTACTTTTACTGACCTGCAAAACCATAATGCCAATTCAGTTTTACCATATAGTGAACATGGTAAATCTATTATATAAAACTGAGATGTATGTATGTATGTATGTATGTATGTATGTGTGTGTGTGTGTGTGTGTATGTGTGCATGTACGCTAAAGGAATCCGCACCGTCGCATTTACAATCACGAAATTTTGCCCAGACACCCCATGTGATTCAGGGAATGTCATAGATTATGTTTGGACAGGAAATTTTAACCCCGCGCTTTACAGTTACTCTCCAAAAAAACCTGCCTCTATTAAAGTCAATGCAGCTGCGAGCTATAGGTTATTAATAGCAGCTGTGATTGGTTGCTTTAGGAACAAAATAAATTGTTAGTATAAGAAGCTTATGTGTGAGGTAATAAGATGTCATGGGGAGACAGATTGTGAGAGACAGAAAGAGATATACAGACAAAGGCACAGACAGACTGAGAGGCAGACAGGGAAAGAGACAGAGACAGACAAACAGGGAAAGAGACAGAGAGAGAGACAGTCCAAGAGACAGACAGAGGCAGACACAGGCAGACAGGCACAGGGAGACAGGGAAAGAGACAGAGAGACAGACAGAGATAGAAAAGAGACAGAGACAGACAGGGAAAGAGACAGAAACAGGGAAAGAGACAGGGAAAGAGACAGAGACAGGAAAAGAGACATAGACAATGAAAAAGACAGGGACAAGGAAAAAGATAGGGAAAGACAGAGAAAGAGAGAGAGACAGACAGTCAAAGAGACAGACAGAGGCAGACAGACAGACACAGACAGACAGGCACAGGCAGACAGGAACAGAGACAGACAGAGAGACAGACAGGGAAAGAGACAGACAGGGAAAGAGACAGAGACAGGGAAAAAGACAGGGAAAGAGACAGGAAAAGAGACAGACACAGAGAAAGAGACAGAGACAGGGAAATAGACAGAGACAGATGGGGAAAGAGAAAGATGGGGAAAGAGGCAGACGGGGTAAGAGACTGACAGACAGACACAGAGATAGAGAGAGACAGACACAGACAGAGAGACTGATACAGAGACAGACAGAGAGATAGACACAGACAGACAGATGGACACAGACAGATAGACAGACATGGATAGAGACAGACACACACATGTATAGAGACAGACACACAGACAAAGAGACAGACAGAGAGACAGACACACAGAAACATACAGGGAAAGAGACAGACAGAGAGACAGACACACAGAGACAGACAGAGAGACAGACACACAGACAGAGACAGACAAACAGAGACAGAAAGATAGAGATACAGGCAGAGACAGACACACAGACAGACAGAGACAGACAGACACACACACACACACACACACAGAAAAAGACAGACACACATTAAGAAACAGACAGACAGAAAAAGAGACAGACGGAAAAAAAGACAGACAGAAAAAGAGACAGACAGAAAAAGAGACAGACACAGACAGACAGAGACTGGGAGAGGGATAGAGAGACAGTTGTGGCGCCCCTGAGGCTTCAGTCGCCAAAGGGTACTGCATCTCACTTAAGGTGCAGTACTTATCCCGGGTAATGAGGAGGTTAATCGCTGGTGTTAAGCACTTATAAAACATTCACACAAACACCCAGTTATTAATCTAGTCAGTTACACAACTCATGAAGCCAGCCAGCCTGTGAAATTCCTGGTTACCAGGGCAACGAGGGCAGCACTGGGGAACTTACAGAACACACAGGAGATCACTTCAGAATAGCCGGGGACACAAAACAACACGGTCGCTGGAGAGAGTGCTTAAGAGCTTCTCCAGCTAGGACTGGCCTGACTGGAAAAGGCAGGAGACGACCGGGTGAGCTGGAGAGACAGAGGAGAAACACAGTTGCTGAGGGGAGAGCTTCATTGCTCCTTCAGAACCAGCACAGAGCAGGGTGCAGAGCCCTAGGGTGGAACATACTTTATGTTGGACTACCAGAATCTGCAGGACAGGGGGATTATACGTCCCTCTGGCCACCACCAATTCCCAGAGCACAGTAGCACATAGGGCCTGGGGTCGGGATTTTGGTCAGGCCCCACAGTGGACCTTACATAGTTACATAGTTACTAAGGTTGAAAAAAGACCTAGGTCCATCTAGTTCAACCTTCCTCCACCAGTTCTACATTTGGTCACAAAGTCATTTATAACCAACAATGTTGTGTGTACTGAGGAAATCATCCAGCCCTTTTTTGAAAGCTGTTATAGTGTCTGCCATTACTACCTCTTGTGGTAGGGCATTCCACAGTCTGACTGCTCTAACTGTAAAGAACCCTTTGCTATTTAGCTGTCGGAATCGCTTTTCTTCCACCCGCAGTGAGTGCCCCCTGGTCCTTAGTATTGTCTTTGGAAGAAATAAGTCATGTGCCAGTCCTTTATATTGACCACACATGTATTTATACATATAAATGAGATCTCCTCTGAGACGTCTTTTTTCTAAACTAAACATATCTAACTTTTTCAACCTGTCATCATATGGGGAGCCTTCCATTCCTTGTAGTAGTCTAGTTGCCTGCCTTTGAACTGCGTCCCCTGCATATGGGACAGTAGCTGAGTTACAAGAACTGGGGTCCCCAAGTAGCTTCAGGCCACGGGGATCCAACACCAAGCGCAAGGAGGAAGGTCTCAGAGTTCACAGCACCGGTGTTGGCCTTGGACTTACCCGGGATCGGCTGGGGCCCATCCCAGCCGAGACTGGTACCCTGAATGCAGCACCAGAACTGTGAGTAAATAAATCTTGACCCGCACCTGCTGCCTCAGTCTATCATTACCGGCGCCGTCACCCCGCGTTACGGCGCCAACGGCCGACTATCATCTCTCTCATCCTTTCCGGAGCCCGCTCCACCTGTGGGGAGCAGAACCATCCTTGCTGCGATACCACCAGCCCCGGAGGACAGCACCCGCAGCGGCGGCTAATCCCTGGCCGCGTACCACAGGTGGTGTCACAAGACAAATTTTCATTCCATCATTCAACTCCAATCCCCCTTTTATTGTACGTCTCGGGGCCACCCGTGATACCCCCAGACCCGACATCACTTGCCATGTGACGAGTAAGGTTAACCCCTTGTCCTATGGGTGCTACACAGTTACTATACCAGCAACGCTGGGTACTACAGCTTATAAAAAATAAAAATAAAATACAATTGTGCAATTGCACTTTTTTTTTATTTCACATCACAGGGAATATTTTTTCCCATTTTCCAGTATAATATATGATAAAGTGAATTGTCTCATTCAAAAGTACAACTTGTCCTGCAAAAGACCAGCCCTCATGTGGCTATATTGATGGAAAAATCAAAAAAAGTTATGGCTCTTGGAAGAAGAAAAAATGAAAACAATAAAATGTAAAATGGCCATGGGGAGAAAGGTTACATTTTTAATTTTTATATGACAGCTATGAGTGCTGTAAACGTTCAGGTATACCCGAAGGCACTATGTAACCTATCTGAAGGCAAAAAAAATAACAATTAAATGGCCAAAAATGCATAAAGAATTGATTAGAAAACCTGCTAATAAGGGAGGGACAGGGATAAGGAATATTATCTGACAGATTCTAGGCGTTAGCTAAAGTGTGTCAAGAAATATATGAGATTATCCTGTAATCCCAGGATGAGAATGCAAGCTAGATTGCACAAATCATTTCTAAAATATTAGCTGAGAGTATTTCCAACAAAACCTTCAAAAACAAACTGGTATTTCCAACCCAAAATTCATAAAACCCTTAAATATCCACCATGTAGGCTAATAGCTCAATAGACACTGTCACATTAATTGGATTGGTATCTTAGACCTTTACAATTCAACCTTCCCTGCCTCCTAGTTGACAACAAGGCATTAATATAAATTTTACAATATTCATTGTCATGAGAACTATTCGCTGGCCACCATATTTGTGGTCAGTTTGTACAGTGGAACTTGCCATGAGGATAGAATGCATGCTACTATGACTATAACCCTTATTATTTGACCGGGGCACACAACAATTCCATTCTTTTGTTAGTTACTTGAATCACAATATGGTCAATATAAAAGGTACTGTACATATGGGAAAATAAAGTGAATTTCATGGATATAAATATTAAACTGATGAAGATAGGGTGACTACCGGTAGATAGAGAAAACCATCCAGTGCTCTCTTACATTATGAGAATTGTTATCCATTACATGTTAGACTGGTTCACTCTTCAGGACAATTATTTCCTTAGACTCATTTGAATGAAAACAGAATATGATTAATTCTTGATAAACTATATGGAGCTATGTGTTAGATTTGTTGTTTTGTGCTTTTCTCTGCCATTGTAGCTTTATTATTTAAGGAAACTATTTGGCCCCTGTTTGTAAGGTACCATGAACATAAGGATTTTTTTACTTGACTGGAAAAAGTTGCACTAGTTTGTTAAATCATATCAAGGATGCCTACAATGGTGATCCAGATCTTACAAGGCACCCATAGACATCAGACTAATGTAGGCTGAAGCCGCCAATATCGAAAGTTTCGGCCAACTGTCTAATGTGTATGGGGCGACAGCCAACTGATGGTCCTTACAAAACACCCATACAGATTAGACTAATGTAGGCTGAAGCCACCAATATCGACAGGTTCGGCTGACAGCCTAATGTATATGGGGCGACAGCCAACTGTTGGTCCTTACAAGACACCCATACAGATTAGACTAATGTAGGCTGAAGCCGCCAATATCGACAAGTTTTGTCGACTTTCTAATCTGTATGGGGTGCTGGCCAACTGATGGTCCTTACAAGGCACTCATAGAGATTAAACTAATATAGGCTGAAGCCGCCAATATCGCCAGGTTCCGCCAACTGTCTAATGTGTATGGGGCGCTGGCCAACTGATGGTCCTTTCAAGGCACCCATAGACATTAGACAAATATAGGCTGAAGCCAAAAATATCGACAGGTTCGGCCGACTGTCTAATGTGTGTGGGGTGCTGGTCACCTGATGGCCGTTGCAAGGCACCTATAGAGATTAGACTAATGTAGGATGAAGCCACCAATATAAACAGGTTGTGCCGACTGTCTAATGTGTGTGGGGTGCTAGCCAACTGATGATCCTTACAAGGCACCCATAGAGATTAGATGAATGCAGGCTGAAGACACAAATATCGACAGGTTTGGCCGACTGTCTAATGTGTGTGGGGTGCTGGCCAACTGATGGCCGTTGCAAGGCACCTATAGAGATTAGACTAATGTAGGATGAAGCCACCAATATAAACAGGTTGTGCCGACTGTCTAATGTGTGTGGAGCGCTAGCCAACTGATGATCCTTACAAGGCACCCATAGAGATTAGACAAATGCAGGCTAAAGCAGCCAATATCAACAGGTTCGGTCGACTGTCTAATGTGTATGGGTCCCTGGCCAACTGATGGTCAGCAGAGATGTAAATCGCACATATTTGACATTGCATTGTTCTTCCAGAGATAAGCTGCCAGCTGTCATGTCAGAATACGGGAGTGCTCAGCCAAACAAGAACTCCTGTGTATGGGAGAATCCGCTAAGATGGCTGTCGAGTGATGGGCCAAAGCCAACTAATCTAATTTGTATGGACAGCTATAGGCTTAGCAGTCTTGCTACATGGAAAGGATTGATGCTTGATATTGTTATAACATGAAATGGATATGAGCATTAGAAGAAAGGCGTCAGGACCATGTGGTCCTGTTAACCAAAACAATCTGTCTCCTTTTATTAACTGAAAATTTGTGATATCTCTGTTTTTAATTATATTTATAATTTTCAGCAGTTTAGTATAATTTTGTAATATAATATTATGTGGATTATATATATTGAGGTAGATGTTACACCAGAACATGGTAATAGGTTTTAATTAAAGCATGTGTTTTTCAATTAGACCTGCTTGACCTAGAGAAGGTGTCATATGGAAATGAAATGGCTGTAGGCCAACTATAGGCTTTGCTCCTGTTTGTATGCATCTATTGAACCAAAAGGTGGCATTTATACCAACTTGGTCAGTGCCATAAACCCTTTTGCTTCAATTAAAGTGTAAAGGCAAGTGTAAAGGTTGGTCTCAGTTCCTTGAGACAAAAGCCCCAAAAAACACAGAAACATGAGAAATGCAGACCAAATGTTTCTTCTTTTGGATTTCCCCTAAAAGACTTTATCCTTATGTATCACTGTGTTGCTAAAAAGTGGGCAAGGAATCAACACAAAAGGATGACGTGAAAACTCTTAAAACCTTCTAGAAAATTGCTGGGTTTGTTTTTTTCTAGTTGTTTCTTGTTAAATATCTCACTATATATTTTCAATTCTTTTGATATGTTAAAATGTATTCCTTCAACTATCAACTATTACTCAGTGAATTGCTTGTTTTGCTGAAGGTAGAATAGATCTGGATTGTGGTCATAGCGGCCATCTCATAAATATGTATAATTATGTGGGTATTTTAAAACGGTTTAAGACCAGGACATTTTTTTTTGTTAAAAACTGTTTTGCTTTTTTTAGTACATACATCTTGTTTAGCTATTCACTTTTTAGATATACAGTACTGTGCAAACATTTTAGGCAGGTGTGGATAAAATGCTGCAAAGTAAGCATGCTTTCCAAAATAGAATTATTAATAGTTTATTTTTAGCAATTAACAAATGCAGAATGAAGAAAAAAAACAAATGTCTAAATTAAATCGATATTTGGTGTGGGAGAGCCCTGAACCCAACATCATCAAGTCTGTGTGAGATTCCAAGAAAATGCAGAAGGGATTGTACAAGCCTACAACCATGGGAAGATATATAGTTAGTTTTCCAAGATGTTTGGAACAACCTTCCTATAAATTTTCTTAAAAAAAAAGTATAAGTGTACTTAGAAGAATTTATGCTTTGATGTTGTTTGGAAGACAAAGGTTGGTCACACCAAAAGTTGATTTGTTTTACTCCTTTCACGACCAAGGATGTACTGGTACGTCCTTGTCGTGTCCCTGACTTTGATGAGAGCTCACGCACTGAGCTCGCTTCTTTCCTTGCATATGTCAGCTGATATGTGCAGCTGGAAGGCACCAATTAACTAGTTAAAATGCGCTGTCAAACTCTAAGTTTATGTGTACACGATCAGGACCCACTGCGTCCTGGGACACAGCAAGTCACGACCTGCGTGTCCATGCGTCTCCTCCACAGTAGACCGCAGCTACACATCCCCATGATCCGAGTTTGGGCAGCTGCGATCTCTTGCTGTGTCCTCCCTGTGTAACGGGGTGCCAGGGGTGCCTCCGGGGTTGTAGTCGTGGCCCTTGCTATCAGGCTTACCCCTGGTTCCGCCGTCACTTTGGGGACAGGAGATGTCATGGTGGGGCAGAGTGTGGTGGTGCAACGGTCGTCCGACGTACAAACACTCTTCAGACGTGTTTCAGTGAAATCAGAAAGCATCTTTATTGTTCACAGCTTCTTCACACAACCGGCAGTAATGCAGATATAGATGGCTGTACACTGCTTTAGCTGGGGGAAACCTGACCTTGGCGTCCTCTCCAGTGGGGATGTGCCCGGCTACTCTGCTTCACCCGGCTCCCACTATGGCTACCCACAAACCGGACCCACACCGGTCTGCTTCGCGCTTGAGATTCCGCCCGCTCCTTCACTCTCCGGCTTCTCCTTTATCCAGCTCCCACACTCTGCCCCTGCGCTGCTTCTTCTCTCCCGTCCCACAACCAACTGCCTTCTTCTCTCACACTTTTCTTCACAACACTTCTCCTCCCTCCCCTTGCTTCTGCCGGATCCTCCTCTCCACTGTGGTGACAGCCGTCCCACCCGGCCACTAGGGGGACCCACTACAACAATACAATAATAATAAAAACATTTTTATTAATAACAACATTCCGGGTTCCTTTGTAAGGGGTCTGCCCACCCCCTACATACCTCCCCTCTTAAAGCCTGAGCCTCCCGGCAAGGCATGCATCCTAAACCACACATAAAAAGGAAACAACATCATTCCCATAAAATTACAACCAAGTTCACCTTTGGGCAACCGCAAGGGGCGCACCAGTCCGGCGCCCAGAGTTCCTCCTGGAAGCTCCCGGTCTTAGTCGTGCCCGGAGGCCGTTGGCAGGCACTCCCGGTCTTAGTGGAGTTTCTGCCCGGATGCTTTTGCAGCACTCCCGGTCTTAGATGATAAACGGCAGGAATACAACTCAGCAAGAACTTTCTCTTAACGACGTGGAGGAGCCCCTGGCTCAGTCCAGCAGCAGACTCTCTCCGGGCTCAGCAGCTTAAACGGTGATAAACAATAAAAACTTTTTCCGGTCTTCAAAACAACGCCGGTCTTCAAACAAGCCGATCAGAACACTTCACTCCGGGTGCAAAGCCCATTTCCATTCCGCTCGTTGGGCCCTCACATAGTCCGACAAGGACTGGCCGGGCAGCCGGCGCAGCCTCTGGAAGGGCTCATAGCCGACGGTGGGCTCCGGTGCCTTGGTCTCCTCAACCCCCGATGGGGGTGCCGGGGTCGCTGCACGAGGCGGCTGAGGTATGTCCATGACAATTACCGGGTGCGTGTTGATGTTCTGGTTAATGGCCAGCACAGCCGGGGTTCCTTTCTCCGGGTCAGCGGTCGGTCCGGGCTTCACTTCCGGAGTTACGGCCAAGGTGCGTCTCGGGTGGGAGGTTTCAGCTAGCACCGGTCTTGGCTGCGACCGCCGCCGATACTGGCATTCCTCCCACTCCAGTTCTTGCTGCCATTGAGCAGCCTCTTGTGAGGTAGGCATCTGGGTTACGCCGACCGTGAAGAGGCCTCGGCATCCCACCTCTCGCATAAACCGGACCTTTTCCCCCGGATATAACGTGTGCAGGCGCTGGGGAAGGCCTTCAACGTCCAGGTTCACTCTGTTATAAAAGTAGTCATCGCCGGTTTCTTCGTCCTTGATGAAGCCGTAACCCTCCTTCTGATTAAACTTCACCACAATTCCGGTGGTGCACTGCTGCTCGAACTCCTCACTCCGGGAACCAGCCATCATTTCCCGGGCCACGGTCTCGGCAAGCAGCCGCTCCTGTACCGGGTCCGGTTCTGGTGACGGGGACTTCCGTTGAGGTAGGGGTGACGGCTGGACTGGGTCCCAAAAGAAGCCCCAATTGTCCCGTTCTAGCTTCCGGACGTGTTCTTCCTCCGGAGCCGGGACTGGATCGGGTGTCGAGGGTCTCTCCGCGACGGGCGGGGGTGTCTCCAGGTACGGGGTTCCCAAGAGCCGGTTTCCTGACGGCAGCTGAGCGGTGTATGTCGCTCTGACCTCAGTCGTGGTCTCTCCGGTCACCGCGTCCCACGTTGTCACCCAGGTCAGTTTTGTGGCCCGTCCCGGTCCTCCGGGTACAGCCGGCAAGTGAGCGAGAAATCCCTCCGCAGACGCAGACGCAATCTGCTTCTGGTAGTTTCTCTCCAGACCAGGCGCAACCAATGCATCGTGTTGTCCCTCGGGATTCTCCATCTTGCCTGTAGCACAAGTCACAAGTAAGGGCGTCAGGGTCGGTGGAGAAGCTGGAGGAAGTGGAGGCGGGCCTGTTTTTCCCGCTCTTGGGTATACTCCACCCCCAGTCTCACACATTAGGTCGACCCCTCCGCGGCGGTTCTTCTTTTTCCCTGAAACACCGCCCACTTCACATGTCTTCGTCCGTGCCCTGGGACCGGCACCTCCCCTCTTTGGGCGGAGTACTCCGAACTTCTTTTTCTGCACCGGCCAGCCCCAGGCTCTTCTTTTGGCACCAACTTTTCGCGCGCTTTCCATGTCCTTGAAGACGACGGCCATCTTGCCGCCATCTTGTGCCCGGTCCAACGCTGCAGGCACTGCTTCTTCTTCCCACCATGGGATCGGGAATCTTCTCCAATAATCCGGATCCTGTGCCTTAGGCACCACTTGGTCTCCGTCTTCTTGGGTCGGGACCCTTTGCATAGAATCCGCATCCTGCCGACTACGCCACATGTAACGGGGTGCCAGGGGTGCCTCCGGGGTTGTAGTCGTGGCCCTTGCTATCAGGCTTACCCCTGGTTCCGCCGTCACTTTGGGGACAGGAGATGTCATAGTGGGGCAGAGTGTGGTGGTGCAACGGTCGTCCGACGTACAAACACTCTTCAGACGTGTTTCAGTGAAATCAGAAAGCATCTTTATTGTTCCTTGAGACAAAAGCCCCAAAAAACACAGAAACATGAGAAATGCAGACCAAATGTTTCTTCTTTTGGATTTCCCCTAAAAGACTTTATCCTTATGTATCACTGTGTTGCTAAAAAGTGGGCAAGGAATCAACACAAAAGGATGACGTGAAAACTCTTAAAACCTTCTAGAAAATTGCTGGGTTTGTTTTTTTCTAGTTGTTTCTTGTTAAATATCTCACTATATATTTTCAATTCTTTTGATATGTTAAAATGTATTCCTTCAACTATCAACTATTACTCAGTGAATTGCTTGTTTTGCTGAAGGTAGAATAGATCTGGATTGTGGTCATAGCGGCCATCTCATAAATATGTATAATTATGTGGGTATTTTAAAACGGTTTAAGACCAGGACATTTTTTTTTGTTAAAAACTGTTTTGCTTTTTTTAGTACATACATCTTGTTTAGCTATTCACTTTTTAGATATACAGTACTGTGCAAACATTTTAGGCAGGTGTGGATAAAATGCTGCAAAGTAAGCATGCTTTCCAAAATAGAATTATTAATAGTTTATTTTTAGCAATTAACAAATGCAGAATGAAGAAAAAAAACAAATGTCTAAATTAAATCGATATTTGGTGTGGGAGAGCCCTGAACCCAACATCATCAAGTCTGTGTGAGATTCCAAGAAAATGCAGAAGGGATTGTACAAGCCTACAACCACGGGAAGATATATAGTTAGTTTTCCAAGATGTTTGGAACAACCTTCCTATAAATTTTCTTAAAAAAAAAGTATAAGTGTACTTAGAAGAATTTATGCTTTGATGTTGTTTGGAAGACAAAGGTTGGTCACACCAAAAGTTGATTTGTTTTACTCCTTTCACGACCAAGGATGTACTGGTACGTCCTTGTCGTGTCCCTGACTTTGATGAGAGCTCACGCACTGAGCTCGCTTCTTTCCTTGCATATGTCAGCTGATATGTGCAGCTGGAAGGCACCAATTAACTAGTTAAAATGCGCTGTCAAACTCTAAGTTTATGTGTACACGATCAGGACCCACTGCGTCCTGGACACAGCAAGTCACGACCTGCGTGTCCATGCGTCTCCTCCACAGTAGACCGCAGCTACACATCCCCATGATCCGAGTTTGGGCAGCTGCGATCTCTTGCTGTGTCCTCCCTGTGTAACGGGGTGCCAGGGGTGCCTCCGGGGTTGTAGTCGTGGCCCTTGCTATCAGGCTTACCCCTGGTTCCGCCGTCACTTTGGGGACAGGAGATGTCATGGTGGGGCAGAGTGTGGTGGTGCAACGGTCGTCCGACGTACAAACACTCTTCAGACGTGTTTCAGTGAAATCAGAAAGCATCTTTATTGTTCACAGCTTCTTCACACAACCGGCAGTAATGCAGATATAGATGGCTGTACACTGCTTTAGCTGGGGGAAACCTGACCTTGGCGTCCTCTCCAGTGGGGATGTGCCCGGCTACTCTGCTTCACCCGGCTCCCACTATGGCTACCCACAAACCGGACCCACACCGGTCTGCTTCGCGCTTGAGATTCCGCCCGCTCCTTCACTCTCCGGCTTCTCCTTTATCCAGCTCCCACACTCTGCCCCTGCGCTGCTTCTTCTCTCCCGTCCCACAACCAACTGCCTTCTTCTCTCACACTTTTCTTCACAACACTTCTCCTCCCTCCCCTTGCTTCTGCCGGATCCTCCTCTCCACTGTGGTGACAGCCGTCCCACCCGGCCACTAGGGGGACCCACTACAACAATACAATAATAATAAAAACATTTTTATTAATAACAACATTCCGGGTTCCTTTGTAAGGGGTCTGCCCACCCCCTACATACCTCCCCTCTTAAAGCCTGAGCCTCCCGGCAAGGCATGCATCCTAAACCACACATAAAAAGGAAACAACATCATTCCCATAAAATTACAACCAAGTTCACCTTTGGGCAACCGCAAGGGGCGCACCAGTCCGGCGCCCAGAGTTCCTCCTGGAAGCTCCCGGTCTTAGTCGTGCCCGGAGGCCGTTGGCAGGCACTCCCGGTCTTAGTGGAGTTTCTGCCCGGATGCTTTTGCAGCACTCCCGGTCTTAGATGATAAACGGCAGGAATACAACTCAGCAAGAACTTTCTCTTAACGACGTGGAGGAGCCCCTGGCTCAGTCCAGCAGCAGACTCTCTCCGGGCTCAGCAGCTTAAACGGTGATAAACAATAAAAACTTTTTCCGGTCTTCAAAACAACGCCGGTCTTCAAACAAGCCGATCAGAACACTTCACTCCGGGTGCAAAGCCCATTTCCATTCCGCTCGTTGGGCCCTCACATAGTCCGACAAGGACTGGCCGGGCAGCCGGCGCAGCCTCTGGAAGGGCTCATAGCCGACGGTGGGCTCCGGTGCCTTGGTCTCCTCAACCCCCGATGGGGGTGCCGGGGTCGCTGCACGAGGCGGCTGAGGTATGTCCATGACAATTACCGGGTGCGTGTTGATGTTCTGGTTAATGGCCAGCACAGCCGGGGTTCCTTTCTCCGGGTCAGCGGTCGGTCCGGGCTTCACTTCCGGAGTTACGGCCAAGGTGCGTCTCGGGTGGGAGGTTTCAGCTAGCACCGGTCTTGGCTGCGACCGCCGCCGATACTGGCATTCCTCCCACTCCAGTTCTTGCTGCCATTGAGCAGCCTCTTGTGAGGTAGGCATCTGGGTTACGCCGACCGCGAAGAGGCCTCGGCATCCCACCTCTCGCATAAACCGGACCTTTTCCCCCGGATATAACGTGTGCAGGCGCTGGGGAAGGCCTTCAACGTCCAGGTTCACTCTGTTATAAAAGTAGTCATCGCCGGTTTCTTCGTCCTTGATGAAGCCGTAACCCTCCTTCTGATTAAACTTCACCACAATTCCGGTGGTGCACTGCTGCTCGAACTCCTCACTCCGGGAACCAGCCATCATTTCCCGGGCCACGGTCTCGGCAAGCAGCCGCTCCTGTACCGGGTCCGGTTCTGGTGACGGGGACTTCCGTTGAGGTAGGGGTGACGGCTGGACTGGGTCCCAAAAGAAGCCCCAATTGTCCCGTTCTAGCTTCCGGACGTGTTCTTCCTCCGGAGCCGGGACTGGATCGGGTGTCGAGGGTCTCTCCGCGACGGGCGGGGGTGTCTCCAGGTACGGGGTTCCCAAGAGCCGGTTTCCTGACGGCAGCTGAGCGGTGTATGTCGCTCTGACCTCAGTCGTGGTCTCTCCGGTCACCGCGTCCCACGTTGTCACCCAGGTCAGTTTTGTGGCCCGTCCCGGTCCTCCGGGTACAGCCGGCAAGTGAGCGAGAAATCCCTCCGCAGACGCAGACGCAATCTGCTTCTGGTAGTTTCTCTCCAGACCAGGCGCAACCAATGCATCGTGTTGTCCCTCGGGATTCTCCATCTTGCCTGTAGCACAAGTCACAAGTAAGGGCGTCAGGGTCGGTGGAGAAGCTGGAGGAAGTGGAGGCGGGCCTGTTTTTCCCGCTCTTGGGTATACTCCACCCCCAGTCTCACACATTAGGTCGACCCCTCCGCGGCGGTTCTTCTTTTTCCCTGAAACACCGCCCACTTCACATGTCTTCGTCCGTGCCCTGGGACCGGCACCTCCCCTCTTTGGGCGGAGTACTCCGAACTTCTTTTTCTGCACCGGCCAGCCCCAGGCTCTTCTTTTGGCACCAACTTTTCGCGCGCTTTCCATGTCCTTGAAGACGACGGCCATCTTGCCGCCATCTTGTGCCCGGTCCAACGCTGCAGGCACTGCTTCTTCTTCCCACCATGGGATCGGGAATCTTCTCCAATAATCCGGATCCTGTGCCTTAGGCACCACTTGGTCTCCGTCTTCTTGGGTCGGGACCCTTTGCATAGAATCCGCATCCTGCCGACTACGCCACATGTAACGGGGTGCCAGGGGTGCCTCCGGGGTTGTAGTCGTGGCCCTTGCTATCAGGCTTACCCCTGGTTCCGCCGTCACTTTGGGGACAGGAGATGTCATAGTGGGGCAGAGTGTGGTGGTGCAACGGTCGTCCGACGTACAAACACTCTTCAGACGTGTTTCAGTGAAATCAGAAAGCATCTTTATTGTTCACAGCTTCTTCACACAACCGGCAGACATGCAGATATAGATGGCTGTACACTGCTTTAGCTGGGGGAAACCTGACCTTGGCGTCCTCTCCAGTGGGGATTTGCCCAGCTACTCTGCTTCACCCGGCTCCCACTATGGCTACCCACAAACCGGACCCACACCGGTCTGCTTCGCGCTTGAGATTCCGCCCGCTCCTTCACTCTCCGGCTTCTCCTTTATCCAGCTCCCACACTCTGCCCCTGCGCTGCTTCTTCTCTCCCGTCCCACAACCAACTGCCTTCTTCTCTCACACTTTTCTTCACAACACTTCTCCTCCCTCCCCTTGCTTCTGCCGGATCCTCCTCTCCACTGTGGTGACAGCCGTCCCACCCGGCCACTAGGGGGACCCACTACAACAATACAATAATAATAAAAACATTTTTATTAATAACAACATTCCGGGTTCCTTTGTAAGGGGTCTGCCCACCCCCTACATACCTCCCCTCTTAAAGCCTGAGCCTCCCGGCAAGGCATGCATCCAATACCACACATAAAAAGGAAACAACATCATTCCCATAAAATTACAACCAAGTTCACCTTTGGGCAACCGCAAGGGGCGCACCAGTCCGGCGCCCGGAGTTCCTCCTGGAAGCTCCCGGTCTTAGTCGTGCCCGGAGGCCGTTGGCAGGCACTCCCGGTCTTAGTGGAGTTTCTGCCCGGATGCTTTTGCAGCACTCCCGGTCTTAGATGATAAACGGCAGGAATACAACTCAGCAAGAACTTTCTCTTAACGACGTGGAGGAGCCCCTGGCTCAGTCCAGCAGCAGACTCTCTCCGGGCTCAGCAGCTTAAACGGTGATAAACAATAAAAACTTCTTCCGGTCTTCAAAACAACGCCGGTCTTCAAACAAGCCGATCAGAACACTTCACTCCGGGTGCAAAGCCCATTTCCATTCCGCTCGTTGGGCCCTCACATAGTCCGACAAGGACTGGCCGGGCAGCCGGCGCAGCCTCTGGAAGGGCTCATAGCCGACGGTGGGCTCCGGTGCCTTGGTCTCCTCAACCCCCGATGGGGGTGCCGGGGTCGCTGCACGAGGCGGCTGAGGTATGTCCATGACAATTACCGGATGCGTGTTGATGTTCTGGTTAATGGCCAGCACAGCCGGGGTTCCTTTCTCCGGGTCAGCGGTCGGTCCGGGCTTCACTTCCGGAGTTACGGCCAAGGTGCGTCTCGGGTGGGAGGTTTCAGCTAGCACCGGTCTTGGCTGCGACCGCCGCCGATACTGGCATTCCTCCCACTCCAGTTCTTGCTGCCATTGAGCAGCCTCTTGTGAGGTAGGCATCTGGGTTACGCCGACCGCGAAGAGGCCTCGGCATCCCACCTCTCGCATAAACCGGACCTTTTCCCCCGGATATAACGTGTGCAGGCGCTGGGGAAGGCCTTCAACGTCCAGGTTCACTCTGTTATAAAAGTAGTCATCGCCGGTTTCTTCGTCCTTGATGAAGCCGTAACCCTCCTTCTGATTAAACTTCACCACAATTCCGGTGGTGCACTGCTGCTCGAACTCCTCACTCCGGGAACCAGCCATCATTTCCCGGGCCACGGTCTCGGCAAGCAGCCGCTCCTGTACCGGGTCCGGTTCTGGTGACGGGGACTTCCGTTGAGGTAGGGGTGACGGCTGGACTGGGTCCCAAAAGAAGCCCCAATTGTCCCGTTCTAGCTTCCAGGCGTGTTCTTCCTCCGGAGCCGAGACTGGATCGGGTGTCGAGGGTCTCTCCACGACGGGCGGGGGTGTCTCCAGGTACGGGGTTCCCAAGAGCCGGTTTCCTGACGGCAGCTGAGCGGTGTATGTCGCTCTGACCTCAGTCGTGGTCTCTCCGGTCATCGCGTCCCACGTTGTCACCCAGGTCAGTTTTGTGGCCCGTCCCGGTCCTCTGGGTACAGCCGGCAAGTGAGCGAGAAATCCTTCCGCAGACGCAATCTGCTTCTGGTAGTTTCTCTCCAGACCAGGCGCAACCAATGCATCGTGTTGTCCCTCGGGATTCTCCATCTTGCCTGTAGCACAAGTCACAAGTAAGGGCGTCAGGGTCAGTGGAGAAGCTGGAGGAAGTGGAGGCGGGCCTGTTTTTCCCGCTCTTGGGTATACTCCACCCCCAGTCTCACACATTAGGTCGACCCCTCCGCGGCGGTTCTTCTTTTTCCCTGAAACACCGCCCACTTCACATGTCTTCGTCCGTGCCCTGGGACCGGCACCTCCCCTCTTTGGGCGGAGTACTCCGAACTTCTTTTTCTGCACCGGCCAGCCCCAGGCTCTTCTTTTGGCGCCAACTTTTCGCGCGCTTTCCATGTCCTTGAAGACGACGGCCATCTTGCCGCCATCTTGTGCCCGGTCCAACGCTGCAGGCACTGCTTCTTCTTCCCACCATGGGATCGGGAATCTTCTCCAATAATCCGGATCCTGTGCCTTAGGCACCACTTGGTCTCCGTCTTCTTGGGTCGGGACCCTTTGCATAGAATCCGCATCCTGCCGACTATGCCACATGTAACGGGGTGCCAGGGATGCCTCCGGGGTTGTAGTCGTGGCCCTTGCTATCAGGCTTACCCCTGGTTCCGCCGTCACTTTGGGGACAGGAGATGTCATAGTGGGGCAGAGTGTGGTGGTGCAACGGTCGTCCGACGTACAAACACTCTTCAGACGTGTTTCAGTGAAATCAGAAAGCATCTTTATTGTTCACAGCTTCTTCACACAACCGGCAGACATGCAGATATAGATGGCTGTACACTGCTTTAGCTGGGGGAAACCTGACCTTGGCGTCCTCTCCAGTGGGGATGTGCCCAGCTACTCTGCTTCACCCGGCTCCCACTATGGCTACCCACAAACCGGACCCACACCGGTCTGCTTCGCGCTTGAGATTCCGCCCGCTCCTTCACTCTCCGGCTTCTCCTTTATCCAGCTCCCACACTCTGCCCCTGCGCTGCTTCTTCTCTCCCGTCCCACAAACAACTGCCTTCTTCTCTCACACTTTTCTTCACAACACTTCTCCTCCCTCCCCTTGCTTCTGCCGGCGCCTCCTCTCCACTGTGGTGACAGCCGTCCCACCCGGCCACTAGGCGGACCCACTAAAACAATACAATAATAATAAAAACATTTTTATTAATAACAACATTCCGGGTTCCTTTGTAAGGGGTCTGCCCACCCCCTACACCTGCACAGAACGCTTGCATCTCTGCAGCAAAGAATTGACATACTGCAGCTTGGGAAGCCGCACCGCTGGTCAGTTTTTGCTGTGGGAAAAACAAGCACAATTGGCATGGAATTTCTAGAAATCCCATCCATTGTGTTTGTGTGATGCCCTGGACTTGCCAGGTAGTCACAGACATAACACCACACACACCCCCTCCCCTGGATAGTTCACATCAGTCAAACAAAAACCCTTGTTGCCTCCCTCCAGGGTCTGATGTCCACACCAGGTGGGGCGGAGCCAGGCGGTTGGCCCCACCCACCGAGGAGTTCACAGGCCTGGACGGTGGTGGCCATCTGCAGGAGTTAGTGGACCTCTGCGGAACCGTAGGACCGGGATCGGGCAGTGGCCGCCGGTACCAAACCAGGGAGCGGAGTGAAGCTAAGCACAAAGGCAGGGCCATCGGACCCCGACTAGGCTTGGAGCCGCCGACAACGGTCAAATCTGAAAGTGACTGGAACCCCCGGGGTTTCCTAACACCCAAGACCCGACAGAAGGCAGCAGTCTACCCAGTGAGGATACACAGCCACCGCCATAGGCTAGAAATCTAAGTGCCAGCGCCTGCGGGCAACACGGGCTCCTCTGGTACCTATACGCCGGGGAGTGGACTACCGTTGGGAAGCCATCGGAGTCAACACATTCTACACAGGTGCAGGGAAAGACAGCCACCATCAACCTGTCCGGGGAGAGCAAAGACACTGTAGCCGGCTGCGGGACCCGTCCATCCAGCTATTTGGTTTACCATAGACTCTGTGAATTTGTGCCTGAGTGAGTACCACAGTTCCATCCGGCACCGCGCCACGCTGCCCCTGCAACCCTGCACCCCAGCCATCCAGCCTCCCCGTATCACCACCGGGCCCCTGGATCACCAACCCCTACCAACGGAGGGGGAACCAAAATCCTAGCTGCTCCCTGCCATCGCTTTCGGGATCCCCGTCACCAGCAGCGGTGGTGCCCACTATCACCATGACCCGTGGGTGGCGTCACGAACTATCTCCCAAAACAAACCACCCCCTTTTCACTCGTGGGCGAGGTCCGGCCCACCGCTCGAGCCACCGAGCAGCAGCAGCCATGGACCCGAGCGTAGCGAGCGCGGCCCTTCCGCCCGCGACAACTTGACGTCACGAACAGGATAGAACCGATCTACCTACCGGTAGAAGTGCGCCTTGCAGTCCCCGCCGGCGGCGTCCGGGCGAAAAATTTCCGCCATCTTTGGCGCGAAGATTTCCCGCTCGAGCATCTTCCCCGAGCAGGGAAGGCGCGAAAGTGAAGCCCCGCCCCCTGAAGAAGGAAGTGCTAGAAAGAACCGGGGGGGGGGGGTGCAGGTGTACCTGATGTAGCCGAGGGTATAAAGACCAGGTACGCCAGGACTCTGCTACACATCCGGTTCCTGGAAGCACAAGTGCCAGTATGTCCACCCCATCTGAAAGCCCCGAGTCCCCAGAGCCTGCGCCAGGGACAGCGGCGTGGCTGAATGCCCAAGTGATGTTGCTTTGCTGTCGCAACCGGTCCCAGGTGCGTGACCTGCTGGATCGCTGGACCACTGAACTGGAGGAGCTGGCTGCGGTCGTGCGGGCGCATGAAATAGAGGCCATGCTAGAGGAACTGGTGAGTGTAATAATTCATAAAACAATAATTAGAAGTGCAATCGTGAAAAAACAAACAAAAAAACTCCTAAAATTCAAATTTGAATAGTCTGATTAAAAGGGAAGGGAATCTTCCAAAACCAACAGTAAATTCCTTCCAAAATACAAATATTATCAATATTAAGAAGTCACAAGGGAGGGGGAGGGGGTCTAACCCTCACAATGCCCTAAGTTAACCCCTTCCTTGCCGCGGAGGTCGATGCCCTATGAACCTGCGCAATTGGCGCCCCCGCTCTACGTCGACTCTCCCTCCTGGCCCTACAGTGGCCCTAGGAGTCGTGAGGAGGGTGATAGTACTGTGAAGGATTCACACATTCAAATGAACCAAAATTCAAGATGTAATATACATAATAACAATAACCTATGACCAATATGATTAATTGGACACATAAACGGGCACAATGACCCAGAAACAAACTCAATAATCTCCAGAGGTCCCTAGACAAAACCACCCAACGCGTTTCCCCTCATCTATCTGAGGTTCTTCAGGAGTGGAAAGAAAGATTAGTTCATAGAACAAAAAGGTAAATGAATGCTGGTGGTCCCAACACAAACCAAACAATGGTAGAATCAAAGTAATGCTGGAGTCTGTATAAAGCAACCCCGGTGGGGCTAAACCTTATAGTTAGATAAGCCTCTAACCGTGTAACACAGATACCCTGACTGTCACCAAGTACCAGGGGTTAATCATGAATGCAAATACATGCACTTGTAAAGACAGACTCCAAACATATAAGGCCAGGTCAGAACCAAGGCTTTAACCACTTATCTCATATGCCTCGGTATCCACCAGATAAGGGACCTTCCTCAAGGGATTCCCCAAATATCGACCGGACCCAACGTCTCCAGTTTAGCAATAATGCAATCCCTCAAGTCCTCATCCTAAAGCCCAAATGCGGCCCGCAACAGTGAGGATGTAGGTTCAAGGGGCAGAAGAACCGCCCCCCTATGGGTAACATTTTATGAATGCCTCCCTCAAATAAAACCACCTGCAGCGAGTTGTTAATTAGCCCCTCCATACCTTAGCGTCCAAACAACATGTCCGCCACAGGGTGCCCGTCTCTCAGTTGCACCACTTCCAATCCAGGTGGAGAGAGATCACGTGATCGGGTATTCCCGACCCTACGTCACTGCGCATTCGCACTGGCCGCGTTCCACTCTGAACCACAAGCGGTCAGAGCCTTACCACGCATCACTTCCGCATAAGAGTATGATGCGGTCACGTGATCGGGGGATCCCTCATGACGCGACCCTGCGCATGCGCACCGTCTTTTCTCCTCTATGAAATGCAAGCAAAGGAGGATCAGACGAGTGTAGGGAATCCCAGAGCAACGCATCCAACACCCCCTAATACAAAGGGAAGCAGAGTGTTGGAGTGGACAAATCAAAGGAAGAAAAAGTAATTAGGGCAAATTAGATAACAGAAGCCCAATATTTAGAGGGGTATGAACTGAAGCAGGTATATAGGTGTGTGCGGGAATGGAGACAAACGGGATCCGTTAACCCCAATAGTAAATTACTTCAATAGTAGAAGGGGAGGATCAAACCTGATATCCAGGTAGATAGACATAGCCAAATCCTTCACGGAACAATGGGTATAGCAGAACCAAGGGGTTATGCAAATCAGGCAAGGCAGTGAGAAAGAAAAAGAAAAAGAGGAAGAAAAAGAAAAAGACCAAGAAAAGAAAAAGAGAGGGACACCTTAGGATGGAAAAATCTAGAAACATATTCAATTTATTATATTATTACAGCACAGGGAGGCAAAACCAATTACTTATGGCACAAGGGGGCATAATTAGGGAGGAAAAGTCTAGATGAAACACCCAAAGTGTAGCTGTTCATTGAGGCCAGATGGATTCACAGTGCCCATCCTGTGAATCCATCTGGCCTCCCTCTGCAGGATAAGTCTATCCCAATTCCCACCCCTATCCGGTGGGGGGACCACCTCAATGACATTGAAAGCAAAACAATGCAGGTTACCCCCATGCTCCATCCTAACATGTCTCGAAATGGGAGTATCCCTGGCGTTTCTTATGTCCCCAAGATGGTCTCCTATCCGCTTTTTAAATTCACGTTTAGTCTTCCCTATGTACTCCTTCCTGCAGTCACACTTGAAGAGGTAGATAACACCAACCGTAGTGCAGTTAGCAAACTGTCTATTGAAATAAGTTCTCCCCGTCATTTCACTAAAGAAACGGTCTCCCCGTTTCACATACTAACAGAAAATGCACCTCCCGCACCTGAAGGTGCCCACTCTCCTAGTGTCAAGCCAGGTAGATCTGGATGGAGAAGAGTAACTACTATGAACCAACCTGTCACGAATAGTTTTACCTCTTTTAAATGTGATGGACGGAGAAGGGGGTATCGAGCCCGCAATGTCAGGGTCGGCTTTCAAAATGTCCCAGTATTTTCCAATGATCCTCCGTACATCTTCCGACCGATCATCAAAGTCCCCAATGATCCTCATCACTTGGTTCGCCTCTCTTAACCACGTCTGCAAGGTGGCACTCCTAGGTGTTGCCTCCACACCTTTAAATGCTGCACTAAGGACATGCTCTGGATAGCCCCTATGGAGAAACCTCCTTTTAAGGTCTCCCGCCTGATGGTATAAGTCTGTGTCAGAAGAGCAGTTCCTTCTCATTCGGAGATACTGCCCTCTGGGTATCCCTTTCCTCAAGCTCAAAGGATGATGGCTCTGCCAGTGGAGGAAGCTATTTGTTGATGTTGGTTTTCGGAACGTCTTAGTCTGGAATTGTCCTTGAACACCTCTACAAATAGAAATATCCAAAAAATCAATCTTGTCCTTTTTAAAGTCTGAAGTGAACCTCAGACCCAGACTGTTCTTATTAAGATCGTCCACAAACCTCTTAAATTCTCCCTCTCCGCCTAACCATAGTAACAGCACATCATCGATGTAACGCCCCCAGAATGTTATATGGGGGCTCCACCAAGATGTCTCCTCACCGAAAACGATGGTATCCTCCCACCAGCCCAGGTAAAGGTTAGCATAAGTGGGAGCACATGGGCTCCCCATTGCTGTACCCCTGAGCTGGTGGAAGGACCTCCCATCGAATCGGAAAATATTGTGCTTGAGTATAAAGTTCAAAAGGATACCAATAAATTTATTATGTGCAGCAAATTGTGTGCCCCTTGTGCTGAGAAAATGTTCAACTGCAGCTATTCCCAGATCGTGTGGGATACAACTGTATAGGGTCTCCACGTCAATTGAGGCAAAGGAGACATTTTCCTCAATCACCACATCTTCAAGTTTCAAAAGTAAATCTGAGGTGTCTCGCAAGAATGAAGGTAATGCTGTAACAAAGTTTCTCAGTACCCTGTCCACGTAGATGCTGCTATTTTGCGTAAAGGAGTCGACCCCCGACACTATTGGTCGCCCACGTAGGGGGTCCAACCCCTTATGCACCTTAGGCAGGGAATAGAACACCGGTAACACTGGGAACTTTGAATACATAAAATCCATCTCGTTCTTGGAGATAAGTCTGTGGTCAAAGGCTTCCTCAAGAAGTGAGTGAAGTTCCTGGTTAAACGCCATAGTTGGGTCCCTCCTAATAACTCCATATGTGTCTCTATTATCCAGGATGTCAAGACACATCTTTTTGTACTGGCTATGGGTCATAACAACCAAGTTGCCGCCCTTGTCCGATGGCTTGATGAGAATTGCATCATCCCTCATTAGAATGTTTAGTGCTTCCCTCTCCTCCACCCCAAGTTCCCTTGGGACGTCCACCCTCTTTTCCTTAGGTGACCAAGCTCATCTGTCACCAAATTAGTGAAAATATTGATACTATTAACCTCCGAACTCGGTGGCATCTTCTGGCTCTTAGGTCTTAGCTCTGTGAAGGGACCATGTCCCGGAACCGAGAGGTTCTCACTCAAGAGACCACTCAGAGTTCTAAAATCCGGGAGGTCCTCCTCCGCTAAACCCAGTCTTAAGCATTCCTGCTTATCATGGCAATTAAAGAAGCGCTTCCACTTAAGTTTTCGGGGAAAAGAGGTTAATATCCTTTATCCAGCCAAACTCATCAAATGAGTTTGTGGGGACAAATGAAAGTCCCTTGGCAAGGACTTGGCACTCAAAGGGGGTGAAGACAAGGGGAGTTAGGTTAATGATGCAATTCTCATCTCTGTGGCTCATCTGCGGTTCACTCTCACAGGGTTGTTTCTCAAATTGTAAAAGTTCAGATGAGTCCTTTGCTCTAAAAAAGATGCAGAGGCTCCCGCAGTAGAGGAGGATGTGGAAGGAGAATGAGAGGCAGGAAAAGGGGAGGGGTCTACCCTTTGACCCATATTTTTCTTTGTAAATTTCCCCCATTTCCCTTTCCTGGAAGGTCCACTACTTTGATAACTTGACTTAAGTCTGGCCCCCATCTCAATATCCGCTAGGGCCGTATCGGACCTTTCTGTATCAGATGTATCCGTATCCGATGTAGATATATCTCTAGGGCCCTCACCAGGATCTCCCTGCAGGATGGGATACCCCCTCCCTTCCTTAAATTCCAGTACGTCCCTGCTAAATTGCTTCTGTTTACGGTCCTTGATGGAGTTTTGGAACTTTTCTATAGCAAACTGTAAGGCGGCCTCCTTCCTTGGGAAATCCACCTCAGCCCTAAACTTGAGTGCCTCCTCCATCAGGGTGGTTAGCCTCCTTGAGGTATAGTTAAATATATTCCTTTCCTCTTTTAGGAGCACTCCCATAAATCTAAGGGAACTATCTGGTGAGTGACCCACGCCCTTATGTCCCCGAGGGACCGGCCGCTGCGGCTGAAGGACCCGGTCTATCCCTGGCCCCTGCAGGGCCCACTCCATCGCACGTGCTGGCCGCTCTTACTGCCCTGCTCAGCCCGCCGCTCCCGATGGGGATGGCGGAGTCCACGCTGACGCCCCACCAGGGCCCGGAGGCCCGAGAGGACGCCGGCCAACCGAATGCTGGAGCGGTTGCAGAAGAACCGATGGCGGTCCTCCGTGCACTGACCGATGACAAATCGCCTGCCACTGAGGAGCCACGGGTCTGGGCTCAGTTAGAAACCGTATCTGTTCTGCCATATCCCGCCATCAGTCCCCTAGAGTCAGATGACAGCGGCTCACGGGCTGACACAGAGCCTGTCTGAGAGGAAGAAGGAGTCTTTGGCTTGTATAATATGGAGGCTACCTACATCCCTCGGAGTGGAAACAATGGATGCCGGGCGGCCCTTCCCCGGCGCGCCTGCCGCGTGCTGGAGGGGCTGAAACCTATAGTTCTTTACCTAGAGCAGGGCGAGGAGTACGGAAATGAGCAATAAAGGCAGCAGTCCACCGTTGCAACCCAGTTGTCCCCGTTTGGACCCTCAGCCCCTTGTTTCAATTGAATGAATATTAATCATCCGAGTTTGTAATCTGATTTTCAACAAGTTGATTTTACCATCCGAAAAAGAAGAAAAGTTGTCCCCGTGGGGACTTTATGTGTTTCTACTAGCCCCTTCAGAGACAAGGCCGAGAACTTGCAGGCCAACCACGAACTTGTGGTTTTGGAAATAATTTGCTGGGCTGTGTTCCGTTACTGCCTCCAGAGAGGCAGATTGGAGGAAGGGCCCGCAGCAGAGTAGGCTGGGGTCCGGCCACCACCAGGACAGGTGGCCATCCTCCGGGGGTCAGGGGCTCCCCTGGATGTGGGGTCCCCTGAAATGACAGCCGGGTGCGAGACACCGTACCCGTTCCCGCTTGGGTGACCTGGAACCGAGTTCCTGCTTCCGGACTGGGGAAGAGGGGTGCTGCCCATTTCTTAGGGGCAGCATCAAGGTGTAGGTTGCTTGGGTGGGGAAGCGGAGGAACATGAACCCGTCCGTTATTATTAAAAATGTTTTTCATATGTTTGCAACGTTAAAGTGCCGAGCCTCCCGTAAGGGAAGAATGAAAAATATGCTTATGTTTAAATGTTTTCCATGTTAAATTTGTATTTTGCAGAAAAATAAAACCGGTGATGGACGGGCAGCCCGCGGACGGTCTGCATTTCACCAAGGGGGAATGTGACGCCCTGGACTAGCCAGGTAGTCACAGACATAACACCACACACATATCCCCTCCCCTGGATAGTTCACATCAGTCAAACAAAAACCCTTGTTGCCTCCCTCCAGGGTCTGATGTCCACAACAGGTGGGGCGGAGCCAGGCGGTTGGCCCCACCCACCAAGGAGTTCACAGGCCTGGAGGCGGGAAAAGTGACAGAATCGTTTGAGAGTTGAAAGTGAGAGGACAGAAACTGTTAGTGTCTGGGTAGGAGCCCAGGCACTGTCAGCAAGGTCGGCAGACGGTGGTGGCCGTCTGCAGGAGTTAGTGGAGCTCTGTGGAACCGAAGAACCGGGGTCAGGCGGTGGCCCGCCGGTACCGAACCGGGGAGCGGAGTGAAGCTAAGCACAAAGGCAGGGCCATTGGACCCCGACTAGGCTTGGAGCCGCCGACAACGGTCAAATCCGAGAGTGACCGGAACCCCAGGGGTTTCCTAACACCCAAGACCCGACAGAAGTCAACAGTCCACCCAGTGAGGATACACAGCCACCGCCATAGGCTAGAAATCCAAGGGCCAGCGCCTGCGGGCAACACGGGCTCCTTCGGTACCTATACGCTGGGGAGCGGACTACCGTTGGGAAGCCATCGGAGTCAACACATTCTACACAGGTGCAGGGAAAGACAGCCACCATCAACCTGTCCGGGGAGAGCAAAGACACTGCAGCCGGCTGCGGGACCCGTCCATCCAGCCGTTTGGTTTACCAGAGACTCTGTGAATTTGTGCCTGAGTGAGTACCATAGTGCCATCCGGCACCACGCCGCGCTGCCCCTGCAACCCTGCACCCCAGCCATCCAGCCTTCCCGTTTCACCACCGGGCCCCGGGATCACCAACCCCTACCCACAGAGGGGGAACCAACATCCTAGCTGCTCCCTGCCATCGCTCCCGGGATCCCCGTCACCAGCAGCGGTGGTGCCCACTATCACCACGACCCTTGGGTGGCGTCACGAACTATCTCCCAAAACGAACCACCCCCTTTTCACTCGTGGGCGAGGAGCGCTGCTCGAGTCCCCGAGTCCGGCCCACCGCTCGAGCCACCGAGCAGCAGCAGCAGCAGCCGCGGACCCGAGCGTAGCGAGCGCGGCCCCTCCGCCCGCGACATTTGCACTGGACAATGCAGTGTTTTGGACGCAGCGAAAACATGCTGCATCCAAAATTCTGTGAACCCTGATTGTGGAAACGTACACTATCTGACACGCGCCGGCCAGGACCGCGTCATTCCCAGCCCCCATCGGCGACCTCGTGACTTGATCACGGGGTGCCGATGGGTTGTGATGACAGCGGGGAGGTCATCTGATAACCCATGTCTCTGTCATGTCAAAGTTCCTGTGAATGCTGGCTAAGCACCTGCATTCACAGGAGATCAGCATTTCTGCTGTCCAGAGTGATGCTGAAGAACGGCTTTGTACAAAAGAAGCAATCGGACAGTGTAAGCCTCAAGTCCCCTAAGAGAACTAGTAAAAACAATAAAAAGTAAAAAAGAAAAAGGTTTTAAAAGTATGTAAAAAATTAAGAAACACAAAAGTTAAAAACACTTTGGCCCATTGATAATAAAACAATGAAAAAAATACACATAATTGGTATTACCATGTTCAGAAATGTCGATCCATCAAAATAAAAAATAAATTAATCTGATCGGTAAACTGCGTACGGAAAAAATTTAAAACATCAAAATTGCATTTTTTTGGTTTCCACAACATGGCAATAAAATGCAATAACAGACAATCAAAACATTTAATCTACCTAAAATTATATAATTAAAAATGTCAGCTCAGGATACAAAAAATAAGCCATCACTGAGCCTCCGATCTTGAAGACTTTGACCGTTACGAGTCACGCCTTCTCATCCCTAGAGCAACTGTTAAGAGGAGACTTTGTGCAGCAGGCCTTCATGGTAAACTAGCTGCTAGGAAACCACTGCTAAAGACAGGCAACAAGCAGAAGAGACTTGTTTGGGCTAAAGAACACAAGAAATGGACATTAGACCAGTGGAAATCTGTGCTTTGGTCTGATGAGTCCAAATTTGAGATCTTTGGATCCAACCTCCGTGTCTTTCAAGAAAAGGTGAACGGATGGACTCTACATGGCTGGTTCCCACTGTGAAGCATGGAGGAGGAGGTGTAACGGTGGGGGGGTGCTTTGCTGGTGACACTGTTGGGGATTTATTCAAAATTGAAGGCATACTGAACCAGCATGCCTACCACAGCATCTTTTCCATGCGGTTTGCATTTAGTTGGACCATCATTTATTTTTCAACAGCACAATGACCTCAAACACACCTCCAGGCTGTGTAAGAGCTATTTGACTAATGGCCCAGTCACACTAAACAACTTACCAGCGATCCCAACAACGATCCAACCTGATAGGGATCGCTGGTAAGTTGCTAGGAGGTTGCTGGTGAGATGTCACACTGCGACGCTCCAGCGATCCCACCAGCAACCTGACCTGGCAGGGATCGCTGGAGCGTGGCTACGCAAGTTGCTGGTGAGCTCACCAGCAACCAGTGACCAGCCCCCAGCCAGCAGCACCGCATGGAAGCGATGCTGCGCTTGGTAACTAAGGTAAATATCGGGTAACCAACCCGATATTTACCTTGGTTACCAGCGCACACCGCTTAGCGCTGGCTCCCTGCTCTCCTAGCTACAGTACACATGGGGTTAATTACCCGATGTGTTCTGCAGCTACATGTGCAGAGAGCAGGGAGCCGCGCACACTGCTTAGCGCTGGCTCCCTGCTCTCCTAGCTACAGTACACATGGGGTTAATTACCCGATGTGTACTGCAGCTACATGTGCACAGAGCAGGAGCCGGCACTGACATTGAGAGCGGCGGAGGCTGGTAACGAAGGTAAATAAATATCGGGTAACCAAGGTAAGGGCTTCTTGGTTACCCGATGTTTACTGTGGTTACCAGTGTCCTCAGAAGCCGTCTCCTGCTGTCTGCACATTTAGTTGTTGCTCTGTCGCTGTCACACACAGCGATGTGTGCTTCACAGCGGGAGAGCAACAACTAAAAAATGGCCCAGGACATTCAGCAACAACCAACGACCTCACAGCAGGGGCCAGGTTGTTGCTGGATGTCACACTAAAGGCTACTTTACACGCTGCGATATCAGTCCCGATATCGCTAGCGTGGGTACCCGCCAACATCTGTTGTGCGACACTGGCAAATCGCTGCCCGTGCCGCACAACATCGCGCAGACCCATCACACATACTTACCTGCCCGGCGACGTCGCTGTGACCGGCGAACCGCCTCCTTTCTAAGGGGGCGGTCCGTGCGGCGTCACAGCGACGTCACTGAGCGGCCGCCCAATAGAAGTGGAGGGGCGGAGATGAGTGGCCGGAACATCCCACCCACCTCCTTCCTTCCTCATAGCGGCCGGGAGGCAGGTAAGGAGAGGTTCCTCGTTCCTGCGGCGTCACACATAGCGATGTGTGCTGCCGCAGGAGCGACGAACTACATCGTTACTGCTGCAGTAACGATAATTGAGAATGGACCCCCATGTCACCGATGAGCGATTTTTCACGTTTTTGCAACGATGCAAAATCGTTTATCGGTGTCACACGCAGCAACATCGCTAATGCGGCTGGATGTGCGTCACAAATTCCGTGACCCCAACGACTCCGCATTAGCGATGTCGCAGCGTGTAAAGCCCCCTTAAGCAACATCACTAGCAACATCGCTGTTACGTCACAAAAGTTGTTCGTTAGCAGCGATGTTGCTAGCGATGTTGTTTAGTGTGACTGGACCTTAAGAAGGAGAGTGATGGGGTGCTACGCCAGATGACCTGGTCTTCACAGTCACCAGATCTGAATCCAATCGAGATGGTTTGGGGTGAGCTGGACCGCAGATTGAACGCAAAAGGGCCAACAAGTGCTAAGCATCTCTGGGAACTCCTTCAAGACTGTTGGAAAACCATTTCCGGTGACTACCTCTTGAAGAGAATGCCAAGAGTGTGCAAAGTAGTAATGAAAGCAAAAGGTGGCTACTTTGAAGAAACTAGAATATAAGACGTATTTTCAGTTGTTTCACACTTTTTTAAGTATTTCATTCCACATGTTTTAATTCATAGTTTTGATGCCTTCAATGTGAATCTACAATTTTCAGAGTCCTGAAAATAAAGAAAACTCTTTGAATGAGGTGTGTCCAAACATTTGGTCTGCACTATATATATATATATATATATGTGTGTGTGTATATATATATATATATATATATATATATATATGTACATATATATTCTCTCTCTGTATATATATATGTATATATATATATATATATATATATATATATCATCCTATGTGTTTTTACTGTCCACTTTCACCGTCCCGTCCCCCCTCCATCACCACTCATCCACATAAGTCCCTCTCTCCTCTCCTCTCCTATGTACAGCTCCCAGGCTCTTTTCACCTATCTGAATAATCTCATTCAATCACACTCCAGGGACTAAAGCTGGGGTCACACATAACGACAATGACAACGACGTCGCTGCAACGTCACCATATTCTGTGACGTAGCAGCGACCATAGATGATCGTTAGTAAGCTGTCAAACATGTTATAAAAAGCAGCGACGGAGCAGCGATCATAGCGACGTCGACGGTCGTTGTGTGGTTTCAGACGTAGCGTAGCGTCCCTGCTGCGGTGTCAAACAAAAGGATTATCAGCTTATCAGCATGGCGCAGCGGGATAGCAGCGTTCAAAAAATGACCTGGAGCATTCAGGAGCGAGCAGCGATTTCGCAGCAGGGGTCTGATCATTGTTATGTGTCACACATAGCGACCTCGCTGTTGAGGTCGCTGCAACGTCACAGAATATGGTGACGTTGCAGCGACGTCGTTGTCGTTGTCGTTATGTGTGACACCAGCTTTACACAAAAAGCCATGCCACAAGTCCAAAAACCATCTGATCTTTCTCCTTCTACTCCTACTTCTTTCAGGCAATATCTCCCCTAATCCTGGTCCACCCCATGCTAACTTTACCCCTCCCCCCACCACCCATAAAAACCCTGATAATCTTATTAACATAAGTTGTATACCCTCACTTTCCTCTTTTAATTGTGCTCTCTGGAATCCACGGTCTGTATGTAACAAGCTACCTTACATCCACAACTACTTTCTCAATAACTCTCTTAACCTGCTAGCCCTCACTGAGACCTGGATTCAGGATTCTGACACTACTTCCCCTGCTGCCATTTCTCATGGTGGCTTACACTTTTCCCATTCACCAAGACCTGGAAACAGACATGGTGGTGGAGTCGGCCTACTCCTGTCCCCACAATGCACTTTCCAGGTCATCCCCCCAGCTCCATCACTCTCATTCCCATCCTTTGAGGTCCACACCATCAGGCTCTTCCATCCCCTCTCTCTCAGAGTAGCTGTCATATACCGTCCACCAGGCTCGCCCACCCAGTTCCTTGACCACTTTTCAGCCTGGCTGCCACACTTCATGTCCTCATGTACTCAGAGTTATCAACCCTTATCCTAGGAGACTTTAATATCCCGATAAACAGCCCCTCCTCCCCATCTGCATCCCAGCTTCTATCTCTCACCACCTCCCTTGGCCTCTCACAGCTCTCATCCTCTGAGACACATAAAGATGGTAACACCCTTGACCGGGTCTTTATCCGCCTCTGCTCAATCTCTGACTTTGACAACTCACCTCTTCCCCTCTCTGACCACAACATCCTCTCCTTCAAGCTCACAAACCCTTGCCCATCCCAGCACACTCCCACCTATCACACATTGAGAAACCTACAAGCCATTGACTCTCAGACACTTACAGACTCTCTACACTCATCACTGTCCCCTATCTCCTCACTTCCCTGTCCTGATCTGGCTGTAAAGCACTACAATGACACACTCAGGAGTACACTAGACCAAGTAGCGCCCCTCACCCTCAGAACCTCCAAACACAGAGTAAAACAGCCCTGGCTCACATCCCAAACGCTATTTCTTCAGCGGTGCTCCAGGAGTGCCGAACGCCTATGGAGGAAAAAACGCACACCAGAAAACTTCATCCACTACAAGTTCATGTTAAGGACCTACAACTATTCCCTTCACCTCACCAAACAGACCTATTTCACCGCCCTTATTTCCTCACTTGCCGACAATCCAAAAAAGCTCTTTGACACCTGTCACTCCCTCCTCAGTCCCAAAGCACAGACCCCTATAACAGACCTTCGTGCTGATGACCTGGCCTCGTATTTCACAGAGAAAAAAGAAAACATCCGCCAAGAGATCAGCTCCCAGCCACCAAGCTTTGTGAATCCCATCCCTCCCCATATCCCATCCAGCTCACTTTCCACATTTGATCCAGTCACAGAGGAGGAAGTCTCCAGGCTCCTCCTATCCTCCTCTCATCCTACCACTTGCCCTACTGATCCCTTTCCCTCACACCTAATCCAGTCCCTCTCTCCGGTTGTCACCACTCACCTAACTAAAATCTTCAATCTCTCTCTCTCTTCTGGTATCTTCCCCTCCTCCCTCAAACACTCTATCATTACTCCATTATTAAAAAAACCTTCTCTTGATCCGTCCTGCACAAGCAGCTACAGACCAGTCTCCAATCTCCCCTTCATCTCTATACTCTTGGAGCGCCTGGTCTACTCTCGTCTCACCCGCTACCTTTCCACTCACTCTCTTCTAGATCCTTTACAGTCTGGCTTCCGCCCTTTACACTCAACAGAAACTGCCCTTGTCAAAGTGACCAATGACCTATTGACAGCAAAACGTAACGGTGACCACTCTCTGCTTATTCTTCTTGACCTTTCTGCTGCCTTCGACACGGTTGACCCCCATCTCCTTCTCTCTATGCTCCATTCTATCGGCCTAAAGGACACTGTGCTCTCCTGGTTCTCTTCCTATCTTTCTGGCCGTTCATTCAGTGTATCATTTGCTGGCTCCACATCTCCTCTCCCTCTCACTGTTGGGGTCCCTCAAGGTTAAGTCCTTGGCCCTCTTCTTTTCTCCCTCTACACTGCCCCAATTGGACAGACCATCAGCAGATTTGGCTTTCAGTACCATCTTTATGCTGATGACACACAGCTATACACCTCATCCCCTGAGCTCACCCCCACTGTACTACAGAACACAAGTGACTGCCTGACTGCAGTTTGCAATATCATGTCTGCTCTTTATCTGAAACTTAACCTTTCCAAAACTGAACTTCTTCTTTTTCCTCCATCCTTCAACCTTCCTAAACCTGACATCTCCCTCTCTGTGTGTGGCACAACGGCAAGTCCTAGGCAGCAGGCCCACTGTCTGGGTGCTATACTTGACACTGATCTTTCCTTCAACTCCCATATACAATCTCTTGCCCGCACCTGCCGCTTGCACCTCAAGAACATCTCTAGAATCCGCCCCTTTCACACAATGGAAACGACAAAAACCCTCACCGTGGCCCTGATCCACTCTCGCCTTAACTACTGTAACTCTCTATTAATCGGTCCCCTAACTAGACTTTCTCCTCTACAGTCCATTCTTAATGCAGCAGCCAGGGTCACCTATCTGGCTAACCGCTACTCTGATGCCTCTGCTCTGTGCCAGTCATTGCACTGGCTGCCCATATATCACAGCATCCAATTCAAATTGCTTGTTCTCACCCACAAAGCTCTCCACAGTGCGGCACCCCCCTACATCTCCACCCTCCTCTCTGTCTATCACCCCACCCGTTCTCTTCGCTCTGCAAGCGACTTTCGACTAACATCCACACTAATTAGAACCTCCCACTCCCGGATCCAAGACTTCTTCCGAGCTGCACCAACCCTCTGGAACGCTCTACCCCAAGACGTTAAGACAAATCACAACTTACTCAGCTTCAGACGCACCCTAAAGACGCATCTTTTTAGGGCAGCCTATCACACTCCCTAATCAAATTCAATTCACATAGTCCCTCTACAACCTCTCACAACATAACTCCACATCAAACTCCATGGCACCCAAATGCCTCTCAAGGCTCTGGCCCACTGGTCCAGGAAACCATTATCTAGCCTCCATTTCCATGAGACCGCTGGATTGTCATTGTAAATAAACACTTGTACCTTGTCCCTCCCCCCATCTCATTGCAGATTGTAAGCTCTCATGAGGAGGGTTTTGTTTTTTCTTCAAAATATTGTATTTTCTATAACTGTTACTTGTTTGTATATGATCCTCCTGAATTGTAAAGCGCTGCGGAATATGTTGGCGCTATAGAAATAAAGATTATTATTTTTATATATATATATATATATATATATATATATATATATATATATATATATATATATATACACATACACATTCCCTCTCTCTCTCTATATATACATTTGTACATTTATGGGCAAATCTGACACAACTCATAGACTCCAAATGTTGCATACCACCTTACGTATGAGCTTTTCTATTTACTGGGATAGGCATATGTTATTGCTTAACATACTTGGCTCATAAAAAAGAAGATAACCAATGGATCACTATTATTGCATGAAGCCAAATATAGATCGTTTTAGGATGCAGCACAAAAACCACATCATATACCAAGTATTCCTATTAATGCAAAACCCATGAGGGCAACTTTTCTGATAGTTATGTTATGCGCCTGGCTGAAACAAAGTGAGTCAAACACCGTCTTCAAATTTTTGCCTAGAAAGCTGTTATTGAAATGTTGGCACGTGAACATCCCCTGCTGTGTCCATTCTATCAGTGTTGCCAGAAAACCTCAGGACATGTGTTTCTGATTAAAGCAAAAATCTAAATTGTTTCAGCTCAAAACTTCTGACGAACAAAGGGGGTCTATATTTGGAATCAAATCTCCAAGCTCAAAAATAGCGCAGTATCACACCTGGAAATCTCTGGCTTGTGCCTGCCACATGTGCTGTGGACTCTCTGTACCGGATGTATTAAAATTTCTCCTGTGACCATGTGTAGTGCAGGCAGGTCAACTTAAAATCGACTTCAAAGAATAACTATGGGATTCCTAAATTATTAGGTGATACTGTTAATCTCCTACATATGGTCACGGTCCTAGAATAAAACTGTGCCACCAATCATAGAACAAATAGCATTGCTTAATGCAAGTGTGCTTAAATAAGGCAGATGGACTAGGGACTTTTAAATAGGATTTTTAAGGCAAAAAATCGCCAGCATATTATAACAGCTACAGGCCGTATGATCAATTTTACCAAATTTATCCACACGCTGCAGAGAATATCAAAGCAGAATCCAAACTGACCTGTCATGCGATTTTTAAGTCCAAAACATGTCAAATTACGTTGCTTATCAATTTGTGGATTTGTTACATATTTTCTTATTAAATTTAATAGAGAGATCAAAATCTGCAATGTATAAGTATTAAGAAACAATACTTACCTACCCATGTGAGCACTGCAGTAATTAGAAGTGGAATTGATCACAAAGGATGTGACATCACTGTACAAGGCCAAGTTGGACAAAAAGTAGCTAAGGACCAGTCAAGGAGGCTATGGAAGAGAAATGGGAGATGAATATAGTGTTTTCGTATTTTAAATTTAGCAAAATATTCTCCACAGACCACTGCTCTCTGTTAACATTTGACATGATTCCCACCATGAACCATATCCCTCAAATTTTGGAAGGGTAATTGTACTTTCATAACAAGCTGTACTGTGTATCTACATGAGGGATATCACTGTATTTGGTGAATAGCTTACTGAGCATTGTGACGTGAATCTCCCTCTGTATGTTTTCTCTTTGCTAGTGTGACGCCTTGGACTAGCCAGGTAGTCACAGACATTACACCTTACACACCCCTTCCCCTGGACAGTAACACCAGTCAAACAAAAACCCTTGTTGCCTCCCTCCAGGGTCTGATGTCCACACCAGGTCGGGCGGAGCTAGGCAGTTGGCCCCACCCACTGAGGAGTTCACAGGCCTGGAGGCGGGAAAAGTGTGAGTTTCAGTTTGGAGGTGAAAGTGAGAAGTCAGAAACTGTCAGTGTCTGGGTAGGGGCCCAGACACAAACAGCAAGGTTGGCAGATGGTGGTGGTCCGCCGGTACCGAACCGGGGAGTGGAGTGAAGCTAAGCACAAAGGCAGGGCCATCGGACCCCGACTAGGCTTGGAGCCGCCGACAACGGTCAAATCAGAGTGTGACCGGAACCCCAGGGGTTTCCTAACAACAAAGACCCGACAGAAGGCAACAGTCCACACCGTGAGGATATACAGCCACCGCCATAGGCTAGAGATCCAAGGGTCAGCGCTTGCGGGCAAAACGGGCTCCTTCAGTACCTATACGCTGGGGAGCGGCCTACCGGTGGGCAACCACAGGAGTCAGAACATTCTAACCAGGTGCAGGGAAAGACAGCCACCATCACACTGTCCGGGGAGAGAGCACAAACACTGCAGCCAGCTGCGGGATCCGTCCATCCAGCCGTTTGGTTTTCCAGAGACTCTGTCATTGACTGCCTGAGTGAGTACAACAGTGCCATCCGGCACCACGCCGCGCTGCCCCTGCAACCCTGCACCCCAGCCATCCAGCCTCGCCGTTACACCACCGGGCCCCGGGATCACCAACCCCTACCCACAACATCCTAGCTGCTCCCTACCATCTCTCCCGGGATCCCCGTCACCAGCAGCGGGGGTGCCTATAATCACCACGACCCGTGGGTGGCATCACGAACTATCTCCCAAAACAAACCACCCCCTTTTCCCTCGTGGGTGAGGAGCGCTGCTCGAGTCCCCGGGTCCGGCCAACCGCTCGAGCCACTAAGCAGCAGCAGAAGCCCCGGACCCGTGCGTGGCAAGCACGTCCCCTCCGTCCGCGACACTAGTCACTTCTCCCCATCCCTCCTACATAGAATATAATAGTGTAGCACCCAGGGGGCAGGGGGTAGTCAGGCACGGGTCTCGTACCTTCTTTACTCATCACCGGGCCAGTGTGGTGGTCTGGGATGTTGCAGTGGCCTGCCCGGCTTCGTAACCCAAGGTGTACAGCAATAAGGAGGGAGGATGATGGGGGTTGTAATAGGATGATTGTCGTGATGCCACCTGTGGTACGTTGCCAGAGATCAGCCACCACTCCTGTCACTGTCCTCTGGGGCGGATGGTAATAACAGCTGAAGATGGTATCACTCCCCACAGCGGGCCCCAGGGAGGATGATGAGGGGAGTACTGGTCACCCGCTGTGATGTGCCCCGTCAACCTCGGATAAGTTTGAAGCAGTCACCGGTGTTTGAAAGAAGAAAGTCTTTTGTCAGAGTTGCCCTTCCAGCCATGAGGAACCTGGGCTGAGCGCTCCGCTCCAAGGCGCAGGCACCGTTAAGAGAAGAAAAGAAGGTGGTGATGGTGTTGTGACCCAGAACTGGTGTCCCGGGTCAACTGACTGAAGATTGTGTGAGTTTGCTCCTACTTATACCCCAAGTTGAACCTTCCCTCAGGTGGCTGGCTTCAGTGACTGGGGAAGTCCCATGCCTCGTGATTGCCACCCCCCTGCCTACCCTGAGCCAACCCCCCCCCCTGTGAGAAGGCTCCTCAGCTATATGTAAAGTGTGAATGTGGAACACCAGTGATTAAAACCCCCTCCTTACCCAAGGCGAATATCGCACCTTAAATAAGATGCAATACTCTGTGGCGACTAGAGCCTCAGGGGCGCCACAATAGGAGGTGTAAACTGACACTTTATCGTACTGGCAGTCTCAAGCTGTTTTTTCAGAGAGGATAGTTGTCATGCCATTTCCAGCATCCCCACACTGTCCTGCACCCTCCTCCTGGAGGGCATGCCAGTACACTCACCGTCCAGACCACGCAGTGTTAGCTCCAGTGTCCCTGATCCCTGCCGCCAGCACACAGGGCCTGGATCCTCCTTTGTTTGGGCCTAGAGACAAGGTATGGATCTCTTCTTAATATGTCCGCCTCAATATGCCATCCTACAAATTGGGTCCTTGTTTTATTCACCCCTTCGAGGTGGTCCAGAAGATTAATGCTGTGTCTATAAGCTGAAGCTTCCTTGCGCATCACCAACTCCTGCCATGTTTCTCTCCTCAAGGCTGTCGTCCTAAGCCAGTATTTTAAGAACCCTGGTACCCTGCCTTCTCCAGTCAGTGCAGACAACATCTTTGAGGTAAAAAATATCCTAACTATAGAAAGAGTGAAAGGTAGAATTCTCTTTTTAATTGATTAGAGGGTTTTTGGTCTGACTCCTGAGGAGAAGGTATATGAGCCCAAGGAGAATATCGATGCTCCTCTCTGCGGTCATGCCATCACCAGCATCCCCGCACTGTCCTGCCGCTTCCTCCCTCTGGGGCACCGGCACATTCACCGTCGCGGCCATGCAGCGGTTGCTCCTGGGTCACTGCTCATTGCCACCTGCTCCCAGGGCCTGCGCATGCCAAGCAAGTCTTCTGGGAGCGCACTTAGGGTGCATGCGCAGGCTTGCACCTATTCTTAAAGGCCAGCATGCCCCAACCCGGAAATGCCTCTCAGCCTATGGCTGAGAGGCACTAGATATTTTAGGTGCCCTCCCCCTATGGGAGGTGCCTCGGCAATGTGGTCTATCTTAGAGACGCATTGTTAGTTGTTCAGTTCCCTTCACATTTGCTGTGGTATGGCTTAAATATCTTGATTGTGGACCTTAAAATATTGATAAGTATACACTAGGGGCATTGGCACTATTAATTTATTATTTGCACTCTAAACAATTTGGCCCTAATACAAACTGTTTGACCCATGGTCTATAATTTATGATGAGCAATCTTGCGTGCTTGCATTGGTCCATATGTATTTGTCTTATAAGCAAATATAATTTTTTTGCATTAAATAGTATACATATATCTCAATGGACTACTGCTTGTTATTAATTATTATAGATTTAAGAAAGGAGGTGGTTTTGTTCACCTCAATTCAGTATTAGTACTTTATTTTAAACATTTAATATCCATAGAAGAGTGGTCAGTGGATGCTGATCATCAACCCGTTTCAAACACTGTATGCGTGCTTAAACATTACAAAATATACTTTGGCTAACACGTTGATGATGCACAATACAGAGACAACAATAGAGTTGGTATACAATGAAGGTCCTGGTGATAGGGAGAGGAGAGAGGGGACACCTCCTGCCACTCACCTGAGTCTGCTCCCTACACTCCCTAACATCCCTATACGGGTCCTTCCCCCCTTCGCCGAAACGTGTCTAGACCATCACTTGTTCTGAACTCACCCTGGCTAGTGAGAAGGCCTGTGAGAATACTAGTCTCACCTCTGCAATAATACAACACAAGAGAAGGAAGACAGGAAAAAAAAAGACACAAAAAGGAAAACACAGCTGCAATTGTCAAAACAGCTCAGCTTCTTCCAGAGACAGGCTCCTTCCAAAGTGGTCAGTATAAGAATGAGATTCTTTAAACAGTATCAGATGGTAAGACAAGTGACTTTTTATAGCGAAGGGGAGTGGTCACAAAGAACTGCACCTGATATTAGGGCAATAAAGGTTACCCAGATAGGAAATAGTCCTTACCGCTACAGCAACAAAAGAAAGTAGATTCCCTCAAACATAAGCTGCAGACCTGCGCATAATAAGGCATTACGACCTTCTGGTCCCAGACTTGCCAGAGGTCTCCCCCGACTGGGACGCACTTATGACAGATGATTAGTATTCACTCACCAATATTCTACCTGGATTGAACTGGACAAACCCACCTCTTTCTTTCATTTGATCACTGCTTTAAAATGGCTTCTGCTCCGAGCTCTCCAAAATCTAAATTTGGAAACACAGAGAAACTGAAGATTTGCTTTTTCATTTTTATATCAATTAATATACACTGGAAATCTATGGTGCATGCCACCCTATGACATGCGAAGAGTCATACAATGTTTTCAACTTAGGAAGTGAGTTTTCAACGTCTCATTGAAAAGGTAAAATATAGTGTACTCATAGAGATTATACAGATTATGTCTGTGTCATCCGCTTTACAAGCTGTTACTTGTATAGCCATATTTATTGAACTCTGTCAGAGGTAACAATTTGAGAGATTTGTGATGAAAAACTGAACTTTTTTCCTTAGGTGCATCTATAAATATAGGAGTCAACCTTCTATCTCCTGATCAAGTATCAATGGTATCGTCTGTCTATTGAGTAGGTGATGGTTCAAGCCAATCTATTTTCTATTCAGACAATAGGATTAAGACTTTTTATCACCTTTGTTTCATGTACTATGTGAAAGAAAAAGCCAATATATTAAATGGACCAGTCCGGCCCAATTTTTTGGTAGGGTAGATATGGAGTGAAAGGTCATACACCGAATCTTACTGCCTCAGTCAAAAAGTAGTAAGACAATCTTAATTAGTGGAATTTAAGCCTTAAAAGGTAATCTGACAGTAGTATCAACCCTCCTAAGCCGTCTTTGTGGACATACAGGTCATACAAACCTAAATAAAATGATACCTTGATATGTGCGTTTTATTCCTGAGAAATTTACATTTTTAAAAAGTAAATGAGCTGTTAAGATCTGTGGGCCGGAGACAGATCTTCATGAGAGTCTTCCTTCCAAAACTCCCTGATCACTGGTACCTCCAGGTCATGACGATGTTGGCAGTGTGATCAGGTCATCATTAGGGCGTTATTTGAGGACATTGTTTTGGGAAGCAAGGGGGGATGAGTGCTGACACAGAATGAGGAGTGAGGGGAAGATTGGTGCTGACAGAAAATAGGGGACTGGGTATTTGAGGACACAGTTTGGAAAGCGAGGGAGGAGTTAAGTGCAGACATTATGGGAAGCAAGGAAGGGATGGATACAAGGGATGGATACAGACAGTATGGGGAGCGTGAGGGAATGTATGAGAACATAGTATTGGGAGTGGGGGGTGTATGAGGACAGTAGTATTGGGAGTGGGGGGTGTATGAGGACAGTATTGGGAGCGAGGGGGGATGTATGAGGACTCAGTATGGTGAGTGAGGGGATGGGTGCAGTCTCAGTATGGTGAACAAGGAGGATCAGATTGGTGCGGACACAGTATGGGTAGTGGGGGGTATGTGTGAGGAGACAGTATGATTAGCAGGGGGATATGAGAGGAGACAGTATGATGGAGGGGGCAATGTTTGAGGAGCATTTTGCGGGGAATAGTGCGAGGAGACAGTATGGCGGAAGAAAAGTGTGAGGGAACACAGAGTAGAAACTGAATGGTGTGTGTGTGTGTGTATTTGGCAGACAGTATAGAGAGGGAAGAAGTATAGCGGGACAGTGTAAGGGGACAGTATGCTGAGGAGGGGGAATGTGATGAGGGGGCACAGTATAAAGACTGGTCAGTACTGTGGAGACAGTGTAGAGGACAATGGGAAGAGGAGCTCAGTAAGGCAAGGAGAGGACAGTGCGGGGGGCATGTACCTTAAGAGGTACAGTGTGTGCATCATATTTTGTGCAGGAAATACAGTGAGGGGCAATTATTTAGTCAGAGCCACAGCATACAACAGATATTTTTATTCAAGAACATTATACTCATTCTGCTATTTATAAGGGCACCATGTCGGGATGTGCTACAGAAGACCAGAAAAGATACAAGTCTGCAGAACAAGCTGGGGATGTGAAAAGACATCGTGGCATCTATACAAGATGAAGAAAAGAAAGAAATGACTCAGATCACAGACTGCTAACTCCTGGTATCTCCTTACATGTCAACGACATGTTGGGAGTTGTTCATGCAATACAAATGTATATGCGTCTGACCTGACATTACAATTGATGTACCATGTACTGATGGTGCTTCTGTTGATGTATTTCTGTACTGATGAGGGTTGTGATGCTGTGTTTCTGGTTATGTATTCTTGTGCTGTTATTGATCCTGATCCTGCACACATGTAACAATCCATAACTTGTAAGATTACATTACATGGCTATGTTAATAAAGTATTGTGGCATCTGACAAGTTAAGGGTTACTATGTTTCTATTTATTTTAGGAGCATTAAAGGGGTTGTCTAAGTTTTTGATAAGAATCTGCAGTCACTCTACGTGATTGCAGACTTCTGAATTCTCACAGCACACCCACTGCAAGCTGTCAGGATTAACTGATACTAGCGGTGAGAGTGGGATGTCACAAAACGACACCTAATGACTTATATACATGTGGTTACATGCCAACTAGACATGACTGGTCTTATACAATTCAAGTGTATTGAGTGAAAACAGACACGTCTAGTCGGAATGTGGCCAGAAGTATACAAATTGCATTCTTGTGCTCACATGACCATCCACTCTTCCTGCCATCATGGGAGAATCTGAAAAGTGTGCAGTGCACGCGCTGTGAAAATTTAGAATTCTGCAGTCACCTAGAGTGACTGCAGACTTTCATAGCAAACCTTGACAGGCCCTTTAATTTTCAAATAAACCACTGTAGCATGCCCAATTCTAACTGTGTGTAATATATTCACTGTAAGGATTCAGCTCTGCTTGCTTCTTATAGCAATCTTCACATGGCTACTCCACTCATATGAGATTTTCATACTTACGGTCACGTGACATCTAACTGTTCTTCCTCTTTCTCTTTATGAAGCAGGAGCTGTGGTTTTCCACTGAACGCTGAGAGGATTATGAAGAGCAGCTTATGTGCCAACATGACTGTAAGTGAGTAAATCGCATATGAATGAGCGGTCACATGATGGCTACTTCAATTGCATGTGGGGGGGATGCCAAACTGAATTCTTGCTCAAGGTGCTGGAAAACCTAGATTCACCTCTGGTTTATCCCTTTATAGACTCTATCTCTAATGTTCAGTTCTATCTGAGATATTGGGTTGAGACTAAAGGCCACATTAGACGCAACAATATCGCTAACGAGATATCGCTGGTGTCACGGAATTCGTGACGCACATCCGGCGTCGTTAGCGACGTCATTGCGTGTGACACCTACGATAGTCCGCTAACGATCAGAAATACTCACAAAATCGTTGACCGTTGACACATCGTTCATTTACCAAATATCGTTGCTCGCTTTGGACGCAGGTTGTTCATCGTTCCTGAGGCAGCACACATTGCTACGTATGACACCCCGGGAATGACGAACAACAGTGTTCCTGCGTCCTCCGGCAACGAGGTGGGCGTGTCATTAATGTGGTTGCTCTCCGCCCCTCCACTTCTATTGGTGGGCCGTTGTGTGACGTCGCTGTGACGCCGCACTGACCTCCCCCTTAAAAAAAGAGGTTGTTCGCCGGCCACAGCTACGTCGTTAGGAAGGTAAGTTCGTGTGACGCGTACCAGCGATATTGTTATCCACGGGCAGCGATTTGCCCGTGACGCACAAACGACGGGGGCGGGTGCGATCGCTAGCGACATCGCTAGCGATGTCGCAGCGTGTAAAGCGGCCTTAACTGTTATGATGTTTCCCATACACAGTACGTAGAGATATGAGGAATAACTGCTCCATAGTCTGTTTCTAGTACATGTTTAAAAGCAGCAGCAACATTGAAGACATTATATATCAAAACCAATTGGTGTAGCTGTGAATGCCATTGTGGTGAGATGGAACACTTACTAGAAAACAGCGCCATCCTCTCTGTCTCACTCTGTATCTCCCGCCTAATCCCCTCTTCCCTCCTTATACACTTCAAAATTAATTTGTAAGCTGATCTCACTCTAAAATTGCAGTCTACTTTCTTACCATGGATACCTAAGCTAAAATGCCCTGCACATGAGGTAAGAGACATGGCTATATCGGGGGAACTACATCTAATTGGAGGTATTTGCTAATATTATTATTACACCTACTACATATTGGGATAGGATCTTGGAGATGGGAATACCCCTTTAATGTCGTGTTGACAAAGTCATACAAGTATACCAGTACCATCAGCACTATACCATATACATGGTCATATCAATATTATGAATGTGATTGAATCTGGCATTCGGCCGTATAGGAGGAGTCATGTTTACTAGATATAGGAGAGTCGCACCTAGCTTTCTCAATCTATACACAGCTATAAAAAATATCTTTTTGGACGCTCCCTAAGGGTTCATGCCCAGAATAATTGAACTGGGACAGAAGCTTTAACTGGATGTTCCCCTGAGAAACACATGATTTTCAGCACTTGGGCTGTGTCTTCAATTAAACCCATAATTATCTGTCATCAAACCTGCTAGTTAACTCCTCTACCCTTGATGAGAACTAACATGTCATTTCCCAACCCTACGACACCCAGCCTAATAAACATCTCCATACAGCTGCTCTTTTTGTCACCTCTCGGTTGATATACTGTAGATTGATCTGATCTTGAGTAAGAGCAGTTGACCTGATATTGGTAGGGGATGGAAATTATTATTATTATTTATTATTATAGCGCCATCTATTCCATGGCGCTTTCAATGTGAAAGGGGTATATATAATAAGTAAAAATACAATAATCATAGACAATACAAGACACAAACAGGTACAGGAGGAGAGAGGTCCCTGCCCGCGAGGGCTCACAGTCTACAAGGGATAGGTGAGGACACAGTAGGTGAGGGGAGAGTTGGTCGTGCGGCGCTGTATCAGACTGAGGGTTACGGCAGGTTGTAGGCTTGTCGGAAGAGGTGGGTCTTCAGGTTCCTTTTGAAGCTTGTCAAGGTAGGTAAGAAATGGGAAAGAAAATGGGGTTACCTCCTATTTAACCCTTCCTCACTTCCTCCCCCTACTCCCCTGATGTCCCAGTAAATATACAATTTCGACAAATTGTCTGGCGACTTATCAGTGTCTGCAGCCACATTTGTTCAGCTGGATCGATTACCGCACATAATAACCATGTGTTTATGCTTGTGTTTGTCTTGTTATGTAGAGTATAGCAATGGGAAGCGTTACAGATGGCACCTGTCTGTGAGAACTGCTTTATTTGCTCAGTGTGGGCTTTTCTTGGCTTGCCTTTCATGACAACTTCTAGCAATGACACAAATAACAAATTCTTAATTACTGTAAATGAATATTGCTAGAATTCCAGCTCCTGAGCTGGTCTTGAAACAGGAGATGCTCGGAGCTCCTGCCAGACCTGCTACCTATCAGTGACACCCAGACGTAAGACACAAGGAGGATAAACTGTACTGTCATGTTACATAAAACAAGAAGCTTAGGGGATTACACAGAAGAACAAAATAATTACGTTTTTGGTGTAATTCATCATTCTGCTTTATGTGAATATATCTCCGTGGGAAGAAATATGAAACGTGGACATTTGCAGCAAAGGAATGTTATTGGTGGTAAACGACCTGAATGTCTTTCCTTTGGGAAATGATAGCAAATACATTTGTAAATGTTTCATCACCTGCTAAATCCCTCACCACTCAAGTGCCAAAGCTCTGGCTACGCTGGACCTTGCTGCAGTGATGACGTACAGTGGGTATGGAAAGTATTCAGACCTCTTTACATTTTTCACTCTTTGTTTCATTGCAGCCATTTGGTAAATTCAATAAAGGTCATTTTTTTCTCATTAATGTACACACTGCAACCCATCTTGACAGAAAAAAAACAGAAATGCAGAATTTTTTGCTAATTTATTAAACAAGAAAAACTGAAATATCACATGGTCATAACCCTTTGCTCAGTATTGAGTAGAAGCACCCTTTTGAGCTAGTATAGCAATGAGTCTTCTTGGGAATGATGCAACAAGTTTTTCACCCCTGGATTTGGGGATCCTCTGCCATTCTTCCTTGCAGATCCTCTCCAGTTTCGTCAGGTTGGATGGTGAACATTGGTGGACAACCATTTTCAGGTCTCTCCAGGGATGCTCAATTGGCTTTAGGTCAGGGCTCTGGCCGGGCCAGTCAAGAATGGTCACAGAGTTATTCTGAAGCCACTGCTTTGTTATTTTAGCTGTGTGCTTAGGGTCATTGTCTTGTTGGAAGGAGAACCTTCGAGCAAGTCTGAGGTCCAGAGCACTCTGGAAGAGGTTTTCTTCCAGGATATCTCTGTACTTGGCCGCATTCATCTTTCCTTTAATTGCAAGCAGTCGTTCTTTCCCTGCAGCTGAAAAACAGCCCCATAGCATGATGCTGCCATCACCACGTCTCACTGTTGGGATTGTATTGGGCAGGTGATGAGCAGTGCCTTGTTTTCTCCACATATACCGCTTAGAATTATCACCAAAAAATTCTATCTTCATCTCATCAGATCAGAGAATCTTATTTCTCATAGTCTGGAAGCCCTTCATGTGTTTTTTTTAAACCCTATGCGAGCTTTCATATGTCTTGCACTGAAGAGAGGCTTCTGTCGTGCCACTCTGCCATAAAGACCCAACTGGTGGAGGGCTGCAGTGATAATTGACTTTGTAGAACTTTCTCCCATCTCACTACTGCATCTCTGGAGGTCAGCCACAGTGATCTTGAGGTTCTTCTTTACCTCTCTCACCAAGGCTCTTCTCCCACGATTGCTCAGTTTGGCTGGATTGCCAGGTCTAGGAAGAGATCTGGTGGTCCCAAACTTCTTCCATTTAAGGATTATGAAGGAGGACCCTTGAGTACTGCAGAAATTCTTTTATAACCTTGGCCAGATCTGTGCCTTGCCCCGATTCTGCCTCTGAGCTCCTTTGACCTCATGATTCTTATTTGGTCTGCCATGCACTGTGAGCTGTGAGGTCTTATATAGAAAGGTATGTGCCTTTCCAAATCAAGTCCTATCAGTTTAATTAAGCACAGCTGGACTCCAATGAAGTAGTAGAACCATCTTAAGGAGGATCACAAGGAAATGGACAGCATGTGACTTAAATATGAGTGTCTGAGCAAAGGGTCTGAATATTATGAACATGTGATATTTCAGTTTTTCTTATTTAAAGAAATTGCAAGATGGGGTGCGGAGTGTACATTACTGAGAAAAAAATGATCTTTTTTGAATTTACTAAATGGCTGCAATGAAACAAAGAGTGAAATATTTAAAGGGGTCTGAATACTTTCCGTACCCACTGTATATGCATGTGGCCACTGCAGCCAATCACTGCTCTCAGTGCTGTTGTACTTTCCATGCAAGCATCACCACTAATAATAATAATATAATAATATTTATTCATTTATATAGCGCTATTAATTCCACAGCGCTTTACATACATTGGTAATACTGCCCCCATTGGGGCTCACAATCTAGAATCCCTATCAATAAAGCCATTGATTGCCTGCAGCAGCCAAATAAATGTACTTCATGTGTCAAGATTAGAGTTGGATGGATGCTTTGGAATTTGAACTCAACAACTTTACCAAATTTTCCCCAAAAATTCGAAATGCAATACCAAAAAAACTTTATTTGACCGAACAATACATGTATTACACCTTGAGTTCTCCTATGTCGTGTACTGAACCCAGTTTGAGTTCTTTAAAGGGGTACTCCCATCTTCAAGATCGTGTCCTAATATGTAGTAGGTGTAATGAAAATAATTAGTAAATACCTCCAATTATAAATGTAGTATTTTTCTCCTGATATAACCATATCTCTTACCTCATGTGTAGAGCATTGCAGCTTAGGTATCCATGGTCACATCCACTTATATAGTAGAAGTTAGTCAGTTAGTTGTTCGTGGTCATAACCATGGATACCTTAGCTGCAATGCCCTGCACATGAGTTAAGAGACATAGTAAATCAGGAGAGCTTATCTACATTTCTAATTGGAGCTATTTGCTAATATTATTATCACACCCACTACATATTGGGATAGGCTTTTGGAGATGGGAATACCCCTTTAATTCAAACACAGCCTTATTAATGCACAAGTGACCTCAATCTATCTGGCTAGGGAAAACTAATGGTAACCACTTATAACCAACAGTGATATTTGTGGGGCACATGCTGGTCTAATATTGGACTACTACAATAATGAAAGTGTGTAAAAAATATATTTATCACCACAACGATACTTTGTACATAGCAGTAATCAAAGCAAAAGATGGCCACTTTGAAGATGCCTTCAATGTGAATCTACAATTTTCAGAGTCATGAAAATAAAGAAAACTCTTTGAATGAGAAGGTGTGTCCAAACTTTTGGTCTGTTATATATATATATATACATATATATATATATATATATATATATATATATATATATATATATATATATATATATATATATATTCTGTATATGGCGTGCCGTTTCACAATGAAAAAAGCACACATTCTGCCTCGTGTTCCGGGTTCTTGTTTGTTAACAGTATTAGCACTGAGGGGCTTAATACTGTCTTTTTGTTGTTTTTATCACATTTTCAACTTTTATCCTATTTTTGTGAAATGCCAAACAACCTCAATATGACCGTATTCTAACATTCAGGAGCAGGATTAGTTCCATATTGAAAAGCAAATGTAAAGGTTTATGTACACTGTACACCGTGTGCAGAATTATTAGGCAAGTTGTATTTTAGAGGATTTTTTTTCTTATTGATCAACAACTATGTTCTCAATCAACCCAAAAGACTCAGAAATATCAAAGCTTAATATTTTTGGAAGTTGGAGTGGTTTTTTTTTAGATTTAGCTATCTTAGGAGGATATCTGTTTGTGCAGGTAACTATAACTGAGCAGAATTATTAGGCAACTTAATAAAAACCAAATATATTCCCATCTCACTTGTTTATTTTCACCAGGTAAACCAATATAGCTGCACAAAATTTAGAAATAAACATTTCTGACATGCAAAAACAAAACCCCAAAAAATTAGTGACCAATAGAGCCTCCTTTCATTATGATGACACTCAACAGCCTACCATCCATAGATTCTGTCAGTTGCTTGACCTGTTTACGATCAACATTGCGTGCAGCAGCCCCCACAGCCTTACAGACACTGTTCCGAGAGGTGTACTGTTTTCCCTCCCTGCAGAGATTTTATGAGGGACCACAGGTTCTCTATGAGGTTCAGATCAGGTGAACAAGGGGGCCATGTCATTATTTTTTCATCTTTTAGACCTTTACTGGCCAGCCACGCTGTGGAGTAGTTGGATGCATGTGATGGAGCATTGTCCTGCATGAAAATCATGTTTTCTTGAACGATACCGACTTCTTCCTGTACCACTGCTTGAAGAAGTTGTCTTCCAGAAACTGGCAGTAGGTCTGGGAGTTGAGCTTCACTCCATCCTCAACTTGAAAAGGTCCCACAAGTTCATCTTTGATGATACCAGCCCATACCAGTACCCCACCTCCACCTTGCTGTTGAGTTGGAGTGGAGCTCTCTGTCCTTTACTGATCAAGTCTCTGGCCCATCCATGTGGCCCATCAAGAGTCACTCTCATTTCATCTGTCCATAAAAACTTTGAAAAATCAGTCTTAAGATATTTCTTGGCCCAGTCATTACATTTTATCTTATGTTTCTTGTTCAAAGGTGGTCGTTTTTCAGCCTTCCTTACCTTGGCCATGTCCCTGAGTATGGCACACCTTGTGCTTTTTGATACTCCAGTAACGTTGCAGTTCTGAAATATGGCCAAACTGGTGGCAAATGGAATCTTGTCAGCTTCACGCTTGATTTTCCTCAATTCATGGGCAGTTATTTTGCACCCTTTTTGCCCAACACGCTTCTTGCGACCCTGTTGGTTATTTGCCATGAAACGCTTGATTGTTCGGTGATCACGCTTCAAAAGTTTGGCAATTACAAGACTGCTGCATTCCTCTGCAAGACATCTCACAATTTTGGACTTTTCAGAGCCCGTCAAATCTGTCTTCTGACCCATTTTGCCAAAGGAAAGGAAGTTGCCTAATAATTAAGCACACCTTATATTATTATTATTATTATTTATTATTATAGCGCCATTTATTCCATGGCGCTTTACAAGTGAATGAGGGTATACGTACAACAATCATTAACAGTACAAAACAGACTGGTATAGGAGGAGAAAGGACCCTGCCCGCGAGGGCTCACAGTCTACAGGGAATGGGTGATGGTACAATAGGTGAGGACAGAGCTGGTTGTGCAGTGGTGTACTGGACTGAGGGCTATTGTAGGTTGTAGGCTTGTTGGAAGAGGTGGGGCTTGAGGTTCCTCTTGAAGCTTTCCACGGTAGGGGAGAGTCTGATATGCTGAGGTAGAGCATTCCAGAGTATGCGGAAGGCACGGGAGAAATCTTATACGCGGTTGTGGGAAGAAGAGATAAGAGAGGACTAGAGAAGGAGATCTTGTGAGGATCTGAGGTTGCGTGCAGGTAGGTACCGGGAGACTAGGTCACAGATGTAAGGACAGGTTGTGGATGGCTTATATAGGGTGTTGATGTCATTACACCCCACCCCTCCTCATCACAGAGATGCACATCACCTGATTTACATAATTGGCAGTTGGCTCTCAAGCCTATACCGCTTGGAGTAGGACAACATGTCTAAAAAGTATCATGTGATCAAAATACTCATCTGCCTAATAATTCTGCACACAGTGTATTATGCCACAATCCAGAACTAAGTACAAACATAATGTTTTGTATTTCTTGTGTAACATTTTCCTTTGGTTTCCTTAACATTTAGAGGTTTATAATTATCTTTGATTTTGTTGCCTATTTTTCAGTTTATTTGTATCCACAGATTAGGAAATAGTAAGTGTGACACCGTGGCGCCGCCAGGTGGTCACAGAAAAATATACACCCCACACAACACCATCCCACACCAGGTTCCATCAGCCATAAAACCCTAGCCACCTCCCTCAGGGTAGGAAGGACACACCAGTGGGCGGGACCAAACAGATTGGGAGTGCCCACCTAGCGGTCTTGAGGATCCAGGGGAGGGAACAATTCAGTTTGGAGTCTGAGTCAAGGTCTAGTTCAAGTGACAGTGCAAGTTCCAGTCTGAGCCTAGTGAAGGGTAGCCAGGGTAGTGGCCCTGGTCTACTGGCTAGGTGGCAAGCAGTGGACCGTGTCCAAAGGCAACGGGAGTCCGGTCGTGGGAAATCCAGAGTGGACCGGGACAGGGTTGGAGCCTGCCGGTACCGACAGCGGAAATCCGGTCCGGAAATCGTGCACAGGAGGGGTACCTAGACCCTAGTTAGAAGATGGTTGCAAGCCCCTTCTCTAATTAACCAAGCCGGGAGCAAGGTTCCAGACGTTGTTCCAGAGTGTTAGCCCAGATAGAGCGAAACGGCAGCCCACCGCCGGGGATAGGGTATCCGCAACAACCCACTGAGATCCCAAGGGGCAGTTTCCGTGGGCACATTTCCCAACCAAAACCAACCTGGGAGTGGACTTCCCCGTTCCATACGAGGTCGTCTAAAATAGAAGGAAAATACAGAGTGCCGGAGGAAGGGACATTGGTACACCAGCCGGTTGTCGGAACCGTATACACCCTGAAGCGACAGCCAGCCACTGACACCTTGGTTTACCAGCAGACTCATGTGCATTTATTCAATCGTGAGTACACCAACACCCTCCAGTCCGGCCCGATGCATCACCACTAACAGCCATCACCTCCCATATTCTGGACACTGAGCCCCGGGGCATCCACCCCTACCCACAAAGGGGTTAACACCCAGCTGCCATTCCATCGCCCTCTGGTGCTCCCCAACAGCAGCGGTGGTACTCCATCTTACCACACACCAAGGGTGGCGTCACGAAGTATCTACAACAATCCCCTGTACATATTACGCCCCTTTTTATTTAAGTGTCCACACGACCCCCGGGTCCGGAGACCCCTCGAGCCACTGCGGATCCGGATCTGAGCAGCCCGGCTGCTGACGTGGGGGCGGCACATAAGTATGAGCCTTAAATATTATGTTTTAGAGTGGTTGCACAAATTACCTAATTCAAGATGTATATCCAATCTCAGGGTGTTTAGTCTAAAAAAAAGCCTGATTATAGGCCCTTTTAAACATAGGAATATTGCAGGAACATGTTAGGGTCCATATTATAGCCATAACTCCAAGACCATACAGTTGTCACTCACAAATGTGATACACGCCAAATTTGGCCAAATTTAAACAGTCCTAAAGCTTTGTCAGTGTAGAACCCACGAGGCAGGTGTTAAATTTCTCATTGCCGAGCCTGGTGATGTCGGGTCGGGAGATGTCACGGGGTGGCCCTTTTGCCCAGTTTCGTGGCCCCGAGGTGTACATTAAAGGAGGGTGGAAATGGATGATGGTAGAGATTGATTTTGTGACGCCACCTGCGGTACGCTGCCAGGGAATAGCCGCCGCTGCTGTTGCTGACCTCCGAGGCTGATGGTAGTAGCAGCTAAGATGTTTTTGCTCCCCACAGATGGAGCGGGCCCCAGGGAGGATGATGAGGGGAGTAGTAATGGCAGGTGCAAAAGCGCGGGGCGGCGGCGCCGGCAAGGACAGGTGGACACAGTTTCTGAGGGTTCAAGGTTCTCTTCACTTACGCACAGTCCTGGTTTTACCTGGAAGATGCCAGTAACCACCGTGATGGGCTCCAGCCCTTCGAGGTCACCGCCGGTGTTCCCACTGTGAGTCCTTTCTGGTCCTTTCCTCCAATCCCAGTGTATGTGGAATATGGAACGGGTTGCCGGTGTTTCCTGCAGTCACCGCAGACCCTGGAATCCCATGTAGCTGTAGAGAACCCAGGCTGAGCTGTATGCTACAAGCCACGGGCCCTATGGCGCTCCCAGAAGTGTGAGGTAAAAGAAGATTGAACCGAGGTCCCAAGTGTGTGTCTCACCCCGAGCTGTGCCCGGGGCTAACCGGCTATGTGTGAAGATGCTCCCTCCCTTGTGCCCAAGTGGTGCCTGCCCCCTAGGTGGCTGGCTCAGTGACCAGGAAAGTCCCATGCTTCGTGATGGCCACCCCCCTATCTACCCCAGGCCATCCCCCAGTGGGAAGGCACCTGACTGTGTGTGGTTTCTGAATGTAAGAATCACCAGGGACCAACCTCTCCCTACCCAGGATGAGTACTACATCTTAAGGGATGATGCAGTACCCCGTGGCGACTGAAGCCCCAGGAGCGCCACATCAGTTGTTGTCGGCAGTCTGGGTAAAAAGATTTATTAAACGAAGGAAAATCTATTACAAGATTTTGATACTCCTTCTGAGAGCAGCATGCTGTAGGGGGCAGAGACCCTGATTTCAATGTTGTGTCATTTACTGGGCTGTGTGCTGTAATTTTGATAAAATCACTGTTTTTTCTGCTTAAGATCTCTGAGTTCTGTTTAATCCAGCCCACATCAATGATTGACAGATTTCTGTGTACACAATACATAGGCAGAAAGATGTCAATCAGTGGTAAGTGCAGGGTAATAGAGAGCTCATGAATAGAGATGAGCGAACCGGAGATTCAGTGTTCCTACCAAACAAAAAATTGGGTTCGGAGTTCGGGTGCTTCCGTATGCAAACCACTCACGTGAGGGTCATTGTGCTCGGGTATACTTAGTGCTCAGCCCAGTGTGAGCCGTTTACAAAATCTACAGCCAGCAGCCCAGTATAAAGCCCACTTTACACGTTGCAATTAGTTGTACAATCGCATTTGCGATGTGACACGCCCAGGTTGCATGCGGGATCTTATGAGATTGCACGTAGGTCGTTCATTTGCTGTCACACGTGCGTTAGTAGTCTATGTTAAATTGGTCAATTTTGTGTGCGATCCTTTAGATCATGTGTTCTGTGACGTATGCATTGGGCACCTTTTTTTTTTTTTTATTTATTGACTTGCCAAGCGTGTGTAATGTGTAGGGATGCGTTTTTACTATGTCATCTGCCGTTCAGCTCTGCTACATGGCCGCTGACAGCAGACACAGACAGCCATGTAGCAGAGCTGAATGGCAGATGACAGCAGACACAGACAGAGCCGCACTGTCAGAATGAACTCGGGTGAACTTCACCCGACTTCATTGTCATGCTGCGGCTCTGTCTGTGTCGCGCCCTGATTAGCGGTCACCAGTGAAGGACTCACCGGTGACCGCTAATCTCCTAAGTTACTGAAGTTAGCAGCCCTCTCTCATACTCACCAATCCCCGATCTCCGGCTCTGCACGGCGTTCACACTACTCCGGCGGCTTTTACTGTTTTGAAAAAGCCGGCCGCCCATTAAACAATTTCGTATTCCCTGCTTTCCCTGCCCACCGGCGCCTATGATTGGTTACAGTGAGACACGCCCCCACTCTGAGTGACATGTGTCACACTGCACCCAATCACAGCAGCCGGTGGGCGTGTCTATACTGTGTAGTGAAATAAATAATTAAATAATTTAAAAAAACGGCGTGCGGTTCCCCCCAATTTTAAAACCAGCCAGATAAAGCCATACGGCTGAAGGCTGGTATTCTCAGGATGGGGAGCTCCACGTTATGGGGAGCCCCCCAGCCTAACAATATCAGCCAACAGCCGCCCAGAATTGCCGCATACATTATATGCGACAGTTCTGGGACTGTACCCGGCTCTTCCCGATTTGCCCTGGTGCGTTGGCAAATCGGGGTAATAAGGAGTTATTGGCAGCCCATAGCTGCCAATAAGTCCTAGATTAATCATGTCAGGCGTCTATGAGACACCCTCCATGATTAATCTGTAAATTACAGTAAATAAACACACACACCCGAAAAAATCCTTTATTAGAAATAAAAAACACAAACATATACCCTGGTTCACCACTTTAATCAGCCCCAAAAAGCCCTCCATGTCCGGCGTAATCCAGGATGCTCCAGCGTCGCTTCCAGCGCTGCTGCATGGAGGTGACCGGAGCAGCAGAATACACAGCCGCTCCGGTCACCTCCACACAGCTAATGAAGACAGCCGTGCAATCAGCTGAGCTGTCACTGAGGTTACCCGCTGTCACTGGATCCAGCGGTGGATGCAGCGGTGGCCGCGGGTAACCTCAGTGACAGCTCAGCTGATCGCGCTACTCACCTCAGTTGCTGCGTGGAGGTGATAGGAGAGGCGGTGAGTAGCGCGATCAGCTGAGCTGTCACTGAGGTTACCCGCGGCCACCGCTGGATCCAGTGACAGCGGGTAACCTCAGTGACAGCAGCTGATCGCGCGGCTGTCTTCATTACCTGCGTGGAGGTGACCGGAGCGGCGGTGTCTTCTGCAGCTCCGGTCACCTCCATGCAGCAGTGCTGGAAGCGACGCTGGAGCATCCTGGATTACGCCGGACATGGAGGGCTTTTTGGGGCTGATTAAAGTGGTGAACCAGGGTATATGTTTGTGTTTTTTATTTCTAATAAAGGATTTTTTCGGGTGTGTGTGTTTATTTACTGTAATTTACAGATTAATCATGGAGGGTGTCTCATAGACGCCTGACATGATTAATCTAGGACTTATTGGCAGCTACGGGCTGCCATTAACTCCTTATTACCCCGATTTGCCAACGCACCAGGGCAAATCGGGAAGAGCCGGGTACAGTCCCAGAACTGTCGCATATAATGTATGCGGCAATTCTGGGCGGCTGCTGACTGATATTGTTAGGCTGGGGGGCTCCCCATAACGTGGAGCTCCCCATCCTGAGAATACCAGCCTTCAGCCGTATGGCTTTATCTGGCTGGTTTTAAAATTGGGGGGACCGCACGCCGTTTTTTTAAATTATTTAATTATTTATTTCACTACACAGTATAGACACGCCCACCGGCTGCTGTGATTGGGTGCAGTGTGACACCTGTCACTCAGCGTGGGGGCGTGTCTCACTGTAACCAATCATAGGCGCCGGTGGGCGGGGAAAGCAGGGAATACGAGATTGTTTAATGGGCGGCCGGCTTTTTCAAAACAGTAAAAGCCGCCGGAGCAGTGTGAACGCCGTGCAGCGCCGCGCCGGGGATCGGTGAGTATGAGAGAGGGGGATAGACTGACATGGACAGAGAGTGAGGGACAGAGATAGTGACCGACTGACAGAGATTAGTGAATGACAGACATTGTGAGGCGCTTCAGAATGCAGCTTTTCAGCTGTGCTCTGAAGCGGACCTTTTTTAAGCTGTGGTGCAGAGCTCACACCTGCGCACATAGCATCAGACACCAAAATCGTATGAGGGATGTCACACGTTACAATTGACTAGGTTCGTGCAACAAAACACTCAATTCTAGAGAATGATACGATGTGTTTGCGATCAACGGTTTTGCGTTCAATCCTGATCGCACGTAGATGTCACACGCAGATACCTCACAAACGATGCCGGATGTGCGTCACTTACAACTTGACCCCAACGACGGATTGTGAGATATATTGAAGCGTGTGTAGCGGGCTTAAGTGACACATCCCTAGAATCAGGGTCTTGGTCTCTACATATTGCGGCTCTCAGATTAGGTGGCAAAAAGCTTGTTACAGATTCCCTTTAAGTCATTATACAAGGCCTAACTTGAAGTAGGTAACTTCCCAGGCTCCAATGGACTTATCTTGAGCTAAACTGAGTAGTGAGAACTTCTGGTAAACTCTGAATTTCATTTTATATCCTTTATACAGACATTTGAACCTTCTTGTTGAGTTTCCCTAGAACATAGTCAAAGTTAGCAACAGCTGACTGACAATGAAATCTAAGTGGTGAGGCCAAGACGTGATCTGAGAAGCCTGGGCAGACTAGTCAACCGAGGTTAGGGCAGCAAGGTTCTATTAATATGGTGTTGAAGCGGAAGTTCAGGGCAGGTGGCAGGCAAGAATCAAGGTCAGCGTACTTGCCAGGTCAGAACCTAGAAAACTAACACAGCAAAACACTGTATAATAGAGGGGAGCTATAGAATTTTATTGCGCAACTGAAGAGCATTAGGGGAGTGCCCCTTAAGTGTACCTTAATGCAGCAGTGAGAGAAGGTGACAGATTGTTTGTTCTCCCTAGACAGAGGCAATGGTGAAGGTGTCAACCCAACCTCCCTCAACACAAACAGATGCAGTAAGAATCATTTTGTATTGATCATATCCTGGCTCATTATGTATTTAGTAAGTGCTGAAATCCTAATTCTCATAATTACATCACTGTAACATTCATATTAGCATGATGCAATAGGAATAAGCCACCTAACAACCTTAAGTACATAGGGACAAGTGCTTCTTAGCAAGGGGCTGATGATCTCTGGCAGCATGTAGTCGTCACATACTGAATACTGGATACCATAGTCTTCCAGCATGAACATCTATCACTTTGGGCACTTGTTGGCGATATGTCATGCTCAGAATAACGCGCTCACATCATCTCACACTCTCTTGTTATCGAAACATCAGCAAGTTTATCTGTTTTGTTCATTTAAACACCTGCCAAATGCATGACAGTCCTTCGTCTTCTCAAAATCACATAGCGGAGTGATTAATGTAATTTACACAATATGTACTATTCCATTTTTACAGTAATGGAAAAAATGGTTGGATAATGATCCCTTAGACCAGGGGTGGGGAACCGTTTTTCTGCCGAGGGCCATATGGAAATTTCTACCAACCTTCAGGGGCACAAAATTATCAATGTGAAAATGACCCTGCTATATTTGGTTAAACAATTAATTAACTCACCCCTAATATGATGGCCGGAGCTGCTTCTCTGTGGTGCGGCTGTGATGTTTGGTGATACTAATCATGTTTCTTCTCACAACTGCTTTTCCAGGTTTATCTTGGTCTAGAGAGCAGTCAACTCTTTGTGATAATAAGATTAGTAAATCATATACATCAAATAGGAGGCGCTGTATATACATCACAGGAGACGCTGGAGGCACACACATCACATAGGAAACACTGGGACTGCTGTATATACATCACAAGAGACGCTGAAGGCACATACATCACTGGATGGGCTGGTGGCATATACATCACATAGGAGACACTAGGACTGCTGTATATACATCACAGGAGACACTGGGGTCACATATATCACATGAGGGGCTGGGGACATATATATAGCCCCTCCTGTGTTGTATATGCTCCCAGCACTTCCTGTGATGTATATACCCCCAGCATCTCCAATGTAATGTATAAGTCCAGGAGATGCTGGAGGCAAACACAACACAAGAGGGGCTGGGGGTGGCATACACAATACAAGAGGGGCTGAGGGGGCATACACAACGCAAAAGGGTCTGGGGGGCATACACAACGCAAGCGGGGTTGGGGGGAATACACAACGCAAGAAGGGCTGGGGGCATACACAACGTAAGAGGGGCTGTTGGCACAGACATCACAAGAGGAGCTGGGGACACATACATCACAAGAGCGTCTTGGGGCACAGACATCACAAGAGGGGCTTGGGGCACAGACATCACTGGGGGCACAGACATCACATGAGGGGCTTGGGGGGCATACACACCGAAAGAGGGGCTGGGGTGCATACACAATGCAAGAGGGGCTGTGTGGGCATACACAACGCAATAGAGGCTGGGGAGGCATACACAATACAAGAGGGGCTGGGGCACAGAGATCACAAGAGGGGCTGGGGCACAGACATCACAAGAGGGGCTTGGGGCACAGAGATCACTGGGGACACAGACATCACAAGACGGGCTGGGGGGCATACATAATGCAAGAGGGGCTGGGTGGGCATACACAATGTGAGGGGCTAGGATACAGACATCACAAGAGGGGCTGGGGCACAGACATCACTGGGGCACATACATCACAAGAGGGGCTGGGGGCACACACAACACAAGAGGGGCTGGGGCCACACACAACACAAGAGGGGCTTGGGCACACACATCACAAGAGGGGCTGGTGCACAGACATCACAAGAGGGGCTGGGGCACAGACATCACTGGGGGAGCACAGACATCACTGGGGGAGCACAGACATCACAGGGGGAGCACAGACATCACTGGGGGAAGCATATACATCACTAGGGGGCACAGAAATCACTGGGGGAATGGACAGCACTTTCAGAGCACAGACATCACTGGGGACACGGACGTCACTGAGGGAACACAACACTGGGGGTGATACGCAGCATTGGTAGGGCACATGGTACGGGGGACTGCACAGCACTCAGGGGGCTGCACATAGCACTTGCAGAGCCCTGACATCACTGGGGGGACACAAACCTGGAGTGATACACAGCATGGGAGGGGAGGACACAGCACTGAACGTTGCACACAACTCTGGGGGGATGGTACATAGAACTGGAAGACCACAAACCACTGGACGGGGCAAAGAGTGCACAGAGGTCAGGCGCCAGACACACAGCACCGGAAAGCAGAGGGGCGAGCACACCGCTCTGGAGGGCAGAGGGGCGGGCACACCGCTCCGGAGGGCAGAGGGGTAGGCACACACTACTGAGTCCGCTAGCACTGGACAGCGGGAGAGCCCATTGGTTTTCCCAAGCAGCGCATGTGGTGATTTAAAGGGCTGGCAGCCTACAAGACTGTAGCGGTAACCCCAGCACTGCAGCCCCCGGGAATCTGCCTGGGGGCCGCATAAAAGGTCGTCACAGGCCCCATGTGGCCCGCGGGCCGGAGCTTCCCCACCCCTCCTTAGACATTACACAATGCGTAAGGAAGGCTAAAGGCCCCGTCACACACAGAGATAAATCTTTGGCAGATCTGTGGTTGCAGTGAAATCATGGACATATTGTTCCATTTGTACACAGCCACAAACCTGGCACTGATTGTCCACAATTTCACTGCAACCACAGATCTGCCGCAGATTTATCTCTGTGTGTGACAGGGCCTTAAGACATAGAAATGCAAAGAGATGAAAGAGAAAACCACCTAACCTGTAAAATATTGTGACATATAAAACAATGTGAAACCAAAGAAATGAGCTGGACCATGTGTTGGAATAAGTGCAAAATGTAGGTGCACATTCACACTGTGACCGAAAATAAGTAGTAATAGTACATATAAATAACACAGGGTACTCAGTTAACACTATTTTGATTAAAATAAAATTAAAATTAAAAAAAATGGTAAAAGTCATCCCATCGCTATAAGGTGTACCCAATGGGGATGGTACTATTTCTAATATTAAACTCCTCTATGTCTCAACAGACCTCAATATAGCTGAGGGCAGGGCAGGACTCCAGCCCGACTGTTCAAACATATGCCAATGGGAAGCTACTGTATATAGACAAAATGCCAGCTCAAACTATATAAGGCAATGAAACATTCTAAATCATATACTCATCACTGCCACAATATGAGAAGTAGACTATAAGTCAACTTGCTGTCATGTACAGCTGCGTCAGAGTCACATAGTTATACATGGGTTTCGGGGCATACCACTTAATGATAGCAAGACTGGTCAGCTTTCAGAAGGTCCACTTTCAGAACCTTTTCTAAGGGTCAAAGTCCCATACACACTAGATTAATGTTGGCTGAACTCACCGATATTGGCAGGTTTGGCCAACAGTCTAATGTGTATGGGAGTGTCCTGACTTTCCCCCGACAGATGATGTTGGTGGAGAGAAGGAACTGAGAAGTCCAATTCTGAACTGATGATCCTTTTATTCTTAGGCTAGTTTCACACCTGCGTTGAACGGTATCCGTTGCATTGCGTTGTGTAACGGATGCAACGGATGTGTTGCATATAGTGGCACAACGGATGCAACGGATGCTGCAAAACAACGCAATTCGTTTTGGTTTTTTTTTTGGTTTTTTTTTTACAGTTTTACCAGCGGCAGACTATTGTGAACGATCAGCTGATCGCTCCCAGTAGCCGGCCGCCGGGTGATCAGCTGATCGCTCCCAGTAGCCGGCCGCCGGGTGATCAGCTGATCGCTCCCAGTAGCCGGCCGCCGGGTGATCAGCTGATCGCTCCCAGTAGCCGGCCGCCGGGTGATCAGCTGATCGCTCCCAGTAGCCGGCCGCCGGGTGATCAGCTGATCGCTCCCAGTAGCCGGCCGCCGGGTGATCAGCTGATCGCTCCCAGTAGCCGGCCGCCGGGTGATCAGCTGATCACTCCCAGTAGCCGGCCGCCGGGTGATCAGCTGATCGCTCCCAGTAGCCAGCCGCCGGGTGATCAGCTGATCGCTCCCTACAGCCGGCCGCCGGGTGATCAGCTGATCGCTCCCTGCAGCCGGCCGCCGGGTGATCAGCTGATCGCTCCCAGTAGCCGGCCGCCGGGTGATCAGCTGAGCGTTCGGCCAGCGCAAGCCAAAATAAAGTTTGATTTAAAAAAAAAAAGAGCATGCGCAGTGAAATCCAGAGGATTCCGCTGCTCAAAATAACGATACATGCTGCGTTCCTCCCGCTGGGCGGAAGCAACGGAGCGTCGCCCAGCGGAAGCAACGCAGGTCCTTTTGGTACAATCCGTCACCCATACAAGTCTATGGGAAACAGCGGAATCCGTTAACGGATTCCGCTGTTTTCCAAAAGGGCAGATTGTAACGGAAGGAAATAAACGCAAGTGTGAAAGTACCCTTAGTGAGATAAACTATCCCCAGAAGAGTCTGGCAGAAGCTCTCTCGAAGGTAACACAGGAGCAATTCTTGTGTATGGAAGAGTTGGGAGAAATGGCTATAGACCAAAAGATGGGCCGCACCATCTGTAAATTGATCTTTCATTTTTTTAGGATGTTTACAATTGTAGCCATAATTAATCATTTTTTCAAGAAAATTTATAAAACTTATTTTTTTATGGACCCATTCAGTTTTTAATTGACTTTGGGGAACCTATGTATTAGAAAAAAAAACAAAAGTGAAACCATTTTAAAAACAGTGCCCCCTTAACATACTCAAAACTGATGTCAGGTAGTTTATTAACTCTTCAGCTACTTTTCAGGAATTAATGCAAAGTGGCATGATAGAAAATAAAACTATATATCTATTCTTTGATTTCTAAATAATTTGATAGTGTGTATATATATGTCCAACTAATTTTGATTTCATAGTATCTACCCTGATTGAAATCTGAAAAAACCAAGAGAAAAACACAAAAAACCATATACCCTATAGTATGTAAATAAGTAAATAGCAATAGTACATGTAAATAAAATCATGTACATAGTAAACACTGTTTGATCAAAAAGAATAAAAGCCATTCCACCAGGAGAAGGTGTGGCCTGTTGGGATGGTCCTACTCTAGTGTTAAAATAAGGGCAGAGAAGACCAGAGCCCAACTGCGACCACCTTTCCATGGAAGGCTATGTAGATGAAATGTCTAGCCCAGTTGGATGTCACGGGTGTCAAAAAAAGGGTTGGATGGATGAGGATGATGATGAGTAAGGGGTTGAGGATGTTGGTAGTAGTTGTCTTGTGATGCCACCAGTGGTGTGCGGTCAGGGATTAGCCGCCACTGAGGGTGCTGTCCTCTGGGGCGGTATGGTGTTGAAGCTTGGCTTGTTCGGCTCCCCACAGGTAGGGCCGGGCCCCAGGGAAGATGATGGTGTGGGTAGTGGCCGTTGGTGCCAAAAAGTGGGGCAATGGCGCCGGCAAGGACGGGCTGACGCAGTGGTTGCAGTTCAAGGTCTTTACTCACTTTCTGATAGCCACCCACAGAGTGCTGGTTTCTGCTGTGATGGGCCCCAGCCGATACTGGGTAAGTCTGAGGTCAGTGTCAGAGTGAGTCCTTTCCTCAAGGGTTGCCCCTCAATGAAGTGAAGAACCGGGCTGAGTGTCATGTCCCCACCGGAGTCCGCTCCTGCGACTTCTGCTCCGATCGCCAGGCGACGCCGTGTTCCCGCCATGGATAGTGCTGGTTATGGGAGAGGAGTCGGTGTCCATGACTCTGCTGAGCACAGGCTCCACTCATCCACTATCCTGGGTTTCCCTTGAACCTGCAGTACCACTGGCTGACTGTAGGGGGCGTGTGTCCTCCAGGTGAAGTTGCCATCATTCACCTGCAGCCAATGGGAAGACACCACATCCTTCTTATTCCCCCTCCTGTCATGTGACCACTGCCAGAGATAGTTTGTATTCCTGGTTCCTGTGCTGTTTGTATTTTGATTCCTGTGCGCTGACCTTGCTTGTGCTCTAACTACCCTCATGCCTGTCGTTTATGTACCTTGTTGCCCGATCCGGATTTGACCTCTGCTTTGTTTGCTGATTACGTCCTTGCCTGCCGATTCTGTCCCTGTTCTGCAATTCCTGGTTTGACCCTGTCTGACGACTACTCTCCGAACTGCAGCCCTCCACAGGTAGTGATCTCCAAGGCCCTATGTAATTCCAAATCCCTGTATAGGGGTTAAAGGGTTTCAGTGTTCTAGGGATCCTGCTGGGTGAGTGGCTTCCCTCTAGCCTGTTCATTACAGCCCATCTGAGTCTGTGGATCCAGGCAGGCGTTACACTGAGCTTCCTGCTCCAAGCCTCAGGCTCTGAGAAGAAGAAGTTGAAGAAAGTGGTGTCGTGTTGCCAGAACTGTAGTCCCGACTTGACTGAAGATTGTGTCAAGGTTGCTCCTACTTCTATCCCAAGTGGTACCCGCCCCCTAGGTGGTTGTCCTAGTGACCGGAAAGGTCCCGTGCCTGGTGATGGCCACCCCCAGCCTACCCTAGTCCAGTCCCCCTTAGAAGGCACCTAAGCTGTATGTAAGGTGAAATGTGGAAACACCAGTGATTAACCTCCTCCTCACCCGAGTTGAATACTGCACCTTAAAGAGATACAGTACCCTGTGGCGACTGAGGCCTCAGGGGGGCCACACCTCTATTAGTAGAAAGTACAAAAATTCCGAAAAAAACAAAAGAAATGAGATGGAGCACAAGTTGGTATATGTGCAACAGTAAGACCACATTCACACTCCACTCATAGACAAAACCCAAGAGAAAAAACAAAATGAGCATATACCCTATAATAAATACATAAGTAAATAGTAGTAGCACATGTAAATAACATAAGGTACTTAGTTAACACTGATCAAAAAGTGTAAACGCCATCCCAATGCGACAAGGTGCACCCAGTCAAGGCGGTCCTACTCTAGTATTAAAAACGTTATCTTGGGTTTGAGACGTCAATGTGAATAAGGGCAGAGAAGAACAGGGCCCCAATTGCAGCCACCTGTTCATGGGAAGTTATGATTAATCACTTAACTATGATCTCAACAAACATGTGACATCATAGCAGCTGTGCTAAATGAAATTCACCTTTAAATTCACAATAGCTTAAAGGGAACCTGTCATCAGAAATTTAGCTATCCACCTAAAAGTTTCCCCCTCTGCAGCTCCTGGGCTGCATTCTAGCAAGGTTCCTGTAGTTTTTCTTGCCCCTTTTAGCCCAAAATAAACACTTTATAAAGTAGTACCTGCTCGTATGTAAATTTTCTCATTTTTCCATGTGGACGGTCTGTCTGGTGTCTGTGCCTGTCCTCCTACCGATTTACGCCCCCCCCAGAACGCAGAATTTCAAACCTCAAGACGCCGCCCCTGGGCGCCTGAGGTCCTGCGCATGCGCTCTGCTACCGTAGCGGGACAGTGCACAGCGTGCACGTGTGACCGCTGGTGACGGTATGCGCAGGCACGATGTTATGGGCGGCGCTGTGAGTGTCCTCAGCAAGTGCCGCCCATAACCTCGTGACCGCACTTTCCTCTCTTCCTCCATCGTTCTGCGCCAGCGCTCGCTGGCGCGGTGACCCGACGTCACCTCCTCCCATCTTGCCCTGCAGCAGGAAATAGATGGGAGGAGGTGACGTCGGGTCACCGCGCCAGCGAGCGCTGGCGCAGAACGATGGAGGAAGAGAGGAAAGTGCGGTCACGAGGTTATGGGCGGCACTTGCTGAGGACACTCACAGCGCCGCCCATAACATCGTGCCTGCGCATACCGTCACCAGCGGTCACACGTGCACGCTGTGCACTGTCCCGCTACGGTAGCAGAGCGCATGCGCAGGACCTCAGGCGCCCAGGGGCGGCGTCTTGAGGTTTGAAATTCTGCGTTCTGGGGGGGGCGTAAATCGGTAGGAGGACAGGCACAGACACCAGACAGACCGCCCACATGGAAAAATGAGAAAATTTACATACGAGCAGGTACTACTTTATAAAGTGTTTATTTTGGGCTAAAAGGGGCAAGAAAAACTACAGAAACCTTGCTAGAATGCAGCCCAGGAGCTGCAGAGGGGGAAACTTTTAGGTGGATAGCTAAATTTCTGATGACAGGTTCCCTTTAACTGGTATTTTGTTTTCTCCTTCCACCTAAAGTATTACTTAAAGGCATTGTCCGGCCTTTGGTTACAAGTCTGCTGTCACTGTACATGACTACCTACTTGTGAATCCTGGAGCACAGATTCTCTACTTCCGGACACATTCAGACTAGTCCAGCCTAACTCAGTTCACTTATATTGATCAACTATGCGCATGTCTAGTTGGCATGTACATACCTCTCAACCATCCTGGCTTCTGCGGGACTGTCCCGATTTGAGGGATCCCTCCCACAGTCCCGCAGTTCACGGCTTATGTCCCGGCTCCTCAACTCAGTGCAGTGAATAAATTAAATAAAATTTTCATCTGCTCTGGTTTACCAGAACTTGAATTCATTAACTCATCATCCATAGGCAGCAGCTCTACCACTGAGCTCTATTGAAAAACATAGGAAGATTTGGGATGGATGGATGGATGGATGGATGGATGGATGGATGGATGGATGGATGGATGGATGGATGGATGGATGGATGGATGGATGGTTGGATGGATGGATGGTTGGATGGATGGATGGTTGGATGGATGGATGGATGGCTGGTTGGATGGATGGATGGATGGTTGGATGGATGGATGGATGGATGGATGGTTGGATGGATGGATGGATGGATGGATGGTTGGATGGATGGATGGATGGTTGGATGGATGGATGGATGGATGGTTGGATGGATGGTTGGATGGATGGATGGTTGGATGGATGGATGGATGGTTGGATGGATGGATGGATGGATGGTTGGATGGATGGATGGTTGGATGGATGGATGGATGGATGGTTGGATGGATGGATGGATGGATGGTTGGATGGATGGATGGATGGATGGTTGGATGGATGGATGGATGGATGGTTGGATGGATGGATGGATGGTTGGATGGATGGATGGATGGATGGTAGACAGAGGGATAGATATATAATAGATAGATATATAAATGGATACATGATAGATGGATAGATGATAGATAGATAGATAGAGACATGATAAAGTGATAGATAGATAGATAGATAGATAAATAGATACATGATAAATAGATAGATACATACATGATAGATAGATAGATAGATAGATAGATAGATAGATACATGATAGATAGATAGATATATGGATATATAGATGATAGATGATAGATAGACAGATAGATAAATACTGCATCTCTTTATAGGTGTATGAAAGAGATTAATTTGTTCCCATAAAACTACTATAAAAATTGAGAAAAAAAAAATACAAATATATATAGAAAAATATTTTTCTTATTTTCACCACGTTGTATCTAAACCAGCACCTTTCAAACATGTGTCCAGCAGACCTCCAGTGCAGCTTAGCTGTTGAGCCACTAGCATTGATGATGTCAGAAGGGAGATTTTATATAGATGAACCTACAATGCAGCCTCTGATTACACAGCAGATTACATAGGACATAGAGCACCATTGTACAGAGCAGCATCTCTATGCCCTGTATTCTAGAGGGAGAGGATTTTTTTTTTCTTCTAATAAAATTACTAAAAATAATAAAAAAAATAGAATAATGTAATTTTATCACACTTTTTTATAAAATAATACAAATCAGCAAATACCATGGACATATTTGCTGTCCCTGTAATCGTAACGGCCAGAGCAAAACAGCGATCAGATTATTTATGGGGATCAGTAAATGGTGTAAAAAAAATGGCGCAATTTATTATTTTTCTTTATTAAAACCCATAAAAAATGTAATAAAAATATATTGTCACACATAGCGTAAATGCTGCGTTTTTCTGCAGGTGTCCGCACCACGAGCGCAATGACAATCGTCTCTGATTATTGCATGTTTGCGGTATTTTTTATGCATTGTCCCTCTTATTTGATTCGTTTGTTGTAGATGTGAATCCTGAAGCTTATAAAGAAAAAAAACACCAAAACACCAAAACAGCAGCTTTCAGCAGCATCTTTAGACACAAAAGACGTTACATTCACTTTGGACAATTAGTCCGTGTTCACATGTAGTGTAAATGCTGCATTTTTCTGCTGGTTTTTTTGCATATATATTCTGCTGTGTTTAATTATCCAAGCAAAGTGGATGTGATTTCATAAAAAGATGCTGCTGAACTCTGCGGTTTTTAAGCAGAAATAAGCAACATGTCATATAGTGACAGTTATAAATATAAGAAAATTCTGACTGCTATGACTATGAATGAACAGTCCGGGGCACCTGCTGAATGACCCTAAGGCTAGTGCCCCACTTTGTGTTCTCCTACTTGCAGTTCAGAACGCACGTTTTGGACTTAATTGATTTGACCAAAGTTGCCTTTTTCAGAAATTTAGCGCTGAAAACGCATGCGTATTAACTGCGTTTTAGATGCGTTTTCAGCGCTTTTTACCTGTTTTTCCACCTGCGTTTTGATAGATGCGTTTTGAACATCTAGACACTGATAAATAAAGTTTAAATAGTCAAACTCAATGAAAAAATTGGAAAAAAGAAACAAATCTATATTTTTGTGAAAAATAATGGAAATTAATTATTTTAATGAAATTATAGCGGTAATATGATATTTAATGGAAAAATAGCACTAATTTAATAAATTTCTTATTTTTAATTGTCGGACTATGTGTGTGTGTGTAAAGGGACATATGAAATCATTATTTCGATGTCCAAAAAGCATGCGTTTTGGTAGTCCAAAACACATGTTTTCTGCACTGAAAAAGCAGGTAAAACACTGGAATTTGAAGGAATCTTGGTTTTTTGCCTTTTCTCATTGACTTCAATGTTAGCAAAACGCACCCAAAATGGCAAAAACAATTGACATGTTGCTTCTTTGAACACATGGTTTTTGCCACAAAATATGCAAATTAAATGCAGCGTTTAGAAATGCAAAGTGGGGTCAGGAAATCCACTTTTTCCATAGACTTTGCTGGTAAATCAAGATGCATGCCTTTTGGCATGAAAAAGGTGCTTCTCAAAACGGACCTAAAAAGCACCTAAAACGCAGGTGGAAACGCAAAGTGGGGCCCTAGCCTTACTGCCAAATGGGTGTGGCTAGGAACGTGGTCAAAATTTGCTACGCGCACCGTAGACTTTGTCCCTCTTTACTCTCTTCAAAAGTTGGGCGGTATGCATGTATGCAAATTGCTCCCAAAAGCTCCAAGCGTCAGCGCCGGAGAATACTGACAGCTCATGCGTGCCTTACACGTTTACAAAAGTAAAATTATAAAAAATCTTATAATAACTAAAATCTACTTGACTTGTCTGATCAAAACAGTTGTGATGAAAGAAATTGAACAGTTGACACACCAATTGAAAACAATTGAAAGAAGAGTTTTTTATTGCTACCACAAATGACGTTTCGGCATAAATGGCTGTCTTGTAGGGAAGATAACTCTGATAGTAGGCAAATAACATGCTATTCAGGGCGCTTATTCGCCTTTCTCCAGCACATGTTGCCAGCACAAGCAGCACCCTGAATAGAATGTTATTTGCCTAATACCACAGTTATCTCATGAAGGCCAACGTCATTTGTGGGAACAATAAAAAACTCTTCTTTCAATTTGTGTGCCAACTGTTCACTTTCTTTCATTGTGGATAGCCTTTACACTTGTGCACCTGGACTTTCTACTAGGAGTGCCACTTATCCACTTTATTACCAAACAGTTGTGATGTCACAGTAGTTACCTGTCTAAAATCCACTTGTGATTAGAGATGAGCAAACCTTTGGAAGTTCAGTTCGTCAGGTACATTTGAACCTTAAAAAAGTTTGTTTTTAGACCCCAACTTGATCTGAACCTCAATGGAACTCAGTAACTGGGCAGTGCGTGACTCAATCCGCATGGTGCCAGCCATAAGCAGAACACTTCCGGGAGAAGGTGGATGGGGTTTTTCAATTTTATTTTTGTTGTTTTCTGTGTGCACATTACATCAGATCACGCTGATTTTACCCCCAGTGTGAGCAATTCAAACACTGCAAGCAGCTTGCACATGTGCCACCCCCGTGCCAGCAGCCGGTGTTGCTCGGATCCGGATCTACGGTATGGCTCGAGGGGCTCTCCGGACCCGGGGGTCGCGTGGACACTTCGAATAAAAAGGGGGATGTAATTGTACGGGATTTGTTAGAAACTGTCTATGACGCCACCCACAGTGTGTGTTGAGATATAGCACCACTGCTGCTGTTATGGGGTGCCCGGGAAGATGTGATGGCAGCTGGTTGTTAACCCCTCCGTGGGTAGGGATGGATGCCCTGGGGCTCAGTGTTGTGCAGGGTTGCACATCAGCACACTTACAGTTCGGTTGTCCTGGTGCTGGATGAGGTTGCACTCATGTGTTGAGTCACTGGTTATTGTGGCGCTGGATGAGGTTGCACTGATGTGTGGAGTCAATAAGCACAACATTCTTTTGGTAAACCAAGGGGATGGTGGCCGGCCTCCGCAGACGGGTGTATCAGGTCCCACACCCGGGCTGGTGGTCAATGTCCCTTTCCTCTGCACTTCTGTAGTTTTCAGTGATGGACTTCCCGGTTGTAACATGGGAGTCCGCTCCCGGTCCTTTGGTGCCCTATCCCTCTCTGTAGGTGGTTGTCTACTTTTCGGGACTTAGGTTGGGACAGGACCTAAAATCCTGCCCTCAATTGGTTAATTAGCTAGCTCGTTGGTGCCGGTCCTGGCTTCAGGGTCCAAGTACCCCCTTTTTGCACGGTTTCCGGGTCGGTTCTCCGGTGCCGGTACCAGCGTGCTACAACCCTGCCCCGGTCCACCTCGGATCTCCGGCAGCCGTCTTCCTGTCTCCTGCTGGCACTGACCACTGTCTGCCACCTAGCCAGAACGTCAGGGCTCCAACCCCGATGCCTGTCAACTTGAACTTCACACTTCCACTCACTGAGCTTAACTCAACTCAACTGACTGCTTTTCCCGCCTCGGGTTCTCCAGACCCCTAGGTGGGCGTTCTCCTTCCGCCTGGTCCCGCCCACTGGTGTGTCTGTCTTTCCCTGAGGGGGTGACTAGGGTTTCAGGCCGGCTGGTTTAACCCTGTGTGAGAGCGGTGTTGTGTGGGGGCTAAACTGTGTGACTACCTGGTTCTGCCGGGGCGTAACACACAGGGCTAAGTATCACTCATACCCAAGCACAGCACTGCTCGCTAGAGTTGTTTGCACTTGTAACTCACTGGAACCTCAAACCTGAACTTTGTTTTTTTGGTAGTCAGTTTCCGAACCCGAATTCCGAATATCGAACCTCAGGTTCACTCATCTCTACTTGTGATGCCATAACTTGTACTACAGATTAGCCAGATTGGACAACTGCTTCTTACATTGTGAGTCCTGTTACTAAGCGTTAACTAAAAATGGTCCCATTGTCAGGAACCCTAATGTTCAGCTGTTGTCTGCTGTGACAGTCATCCATCACAGCCTCTGTTTGAAGTCCACATTAGAATCTTTTTTCTGACATATACATTGCCATTATATGTTACATGATTAACATTACTATTTTCTTAACCAGACAACAGACAACCACTGGTGCCAGCATTAGTGGTGTATCAGTTGACAACAAACTGGTTTAACAGCATCAGGAAGTGACATTTCTTGTTTCCATAAGACAGGAAACCCCTTGTGGTTTGTGACACTATTCAGAGTAAGACATTAAGAAAACAGCCAGAACAGTACATTATTATTATTATTATTATTTATTATTATAGCGCCATTTATTCCATGGCGCTTTACAAGTGAAAGAGGGTATACGTACAACAATCATTAACAGTACAAGACAGACTGGTATAGGAGGAGAGAGGACCCTGCCCGCGAGGGCTCACAGTCTACAGTGGTTAATAGCACTTCTTATGAGGATTACACATTGTATATATCTAATGTAGCCTAATAACGTGGTCAACTTGTCATTTTCCTACCATCTTTATTTGCGGACACTTCATCAGTATTAATTAGAGTGACTGACAACCTAACCATTTACTATAGCCCTTTCATTAGTCACGGCACTTAAGTGATCCTGTTTCCTTCTTCTGCTTGATGGGAATGAGCATAGATAATAAAGCTTGAAAACCAGGCTGTGATAGTCAAACTTATATGTTCTCCTTGACTCACGGGATGCTCAGAAAATGACAAGTTCACCAATCTATGAGTAGAGGATATGAGGACAGTGTTGTCTGCAGCTTGCTGACACAAAATTCCATCCAGTCCATTGTCTGGCACTTGCTCATGACAGCACATATCCTGTCTGAGTCACCGGACCTCAATTTGTTTACACGTCAATATCAACACTTATTGTTATTTTTCTACAACACCTTTTCTAGTGTATTCGTTCTTTCACAATAGAACTTTTTTTTTATTTACAACTAAATGTAAAAATGTAGGCCACTGGCAATTTTTTCCAATCTGATTGGCAAAACTTGTAAGGATATACTCCTCCTTCTCAGAGGTGCTTGGCAAAAAATTCTAGAAGTTTAGACCCTCCATACACAACACAATACAAGATTCTTATATGTACTGTAGGTAGGAACGGATGTAGGATTATAGGGTTAGGAATCACTGCGCTTTGTAATTTCTATACTGAAAACCTGTCCGAAAGACTACCTCTTTCAGAAGACTACATTGTTATCTAGATGAGATTTTAATCTAACCTCTTTGAAAGGGCCATCCTTCTAGAAAACAATATTTCAATATAATTCTTAGTGATCACCTTAAAACAATTTCACTGTCTATGAATTAACTATCTATGATACACTGGATATATGGAAGACTGGGTTTCAATATGAACAATACACTGTTGACACAGAGAAGAAAATAGCCTCTGTTCCCCGGGAAAGTACAGAAAGGAAGCTTACATGTGGTAAACCTAGAGTAATATGCAGCTTAAAGTTATTTTTGCTTCCTATGCTCTTTTGACGTGTAAGCACTATACAGAGTCAGGCCTTAGTGGGACAATTTTGTATCTGCCTGGTTGTCTTATACTGGCACTTGATGTCTGCACATGAATGAATGCACATAAAACAAGTCACAAGTCTTACTAACAGAAATGCACAGTATAAAGTCTGTTAGGGGCTTGGCTCAAAAAGGCTACCTCTGATAGACTAGTCTGTTAGGGGCTTGGCTCAAAAGGCTACCTCCGATAGACTAATAAAAACCTATAAAACGTGAGTGATCAAGCCAAATAAAAGTATATAATCTTTATTGAAAATCATTAAAACCAACATATAGAACAAACAATGATGAGGACACATTCAATTAACCTCAGGTAAACAGGAATATACAAGCAATAAATAGCAAATATGCATACTGGCCGTGTGTCAGAAAGGCATAAAATAGTGCACAAAAAAAAAAAAAAAAACAAAAAAAAAAAAAAAAAAAAACTGTCAAGTTTCTTGGGGAACCGAGAGTCTTTGGGTAGATACGAAATGTCCCAAAGAACACCTATGAAATAGGACTACATTGAATACAAGCTGAACAGAGCTTAGTCCTTCACTAAAGACTAGATGTATGAGATCCGCATTCCCATTACCGCAACACGTGGCATATATCAAGGGAAACCGAGAAAGCATATGTCTATGATATTGACAGGATTATAATCCTATAAGATGTAAGCGTGATGGTTATAAAAAAACATAGAAAAAACAAGTGGTATAACCACAAAGTGTTTCCCAAATGCCTACAGTCCCAAGGGGGAGGGGCAGGATCTCAACCACACATATGGAGATGAAGACAGAAACCGACACAAAAGCAAGTGCCAAAATGACACTTTAGCAACAGGGCTAGACTAAGGAAGTACTATTCCCAGTGTTATAATACATAAAGAGGATTATAACAGACAAAGAAGGCGGCATGGCCTGCAATACCAACAGTGTTTGCACCTTACAAAGGCACAAAACCAGCCATAAAGACCCACCTTAACACTGGGTTATCAGCCCACAATGACACACACCAAAAAGGATGTTAACCTGAGGGTAGAATACCCCGACACGTGTTTCGCAGAAAAGCTTCTTCCAACACGTGTCGGGGTATTCTACCCTCAGGTTAACATCCTTTTTGGTGTGTGTCATTGTGGGCTGATAACCCAGTGTTAAGGTGGGTCTTTATGGCTGGTTTTGTGCCTTTGTAAGGTGCAAACACTGTTGGTATTGCAGGCCATGCCGCCTTCTTTGTCTGTTATAATCCTCTTTATGTATTATAACACTGGGAATAGTACTTCCTTAGTCTAGCCCTGTTGCTAAAGTGTCATTTTGGCACTTGCTTTTGTGTCGGTTTCTGTCTTCATCTCCATATGTGTGGTTGAGATCCTGCCCCTCCCCCTTGGGACTGTAGGCATTTGGGAAACACTTTGTGGTTATACCACTTGTTTTTTCTATGTTTTTTTATAACCATCACGCTTACATCTTATAGGATTATAATCCTGTCAATATCATAGACATATGCTTTCTCGGTTTCCCTTGATATATGCCACGTGTTGCGGTAATGGGAATGCGGATCTCATACATCTAGTCTTTAGTGAAGGACTAAGCTCTGTTCAGCTTGTATTCAATGTAGTCCTATTTCATAGGTGTTCTTTGGGACATTTCGTATCTACCCAAAGACTCTCGGTTCCCCAAGAAACTTGACAGTTTTTTTTTTTTTGTTTTTTTTTGCACTATTTTATGCCTTTCTGACACACGGCCAGTATGCATATTTGCTATTTATTGCTTGTATATTCCTGTTTACCTGAGGTTAATTGAATGTGTCCTCATCATTGTTTGTTCTATATGTTGGTTTTAATGATTTTCAATAAAGATTATATACTTTTATTTGGCTTGATCACTCACGTTTTATAGGTTTTTATTATTGAATGAGTGTAGCTATCTTTACCCTTTGGTCATTTAATTGGTTCTCCGATAGACTAGTCTGTTAGGGGCTTGGCTCAAAAAGGCTACCTCCAATAGACTAGTCTGTTAGGGGCTTGGCTCAAAAAGGCTACCTCCGATAGACTAGTCTGTTAGGGGCTTGGCTCAAAAGGCTACCTCCGATAGACTAGTTTGTTAGAGGCTTGGCTCAAAAAGGCTACCTCCGATAGACTTGGCTTTAAACATTCCATCTGGTGGATTCCAGTGGTACTCCTGGCCTTCACTCTTTAATCCCTGTACAGGGATCTGTCTGGTTCTATATCAAGGTGTCCTGGGTTTCTTCTTTACTAGCTGAGTCAGGAACAGTAGTGACAAGACAAGGATAGAAACAGAAATCAAAATCCATAATAAGACACATAGCCTGGTTCAGGATCAGTTAGAGCATAGTCCATCAAGCCAAGGTCAAGACAGGGGATAACAGCATCAGTGGTGGTAAAGATACAAGCCCAGTCATTAAAGGAATCCACATGAAACGAAGAAAACAAAAGCATAAAGCTGTGAGTTTACATAGGGTGTGGTACCACCCCATAGGCCACATAGGCAGGAAGATGATTACACCTACTGGGCTGCTGTACAGTAACACACCCATTAGCCTGGCTTTGCGGAACCACAGATCTCAGCCACATAATCCCTGGCTGGACGGCGACTGCCATACTGGTTACCATATCTGCTTTGGTCACAACAGGGTGAATAACAAAGCAGCTGATGATCAAAGAAGAAGTAGGTGAAGCAGATCAGGGTGGAGATGTGACACCCACTATTGATTGAAGAAAGCCTATGTACTATATCATTAGTGCAACTTGTGAGACCTTCCAAGGGCTCAAGAAGTAAGGAAGCCCATTTCCACTGCCAAAGCAGGTGGCATTGTGCATTATGATGTGCTATTGCTCTGTAAAGGCCCATTTATTGTTCTTGCACAGGGGCCCATTTTTTACTGTCCGCTAGTGCTATGTATACAACCAGTCTCCATTCTACTGTGACGCCCTGGCAAAACCAGGTAGTCACAAATAGGCCCCCGCATAACACCTTCTCTCACCTAGGTAACACACAGCCGGCCTGAAACCCTAGTCACCTCCCCCCCCCTTAGGGAAAGATAGGCACACCAGTGGGCGGGACAAGGGAATTGTATATGCCCACCCCGGGGTCTAGACAGCCCGGGGCGGGAAAACAAGGAGATTAGCTTTGTAGTTCAATTTGAGAGGAGTGTAGGATGGAGCTAGGTGTAGCTCCAGCAGAAGAAGTTCAAGTTGAACGGTGCCAGGGTCGGAGCCCTGGTGCCTTTGGCTAGGTGACAGATGGTGGTCTCCGTCGGTGAACCGGGACAGGGTTGAAGCCTGCTGGTACCGACCCAGAGAACTGACCCAGAAACCGTAGCACAGAGGGGTTACTCGGACCCTGAAGCCAGGACCGAAACCAGCGGCCTAGCTAATTAACCGATTGAGGGCAGGATTATAGGTCCTGTCCCACCCAAATTCCCTAAAGAAGACAACAGCCCACCGATAGGGATAGGAGGCCACCGCCAGGGCCCATAGATCCCACAGGCCAGAGACTGCGGGCACAGCTCCTTAGGCAACAGCCAGCCGGGAGCGTACTTCTGAGTTCCAGACCAGGCAGTCCACCATATACAAAACAAGTGCAGAGGAAAAAGGACAGAGACCACCAGCCCGGGTGGGGAACCTGAATGCAACCGGCCGCGGCGGCCGGCCACCAGCACCTTGGTTTACCAAAAGACTCATGTGATTCATTTACTGTGAGTCACCAAACATCCCCCTGCTTGCTCGGGCGCGCCGGCCCTTGCCGCCGCTATACCCTGCACAAAGACACTGAGTCCCGGGGCAACCATCCCTACCCACGGAGGGGTTAACATCCAGCTGCCACTACATCTCCCCCGGGTGCCCCACAACAGCAGCGGTGGTGTCCCACCTCACCACACACTGTGGGTGGCGTCACGAACTTAATACGGCCTAGCCCGTACATCTACGTCCCCCTTTTTATTCAGCGCGTCCGCGTGACTCACGGGTCCAATGGATCCCTCGAGCCACAGACACACACAGCGGGTCCGGACGCGAGCAGCGGCGGCTGCTGGCACAGGGGCGGCACACTACCATTTACACTCTAAAGTTGGTGTTAATTATAATCACTTTATCTTTTTAAAGAGTTCACGGCTTACAATTTATCTGTGACATATCGATGATTATTCTCTTTGACCACTTTATTTCTCTATTCACTTGACAATTAGGGTGTTGTTTACTCTTGTCATCTTCTTTCCTGTAAATCACTGATCCTACACTCTAGTTCTCAAGAGCCACCAACAGGTCAAGTTTTCAGGATTTCCATAGCATTGCCCAGGTGATAATTCCATCACAATACTAATTCTGAAAACATGATCTGTTGGTGGCTCTTGAGGACTGGCTTTGGGGTGGCTCTTGAGGGCTGCTTTAAATAGTTTTCTTATATGAGTGATTCCTATTACTGGTCAATTGCCCCCACAAAGTTAGACCCGCAACACACATCCGTTTAATTTGTACGTGTGCGGTACGTATTTGCACGTACCGGAGACACGTACACACGGAGACCCATGTTATTCAATGGTAGATGGCACACACACGTAAAATCACACGGAACGTGTGACCGTGTGGTAAGTACGTGTGTGCGCTTTTCTACACGGACGACATGTCCGTTTTTGGCTGGCAGCACGCAGGCACGGACCCGCTTTAGTCTATGGGTCCATGCCTGCACGTACCGCACACGGAGTATGTCGATGTTCAGCACGTTTCGTGCGTGTGCGTTTTTACACTAGCGATCTTATTTTTTGTTTTTTTTAAATTAAAGTCAGTATACTTACCTTTTTTCTTGCTGTTCTCAGTGATACTTACATTGGCGCTCGTTTTTTTTCTTCCCCCGGCTCATACTGCTCCCCGATCACCAGCGCGGCGAGGAGCAGCTGTGCAGAGAATACGCGGCAACAATTACTTTGAATATGCCGGCCGCTCATTAATCAATCTCGTATTCCCTGCTTTACCCACCCACAGACGCCTGTGATTGGTTGCAGTCAGACACGCCCCCCACGCTGAGTGACAGCTGTCTCACTGCACCCAATCACAGCAGCCGGTGGGCGTGTCTATACTGTGCAGAAAAATAAATAATTTAAAAAAACGGCGTGCGGTCCCCCCCAATTTTAATACCAGCCAGATAAAGCCATACGGCTGAAGGCTGGTATTCTCAGGATGGGGAGCCCCACGTTATGGGGAGCCCCCCAGCCTAACAATATCAGTCAGCAGCCGCCCAGAATTGCCGCATACATTATATGCGACAGTTCTGGGACTGTACCCGGCTCTTCCCGATTTGCCCTGGTGCGTTGGCAAATCAGGGTAATAAGGAGTTTTTGGCAGCCCATAGCTGCCAATAAGTCCTAGATTAATCATGTCAGGCATCTCCCTGAGATACCTTCCATGATTAATCTGTAAATTACAGTAAATAAACACACACACCCGAACAATCCTTTATTAGAAAAAAAAAAACAAACATATACCCTGGTTCACCACTTTAATAAGCCCGAAAAAGCCCTCCATGTCCGGCGTACTCCAGGATGGTCCAGCGTCGCTTCCAGCTGTGCTGCATGAAGGTGACCGGAGCTGCAGAAGACACAGCCGCTCCTGTCACCTCCACGCAGCTAATGAAGGGAATAGCGCGATCAGCTGAGCTGCCACTGAGGTTACTCACGGCCAACGCTGAATACAGCTGATCGCGCTATTCCCTTCATTAGCTGCTTGGAGGTGACAGGAGCGGCTGTGTCTTCTGCAGCTCCGGTCACCTTCATGCAGCACAGCTGGAAGCGACGCTGGACCATCCTGGAGTACGCCGGACATGGAGGGCTTTTTCGGGCTTATTAAAGTGGTGAACCAGGGTATATGTTTGTGGGGTTTTTTTGTAATAAAGGATTGTTCGGGTGTGTGTGTTTATTTACTGTAATTTACAGATTAATCATGGAAGGTATCTCAGGGAGATGCCTGACATGATTAATCTAGGACTTATTGGCAGCTATGGGCTGCCAAAAACTCCTTATTACCTTGATTTGCCAACGCAACAGGGCAAATCGGGAAGAGCCGGGTACAGTCCCAGAACTGTCGCATATAATGTATGCGGCAATTCTGGGCGACTGCTGACTGATATTGTTAGGCTGGGGGGCTCCCCATAACGTGGGGCTCCCCATCCTGAGAATACCAGCCTTCAGCCGTATGGCTTTATCTGGCTGGTATTAAAATTGGGGGGGACCGCACGCCGTATTTTTTAATTATTTATTTATTTATTTTACTGCACAGTATAGACACGCCACGCTGCTGTGATTGGGTGCAGTGAGACACATGTCACTCAGCGTGGGGGGCGTGTCTGACTGCAACCAATCACAGGCGTCTGTGGGTGGGGAAAGCAGGGAATACGAGATTGATTAATGAGCGTCCGGCATATTCAAAGTAATTGTTGCCGCGTATTCTCTGCACAGCTGTTCCTCGCCGCGCTGGTGATCGGGGAGCGGTAAGAATGAGAGAGGGCTGCTCACTTCAGTCACTCGGGGGATTAGCGGTCACTGGTGAATCCTTCACAGGTGACCGCTAATCAGTACGCGGCACACAGACAGAGCCGCGGCATGACAATGAAGTCGGGTGAAGTTCACCCGAGTTCATTCTCATCGCGCAACTCTGTCTGCTGTCAGCCGACATGTATCAACGACATTGTGCAACACACAAACGGACATTCCACACGGACATTCCACACAGACATTTCACGTACACATACATGGGCATTTTAGACACAAACATTTTACACGTACACACGGCTCGCATACGCCATCACACGGATGCCATACGTACCGGAGAAACACCCCAAAAAAACGGAACACGGACCTAAAAAACGGACCATGTCACACGGACTTTTTTTTGCGGAAGTGTGTTTTAGGCCTTACAGATATTGCTAATTTTTCCCTTAATATGAGACATTAATTTATGCATTCCATAAAGCCTCTATCAGACTCCACTTGAACCATTGCTTCTATGGAGGACGATCTCCATGCATAAGATAAGGAATCTGATGGCTTATGTCATAGTCTTTTTCGTAATGGATTTGTATAAACCTCCATATGCCTCCGATTTCACACACAGGCAATCATGTACTCCTATGGAAGTTCTTTTACAACTTGGGCATGAGCCATAATTGTCATTTTTGAACCAGCAAATACCAGAGACATCTAATTTACACTAAATTATTTTGGTTATCTCTAACAAAGTTTTGAAATAAAAATATACCTAATTACTTTCATGTATAAATAGCATATATTTAGGTGTAGTTGAACAGTGAGAACCATGGCCTTAAATGTGGACAAATCCAAAAAAACAAAAACTATGGAGATATTTCAGCCTGACCATCCCATTGGCTTTGTAAATATTTGCTCAGTAAAGGCTACTTTACACACTGCGATATCGGTCCCGATATCGCTAGTGTGGGTACCCGCCCCCATCTGTTGCGCGACACGGGCAAATCGATGCCCGTGTCGCACAACAGCCGTCACACATACTTACCTGTCCGGCGACGTCGCTGTGACGGGCGAACCGCCTCCTTTCTAAGGGGGCGGTCCATGCGGCGTCACAGCGACGTCACTGAAGCGTCACTGAACCGCCGCCCAATAGCAGCGGAGGGGCGGAGCTGAGCGGGACGTAACATCCCGCCCACCTCCTTCCTGCCGCATAGCGGCCGGGAGGCAGGTAAGGGGAGCTTCCTCGTTCCTGCGGTGTCACACGCAGCGATGTGTGCTGCCGCAGGAACGAGGAACAACTTCGTTACTGCTGCAGTAACGATTTTTAAGAATGGACCCCCATGTCGCCGATTAGCGATTTTGCACGTTTTTGCAACGATGCAAAATCGCTTATCGGTGTCACACGCAGCAACATCGCTAATGCGGCCGGATGTGCGTCACAAATTCCGTGACCCCAACGACTCCGCATTAGCGATGTCGCAGCGTGTAAAGCCCGCTTAAGGCTAGCTTCACAGATTTTCAAGTATGTTTCTTGGATCAAAACTTAGTGTAAAACTGGTGGCTAATTCATATTAGTTTTTATAATTAATTTGTGACCCATGGAAGTAAATGGATTAAAAATGATCATGATCATGAGACGGCTTGTAAATAATAGGTATAGATTGTGTTTAGCATTTTGCAGGGCCTGAGGGCATAACCTTCATCTTGTGGTTTTCTTTGAATTTTCAATATGTAAATTGCCTCTTCATTAAGGAAGAGGACTTGAACTTTAGCACCACCTCTTGTAAGTAGCAATTGCAAAAGTCAATATTGACCCTTTAACAAGCCTTGTCATATGACTAAAGGGGGCTTTACACGCTGCGACATCGCTAATGCGGAGTTGTTGGGGTCACGAAATTTGTGACGCACAACCGGCCGCATTAGCGATGCCGTTGCGTGTGACACCGATAAGCGATTTTGCATCGTTGCAAAAACGTGCAAAATCACTAATCGGCGACATGGGGGTGCATTCTTAAAAATCGTTACTGCAGCAGTAACGAAGTTGTTCCTCGTTCCTGCGGCAGCACACATCGCTCCGTGTGACACCGCAGGAACGAGAAAGCTCCCCTTACCTGCCTCCCGGCTGCTATGCGGAAGGAAGGAGGTGGGCGGGATGTTACGTCCCGCTCATCTCCGCCCCTCCGCTGCTATTGGGCGGCGGTTCAGTGACGCTTCAGTAACGTCGCTGTGACGCCGCACGGACCGCCCCCTTAGAAAGGAGGCGGTTTGCCGGTCACAGCGACGTCGCCGGACAGGTAAGTATGTGTGACGGCTCTGGGCGATGTTGTGCGGCACGGGCAGCGATTTGCCCGTGTCGCGCAACAGATGGCGGCGGGTACCCACACTAGCGATATCGGGACCGATATCGCAGTGTGTAAAGTAGCCTTTAGGATATAAGCCAAACCAGAGTCTCAATTTGCAGACATCGTATCTCGAGTTATTGCCCCTTGTCAGTGTAAAGTATGAGATCTGATTTGTCTAGGTGAGAGGCTAAGGGGCACTTTGCACACTGCGACATCGTAGGCCGATGCTGCGATGCCGAGTGCGATAGTCCCCGCCCCCGTCGCAGCAGCGATATGTGGTGATAGCTGGCGTAGCGAAAATTATCGCTACGCCAGCTTCACACACACACTCACCTGCCGTGCGACGTCCCTGTGGCCGGCGACCCGCCTCCTTGTTAAGGGGGTGGGTCGTGCGGCGTCACTGCGACGTCACACGGCAGGTGGCCAATCGGAGCGGAGGGGCGGAGATGAGCAGGATGTAAACATCCTGCCCACCTCCTTCCTTCCGCATATCCTACGGAAGCCGCGGTGACGCCAGTAGGAGATGTTCCTCGCTCCTGCGGCTTCACACACAGCGATGTGTGCTGCCGCAGGAACGAGGAACAACATCGGACCGTCGCGTCAGCGTAATTATGAATTACGCCGACGCTGCACCGATGATACGATTACGACGCTTTTGCGCTCGTTAATCGTATCATCTAGGCTTTACACACTGCGATGTCGCATGCGATGCCAGATGTGCGTCATTTTCAATTTGACCCCACCGACATCGCACCTGCGATGTCGCAGCGTGCAAAGCCTGCCTAAGACTGGGATCTAGAGGGTAAGTTTTCTCCTTGTGGAGAATAAAACATGGTGTGTGCAAATTGGGGCTCTGGTTTGGCTTATATCTTTAGTCATATAACAAGGCTTGTTAAAGGGTCGATATTTACATTTAGGATTGCTACCTTCAATTGGTTTCACTAGAGATCAAGTCCTCTTCCTCTCTGAAGAGGCAATTTGCAAATAAAACTTCACAGAGGAGCATGCAAGGCATTTAAGTCTCCTCATACTAGTATGCCAGATCTGGCACGTCACTCTCCACAAGGAGAAAACTTGAATTTTTAAAGGAAACCTGTCAAGTGCAATATGCACCCAGAACCACAAGCAGTTCTGGGTACATATTGCTAACCCCTTCCTAACAGTCCCTTTATCTAGTAGCATAGATAAAGAGATCTTTATAAAAAGTATTTCTAAAGATCTTTTATCTTATGCTAACGAGCACAGGGACTAGTCCCAAGGGTGTTATATCCCCCGTCACGTCCGCCCTCTTAGCATGTTAGTACGCCCACAGGGGCGTACTAACATGCTATTCAATGAAGCATCGCCAGCGGTGCTGCACGTACCTGTGTTTGCTGTGACCGATCTTCTGAATGCCGGGCAATTCCGGTCATGCGCACTAGACCTCTCTGAAGCCGGGAGAGTACACACGGCTTCATACTGAGCATGATTGGAAGAGCACGGCATTCAGAAGCGCAGTCACAGTGAACACAGGTACACGCGTCCCCGCTGAATAGCATGTTAGTACACCCCTGTGTAAGAGGGCGGCTAGTCGGGAGATATAACGCCCTTGTGACTAGTTCCTGGCCTCATTAGCCTACGATAAAAGATCTTTAGAAAGACTTTTTCTAAAGATCTCTTTATCTATGCTACTAGATACAGAGACAATTAGGCAGGGATTAGCAATATGCACCCAGAACTGCTCGGGGGCCTGGGTGCATATGACTCGCCCACCCCAGGGCTATGGGACACCCGGTGCCGGGCCGGACTAGTCCGGTGGTAGTCAGTGGTGGCTGGGCCCGGCTCCGTGGCCCTGGTGGGTGTCAGTTGAATATGTGGCTGATGACTTTAATGTTTGTGTTCGTGACGCCACCTGTGGTATGCGGCTATTAAGCCGCCGCTGCGGTATGAGGCCTCCGGGATAGTGTTATGGCAGCAATGGTGGTACTGCTCCCCACAGGTGGAGCAATGCCCGGGGCACAGTTGGTGTTTGTGGAAGTCTATGGTGCTGCGTGACTAACACGGTGCAGGGCCGACAAGCAATGAAAGAAACAGGCACAAACAGTAGTCTCTTTACCTTCTCCTCTTTTACTCGGCAGAAACTTAGTCCAGGGAGACCGTCACAGATGGTAAAGATGATCCGGCCGGCCTGGAAGTGCCTGGGGTGATCTTTGGCCAGTTGAGTATGAGGCCTACTCCTTAATCTTTCTCTGCTGTTTTAGGACACTGCACTTTGGGTTCGCAATTGCCCTCTTGCTGCTGGGACTTGTTGTTCGTCCCCTTTTCTGTGTGGTAGACTGCGCAGGCCCTCTCTGGTGCTTCTCTGCTGGAGCCCACACCAGGCCCTTGGGATGCAGTTGTACCTTCAGATTGCTTCTGGGACAGGGGGCTTACAGCTCTCCTGCCCTCCGGATTCAGCTACCAGGGATGGATTTTATGCCCTGGCAACTACAGACTCCGATGTCCGAGTCCCTGCTGTGCCTCTCTGCTCCCCTTGCTTCACTGGGCCAAGCTATCCCAGCTCTAGGCCCCAGTTTACAAGGCAGCACTACTCTGCGTCTGCACTCTTTCACTCCTGTCTCCAGACTAACTACCACTTCCTCCTTCCAGCCAGACTTAAGGAATGCTCCCTGAAGTTCCAGGTTCAGAGCTCCCCCTGCTGGCCGGAGGGAGAACTGTGTTGAGTGTTAACTTACTGGCCAATAGATCTCCCAATTACCTCCAGGCTCAGCATTAACCCTTCTGGGAGGGCAATGCTGTTGTGGCGACCAGGTCCTGGGGCGCCACACTCCCCCTTAGTTAAATTCAGTACTCCCGGACTGTAGAGACAAACATGACATGTTAGAACATTTCATCCCATTATGGGAGGCGCAATTACTTTAACGTTACAACCTTAAACATTACTATAAGAGTCCAGTGTGGCTCCCTGCCGGGTGTCCATTACACTGCTCCATGGGGGACCCGCCGCGTTCAAACCCCCAACGTAGGCTCTGGGCGTGCGTCAGAGCATTGATGACCCCACTCTATGCACGCCGGACGGGTTTTTCTTCAGGGGTGTTGAGCACACTGGTGCTAACTATGAACAATTTAGGTGTTGGCCACCCATAGTCCAGTGGCCCAATTGTCCATTTTCGCAATCAAAGAAAAAGAAAACATTTTGTACACAACATGACAGACATTTTGCATAACTATTTACATCCTAATAAGTACTCTTTCCCTTATACAGTTGACTCCCTATACCTTAGAGGGGGTTGTCCCCGAGTGCTGCGCTGGGACCTACGTAGCTCTGGTGTTTGCCCCTGACTACGTGGTGCGTCTTCTATCTCAGCACTACAGGTGGGCCTAACCCCCATAGGTAAGCGTGATGGTTGCCTTTGTGATCTAAGAGTCGCCAAGGGTATGACAGGTTCACCACTGACAGGGGGTTGATCCTCCTGTTCCACTGCTGGCGTGTCATCTCGTGCTGGAGCGGACGATTCTTTAGGTGGATCCGGAACCTTTTCTGTTTCTGGCTCGACCAACTGCGGAAACGTCAAAACTGGTACCACTATGGCATTGTTTATTCGGGTCCAAGTTTTGGGGAACTTTCCAAGGATGGTTTGAATCATCTCCCCTTCTTTCTCTTGACTTTGGGGACTTCCTTGTACTCCTTCCATTTCTCTTTGGATTCTGCACCGTTCAGGGCACGCTTTCAGGCGGTCTCGGGAAATTGCTTGATAGGTCTTGCCTTCATCTTTGCTTATGAGGCATACCTTACTATTGTCAAAGTTGGAGGGGATAATGGTGTAGGGCTCGTTTTCCCACTGATCATCCAATTTATGCGTCTTCCGCTTCTTCTTGAGGACTTGTTCTCCAGGTGCTAAGGGAGTTGCTGGGGCTGTTTGATTGTAATGCTGTTCTTGTCTCGTTCTTGCTTGAGACAGGCTCCTCTCTACGCACTCCTGGACCTTACGGTACCGCTGCTGCCGTTCTGTATCCCAATCCTCTATTTCTTGAACCGCCTCAGGCGACACAGTCCCCATCTCAAAGTCTACAGGCAACTTGCCTGGTCTGGCTCGCATCAGGTAAGCGGGGCTGCAGTTGGTCGAATTCACTGGGATGTGGTTGTACAGGTCTACCAGATCTGGCAACTTTTCTGGCCATTGGTTCCTTTCCTCCAGCGGTAGGGTCTTCAGCATATCAATAACCACATGGTTCATTTTCTCGCACAGTCCATTGGTTTGGGGGTGGTACGGTGTGGTTCGGATTTTCTTACAACCGTACATGTTACAGAACTCTTGGAACACTTCAGCCTCGAATGCAGGACCCTGATCAGTCAGTACCCTTTCCGGATAGCCGTGAGGTCGACAGAAGGATGCCTGGAACGCTCTAGCTGCTGTCCTGGCTGTCTGGTCCTTCACAGGCACTACTACCAGGAAACGAGAGTAATGGTCCACAATGGTGAGGGCGTACACATAGCCTGACCGGCTTGGTGTTAACTTCACGTGGTCCAGGGCCACCAACTCCAGGGGCTGCTTTGTGACAATTGGCTGTAGGGGAGACCTTTGGCTGGCATCGTCTTTCCGCCTCAGGTTACACGGGCCACAGTCTCGGCACCACTTCTCGATCATCTTCCTCATGTGCACCCAATAGAACCGATCACGGAGTAGGGCCTCCAACTTCTTCCACCCGAAGTGTCCTGCGTTATCATGATACGCTGCTAGGACCATTGGAGCATCTCTCTGCGGAACCACTATCTGCCAGACAAGTTCATTTGTTCGATAGTTGACATATCTCTTGCAGAGCTTGCCTTGGTAGGTGAACAGTCGTCCCCTCTCCTTCCACAGCTGCTGGGCTTCCTCTGGAGCGTCTGGGCCAAGATGGGTCTCAGCTTGCGCTAGCTTCTCTTTGACCAATCGCACGGCCGGGTCACCGTTCTGTGTTTCTTCCCAATTATGGTGGAGTAAGGGGTTGACCGAGACCCCGTGCTGGCTTGAGCGCTTCACTCCCACAGCATGCTCACACTGGGACACACCTTGGTGATGGAAAGCCGGTAACTCTATCTCTTCGAGTTCATCCATGTCTTCTCCAGACTCGGGCAAGTGAGGCATTCTGGACAGCGCATCAGCATTGTTATTCTTCTTGCCAGCCCGATACTTGATGGTAAAGTCAAAGTTAGACAGCCGGGCCATCCATCGCTGTTCCATCGCACCTAACTTGGCTGTTGCCAGGTGTGTCAACGGATTGTTGTCCGTGAAGATGGTGAACTTGGCCGATGCCAGATAGTGCTTGAAGCGTTCAGTCACTGCCCAAACAATAGCGAGGAACTCCAGCTTGAAGGAACTGTAGTTTTCTGGATTCCTTTCTGTGGGCCGAAGCTTCCTACTGGCGTACGCTATCACCCTCTCTCTGCCTCCCTGTACCTGGGACAGAACTGCTCCCAGTCCCACGTTGCTGGCGTCTGTATACAGTACAAACGGTTGGCTGTAGTCAGGGTAGGCCAGAATTTCTTCTCCCGTGAGAGCCCCTTTCAGCCGGACAAAGGATGTTTCCAGTTGGCTGCTCCATTCAAATGGAGGGCTCTGGTTCTTAGCCTGCTTTGGCTGGCCCACCAGGAGATCTTGAAGGGGCGCTGCTATCTTGGTGAAACCATCAATGAACCTTCGGTAGTAGCCCACCAGTCCAAGGAACTGCCGCACCTCCTTCACTGTGGTGGGTCTTGGCCAGTCCTTGATTACAGTGACTTTCTCCGGATCAGGTGCCACACCTTCTGCGCTGACCACATGACCCAGGTACTGTACCTTTGGCTTCAAGAGGTGACATTTGGACGGCTTAATCTTCAGGCCATATTTCGACAAGGATTCAAACACTTCTGCTAAGTGCTTCAGGTGGTCCTCATAAGTCTTGGAGTAGACTATTACGTCATCCAGGTACAACAGCACGGTTTCAAAGTTGTGGTGGCCCAAGCAGCACTCCATCAACCTTTGGAATGTCCCTGGGGCGTTGCAGAGCCCGAATGGCATACAATTGAACTCACAGAGGCCCATTGGTGTCGTGAATGCAGTCTTCTCCTTGTCCGCCTCTGCCACGGGAACCTGCCAATACCCACTGGTGAGATCCAAGGTGGAGAAATAGTTAGCTGACTTTAAGGCTGTTAGTGACTCCTCTATTCTGGGCAGTGGATAAGCATCTTTATGTGTAATGCGGTTAATTTGCCTGTAATCTACACACATTCTCATTGTACCATCTTTTTTCTTTACGAGCACTAGTGGAGCTGCCCAGGGGCTACAACTATCTCTGATAACCCCAGCCTCCTTCATTTCCCGTAACATTTCCTTGGCACACTGATACTGTGCGGGGGGTACAGGGCGGTATCTCTCTTTAATGGGATGATGATCACCCGTGGGGATTTGATGTTTAACCCCTTTCACCTGCCCAAAATCTAGGGGGTGTTTGCTGAAGACCCGCTCGTACTCCTGTACCACCCGGTAAACCCCATGCTTTTGGTGCGAGGGGGTGGAGTCGGTGCCTACATGTAATTTTTGGCACCAGTCTTCCGGCTGCCCCTTGGAGCCATTGTCTTCCGCCTGGTCGGACGGGATCAAGGGTTCCACTGCTTTAATGGTATTGTTACTGACAGTGTACAGTTTTGCTACAGTGGCGTACCGGGGCAATTTGGCCTCCTCCTCCCCACAATTCAGGACACGGACGGGCACTCTCCCCTTGCGGACGTCCGCTACCCCTCTGGCTATCAGGACTCCAGGCCTACTGTCTGAATACACTGGTTCTACCAAGGCATGGTAATCCTGACCCTTGAGGCCTATTGCTGCCCGACACCATATCAACATTTCACTTCTTGGGGGTATTACAATGGGGAGGGGGTCACTTACCCTCACACTGCCAATTTCTCCTCCGGCTAGCTCTACTTGCTGCCTCCTCATCAGGGCTCTGATCTCCCTCTGTAGGACACGCTGCTGCCCGGAGCTGGCAGTTTCAGACGCCTGTTGCAACAAAATTATCACTTCGGCAATACAATTTTCTATCACATTTGTACCAAGGGTTAGCAGTGGGTCAGATTCTTTGCGATCAATATCTACAATTATCATCCCCTGACATGGCAATTCCACCCGCCCCACTTTAATGGTTACTTCTTTGTACCCAATTTGAGGTAAGGGCTGACCATTACTAGCCACAATCGTTAAATCATCATCTGGGCCATGGTCAATGTCTGAATCAGCCCAATATCTTTTGTACAGTTTGTGGGGGATGGTTGTTACCTGGGACCCCGTATCCAGGAGGGCATTCAAAGGGATCCCATCCAGCACAATGGGAAGGACCGGTCGTCCTCCCACATACTTGCTGCGGCTGGGGTTTGAGCCGGGCTTCCTCACACCTGGGGGTTGGCTCCTGGCCCCAGGCTCAGCCCGTTTAAAGGACAGCGTCGTGCAATGTGGCCCGCCTGGTTGCAGTGGCGGCAGATCGGTTGTCCTGTTGAATCATACCGGTCTGTGTCTCTGCCTCGGGTCGGCGGAATCCTCCTCTGTCGCATCCATGGGACGTCTTCTGGGCTGGAGGCCAACTCGATTTTTGCAGGCGAGGGGGTCATTTGTAGAGACTGCACGGTCTTGGCAAGGGCAGCCACAGTCTTGGTCAGCTCCTGGAACTGCTGTCTGAGCTCCGCAGTGGGATCCTTATCCAGGGACTGCGCCTCAGCCCCTGCAGTGGCTCGTGTTGCAGGCACCACCCCGGGGTACGTGATAGCAAGAGGCCGGAGGGGTACTGGGTCATTCGGTGTAGATTCTCTCAGTACCCTGATGGCCTGGTCCTTAAACTTGGCAAAGTCCAGAGCAGGGTTCTGCAGGACCAGGATACGCAGCTGGGTCCTGTGGGCATCTGACAGGAGCCCCTCTATGAACTGCTCAGTTAGGAGTTTGTCTTCTTCACGTACACTCTCTGGGTCCACCTGTTTAACTGCTTTCAGGGCCTCCTGCAAGTTTAAGGCATAGTCCCTTAGGCTGTCTGTGGCCCGTTGCTTGCACCCAAAGAATCTCATCTTTATCTCTGCTGCGGTGCGGGTGTCAAAAGTACTCTTTAGCTTGGCCAGTATCTGGGCTGCTGTCCCTTTATCTGTATCAGGCCAGGACTTCACTTCACGCTGGGCTGCGCCGGCTAGCTGTCCCATTAATATGCCCACCTTCTGGCTCTCAGTCAGAGGATACACCCGGAACAAGCTGTGCAGGCTTTCTCTGAAGTCACTCAAGGTATGGGACTCCCCGGAGTACTGCGGCAGCCATTCTGCTCCTGGTATGTACGGCATGGTGATCGGCATTACCGGCGCTACAGTGGGGGCTGGGGCGACGGCGACTGGGACTACTTCGGCCGGTGCTGCGGCGCCCTGGGCGATGGCAGCCACCTGCTCTCCCTCGGAGTCGGACATCTTCCTCCCCCTTAGTGAACCTTACCAGGCTCCGTTCACTTTTCAAATTTTCTTCCGGGTCGCGCGGGGTTAACAGCGCTCTGCTCTGATGGCGCGCTCCCTTCGCGCTCTTTGTCAGGCACGCCCCCCTTCTTCCTGCGCTCGGCGCGGCTAATGGCGGCGGCAATTTACAACCAGTACACAGTCTTTTACACAGTTCTTCAGGCGCACAGTACCCGGTGTGACCGGGCACGAAATCCTGTTCGTGACGCCAAAAGTTGACTCGCCCACCCCAGGGCTATGGGACACCCGGTGCCGGGCCAGACTAGTCCGGTGGTAGTCAGTGGTGGCTGGGCCCGGCTCCGTGGCCCTGGTGGGTGTCAGTTGAATATGTGGCTGATGACTTTAATGTTTGTGTTCGTGACGCCACCTGTGGTATGCGGCTATTAAGCCGCCGCTGCGGTATGAGGCCTCCGGGATAGTGTTATGGCAGCAATGGTGGTACTGCTCCCCACAGGTGGAGCAATGCCCGGGGCACAGTTGGTGTTTGTGGAAGTCTATGGTGCTGCGTGACTAACACGGTGCAGGGCCGACAAGCAATGAAAGAAACAGGCACAAACAGTAGTCTCTTTACCTTCTCCTCTTTTACTCGGCAGAAACTTAGTCCAGGGAGACCGTCACAGATGGTAAAGATGATCCGGCCGGCCTGGAAGTGCCTGGGGTGATCTTTGGCCAGTTGAGTATGAGGCCTACTCCTTAATCTTTCTCTGCTGTTTTAGGACACTGCACTTTGGGTTCGCAATTGCCCTCTTGCTGCTGGGACTTGTTGTTCGTCCCCTTTTCTGTGTGGTAGACTGCGCAGGCCCTCTCTGGTGCTTCTCTGCTGGAGCCCACACCAGGCCCTTGGGATGCAGTTGTACCTTCAGATTGCTTCTGGGACAGGGGGCTTACAGCTCTCCTGCCCTCCGGATTCAGCTACCAGGGATGGATTTTATGCCCTGGCAACTACAGACTCCGATGTCCGAGTCCCTGCTGTGCCTCTCTGCTCCCCTTGCTTCACTGGGCCAAGCTATCCCAGCTCTAGGCCCCAGTTTACAAGGCAGCACTACTCTGCATCTGCACTCTTTCACTCCTGTCTCCAGACTAACTACCACTTCCTCCTTCCAGCCAGACTTAAGGAATGCTCCCTGAAGTTCCAGGTTCAGAGCTCCCCCTGCTGGCCGGAGGGAGAACTGTGTTGAGTGTTAACTTACTGGCCAATAGATCTCCCAATTACCTCCAGGCTCAGCATTAACCCTTCTGGGAGGGCAATGCTGTTGTGGCGACCAGGTCCTGGGGCGCCACACATATTGCACCTGACAGGTTCCCTTTAAGTGATGTACTAACTTTTCTAGTTTTGCAATAGGCCCAGCACAGTATATCGATTTTTCTTGGTGTGTTTCTTCAATACTACATTCCTAAATAAACATCATACTGTCCAGCAACAGTTTCTGTTTCATAAAGGCTGGTACCATACTTGGACTTGAAGAGGTTGTCCCACCTTAAGCATGGCCACCTCTTCGTTCCAGAGTGCTAGAGACAGGGCCTCTTTCTTATCAGTTGTATGTATTGTTTCAGAATTTTCTTGATGACATTAATTATGTTTCTTTTCATTCGTGACAATTTATTTTCAGTTTGATTGCACCCTTTATATTCTCTAAACTTTGAGCTCTTGCTAAAATAGTCCACTTTCCTAGAAATCCCTTCCATAGCCATATAGGGACTCCAACCTAGGACACATGCCTTAGCACTTTGTCTCACAAAACATTACAGCATCGTCCTGTGCATATTATGAGTGCGCTTTTTTTCATGGTTGCTCTGCCAAGTTGTATTTTTCCCCGGCACAGCTGCTCTGGGTTAGTGAGGTGAATTCTTCAGCTGTTTATAGAAGTGCTGAGGTTACAACATAGCAGCATTGGTGCTTGTTGGGCGGAGCAGCCACGCAATGTATTGCGAAACGACTTGTTTCTCTGCCAGTATATTTCCATAAATCCGGAGCGGTCTGGTTGCTTCCACACTTATCTATCATTATTGTTTTGGAATATTTACTATGATAAAGTATCACCACCAGCCAGAAGTGCCTAAACGTAATTTACAAAAGGTAAACTACAAAAGCCACGTCATTTACAGAGGGTACAACATTACAAAAGACCACCAAATTATCACACCAAAATATTTGTAATTTTAGAGAATAGTCAGTAGAATAGGATATAGTGGATTTCCACCCATATTCATTAAATAACTATGCTGCAGCCCTAAAAAAAAAACCAAAAAAATCTAACTAACCAACTAGTTACAACCACCACAATAACCAACAAGTCATTGGTTGCAAGTGGGATAAATGAATAAACATATATGTCTTATATTATTATTATTATTATTATTATTATTATTATTATTATTGTTTATTTATAGAGCACCATTGATTCCATGGTGCTGTACATGAAAAGGGGGTTACATACAGAATACATATACACGTTACAATAGACAGACTATCACAGAGGGAAGAGGGCCCTGCCCTTGCGGGCTTACATCCTAAAGGATTTTGGGGAGGTGAGACAGTAGGTGGGGTGTAGGTTGGGCGGCAGCTCCGCACGGTGGTGGGGCAGTGAGGTCATTGTATAATAGTTTGACAAAAACAAAGCTACCTATCTAGCAATTGGGCTACTAAGGTGGTTCCTTAGGGTTAACCTAAATTTTTTTTGCAGTTAAACTATGTGACTACAGATTGCTGAATCCTAATAATGTGCGTATTGAACACTGTCAGGATCCTGCTTTGTTGCCAGCATGAGTGGTCATCATGTGACTGCTAGTATGTGAATCGTATTCTTTTGATCTGCGCTGACTACCAACTTTTTCTGCCTCTTTCTATATTCTCTTGTGAGAAATGGATGAAATGAAAGTCAGCACATGACTGTATAAATGGAAATCACATACTTTTGATCTCATGACTACTGCTCAAGTTTACATGAGTGTAGAATCCTAATAGTGTTCATAGTACACAGTATTAGGGTTAGTCAATCTTCAGTCACATAAAGTGACTATGGAGTATTCAGTGAAGTTGAAAAAAACCCTTTAACAACTTAATGACAGGGCCAATTTTCATTTTTGCACATTTTTTTCCTCCTCCCCTTCTTAGAGGGGTTATTAGAGCAGGGCAGGCCAGGAGCATGACAGGAGCGTGGCAAGGAAGGTGGCCCAGACATCATCACCATTAGGCATTTCTCGAATGCGGGCGTCACACGAGACGATATATCGTGCGATATGTCGGCGGGGTCACGTCGTGATGCACATCCGGCATCACTTGATATCTCGTAGCATGTGAGAGCTATGAACAAACAGAAATACTCACCTTCTCGTTCATCGCTGACACGTCACTCATTTTCTAAAAATTGCACATCCTGTTGTTTATCGTTCCCGAGGCAGCACACATCGCTCCGTGTTACACCCCGGGAACGATGAACACAGCTTACCTGCGTCCCGCCGGCAATGCTCAAAGAAGGAGGTGGGCGGGATGGTTACGTCCCGCTCATTTCCGCCCCTCCGCTTCTATTGGCTGGCCACTGTGTGACGTCGCTGTGACGTCGAACAGCCCTCCCCCTTCAGGAAGTGGATGTTCACCGCCCACAGCGAGGTCGTTTGGAAGGTAAGTGCGTGTGACAGGGGTTACAGCATTGTGTGACACGGGCAACAAATTGCCCGTGCCGCACAAACGAGGGGGCCGGTACGATCGCTCGTGCGATCGCATGATAAATCGTATCATGTGACGCCCGCATAAGAGTAGGGACTGCTAGAGCCCCCTAGCCTGAGGGCCAGTCAAGGAGCCCCGATCCCCTGTTATCCCATCACACCCCGTGACAGTTATGACAAGCACAGAGATCTTCGACAAACCCCCGCTATAATAGCAACCTATCAGCACCCTGCGATGACATCACCCCCATGCCAGCATGTTGTTAATGCCACTGTCAGAGTTTGACAGAAGCATTTAACAGGAGTTCTGATCCACCTTCTATTGTTAGAGGCAGGTCCTGGCCTGGCCAGTTATTAGTTGCCAGGTATGGGACCAGATCATCCCGTGAGTCCGCTCCATACCCCTCTACTGACTTGCGCCGTACATGTACAGCAAATGTTGGTAAGAAGTTAATAACCTGAACTATTTAATACCCTCTGAAGATAATGGCTGTAATTCACAAGTTTTCACCAGAATTGTGTCTTAAAACTGTTTGAAATGTCACAAAAATTTAGGACAACTTATGTCATTTTTATGACAGTTCTGGCATCATTTTGAAAGGTGGGCAGAGCCTAACCTAGAGAGGGCATTGTCAATCACAGCCGACAAATTAATCATAATGTACACCAGAAAAGTAGCGAAAATTACGAAAAAAAATGTACTCTAGTCCTTCACAGAAAAATATTTCTTAAAATAATACACGGCAACTGAAAGATCAAATTTGCATGTCCCCCAATGAAATTGGCACGTTTCTCCAGCGTACTGTTCATCAAGGCTGTTATATAAAATGTCAGCCTAGATGAATCATGATCATAGAATATGCGACCTCTCCCATTCTGTGCTTCTCCTTACTTTCCAGAGTCCTGAATCAGAGGCATACATACAAATCATGGGGCCCCATTGCAGAAATTCTAATTGGCACCCCCCCAGAATTAATTAATATCCAGCGTGATCATATAAGAACATATCTGACAATGTTACAGCCCTTACAAAGTAGTTTTCCTCCTATTGAAGCTCCTAGAATTTCCTTTCATTGCATCCATAAAGTATGATGCCAACAAGTGTGCCCCACAAACATGATCCCCCACAGTGAAATCCTCCATAGTATCCTCAACACACAGTATGATGACCCTACTGTACACCTCTCAACTACCCTGGCAAAGTATAGTGACCCCAACACATTATGATCCCCAACTGTGACCCCCCACCCCACCTTCCATACAGTTTAACACCTTCAGCCCCGGGGCACTTTCCGTTTTTGCGTTTTTGTTTTTTGCTCCCCTTCTTCCGAGAGCCGTAACTTTTTTATTTTTCCATCAATCTTGCCATATGAGGGCTTGTTTTTTGCGGGACAAGTTGTACTTTTAAATCACACCATAAGTTTTACCATATGGTGTACTGGAAAGCAGCAAAAAAATTCCAAGTGTGGAAAAATTGCAAAAAAAGTGTGATGGCACAATAGTTTTTGGGATGTTTTATTCACGGTGTTCACTATATGGTAAAACTGATGTGTGGGTATGATGCCTGAGGTCGGTGCGAGTTCGTAGACACCAAACATGTATAGGTTTACTTGTATCTAAGGGGTTAAAAAAAATTCACAAGTTTGTCCAACAAAAGTGGCGCGCGTTTTGCGCCATTTTACGAAACACGTAGCGTTCTTATTTTTTGGGATCTATGGCTCAGTGATGGCTTATTTTTTGCGTTTCGAGCTGATGTTTCTAATGGTAGCATTTTTGCGCAGATGCTACGTTTTGATCGCCTGTTATTGCATTTTGCGTAAAACTTGCGGCGACCTAAAAACGTAATTTTGGCGTTTGGAATTTTTTTGCCACTACGTCGTTTACCAATCAGATTAACTGATTTTATATTTTGATAGATCGGGCATTTCTGAACGCGGCGATACCAAATATGTGTACATTTATTTATTTTTAACCCTTTAATTTTCAATGGGGGAAAGGGGGGTGATTTGAACTTTTAGGTTTTTTGTTTTTTTTTAAATTTTTTAAAACTTTTTTTATTTTATTTTACTAGTCCCCCTAGGGGGCTATAGCGATCAGCAATCCGATTGCTGATCGCTATCTGCTGATTACAGCTATACCGCTGTAAACAGCAGAAATAGTCACTTTCTTTTTTCCTCTGCTCCGTGCCGAGGAAGAATGAAAGTGAAACTTCATAGCAGCAGGCATCATCACATGACCCTGTGCTACGATGGCAACCACCGAACGTCACGTGATTACTCACGTGACGTCCGGAGGGGGCGGCGGTAAGTAAAAAACATGGCCGCGCGCATATAGATCTCGCTGCCAGACTTTGGCAGCGAGATCTAAGGAGTTAATGTTCCGGGTGGAATGCGATTCCACTCGGAACATGTAGGCACACATGTCAGCTGTTGAAAACAGCTGATATGTGTGCCGATCCACGCCACCTGGCCACGGCAGGGGGCGGGGCTTACCGGGACACGATCCATGACGAAAAGATCCGTCCATGGTCGTGAAGGGGTTAATATGCCTACATAATAAAATAAAAATAATAATTTATTCATTTATATAGCGACATTAATTCCATAGCACTTTACATTCATTGGTAACACTATCCCCATTGGGGCTCACAATCTAAGGTCCCTAACTGTATGTTTTTGGAGTGTGGGAGGAAACCGGAGAACCCGGAGGAAACCCATGCAAACACGGGGAGAACATACAAACTCTTTGCAGATGGTGTCCTTGGTGGGAATTGAACCCAGGACCTCAGTGCTGCAAGACTGCAGTGCTAACCACTGAGCCACCGTGCCACTCATACAGTATAAAAACCTCCATATCACCCCATGCTGTATAATAGCCCCCACTAGCCCTCCAAGCAGCACAATGGCCTCCAATACAGCCCTCCGGACAATATTATATATGCCACACAAATCTTCACACTCTATAATTGCGTGAATACAGTATAATAGCCCTCAAATAGCCCTCCAAAAAGTATAAGCCTCCTTCATAACCCTCCAAGTATTAGAATGGATCCTACATAGCCCTCCAAATAGTATAATGGACACCACATAGCCCTCCAAATATTATAGTGGCCCCCACATAGCTTTCTATATAGTACAAATGACCTCACATAATTCTCCATATAGTATTATGCAACCCCATAGTCCTTCATATAGTATAATGGACCCCACATTGACTTCCATATAGTATTATAATGCATCCCATGGTCCTCCATATAGTATTATAATGCATCCCATGGTCCTCCATATAGTATAATGCACCCCCATAGTCTTCCGAATAGTATAATAGGCCTTAGATTACCTTCCATAAAGTATAATGCATCCCAAATAGACTTCCATATAATATAATGAACCCCATAGTCTTCCATGTAGTCTAATGCACCCCATAGTCCTCCATATAGTATTATAGCCACCAGTGTACTCATTTATTTTTTAAAAAAAAAATATTCACCCCTCCTCTTTCCCCTACTTCTCTGGTCTCCATGGTGAGTATTCTGCAACTGTGCACATCTCAATACAGCACGTGCACTGTGGTGAGGTCATCATGCCCGCTGAGCTGACATGTCAGATCTCAGACACCGAGGGAGAATGAATAAGGAAGGAGTGGAGCACTCCCTCTTTCATCATTTATTCCAACTATATCGGCATCCGCAATGCTGATACAGTTGAAAATGCAATGATGGGCGGGGAGCCCGGTTCAAGCGTTGGCACTGGGCCTCCCCAACTCACGGGCCCCATAGCGGTTGCGTAGTCTCCTGCCATTGGTGGTACGCCACTACCCTGAAGCCCTGAATATCATCGAGCTAGGTTTTTTCATACATGGGATATGAGATAGATATGGGGTAGATTAAATAGAAACCTAATTTACCTTTTAGTAATAATCCTCTTTGTTCTCAAGAGCAAAGTGATTTTTAAATCTATAGTGATCAGTTAGTTTTCTAGGTTATCAGTCACCCTGAAAGTCTCAAGGCCCCTTTACACACTGAGACTTTCTAGCGATCCCACCAGCGATCCCAACCTGGCCGGGATCACTACAAAGTCTCTGGTGAGTCTCTGGTGAGCTGTCAAACAGGCAGACCTGGAAAACGGCGCAACAGTGATCCGGACCTGCAGAACGACCTAGCTGGTCATTGGGGACGTTGTAAAGCAGCTTTTTGAAAGGGAAGTCGCTAACGAAGTCGCTGTAAAGGCCCCTTTACACACTGAGACTTTCTAGCGATCATGCTGCACAGCGGGAAACCAAGGACCAAAGAATGGTCCTGAGAGATGTGTAGTGATCAGCAACCTCACAGCGGGGGCCAGGTCGCTGATGTGTTTCACACACTGAAATGTCGCTGGGGAGGTCGCTATTACGTCACAAAACCGGTGACGTTACAGCGATGTCGTTTGCGATGTTGCAGTGTGTAAAGGGGCCTTCAGAGTGACTAGTTATCTAGGCAAGGAGTGTGTTGCCTCTTGTAGGCTATATGCTTAGGGTTTGCTCACATCTGTGTATAAATATTATGAGTGCAATGAGATAAAACATCTGATTATACTTCCACCAATGTTATTCAATGAGCCAGTGCTGTACTGCGATTTTTTTTCCTCAGGTGTATTCGTCCTTAGAAAATATCCCAGCATGCTACGTATGATCAAGTAATACAGCAGAGACTCACCAATGCAAGTCTATGGGTGCGAAAAAACAATCAGACAGCACACAGACCATCCGTATCCAGTTCGTTCTTTATGAATACATTACCATTCTGTAGCATGGGACACTGTATATGGTCTTGTAAATGATTGCAGAATAATAGCTACAGAGAAAAAAAAACGTATGTCATATGGATGTCATACTCATGTCATATGGATGTCAGGCGCGAAAAAAAATCACACATTCACATAGCACTCCCATGATATATGACATACCAAACGGATTTCACTAGCCCCACTTTTATGGATGGAAATTGGACCGATAATTTATATGGATATGGGAGCGAACCCTTAGGGTATGTGCCCACAATCAGGACTCACTGTATCCTGACCTGTGGGGCCGTGAGTCTCTTCCGCAGGAGTCCGCAGCTGCTTGTACCCACGATCAGGGTTTAGTGCGCTGCAGTCTCCAGCTTGTGTTCTCCCTACGGAGGATGCATGCAAATCCGCAGAAAACAACTGACATGCTGTGGTCTGGAAAGCCGCACCGCAGGTCAGTGTTTGCTGTGGAAAAAACAAGCACAGTGGGCACGGGATTTCTATAACTCCATCCACTGTGCTTGTACTGTACAACGCAGCGTTTTGGATGTAGCTGAAGCATGCTACATCAAAAACGCTGCAAACACTGATCGTGGGCACGCACCCTTAGATAGGAAAAAGAGACAAATCCATTGTAAAAAGGTAGGGATCTTCCTTTTATTAAATCAATAAAATAATATAGTAGTGGTACTGGCACCAAACAAACTCCTTAGAGAGTATATCCAACACGTTTCAACTTTGGTAAAATCTTAATCCATGATTGCTCGCATCAAACATTGATCATTGCTCTAGGAATTCAAGTCGATCTCAAAAACGTTCACTCATATGTCACAATTATCGTGACAGGGTTCATACAAGTGATCATTCCCATTAATATTCAGTTTTCAGAAGTTCATCCCTGTGCCCCACCCAACAAAAAATTTCTGCTTGCACAATAACAAAATCATTTTTTGTTTGATTGCTGGGCAAAGATCGGAAACTTAAGTTTTCTCTTGCTACAATTATCCCTTGTGAAAGGCTCTTAACAGCTCAAAATCTATTCATGGCATAGTCAAGTGTTAAGTGGTTAATCTCATCTTTTTAATTTATCATCTATCCATAGGTCTTAGTGGTGAGACCCCCACCATCCTGCAATGCCTCGTACGAATGGACCAGTGGACGCTACATCCACCCCATTCATTCTCTATGTGCCTGCTAAAAAAAATGGAGTGCTGTATTCAGCTATTCCCAACAGTCCCATAGAGAAAGATTGGAGTACCCATGACTCGAAGTCAGATGGGTCATTTAAGAGCCCTGCTCTTGGCATCTGTGGTGGTCAGCAGACAGACCCTCTCCAATTAAATGATTATAGAAAATGAAGAGCACTCACCGATAGTTGCTGTGCAAAAAGGTGGGTATTTTATTCACATGTGCAGGTTAACATGCTGTAGGCAAAGCTGGGAGGGAGTAAGACGGGACAGCACGTCAGATGACGGCCGTTTCTCACCCTATACTGGTGCTTCGACGGGTCAAACCCATCGAAGCACCAGTATAGGGTGAGAAACGGCCGTCGTCTGACGTGCTGTCCCGTCTCACTCCCTCCCCGCTTTGCCTACAGCATGTTAACCTGCACATGTGAATAAAATACCCACCTTTTTTGCACAGCAACTATCGGTGAGTGCTCTTCATTTTCTATAATGATTTATCGTGGATCCTGTTGTTCTTTTATGAATAAGCACCCCGTAGCTGTCAAGAACTTTGCTAGTGGTTCTGTTGCCATATGGTTGCTGTGAATAATCAGCGGTTAAACGCTGTGTATGTATAAGGACTGAAATTTATGCATCTCTATACACAGAGTAGTGCCCTGTCCTCCTTGCCTTTATTGTAGACCCTCTCCGATTGGCAAGGATAACATCTGAAGAGGGAAATAACTGTTTAATGGGTCTACGGGCTCTCACAAACATCATATTGTCTATCATGCCTAAAACTACCAAGATAGGATCTGCCCTCCAACATGTGTCTTGTCATCTTAAGGAGATCATATACATGACTAATTTTCACTAATACATATGTGGTTATAGGGGAAAGATAGTCAGAGAGTCAGATCAGTGTCCTAATGGAGTCTCCACTTGTTTGCATGTGTCCCAGGAGTGTTTATGGTAATGTGATGGTTCCTTGCAGACATGGAATGTTTAATGATAGCTGTATGTTCTGTAATACGTGACTGGGCAGAAAAACACAACCACAGTTTATATACACAGATGTAAGATAGTCAGGTGGAATTTACTTCATGTCAACATGCTGTGATTAGATCCAACTGCGGTAAAAGAAGTTTACATGTCTAGAAATGATGTTTGTGGCTACCATTTGTGTCTCCAGTCTGTGAGCTAAACACATCATCAGCAAGTATACAAATAACCCTGCTAGCTTGCTACAATTTATCAGGTTGGAGTCCAGCCGTATAATAAAGCAATGCCTAGAGTAGACTGAATACAAATGTATCCAATTTTCTGCAGAGCGGAAGATTAGATATGTGGAGGTTTGTAGCCACCGAGTGTAAACATGAGTGTTCTAGTTCACTGACTGCAAACAAATATCTTTAAAATGGTGAGAAATTGAAATACAAAGAATACTAGAAACTTTAAGGAGAACCTATCCTTCAATTCATGCTGTCCCAACTACAAGCATCATGAACCACGGCCTGGCTGCACGATTGCATGTTTTGTAGAGCTCCATTCCAGTTTATTGACAGTTCCCTCAGAGGTGGACATAAAATTCGTACAACCTATTCCCAAATGGTAAGGGGGTCACATCTACCTCCAAATCAGGTGGAATTGTGCATTCTGATGAGTTATTGGACTGCAAAGGGCCCACATATTGTTCTTGCACAGGGGCCCTAGAGGAAAGGGGGCCACATCTACCTCCAAAGCGGGTGGAATTGTGTATTATGATGAGTTATTGGAGCGCAAAAGGCCCATATATCGTTCTTGTCCAGGGGCCGTAGAGGTAAGGGGGCCACTACTTCCTTAAGAGCTGGTGGAATTGTGCATTATGAAGAGTTTTTGGGCTGCAAAGGGCCCACATATTGTTCTTGCACAGGGGTCCAAGAGGAAAAGGGCCACATCTATCTCCAAAGCAGGTGGAATTGTGCATTATGATGAGTTATTGGACTTCAAAGGATCCATATATCTTTATCAGGGGCCCTAGAGGTAAGGGGACCACTTCCAACTCCAAAGCAGGTAGAATTTTGCATAATGATGAGATATTAGGCTGCACGGGGCCCATATATTATTCTTTAATAGGGACCCAAGAGGTAAGGGGGCCACATCCACCTCCAAAGCAAGTGGAATTGTGCTTTATGATGAGTTATTGGACCTCAAAGGGCCTATATATTGTTCTTACCCAGGGGCCCTAGAGGTAAGGGGCCATTCTGTCCTCCAAACCAGGTGGAATTGTGCATTATGATGAGTTATTGGGCTGCAAGTCCATATTTTGCTATTGCACAGGGGCCCAAGAGGTAAGGGGGGCACTTCTACCACCAAAGCATGTGGAATTGTGCATTATGATAAGTTATTGGGCTGCACAGGGTCCATATATTATTTCACAGAGGCCCAAGAGGTAAGGGAGCACATCTACATCTACAGTAGGTGGAATTGTGTATAATGATGAGTTATTGCACCTCAAAGGGCCTAAATATTGATCTTGACCAGGGGCCCTACAGGTATGGGAGCCACTACTTCCTCCAAAGCAGGTGGAATTGTGTATTATCATGAGCTATTGGGCTGCACAGGGCCCATATATTGCTCTTACACAGAAGCCCAAGAGGTAAGTAGGCCACATCTAGCTACAAAACAGGTGGATTTGTGCACAATGATGAGGTATTGTATTGCAAAGGGCCCATATATTATTCTTTCACATAGGTCCTCTTCTGTCTGTGTCCGCCACTGAGTTCTCTTGTTATGTACAGTACAGACCAAAAGTTTGGACACACCTTCTCCTTCAAAGAATTTTCTTTATTTTCAGGACTCTGAAAATTGTAGATTCACATTGAAGGCATCAAAACTATGAATGAAAACATGTGGAATGAAATACTTAAAAAAGTGTGAAACAACTGAAAATATGTCTTATATTCTAGGTTCTTCAAAGTAGCCACCTTTTGCTTTCATTACTACTTTGCACACTCTTGGCCTTCTCTTGATGAGCTTCAAGAGGTAGTCACCGGAAATGGTTTTCCAACAGTCTTGAAGGAGTTCCCAGAGATGCTTAGCACTTGTTGGCCCTTTTGCCTTCACTCTGCGGTCCAGCTCACCCCAAACCATCTCGATTGGGTTCAGGTCTGGTGACTGTGGAGGCCAGGTCATCTGGCGTAGCACCCCATCACTCTCCTTCTTAGTCAAATAGCCCTTACACAGCCTGGAGGTGTGTTTGGGGTCATTGCCCTGTTGAAAAATAAATGATGGTCCAACTAAATGCAAACCGATTGAATAGCATGCCGCTGCAAGATGCTGTGGTAGGCATGCTGGTTCTGTATGCCTTCAATTTTGAATAAATCCCCAACAGTGTCACTAGCAAAGCACCTCCACACCATCACACCTCCTCCTCCATGCTTCACGGTGGGAACCAGCCATGTGGAGTCCATCCGTTCACCTTTTCTACAAAGACAGTGGTTGGATCAAAAAATCTCAAATTTGGACTCATCAGATGAAAGCAAAGATTTCCACTGGTCTGATGTCCATTCCTTGTGTGCTTTAGTCCAAACAAGTCTCTTCTGCTTGTTGTCTGTCCTTAGCAGTGGTTTCCTAGCAGCTATTTTACCATGAAGGCCTGCTGCACAAAGTCTCCTCTTAATAGTTCTTTTAGAGATGAGAAGGTGTGTCCAAACTTTTGGTCTGTACTGTACATACATACTAGAAACCTATCAATGAGCTAGAGCAATGTAGAGAAAAGCCTTCAAATTAGACCTAGGCTCTAAATAATGCTGACTGTGGTATGGGAAGCATGAATCAAGTGATATCCTACATTCATGATCTTTTCATCACTAATAAACTCTCCTTCCTCGCCATCACAGAAACCTGGCTCACCCCCTCTGACACAGCCTCTCCTGCTGCACTTTCTTATGGCGGTCTCCAACTCTCTCACACACCCCGCCCCAGCAACAAGCATGGTGGAGGAGTTGGTTTGCTCCTATCCGACCAATGCTCCTTTACACCAATTCCACTACCACCCTCTGTTACGCTCCCATCTTTTGAGGTGCACTCCGTACGCATCTACGCCCCCTCCAACCTTCAGCTGGCTGTCATTAACCGCCCTCAATGGGCCAGCCACTGCCTTTTTTGACCATTTCACCACCTGGCTACTACACTTCCTTTCCACTGACATCCCCACCATCATCATGGGTGATTTCAACATCCCCATTGACACTTCCCACTCATCTGTCTCCAAACTTCTAACACTCGCTTCCTCCTTCGGCCTCACCCAATGGTCTTCTGTAGCTACTCACAAAGATGGCCACATGCTGGAACTCATCTTCACTCACCTCTGTTCCCTATCTATCCTCTCTAACTCGTCTCTCCCCCTGTCTGACCACAACCTACTCACATTCTCTTCCCTCTCTTCTCCAAGTATGCAACCCCCCCTCCACAAACTTCCACACCCTCGCAGAAATATCAAACACATTGATCTACACGCCCTTTCTCAGTCCCTTCTCCCCCTCACAGACATTGCATTTCTACACGAAGCAGATGCCGCTGCAACTTTATACAACACTACAATCTCTGCAGCTCTCGAATCAGCTGCCCCCTTCACACACACCAAAACCCGATCAATCAACAGGCAACCCTGGCACACGAGGCAGACTAAAGAACTAAGACGGGCTTCCAGAATTGCTGAGCGCAGATGGAAGAGGTCTCATTCCACTGAGCACTTCATTGCATATAAAGAGTCCCTGACCACTTTCAAGTCCACACTCACTGCTGCAAAACAAACCTACTTCTCATCCCTCATATCGTCTCTCTCGCACAACCCTAAACAGCTATTCAACACTTTCAATTCTCTCCTCCGTCCTCCGGCACCACCTCCCTCTCCTCTCATCTCAGCTGAAGACTTTGCCTCTTTCTTAAAGCGGAAGATTGACAACATCAGAGCAAGCTTTGGCCCATAATCACCACAGCCCCTCATCATAGCTACTCATCCCTCTTCCTCCAAATCCAGCTTCTTCACCATGACAGAAAACAATCTCTCCACTCTACTCTCAAGATCACATCTAACCACCTGTGCACTGGACCCGCTCCCATCGCACCTCATCCCCAACATCACCGCAGTCCTCATCCCAGCCCTAACCCATCTCTTCAACCTATCACTAACAACTGGTATATTCCCTTCATGCTTTAAACATGCCTCTATTACACCCATCCTCAAAAAGCCCTCCCTTGACCCATCCTCTGTGTCAAACTATCGCCCCATATCCCTTCTCCCCTATGCCTCAAAACTACTGGAACAGCATGTCCATCTTGAATTGTCCTCATACCTCTCCTCCTGCTCCCTCTTTGACCGGCTTCAATCTGGCTTCCGACCACATCATTCTACCGAAACTCCCCTAACCAAAGTCACCAATGATCTACTAACCGCCAAAGCCAAGCGACACTACTCTATCCTCCTCCTCCTGGACCTGTCCTCTGCCTTCGACACAGTAGGCCATTCCCTCCTACTACAGATTCTCTCATCTCTGGGCATCACAGACTTGGCCCTATCTTGGATCTCCTCATACCTAACCGACCAAACTTTCAGCGTCTCCCATTCTCACACCACTTCCTCATCTCGCCCCCTATCTGTCGGTGTCCCCCAAGGCTCAGTTCTTGGACCCCTGCTGTTTTCCATCTACACCTTCGGCCTGGGACAGCTCATAGAGTCCCACGGCTTCCAGTATCATCTCTATGCCGATGACACACAGATCTACCTCTCTGGACCTGACATTACCTCTCTACTAACCAAAATGCCACAATGTCTCTCTGCTATTTCATCCTTCTTCTCTGCACGATTCCTAAAACTTAACATGGACAAAACAGAGTTTATTGTCTTTCCTCCTCCTCACTCACCTCCTCCAACAAGCCTTTCCATCAAACTCGATGGTTGCTCACTCACCCCAGTCTCACAAGCTCGTTGCCTTGGAGTGACCCTCGACTCTGCTCTATCCTTCAAGCCACACATCCAGGCCCTCTTCAACTCATGCCGATTACAACTCAAAAATATCTCCCGGATCCGTGCTTTACTTAACCAAGAATCTGCAAAAACATTAGTGCATGCCCTCATCATCTCCCGCCTCGACTACTGCAACCTCCTGCTCTCTGGCCTCCCTTCCAACACTCTTGCACCCCTCCAATCTATCCTAAACTCTGCGGTCCGCTTAATCCACCTCTCCCCTCGCTACTCCCCAGCCTCGCCACTCTGCCAATCCCTTCACTGGCTTCCCATCGCCCAACGACTCCAGTTCAAAACATTAACCATGACATGCAAAGCCATGCACAACCTGTCTCCTCCCTACATCTGTGACCTAGTCTCCCGGTGCCTACCTGCACGCAACCTCAGATCCTCACAAGATCTCCTTCTCTGCTCCTCTCTTATCTCCTCTTCCCACAATCGCGTACAAGATTTCTCCCGTGCATCCCCCATACTCTGGAACGCTCTACCTCAGCACATCAGACTCTCCACTACCGTGGAAAGCTTCAAGAGGAACCTCAAGACCCACCTCTTCCAACAAGCCTACAACCTACAATAACCCTCAGTCCAGTAGACCCCTGCGCAACCAGCTCTGTCCTCACCTATTGTACCACCACCCATTCCCTGTAGACTGACCCCTCGCGGGCAGGGTCCTCTCTCCTCCTATACCAGTCTGTCTTGTACTGTTAATGATTGTTGTACGTATACCCTCTCTCACTTGTAAAGCGCCATGGAATAAATGGCGCTATAATAATAAATAATAATAATAATAATATGCTCTTGATATGATGGTATCTATTTTGCATAATGATAGCAACCTAGGTGCCTAAAGACCTGGTTCACCTCACACATTTATGGCTCCATCTTGACCTCTATCTGAAGCCCTGAAATGAATTTCAGATGGAGCCAATAACAGAGGCAGACATATTGCATGTATAGCTTATTCATTTGCACAGGGGTCCGTGGCAGAGGGGGGCCCAGTCGCACTGCATGTATTTCAGACGCTGCTGTGTGCCAACTAGGACTGTGGTAGGAAGGTCCACCTGCCTCTCCCTGAGCTCAATAGATGCTTTTCAATTCATCCTTTCATAGATAGCTAATTATTAACTTTTGTTCATATTTTATTATATTGTCCCTCACGTAAATATGCATCTAAATGCGTTAACATGACTGAGCCCTGACAGATGGGGGGATCCAGACATTTGTGCACAGGGGGTCTCTTAGTCTCTGCCCCTGGGCAGACAGAGCCACTTTGTACTCCATCTGTTCTCTGATCCTGTGGGCTCCATTTTTTCTTAGGAGACCATGATCTACCCCGCTTTTGTGTCAACCTATTACAGACTTCAGGCAGATTTACTAATGATGTCTAATTTCTAGACAGTATAAATAAATAACCAAGAAAGGCATTTCATATGATAAGAAGCCACCTCAAGTAGGATGCACCAAACACCTTAAAGATGGATTGGTTAAAAGAAAAACAATAAATTGACAATAGATCAAATTATAGGATTTTTCTCAAATACATGTCATTATCAAATCAGATGACTTTCATTTCATGAGTGAGCGCAAAATCAAATGAGTTTATTTTCCAGGAGGTGAATAAGGACATTATTCAAAGGGTACATTATTATAGGAACAGGGCATTATTAGAGGATGGGGATATTATTCCATAAAGGGGAGATTATGTCAGGAAGGGGGACATTACTGGATGAGGAACATTTTTACATAAGGGGGACATTATTACAGGACAGGACATTATTACAGCATGGAGGACATTATTACATGAAGGAGGACATTATTACAGGAAGGCAGACATTATATCAGAATGAAAGCCAGGATGAGGGACAATTTTACAGTACAGGAGACATTATTACAGGATGGGGAACATTATTACAGGTCAGGAGATATTACAGGATGGGGAACATTATTACAGGTCAGGAGATATTATTACAGGATGGGGAACATTATTACAGGACAGGAGATATTATTACAGGATGGGGAACATTATTACAGGACAGGAGATATTATTACAGGATGGGGAACATTATTACAGGGTAGGAGATATTATTACAGGATGGGGAACATTATTACAGGACAGGAGATATTATTACAGGATGGGGAACATTATTACAGGTCAGGAGACATTATTACAGGATGGGGAACATTATTACAGGACAGGAGATATTATTACAGGATGGGGAACATTATTACAGGGTAGGAGATATTATTACAGGATGGGGAACATTATTACAGGACAGTAGGTATTATTATCGGATGGTGAACATTATTACAGGGCAGGAGACATTATTACAGGATGGTGAACATTATTACAGGACAGGAGATATTATTACAGGATGGGGAACATTATTACACGACAGGAGATATTATTACAGGATGGGGAACATTACTACAGGACAGGAGATATTATTACAGGATGGGGAGCATTATTACAGGACAGGAGGTATTATTACAGGATGGGGAACATTATTACAGGACAGGAGATATTATTATCGCATGGTGAACATTATTACAGGGCAGGAGACATTATTACAGGATGGGGAACATTATTACAGGACAGGAGACATTATTACAGGATGGGGAACATTATTACAGTTCAGGAGATATTATTACAGGATGGGGAACATTATTACAGGACATTAGATATTATTACAGGATGGTTAACATTATTACAGGACAGGAGATATTATTACAGGATGGGGAACATTATTACAGGACAGGAGATATTATTACAGGATGGGGAACATTATTACAGGACAGGAGACATTATTACAGGATGGGGAACATTATTACAGGACAGGAGATATTATTATCGCATGGTGAACATTATTACAGGGCAGGAGACATTATTACAGGATGGGGAACATTATTACAGGACAGGAGACATTATTACAGGATGGGGAACATTATTACAGTTCAGGAGATATTATTACAGGATGGGGAACATTATTACAGGACATTAGATATTATTACAGGATGGTTAACATTATTACAGGACAGGAGATATTATTACAGGATGGGGAACATTATTACAGGACAGGAGATATTATTACAGGATGGGGAACATTATTACAGGATAGGAGATATTATTACAGGATGGTGAACATTATTACAGGACAGGAGATATTATTACAGGATGGTGAACATTATTACAGGACAGGGTATATTATTACAGGATGGGGAACATTATTACAGGACAGGAGATATTATTACAGGAGGGGGGACATTATTACAGGGTAGGAGATATTATTACATGATGTTGAACATTATTACAAGGGAAGTGGGACATTATTACAAGAAGGGAACATTATTACAGAATGGGGTCCTTTTTATAGGATGGGTGACATTATTACAAAAAGATGGACATTTTTATGAGGTGAATGAGTTTATTTAGCCCCTTCACCCCTGGGCGATTTTCTGGGTTTTTTTGTTTTGTCTCTTTTTTTGCTCCCCTTCTTCCGAGAGCTGTATCTTTTTTAATTTTTCATCATTCTTGCCATATGAGGGCTTGTTTTTAGCAAGACAAGTTGTACTTTTAATTGAAACCATAAGTTTTACCATATAGTGTAATGGAAATCAGCAAAAAAATCCAAGCGCGACAAAATTGCAAAAAAAGTGCAATTGCATGAAGGTTTTTGGGATATTTTATTAATACCTTCTGTTGCCAACTGTGCTTGTGAGCGGCACTATCACTGTCCGCTCAGTCCCCATCATGTGACCCGGGCTGCAGTGGCCTCTGATGTCCGGTGTGGTTATGTCAAGTTCTGGAATTGGAAGGTGACTAAGTATCACCGAGGTGGGACCCAGTCTCCCTGAGTGAGGCTGTGGGCGGAGTTTCATTGCATGTCACAGACCAACATTTTGTGCTCTCTCTCCTTCACTGCTTTCCTTAACAGAGCTTCGTAAGCACGTGCAATGCTGGGCTGTGATGGGAGATGAAACCGCCTACGGCCCAGGCACTCAGGAAGAATGGGTCCCACCTCAGTGATGCCGGTTCATCATCCAATTCCAGAACTTGATGTGACATCACCGGACATCAGAGTCCACTGCAGCCTGGGTCACGTGATGGGGACTGAGCGGACAGCGTTAGCGCTACTCACAGGCACAATTGGCAACAGAAAGTTTATGGAAAAAGCTTTAAATCAATGTGGTTACTATATAGAGTAGTGGACCACCTCTTTAAAGGGAACCTATCAAGTCTGTGGCCTAAAAACCCCTTCCTACCCAACTCTGTGTTGTAATATTGTGTAAAATTAATTTGTAAAAAAGGTTTCATAACTTAAGTGTCCCCTATGTAAATGAGCAGAGGGGCTAGTCCCCAGGGCATCGCATTGCCCTGTCTAGTTTGCCCTCTTTCCATGGTATCATGCTCCTGCAGACATGATACCATGGATTCACATGAGTGACGTCACCGTCAGCTCCTGGAGATCTCAAGCATGCCTGCTTCTCATTCACTCAGCCTTCTTAGCTGGGTGTACTCTTGTCTGCTTCACGAGTACACCGTGCATGATCTGAAGGCTCCTGCGCTTCCGACCATGTGCAGAGCATGTCTAAAGCCGGCAAGCAAACACCCGGATAAGAAGGCTGCGCAAATGAGAAGCGCGCATGCGCGGGATCTCCAGGAGCTGACGGTGGCGTCGCTCATGTAAGTCAATGGTATCATGTCCACAGGAGCATGATACCACGGAAAGCTCAAACTAGACGGGGCGAAGCAACACCCTGGCGACTAGTCCTCTACTCAGTTACGTAGGGAACACGTAAATTATAAAACTTTTTTTTATGAATTAATTTTACACAATATTACAACACAAGGATGGGTAGGAAGGGGTTTTTAGGCCACACGTCCCCCTGCTTGTGGGTTACAAGGCATATGGGACCTGACGAGGTTCCTTTAAAGAGGTGTTTCTCTTAATGATTTGGTACATCATACCCCAGTGAGCACATGAGTCCTTGGCTTCAATAAAGTTAAAAGCACAGTATACATATTATAATAGTAATAATAATAAAACTCGGGTCACACAGCTGAACCTTTACTATCATTACATACAGTATAGATTTTATTCTGTCTTTACATGACAGCAAGTTTGTTTAGGTAAGATTTTCTCAAAGAGGAATCATTTCTGAATATTAATTAATATTGCAAGTTTGCTGTCATTTAAAATTAAAAAAAATTAATGAGCTCCACTGAACACACCATTACTATGATGGACACTAGTCTTATACATGTTTGCTATATAATGAATAAAAAGACACCTCTCCTTCCATTTCCACCACATTATCTATTATTATTATTATTATTATTATTATTATTATTATTATTATTATTATTTCTGATTTTGCCAAAGATCACAACAAATGGTATGGCAAAAACTGTTTGTTTGTGTCAATGAATGAGTCAGATCAGGATTACAAACAGGCCCTGAAAAATGCTACGCAGGTGCTTTTTTTCATTAGTCTGCAAAGCTTATCTGTGCTGTCATCTGGATAAGTCTGGCTCTCAGTGGATGTGGATATAGCAAGTTCCATTTGTAAGAGGAAGCATAGCTTACCAACAAGCAATCATTATGTGATCTCACACACAAGCAGCTCCAAAAGATCTGTCATCTCTCGCAAAGCTGAAATATGATTTACTATTTTATTTCTATTATTTATTTTTTTGCATTTAGTTTCCCATTTTTTATTTTTATATGATGAGAAGTCTAGAGAAATAAACAAAGGACAGAAAACGTATGGAAAATCTAACAATCAACAAATATCACTCATTCTGGTCTTTTGTCTTACCTTCTCAATAAAATCAAGGAGAGCCTACCTTGCCATAGCCTTAAGGCCCCGTCACACACAGCAAGATCGCTAATGAGATCATTGCTGAGTCACATTTTCTGTGACGTAGCAACGATCTCGCCAGCGATCTCGTTATGTGTGACACCTACCAGCGATCAGGCCCCTGCTGTGAGATCTCTAGTCGTTGCTGAATGGTCCACACCATTTTCTTCAAAGGCGATGTCCTGCTGGGCAGGACACATCGCTGTATTTGATGCCTACCAACGACCTCCTAACTGCGGAATATGTTGGCGCTATAGAAATAAAACGTATTATTATTATATATACATATATAACGATCCGCCGAGATTGTTATACAGGTCGCTCATTGTTTCTGCGTCGTTGGTAAGGTCTGACTGTGACATCTCACCAGCGACCTCCCAGCGACTTACCAGCGATCCCTATCAGGTTGTATCATTGTCGGGATCGCTGGTAACTCATTGTGTGTGACTGGGCCTTTACACTAAATTGGAACTGGAAACCTAGTGGTAATTTGGAATATAAATAAACTGTAGTCACTATAAATGTATATACACACAGACTTTATTAGGAACCTTTTGGAGCAGGTTTTTGTTTCTGGAAGCAGTTTCTGCTTAAAGGGAACCTGTCAGGTGCAATATGCACCCAGGACCACGAGCAGTTCTGGGTGTATATTGCTAATCCCTGCCTAACTGTCCTTGTATACACTAGCATAGATAAAGAGATCTTTAGAAAAAGTATTTCTAAAGATCATTTATTATATGCTAATGAGCGCAGGGACTACTCCCGAGGGTGTTATATCCCCCAACTAATCTACCCTCTAATCATATTAGTATGACTACAGGGGCGTGCTAACATACTATGCAATGCAGCATCACCAGCAGTGACTCGCGTACCTGTGTCCACTGTACCTGTGATCTGAATGCCCAGCACTTGAAGCGCAGTATGAAGCCGGGTGTATGCTAACCAGCTTCAGAGAGGAATAGTGCGCATGACCGGAAGTGTCGAGACTTCAGGTCAGCCATGACAGCGGACACAGGTACGTGCATCACCGCTAGTGATGCTGCATTGAATAGCATGTTAGCACGCCCCTGTGGACGTACTACCATACTAAGAGGGCGGAATGAACGCAGGAACTAACACCCTTGGGACTAGTCCCCTCGCTCATTAGCATATGATAAAGGATCTTTAGAAATACTTTTTCTAAAGATCTCTTTATCTATGCTAGTGTATACAGGGACTGTTAGGCAAGGATTAGCAATATACATGCAAAACTGCTCCTGGTTCTGGGTGCATAATGCACCTGACAGGTTCCCTCTAAAAATAAATCCTGTATACACATACCATTGGAGACTGTTCATATTGACTCATTTTAATGAGTTTTTGGAGCAGAAATTGAGAAAAATCTTTCTAAAATCCTCATCGATATCTTAAAACGTCTCAAAAACTTGGACGCTTACACTACAAAAACTCAACAAAAAGACTCAGTATGAACACTCCCTCAGAGAAGCAGCTTCAGGAAAACATCATCATCTTATTCCTGAAGCAACTTTACTGGCGGCTTTGCCAATATTTTTGTTGATGACTTCAAGACCAGCTTCTTTTCTCCATACGTTCCGCTGTAGTGGTGAGAACCTGCTTCTTCTTTTCACAGTTTCACCCTGAAGCTTTTAAATGAAGTACCAAAAGACTGAACATGAGCATGGCAATGTTTATTGTTGTATAATGTCGTTTTCATTTTTTGCAACGTTTTTGCGTGCTTATTCAGGCAGAATCCGCCAGAGAATACTTTGTGTGTATTTGAAGTTTTTTTGCTGAATTTTAGGAGCAGAAACTTCCATGGTGTATGCAACCAGTAGGCTTAGGACATCGGCACACCTGCCAAACATTTCCTAGGCAGCTGCAAAAACGCTCAGGAAATGACCAAGAGAAGCGGGAAAAAAAATTCTTCTAGTTTACTATTCTCCAAAGAAAGGCTATGTGCAAATGGTGTCTTTTACACACCGGAACAGCTGCTAAGCTTTCCCAGGCAAAGCTGGTTTATGAAACACCAACAGGCATTTTCCTAAAGCAGTTTCACCGGTGGTTTTGACCTGTTTCTTGCAGCTATGCTACCAGCATCTTTCGTTCTATACTGTGAAAAATGAGCAGTCAAAAGAGGTGAGATAAGACGGAACATGTACACAACAATGTCATTTTTACATTGTTGTGCATTCTGTTCATTTTATGGGGTCAGGCTGAATTTTCTTTCAGGCACATTTTTGGTGGAATCCACCTGAAAAAGATGTCGCATGCATATAGCCAAAAGGAAAGTTTCCTGAAGTATCTTCTGCTTAAAAATTGCACATTTCTTAATGGCTGAAGACGCAATGCCCTCACAGCCTAAGCCTATTTTACCACTGAGTTAAAAAATCTTAACATTTTCAAGTAGAAACTGCTTCAAGAAACTTTCTTATTTCAGAGAGTTTTTCTTTTCCTAAAGCATTTTCTGAAGTGGTTTGGAGTAGTTTTTTTCTGCAGTATTCTTTGCAGTCTTTTGATAGGAGACTGTCTAGTTTGGAAAAGTTTTCTTTAAGATTCTTTTCAAAGGAGTGACATGTACTTTATTTTCCACCAGGTGTTTTTCAAAAGCTCTTTCAAAAACATTATTAGGAAAATAAATACTCAAAAAAGTAAATAGGAAGAAAGTGTTTTTGAGGAGAATTGTCTAAAAAAAAAAACCCCTCAATGTGAACATAGTCTAAGGGGTACTTTACACACTACGACATCGCAGGTGCATTGTCGGTGGGGTCAAATCGAAAGTGACGCACATCCGGCGTCGCTGTCGATGTCGTAGTGTGTAAATTCTTTTACATACGATTAACGAGCGCAAAAGCGTCGTTATCGTATGATTGGTGTAGGGTCCGACATTTCCATAATTTAGCAGCAGCGACAGTACGATGTTGTTCCTCGTTCCAGCGGCAGCACACATCGCTGTGTGAGAAGCCGCAGGAGCGAAGAACATATCCTACCTGCGTCCCGGCTGCAATGCAGAAGGAAGGAGGTGGGCCGGATGTTTACGTCCCGCTCATCTCCGCCCCTCCGCTCCTATTGGCCGCCTGCCATGTGACGTCGCTGTGACGCCGCACGACCCGCCCCCTTAGTAAGGAGGCGGGTCGCTGGCCAGAGCGACGTCGCAGGGCAGGTGAGTGCATATGAAGCTGCCGTAGCAATAATGTTCGCTACGGCAGCAATCACAAGATATCGCTGCTGCAACGGGGGCGGGGACTATCGCACTCGGCATCGCAAGCATCGGTAGTGTGCAAAGTACCCCTAAAGGTATATAAACACCTTGTCTTTGAGCAATAAATTTCAAGAGCTAAAAAATTACTAAAAAGAATAAACATTGCCAAAAAAATTGCTGTGTATGTTCATCCTTTTCTAATTTTACTTACATAGCACCACAGTGCTTAACAGACATTATCATCATTGTCCCCATTATGGCTCACAATATAAATTTTCTTTAGAGAGTAGAAAGAAACCCATGGAGAAGCTCCTTGCAGATGTTGTCCTTGGGATTTGAACCAAGAACCCAGCACAGAAATGCAACAGTGCTAACCACTGAGCCACCTAAAATTACAATTACCTAACTCAGGCGGTGAAAGCCAAGAAGTGATCCAACCAGTCTTCAGGCAGTTTCCGCTTGAAAGATGGTATTTATAAATAGGTTGTATCAAAATGTCCCCTAATAAAAACTCCTGGAGAAAACAAGAAAAAAAAGTGGCAGTACACTGACATTCTGAAGTATCTTCCTTCGGCAACACTCAGCGAGTACACCGGTGTCTAAAATGCGCAGTGTGCATGGTAGATTTTCATTTTACATAAGTATTTGATTTCTAAGGGCTCATGTCCACTTGTGATTTTCATGTGTGAGTGCGATCCGATAAAAGCACTTAAGCTGCTGGTCCATGCTTTTAAATGTGCAAATTACATGCCATAATATATACCGTATATTGAGGAACAGCGTGATCCACACCACTCAGACAGGAACATGGTTGCAGTCTGTCTAAGGGATCAGTCACACAGCTGTATAACCCATCCGAGGATCTCATCGCAATGTTCCGACTGGCCGTCAGCTCTCCTGAGCGTGACAGCGTGTATTTCTATGCAGCTGTCATGCTCGGGAAAGGAGAGCCAATAGCCAGTTCAAGCATTGCGATGTGATCCTCGCATGAGTTATACAGCCATGTGACTGCACCTTTACAGCTTAATTCAGCCAAGCCTTGTGGACCTGTCAAAAAGCAGGTAAACCACATAAAGAAATTGATGGCTGGGACAACAATGCAACATTACCCACAGCATATAATAAGAACATTATACGGCTCTAGTGACCACTTTTAGGTCATTATTACAGCTCAAACCAGTCTGTTAAATAACATACATAATAACTTTCATAACAAAACAAAAATTAAAGATACCCCAACATTTTTATTTTTTTTTATTAGGTTGGACCCAGGACAAATAATTGTGTGCAGCCGCCATGCTGATACTTGGAACTGTAATTGCTGCAACACAGAAAACAAACACCAGCAGTGCTGCAGGTATGATATCCTTGGCTACCTTCTTGACCACTGCAGTCAATCATAGGCCTCATCATTACATTGCTGAAGCCAGTGTATGGTTGCCTCAGTCTTGTTGGTCGTCAGCACTGAATGTGGGAAATTTAATACATGAGTAACATCTCTTTTATTAATTAATCCCATTTCCCCCTCTCTGTTTATGTATTTTTATCTTGGAAAACCATTTTAAGCACTATATACTAGTACTAATACTTTGCATGGGAAGAGGCAATCTGTGTCTTTTGCAGTCCTAACGATCTGGAGAGAGCCAAGCGATCACAATACCAATTGCTACCGTGTTTCCCCGAAAGTAAGACAGTGTCTTACATTCTTTTTACCCCCAAAAGTGCCACTATGTCTTACTTTCGGGGTATGTCTTATATTGGAAAAAATCCCTCAGCAATCGCAGCAAGTCTCCATGCAATATACCGTATGGGAACTTGCCGTGATTGCGCCCTAAGTGTACCGCAAGTTAAGGAAACTTAAGCACCAGCGGCTGCACATGAGGGCACTGAGGCTGTGTGATTTTGTATGTTGTCCATGGTCCTGATGGACCACGGACAACATTACTGCAACATTTCAACATTTCTCGGTAGCCGAGCGTTCAGCTGAGCGCCCGACCGCCGGCATGTGTCAGCTCTCAGCTGAGCGCTTTGCCGCCGGCATGTCAGGGCTTTCAGCTGAGAGCTGTCACATGCCGGCGGCATGCCAGGGCGCTCAGCTGAGCGCTCGGCCGCCGGCATGTTAGGGCGCTCAGCTGAGCGCTTTGCCGCCGGCAAGTCAGTGGGCTCAGCTGAGCGCTTTGCCGCCGGCATGTCAGGGCTCTCAGCTGAGAGCTGTCACATGCCGGCGGCATGTCAGGGCGCTCAGCTGAGCGCTCGGCCGCCGGCAAGTCAGGGCGCGCAGCTGAGCGCTTTGCCGGCGGCATGTCAGGGCTCTCAGCTGAGCGCTTTGCCGCCGGCATGTCAGGGCTCTCAGCTGAGAGCTGTCACATGCCCGCGGCATGTCAGGGCGCTCAGCTGAGCGCTCGACCGCCGGCATGTTAGGGCGCTCAGCTGAGCGCTTTGCCGCCAGCAAGTCAGGGCGCTCAGCTGAGCGCTCGGCCGCAGGAAAGTCAGGGCGCTCAGCTGAGCGCTTTGCCGGCGGCATGTCAGGGCTCTCAGCTGAGCGCTCGGCCGCTGTAACTGTACTGTAAAGAAGAAAAAAATAAATAAATAAATTTTTACTACGTCTTTCAGGGTACGTCTTACATTAGCCGACCCCCCCAAAACCCCAACTACGTCTTACTATCGGGGGTGTCTTACTATCGGGGAAACATGGTATGTCTCCATGGTGCTTCTAAATTAGGAAAAGAGTTTCAAAGAAGAAGAAATGGAATTTACAGTGTTCAAACATGCCATCTGCAATATGCCCAGTACCACATACAGATGAACTGCCAGTTCCAAAAGCATCAGAAACATTTTGAGTCAAGTGAGTAAGAAGAGGGCACTGGGTGTCATGAAGCATCTTCCTCTCACGACCTAGACTTTGTCAGCAACCTCAACTGAACCCCACCTTATAACACCAAAAGAACTGAACCATCTTGTTAGAGATTTGGATATACCCAAGAGTAAGGGGTACTTTACACGCTGCGACATCGCTACCGATATATCGTCGAAGTCACGTCATTAGTGACGCACATCTGATGCCGGTAGCGACATCGCAGCGTGTAACACTAATGAGCAACGATCAACAATCGCAAAATCGTTCCAAAACGGTGATCGTTGACACGTCATTCATTTCCTTAATATCGCTGCTGCCACCGGTACGATGTTGTTTGTCATTCCTGCGGCATCACACATCGCTATGTGTGACATTATGGGAGTGACGAACATCTCCTTACTTGCGTCCACCGGCAATGTGGAAGGAAGGAGGTGGGCGGGATGTTACGTCCCGCTCATCTCCGCCCCTCCGCTTCTATTCTATTGGCCGGCCGCTTAGTGACGCCGCAGTGACATCGCTATGACGCCGAACGCACCTCCGCCTTGAGGGAGGGATTGTTCGTCAGTCACAGCGACGTCGCTGACCAGGTATGTGCGTGTGACGCTGCCGTAGCGATAATGTTCGTTACGGCAGCGAGCACCAAATGTCGCACGAGCGACGGGGGTGGGTGCTATCGCGCTCGACATCGCTAGCAAACGCTAGCGATGTCGCAGCGTGTAAAGTACCCCTAAGGCTGAGCTCCCAGGTTTCAGGCTTCAGCAGTGAAATCTCCTAGTGGGCGATGTTCAGATTTTTTTGTTTTGCATCAATGATAAAGATCTTGTCAAATACTTTTCAACAGAGGGTGATCTTGTGGCATGCAATAATGTCAACAGTTTAATTGAAGCTCTGAAAATAAGTCACAATTCAGAGATTGGAGGCTCTTCATCGATTTGTCCAACACAAGCCTAAAAGCCGTCTTGCTGCCTAATGGCAATGCGCTTCCTGTGAAAGAAACCTATGATAACATGAAACAGCTGTTGAGGTGCCTGAACTATGACCAACATTTGTGGCCCCTCTGTGGTGACTTAAAGGTGATTGCCCTCTTTCTTGGTCTCCAAAGTGGATACACAAAGTACTGCTGCTTTCTGTGTGAGTGGGATATTTTCACAAGAGAATATCACTAACATAAAAGACTGGTCTCTCCGACATTCACTTCAGCCAAGAAGTAGAAATGTCCAGCATCTAGCACTTGTTGGTCCACATAAGATTTTGCTATCACCTCTACATATCAAGTTGGGCCTAATGAAGAACTTTGTAAAGGCAATGGATAAAATTGCAAAAGCAGTCAAGTATCTCATTGATAAATGTTCAAGGTTGAGTGAAGCAAAGATAAAAGAAGGAGTCTTTGTTGGACCTTAGATTGTAAGTTTCTTCAAGAATTGTGTCTGTTTGTTGCAGGGCAAGGAAAAGGCTACATGGGTAGCATTCACATTAATGGTAATCATTTTTTTTTGGGAAACTCAAAAGCAGATAACTATGAAGGGTTTGTGGAAAAATCTCAAAACATGAGAATCTTTGCTGTAACATGTCCTTAATTATTAATTTCTTACTTTCACATCTAGACTTTTTACCAGGAAACAGCGGTGCAGTCTGCGATGAGCATGGTGAGAGATTTCCCTAAAATACTGCAGCTATGGAGAAAAGATATAAAGGAAAATGGAATCCATCAATACTTACTGATTACTGTTGGACAAATGTAAAAGATGATCCAATGTAGGTGTAAAAGAGACAAGTGAAAAAAAGTGTTGTCACTGAATGAGGGCCAAATTTTGCATTGCAACTTCTGTAACAGTTTATAATTCACAATAATACTTAGACGTGTTAGTTATTTGAACTGTTGCTAAATAAATATCAGAAAATTGGCAAAAAATATTCTGCATCCTTATTTAAAATAAATAATAATGTTTCAAAATACTGAAATGTTTATGCATTAATTATAATTAGCAGTAAAAGGAAAACTCTTTGATATCAGAAACAAGAGCAAATTACAAATTTTCATTGTCAGATTTGAAATCAGGAGGCCAAAATTATTAGGAAATTGCTCATTCATCTTTACTTTCTAGCACAGCAGTGCGCAACCATCAGATCTAAATCTTCATCCCTCAAATGAAACGTCACAAGAAGTAAAGCAAAAACACCACAGATATAGGGATTGGCTGCATAGAGAGAACAGTAGGGAATTTTCAAATAAAGCAAATTACAAGAGTGGTTATGCCATTAAAATGAATATTTATACAGGACATTTTATGCATACAACTGTTTTAATCTCCCAACTAAGATACCACCACAAAAATGTTTATGTACACAGACTTATTATACTCTTTAATTTAAAGAATATGTCTCACAACCTTTTTATTCTGAAATCCCTCTTATCTATGTATGTTATGGTGTGAGAACTTGCTTTCACTGGTGAACCACTTTAAAGGCCACGTCTCACTAAGCGACATCACTAGCGACATCGCTGCTGAGTCACGGTTTTTGTGACGCAACATCTATCTTGCTAGCGATGTCGCTGTGTGTGACATCCAGCAACGAACTGGCCCCTGCTGTGAGGTCGTCGGTCTTTGCTGAATGTCCTAGACCATTTTTTGGTCATTGCTCTCCCGCTATGAAGCACACATCACTGTGTTTGACAGCGAGAGAGCAACGATCTGAATGTGCAGGGAGCAGGCTTCTACGGACGCTGGTAACCAAGGTACGCATCAGGTAACCAAGCAAAGGCTTTGCTTGGTTACCCGATATTTGCCTTGGTTACCAGCATCCGTGGCTTCTAGAAGCCAGCTCCCTGCTCCCTGCACACGTAGCCAAGGTACACATCGGGTAACTATAAGCAAAGCGCTTTGCTTAGTAACCCGATTTGTACTATGGTTACCAAGCATAGCGTCGTTACATGGGTCGCTGGTGGCTGATCTCTGATCGCTGTGGAGATCTGCCTGTTTGACAGCTCACCAGCGACCATGTAGCGACGCTCCAGCGATCCCTGCCAGGTCAGATCGCTGGTTGAATCGCTGGAGCGTCGCTAAGTGTGACGGTACCTTAACGCAAAGCTTTGTAATTCTACATAATATAATAATATAATATTTATTCTTTTATATAGCGCTGTTAATTCCACAGCACTTTACATACAATGGCAACACTGTCCCCATTGGGGCTCACAATCTAGGGTCCCTATCAGTATGTTTTTGGAGTGTGGAAGGAAACCGGAGTACCCGGAGGAAACCCACACAAACACGGGGAGAACATGCAAACTCCTTGCAGATGGTGTCTTTGGTGGGATTGGAACCAAGACTGCAGTGCTAACCACTGAGCCACCATGCCGCAAGGATTATGCACATCACAGTAAGGCCTGATTCAGACGTCTGTGTTGCTCATATGTGTTGGATGCTTTTTTTTTCACCGATACAGCACGTACCCATTATAATCTATATACACATGAAAAACCGGCTCTAGTGCTTGCAGTATACTCAGGACTCTTTGACCACACTGATCCTGCACGGAAATCCCAGGTCAGGATAGGCACAATTCATAGAAAATATGGATTTAATTTTAATTTAATTTAAATTAATTTTAAATTTTGGATGTAATGAACAACCTTTATCTGTTGGATACCTGTCTCCTGAAGAATTTTTATATGCACTAAATAAAGGTGTTTTAAAGAAAAAAAGCCTGGATCCGCATTATAATCTACGGTGCTATTAACATGTCCATGTTTTTCATGGATAATGAGTTCATGCAAAACACATGGAGACATATCCAATTGATCAATACGAGTCTATGGGTCCATGAAAAACACATACAGCACAGATATATATGTGCCAATTGCATGCTGTACATTTTTTACATTGCAAAGTATAAAAGAAGCTTTGTAATTCATTTATTTATTTTTCTATCCATGAAAAACACTGACACTATTGGTAAAAATGGACACATGGATACAAATCACACTAATCCAAAACACTGATGACGCGGGAACCATTTATTCACTCACGTTTTTAAATAGGGGCATGTGATGGAGGCTTTTTGATGTGGGGACAGTAGATGTGCATGAGCCACCTGTATTTTACAGTGGACACTTTGTTTTAATAGGTATTTGCATGCATCTGTAGTGTTGACCTCTAGTACTTACAGAAAAAGGGCCCTGTGCAAGAACAGTATATGTACCCTTTGCAGTCCAATCACAGAACACAATTCTACCTGCTCTGCAGGTGAAAATGGACCTCCTTACCTCTAAGGCCTACATACCTCTAGGACCCCCTTCCTCTAAGGCTCCCATACCTCTAAGTCCTACTTCCTCTAAGGCCCCCTTCCTCTAGGGTCTCCTTCCTCTATGGCCCAAATACCTCTATGGCCCCCCTTCCTCTATTGCCCCCTTACCTCTAGGGCCCCCTTCCTCTAAGGCCTACTTCCTCTAAGGTCCCCCTTCCTCTAGGGCCCCCTTCCTCTATGGCCCCCATATCTTTAGTTCCCCCTTCCTCTATTGCCCCCATACCTCTAGTGCCCCCTTCCTGTATGGCCCCCATGCCTATAGGCCCCCCTTCCTCTATGGCCCCCTTCTTCTAGGGACCCCTTACTTCAGGGGCCCCCTTACCTCTACGACCCCCTTCCTCTAAGACCCCCATACCTCAAGGGCCCCCTTTTCTCTAAGGCTCACATACCTATAAGGCCCCCTTCCTCTAAGGGTCCCATACCTCTAGGGCCCCTTCCTCTAAGGCCCCCCTTCCTCTAGGGCGCCCTTTCTCTATGTCCCCCATACCTATAGGGCCCCCTTCCTCTATGGCCCCCAAACTTCTAGGGCCCCCTTAACTATAGGGCCCCTTTACCTCTAGGGCTCTAGGTACTCCAGTCCAACACTGCCCTTAGTAGTTTTACACATAGCCTGGTCAACCCCTTTAAGTAAAGTACTCATCACAGTATACATCTTTTTGTAATCCTCTCCATGAATTTAGCACATCTTTGGGTTGACTAAGAACTAGTGATGAGCGAGTACTAAAAAGCTCGGGTGCTCGAAGCTCGGGCCGAGCCTCCCAAGATACTCGTGTACTTGGCCCGAGCAACGAGCCCAATGTTATCCTATGGGAGACCCGAGTATTTTTGTGAAATGACCCTCCGGCAGCATGGAGAAACCCTAAAAATGTCACAAAAGTCTCAGAAGAGTGCTCAAATGACATGGCAACAGCATGGGGAAGACCCCTTGAAGCATTTATCACTGAAAAGTCACAGCTGTGAACAATTTTGTCCGCGTTTTACGCCATTTTTACGGACTCACCAGAAAACCTTCCAAAATGACCCCAAAATGATTTTTCATGGCGGAAATGTTAAGGGCACATACCCAATAGTGAGATAGAGCTGGTGTATGTTACTTTTTGAGATTAATACATGAAAGATTTTACGTGAAAACATTGTGTGGCACTCCGATGTCCCTGAGAAGAGACGTACATGAAGGCCTCTTGAGTCTAATGTGCCCATTTTGAGGAAGTGAGTCTTTGTAGTATTTTCCTTTGCCAGGGCAGTCCAAAATTGTGAGGTTCACCAATGCCCCTGCATACAGACGTGCATGAGGGCCTGTAAACCTGAAGTGCCCATTGGAAGGAAGTGGGTCTATTGTAGTATAGCCCTTAGGCAGGGCAGCCAAAAATTGGGAGGCTCCACATTGTCCCTGGATAGAGACGTGCATGAGGGCCTGTAAACCTGAAGTGTCCATTGTAAGGAAGTGGGTCTATTGTAGTAAAGCCCTTAGGCAGGGCAGCCAAAAATTGTGAGGCTCCACATTGTCCCTGGATAGAGACGTGCATGATGGCCTGTAAACCTGAAGTGCCCATTGTAAGGAAGTGGGTCTATTTTAGTATAGCCCTTTGCCAGGGCAGCCAAAAATTGGGAGGCTCCACGTTGTCCCTGGATAGAGACGTGCATGAGGGCCTCAAAACATTAAGTGTCCATTGTCAGGAAGTGGGTGTATTATAGTATAGCCCTTAGGCAGGGCAGCCAAAAATTGGGAGGCTCCACGTTGTCCCTGGATAGAGACGTGCATGAGGGCCTGTAAACCTGAAGTGCCCATTGGAAGGAAGTGGGTCTATTGTAGTATAGCCCTTAGGCAGGGCAGCCAAAAATTGGGAGGCTCCACATTGTCCCTGGATAGAGACGTGCATGAGGGCCTGTAAACCTGAAGTGTCCATTGTAAGGAAGTGGGTCTATTGTAGTAAAGCCCTTAGGCAGGGCAGCCAAAAATTGTGAGGCTCCACATTGTCCCTGGATAGAGACGTGCATGATGGCCTGTAAACCTGAAGTGCCCATTGTAAGGAAGTGGGTCTATTTTAGTATAGCCCTTTGCCAGGGCAGCCAAAAATTGGGAGGCTCCACGTTGTCCCTGGATAGAGACGTGCATGAGGGCCTCAAAACATTAAGTGTCCATTGTAAGGAAGTGGGTGTATTATAGTATAGCCCTTAGGCAGGGCAGCCAAAAATTGGGAGGCTCCACGTTGTCCCTGGATAGAGACGTGCATGATGGCCTGTAAACCTGAAGTGCCCATTGTAAGGAAGTGGGTCTATTTTAGTATAGCCCTTTGCCAGGGCAGCCAAAAATTGGGAGGCTCCACGTTGTCCCTGGATAGAGACGTGCATGAGGGCCTCAAAACATTAAGTGTCCATTGTCAGGAAGTGGGTGTATTATAGTATAGCCCTTAGGCAGGGCAGCCAAAAATTGGGAGGCTCCACGTTGTCCCTGGATAGAGACGTGCATGAGGGCCTGTAAACCTGAAGTGCCCATTGGAAGGAAGTGGGTCTATTGTAGTATAGCCCTTAGGCAGGGCAGCCAAAAATTGGGAGGCTCCACATTGTCCCTGGATAGAGACGTGCATGAGGGCCTGTAAACCTGAAGTGTCCATTGTAAGGAAGTGGGTCTATTGTAGTAAAGCCCTTAGGCAGGGCAGCCAAAAATTGTGAGGCTCCACATTGTCCCTGGATAGAGACGTGCATGATGGCCTGTAAACCTGAAGTGCCCATTGTAAGGAAGTGGGTCTATTTTAGTATAGCCCTTTGCCAGGGCAGCCAAAAATTGGGAGGCTCCACGTTGTCCCTGGATAGAGACGTGCATGAGGGCCTCAAAACATTAAGTGTCCATTGTCAGGAAGTGGGTGTATTATAGTATAGCCCTTAGGCAGGGCAGCCAAAAATTGGGAGGCTCCACGTTGTCCCTGGATAGAGACGTGCATGAGGGCCTGTAAACCTGAAGTGCCCATTGGAAGGAAGTGGGTCTATTGTAGTATAGACCTTAGGCAGGGCAGCCAAAAATTGGGAGGCTCCACATTGTCCCTGGATAGAGACGTGCATGAGGGCCTGTAAACCTGAAGTGTCCATTGTAAGGAAGTGGGTCTATTGTAGTAAAGCCCTTAGGCAGGGCAGCCAAAAATTGTGAGGCTCCACATTGTCCCTGGATAGAGACGTGCATGATGGCCTGTAAACCTGAAGTGCCCATTGTAAGGAAGTGGGTCTATTTTAGTATAGCCCTTTGCCAGGGCAGCCAAAAATTGGGAGGCTCCACGTTGTCCCTGGATAGAGACGTGCATGAGGGCCTCAAAACATTAAGTGTCCATTGTCAGGAAGTGGGTGTATTATAGTATAGCCCTTAGGCAGGGCAGCCAAAAATTGGGAGGCTCCACGTTGTCCCTGGGTAGAGACGTGCATGAGGGCCTCAAAACATTAAGTGTCCATTGTAAGGAAGTGGGTGTATTATAGTATAGCCCTTAGGCAGGGCAGCCAAAAATTGGGAGGCTCCACGTTGTCCCTGGATAGAGACGTGCATGATGGCCTGTAAACCTGAAGTGCCCATTGTAAGGAAGTGGGTCTATTTTAGTATAGCCCTTTGCCAGGGCAGCCAAAAATTGGGAGGCTCCACGTTGTCCCTGGATAGAGACGTGCATGAGGGCCTCAAAACATTAAGTGTCCATTGTCAGGAAGTGGGTGTATTATAGTATAGCCCTTAGGCAGGGCAGCCAAAAATTGGGAGGCTCCACGTTGTCCCTGGGTAGAGACGTGCATGAGGGCCTCAAAACATTAAGTGTCCATTGTAAGGAAGTGGGTGTATTATAGTATAGCCCTTAGGCAGGGCAGCCAAAAATTGGGAGGCTCCACGTTGTCCCTGGATAGAGACGTGCATGAGGGCCTGTAAACCTGAAGTGCCCATTGGAAGGAAGTGGGTCTATTGTAGTATAGCCCTTAGGCAGGGCAGCCAAAAATTGGGAGGCTCCACGTTGTCCCTGGGTAGAGACGTGCATGAGGGCCTCAAAACATTAAGTGTCCATTGTCAGGAAGTGGGTGTATTATAGTATAGCCCTTAGGCAGGGCAGCCAAAAATTGGGAGGCTCCACGTTGTCCCTGGGTAGAGACGTGCATGAGGGCCTCAAAACATTAAGTGTCCATTGTAAGGAAGTGGGTGTATTATAGTATAGCCCTTAGGCAGGGCAGCCAAAAATTGGGAGGCTCCACGTTGTCCCTGGGTAGAGACGTGCATGAGGGCCTCAAAACATTAAGTGTCCATTGTAAGGAAGTGGGTGTATTATAGTATAGCCCTTAGGCAGGGCAGCCAAAAATTGGGAGGCTCCACGTTGTCCCTGGGTAGAGACGTGCATGAGGGCCTCAAAACATTAAGTGTCCATTGTAAGGAAGTGGGTGTATTATAGTATAGCCCTTAGGCAGGGCAGCCAAAAATTGGGAGGCTCCACGTTGTCCCTGGGTAGAGACGTGCATGAGGGCCTGTAAACCTGAAGTGTCCATTGTAAGGAAGTGGGTCTATTGTAGTAAAGCCCTTAGGCAGGGCAGCCAAAAATTGTGAGGCTCCACATTGTCCCTGGATAGAGACGTGCATGATGGCCTGTAAACCTGAAGTGCCCATTGTAAGGAAGTGGGTCTATTTTAGTATAGCCCTTTGCCAGGGCAGCCAAAAATTGGGAGGCTCCACGTTGTCCCTGGATAGAGACGTGCATGAGGGCCTCAAAACATTAAGTGTCCATTGTCAGGAAGTGGGTGTATTATAGTATAGCCCTTAGGCAGGGCAGCCAAAAATTGGGAGGCTCCACGTTGTCCCTGGGTAGAGACGTGCATGAGGGCCTCAAAACATTAAGTGTCCATTGTAAGGAAGTGGGTCTATTTTAGTATAGCCCTTTGCCAGGGCAGCCAAAAATTGGGAGGCTCCACGTTGTCCCTGGATAGAGACGTGCATGAGGGCCTCAAAACATTAAGTGTCCATTGTCAGGAAGTGGGTGTATTATAGTATAGCCCTTAGGCAGGGCAGCCAAAAATTGGGAGGCTCCACGTTGTCCCTGGGTAGAGACGTGCATGAGGGCCTCAAAACATTAAGTGTCCATTGTAAGGAAGTGGGTGTATTATAGTATAGCCCTTAGGCAGGGCAGCCAAAAATTGGGAGGCTCCACGTTGTCCCTGGATAGAGATGTGCATGAGGGCCTGTAAACCTGAAGTGCCCATTGGAAGGAAGTGGGTCTATTTTAGTATAGCCCTTTGCCAGGGCAGCCAAAAATTGGGAGGCTCCACGTTGTCCCTGGATAGAGACGTGCATGAGGGCCTCAAAACATTAAGTGTCCATTGTCAGGAAGTGGGTGTATTATAGTATAGCCCTTAGGCAGGGCAGCCAAAAATTGGGAGGCTCCACGTTGTCCCTGGGTAGAGACGTGCATGAGGGCCTCAAAACATTAAGTGTCCATTGTAAGGAAGTGGGTGTATTATAGTATAGCCCTTAGGCAGGGCAGCCAAAAATTGGGAGGCTCCACGTTGTCCCTGGATAGAGACGTGCATGATGGCCTGTAAACCTGAAGTGCCCATTGTAAGGAAGTGGGTCTATTTTAGTATAGCCCTTTGCCAGGGCAGCCAAAAATTGGGAGGCTCCACGTTGTCCCTGGATAGAGACGTGCATGAGGGCCTCAAAACATTAAGTGTCCATTGTCAGGAAGTGGGTGTATTATAGTATAGCCCTTAGGCAGGGCAGCCAAAAATTGGGAGGCTCCACGTTGTCCCTGGGTAGAGACGTGCATGAGGGCCTCAAAACATTAAGTGTCCATTGTAAGGAAGTGGGTGTATTATAGTATAGCCCTTAGGCAGGGCAGCCAAAAATTGGGAGGCTCCACGTTGTCCCTGGATAGAGATGTGCATGAGGGCCTGTAAACCTGAAGTGCCCATTGGAAGGAAGTGGGTCTATTGTAGTATAGCCCTTAGGCAGGGCAGCCAAAAATTGGGAGGCTCCACGTTGTCCCTGGGTAGAGACGTGCATGAGGGCCTCAAAACATTAAGTGTCCATTGTCAGGAAGTGGGTGTATTATAGTATAGCCCTTAGGCAGGGCAGCCAAAAATTGGGAGGCTCCACGTTGTCCCTGGGTAGAGACGTGCATGAGGGCCTCAAAACATTGTTCCCATTGCAAAGGAGCGGGTCTCCTGTCGTTGTAATGTCCATTCTGCAAAGAATGGGCGAAAAAATTTACCACTGGGGGTATACCTGAAACAAAGGCCTAAGTATTGCAATTTGTAACGGTCATCATCATGGTGGCGCATGAGGAGAAGGAGGAGCAGTCCAGCGATTATCCAAAGTCCAGAAGTGTGTACCCATGGGTGAGTGGAGGTACATGGCAAACTTTAAATTCCGCTCTCATTTGCTGGTGGTGTGGTGAAGTCTGGCCCAATCCAACCCTTGTTCATCTTGATCAGAGTCAGCCTGTCAGCATTTTCAGTTGACATGCGGGGACGTTTATCTGTAATGATTCCACCTGCGGCACTAAAAACACGCTCTGACAAAACGCTAGCAGCAGGGCAGGCCAGGACTTCCAAGGCGTAGAGAGCCAATTCATGCCACGTGTCCAGCTTGGATACCCAATAATTGTAAGGCACAGAGGAATGTCGGAGTACAGTTGTTCGATCTGCAAGGTACTCCTTCAGCATCTGGGCAAACTTAGGATTTCTTGTGGCACTACCCCACACCTCAGGGGCTGTGGTACGTGAGGGGCTGAGAAAACTGTCCCACATCTTAAAGACTGTTCCCCTACCTCTGGCGGATTGGACTTGTGCCTCTCTCGGCTGTACGCCTCGGTTGTCCACTGATTCATGACCTATGCCGCTAGCGTTTTATGAGGGGAATGCTTTGCCTACTTCCGTGACTATGGCCTTCCGGAACTGCTGCATTTTGGTTGACCTCTCCTCCACGGGAATAAGAGACAAAAAGTTCTCCTTGTAGCGTGGGTCTAACAGTGTTACCAACCAGTAATGATTGTCGGCCAAGATGTTCTTAACGCGAGGGTCACGAGACAGGCAGCTTACCATAAAGTCAGCCATGTGCGCCAGACTCTTAACAGCCAGGACTTCAGTAGCCTGACCAACAAGATGACTGAACATGCTGTCCTCCTCCTCCTCCTCCTCCTCCTCCTCCTCCTCATCTACCCTGTCCTCTGGCCAGCCACGCTGAACCGAGGATATGACTGGTGTGCATGTCATATCCTCAATTTGGCCGGAGAGTTGCTCCATGTCTTCATCCTCCTCCTCGTCATAGTCCTCCACTGCACGTTGTGATGAGACGAGGCTGGGCTGTGTGTTATCATCACCCACACCCACTACTGTTTCTTGCTGCAACTCATCGCGCTCCGCCTGCAATGCATCATGTTTGTTTTTCAGCAGAGACCGTTTTAGAAGGCAGAGTAGCGGTATGGTGACGCTAATAATGGCGTCATCACCACTCACCATCTTGGTGGAGTCCTCAAAGTTTTGGAGGATGGTACATAGGTCTGACATCCATCTCCACTCCTCAGGTGTTATGTGTGGAGTTTGACCCATTTCCCGACGGCTTAGGTGATGCAGGTACTCAACAACTGCCCTCTTCTGCTCACATATCCTGACCAACATGTGCAGAGTTGAATTCCAACGCGTGGGGACATCACACACCAGTCTGTGAGCCGGAAGATGCAAACTGCGCTGAAAGCCGGCAAGGCCGGCTGAAGCAGTAGGTGACTTTCGAAAATGTGCAGACAGGCGGCGAACTTTTACCAGCAGATCAGACAGCTCTGGGTATGACTTTAGAAACCGCTGAACCACGAGGTTGAGCACATGGGCCACGCATGGAACATGTGTCAGCTGGCCTCGCCTCAAAGCCGCCACCAGGTTCCGGCCATTGTCACACACGACCTTTCCTGGCTTTAGGTTCAGAGGTGTGAGCCAGTGATCTGCCTGCTGTTTCAGAGCTGTCCACAGCTCTTCTGCATTGTGGGGTTTGTCACCTATGCAGATTAGCTTCAGCACAGCCTGTTGCCGCTTCGCCGAGGCAGTGCTGCAGTGCTTCCAGCTTGTGACTGGTGTGGAGGGTACAGTGGATGAGGATGCGCAGGAGGAGGAGGAGGCTGAAGAGCATGACATTCCGGAGCTGTAGAGTGTGGGTGAAACACTGACTGAGGTAGGGCCTGCAAACCTTGGTGTGGGAAGGACGTGTTCCGTCCCTCGCTCAGACTGGGTCCCAGCTTCCACAATATTAACCCAGTGTGCCGTCAACGAGATGTAGCGGCCTTGCCCACAAGCACTTGTCCACGTGTCTGTGGTTAGGTGGACCTTGGGTGAAACAGCGTTGTTCAGGGCACGTGTGATGTTTTGTGACACGTGGTTATGCAACGCGGGGACGGCACACCGGGAGAAATAGTGGCGGCTGTGGACCGAGTAACGTGGGACAGCTGCCGCCATCAGGTCACGGAATGCTTCTGTCTCCACCAGCCTAAAAGGCAACATTTCCAGCGCAAGCAGTCGCGAAATGTTAGCATTTAGAACTGTGGCATGTGGGGTGTTGGCAGTGTATTTGCGCCTGCGTTCAAAGGTTTGCTGAATGGATAACTGAACGCTGCGCTGGGACAAGGACGTGCTTGATGATGGTGTTCTTTCTGCGTAGGCAACTGCAGGTGCAGGAGTGGAGGAGGCTTGTTCGCAGGCAGCATGGATAGGGGATTGGCTCGCATGCACAACAAGCGAAGACGTAGCAGTGACATCAGCAAGCACTGCTCCTCGACTCTGTTGTACTTCCCACAAAGTCGGGTGCTTGGCTGACATGTGCCTGATCATGCTGGTGGTGGTCAGGCTGCTAGTTTTGGTACCCCTGCTGATGCTGGCACGGCAGGTGTTGCAAATGGCCTTTTTTGAATCATCTGGATTCAACTTAAAAAACTGCCAGACTCGGGAAGACCTAACATTTGTACAGGCACCTTGTGTCGTCGTGTTGTTCCGGGGAACGGTTGCCTGACTTCTGCCTGGGGCCACCACCCTGCTTCTTACTGCCTGTTGTGATGCTACGCCTCCCTCCCCCTGTGCACTGCTGTCCTCGCTCTGCATATCCTCCTGCCAGGTTGGGTCAGTTACTGGATCATCCACCACGTCGTCTTCCTCTTCCGCACCCTGCTCCTCCTCCTGACTTCCTGACAATTGTGTCTAATCATCGTCCACCACTTGTTGAGACACGTTGCCAACTTCGTGAGAACGTGGCTGCTCAAATATTTGGCCATCTGTACAGACGATCTCCTCATGACCCACTTCAATATGAGCTGGCGAGAGGCCAGAATGTGTGAATGGAAACGTGAACAGCTCTTCCGAGTGTCCAAGTGTGGGATCATTAATGTCCGAGGAGGACGTGTACTCAGCCTGGTGGTAGGAAGGAGGATCAGGTTCAGAAATGTGCGGTGCAGTATCACGGCTACTGACACTTGACCGTGTGGAAGACAGAGTGTTTGTGGTGGTGCCAATCTGACTGGAAGCATTATCTGCTATCCAACTAACAACCTGTTGACACTGGTCTTGGTTCAAGAGCGGTGTACTGCTGCGGTCCCCAAGAATTTGGGACAGGACGTGCGAGCGACTAGATGTGGCCCTTTGTTGTGGCGAAATTAGAGCTTGCCCACGACCTCGGCCTCTGCCTGCACCACCATCACGTCCACTTCCTTGTTCCTTGCCAATGCCCTTGCGCATTTTGCAATGCTGTGCACTGCTGACGTGTATATTCACTACTTGTGCGTTATATCAAAGTTTGTGGAAATTGCACACAAGTGCACCTGTACGCTGCCACCAACAGGCACACACGTGCGGTTTTAAAAACCAAGCACGGACGCAATAAGAACCTAACAGGTTTTTTTGGGGAGCGACAATTACAGACAAGTCAGACACTATCTGGACTGTTTTACACTGTGTACACCAGCCCCAGATATGATGAAGGCTGGTATACGGTCACCACTACCCTGCCTGCCTGCCTTCCTGTATACTGGTACAATAGTCCTGACAAGGACTCTTCTGGTCACTAGCCTGTATTCAGACCTGGCTATATCCTGCCTGTATATAGCAACAATAGTCCTGAGAAGGACTCTGCTACTGTACTCCGACCTGGCTATACCCTGCCTGCCTGTATACAACTAAAATAGTCCTGAGAAGGACTTTTGGTCACACTGTTTGCAGCCCTGCAACTAAAAAAGCTATAAAGGGCCGCAAAGCTTTCCCTGAATCAGCGACACTCTCCCTGCACTCACTGTCTGGATAGCTGTGAGCAGAGCACAGCGCGCCGGCCGGTATAAAGGCTCGGTCACGCTGTGCAGGCCGGCCAATCACTGCAATTCCACAACTAACAGGGCTGTGGCATTGCAGTGGTCTGCCAGCCAATCCCTGCATGAGGGCTGGCTCTCAAAAGAGCGCCAACATGCAGAAATGAAGACCACGAGTACAGCACGAGTATCGCGAGATTACTCGGTCCCCGCCGAGTAGACCGAGTACAGTGATACTCGTGCGAGTACCGAGTAGTAACAAGCATGCTCGCTCATCACTACTAAGAACCACAAACTGAATTATAATGGGTTTAGATTTCTGCTATAATTTACTTCAGCATCTACATGATAATGTCTTTTTGAATCCAGAAGATGAGCAAGCTACCCATTCAATACATATATACATATATATAGTACAATGTTGATGTTGGAGAGACCTTTCTTACACAACACTGAATTTTCCTGTATGGAGTAGGCAAATATAGAACTTGATTAATTCATTCAATAATTACCACGCGTCCTACTTTCCCAGGGAGGATCTGACATCCCATATGCTGCAAAACTGCCAGAACTACTGGAAACAAGATTTACAAGAATATAATTCCTGCTTTATCTGCTGATTTCCTGAGCATTGGAAATAAACATACTGGGTAATTTCCACCAAGCAGACCATGCTGGTGCTTAAGTCTACTTTCGAGGCATTTTTGGAGAATGGTAAAACAAAAGATCTGTTCCAATACAAAGGAGTATCATACAAACCCTGTTCAGGTCTCAATACTTAGCAGAGCCCTGTACATAGAGCACATGTAGCATCATAGGCCATAGAGACTAAGCAATTCCATGTAAACCTAGAAAAAGAATTTATCATTGTAGGAGTTTCAATAAGGAATTTAATGCAGTCTTGAGATAGGTCATTAATGTTGGATTGGTATAGGGCTAGGCCCAAAAAAAGGCATCACTATTCATCAGCTTTTACAAGCTTCAGCATCCAATGGAGGTAAACACAATACAACGCAGCTACATACAATATGTAGTGGCCGCTTAGAGGTGTTATAGAATAGCTCCTATTCTTGTGAATAGGAAATGTATGGCAGGAACTGTGTTTACCTGGGACTATTGAACATAAGCTGTTCTGTAGTATGGGGAGCGGTCACTACACATTGAATGGAGTTGTGCTGTGCAGCTCTCTGCTCCTTGTGTTTATATCTGGTGGCCACCGGAGCTTGTAACATCTGATCAGTGGAAGTGTTGACTGTCAGACCTTCAAAAATCTAATACTGATGAATGTAATCTGCACGGGTGCAAAGGGAAGGGACCCACTGGGCCGCAAAATTGGCTCAACCTGGAAGAGCAGAACTAAGCACCTACTGCGTATTTACCAAAGCCTCTGATGATGAGGAGAGGCTTGGCTGCCGGTAGTCACCAGGTGCTACTCCAGGGAATCCCGATACTGCATCAGCTGGCTCCAGGGATTGGGGTAGGATAATGACTATCATTGTTGTGGTAAGGTGCAGCCGAGGATTTGGTCTCCCCATCCTGAGAATACCAGCCTTCAGCCGTATGGCTTTATCTGGCTGGCATTAAAATTGGGGGGGACCGCATGCCGGTTTTTTTAATTATTTATTTATTTATTTTACTGCACAGTATATGTCGCGGGCGGGGAGGAGGGTGTCAGCACACCGCGCTCACCCCTTCTGCTCGGGTCCGGCAGCTGCTCAGTGGTGGCTCGAGCGGTGGGCCGGATCCCGGGGTTTCTCGAGCAGCACTCCTCGCCCGTGAGTGAAAGAGGGTTTTGGGATGTTGGGATAATGTCCGTGACGCCACCCACGGTGGTGGTGATGTGTAGCACCACCGCTGCTTAATGCGGGGATCCCGGGGCTGGTGATGGGGAGCAGCCAGGTGTTGTGTTGCCCCTCCGTGGGTAGGGGTTGGTGATCCCGGGGCCCGGTGACGGCTTGGGAGGTGCAGGGCTTGGTGGGCGCAGGGACGCGGGGACAGCGCTGTGCCTTGCGGCACTGTGGTACTCACTCAGCCTGAGACACGGACACAGTTTGTACGGTAAACCAACGGCTGGTAGGACGGTCCCACAGACGGCTGCTTTGCTTTCCCGGTAGGTGACGGTGATGTCCCTCTTCCTTGCACCTGTATGTACAGATGGTTGCGATGGGTCCCCACCGGTAACCCGCTCCCCGGCTTCAAGCTGGGCCGGAGGAGCACTACACTTTGCCCACAGGCGCTGGCCCTCAGAGACTGGTGCCCTGGCGGTGGCGGTGCCTCTGTTGTACGGGTTGGGCTGTTGCCTTCAATCGGGACTTGGTTGTTGGGGGAATCTACGTCCCCTTCACTGACGGTTTCGGCAAATTTGGCGACTCCTAGCCTTGCCGGGGTCCGAGAGGCCCCTGCCCTGGTGCTGACTGTCCTTCGGAACACTGCTCCAGACCACCGGGCACACAGCCAACGGGGTCCTTCCAGGAACTTCCAAACGGTCCCCCTCTGGACAGTCACCGCCGTCGCTGACCTTGCTGTACTGGCCCTACACAAAGCTGGGCTCTCAGGCTTGGCACACTCTCTGCTCTGTCACCACTTCTTGCTTTCTTCCTTTTCCACTTTTCTTTCCTTCACTTTCACTTCTCTTATCTGCTCCTCACTCAACTCCGTTGTTTACTCTTGCCCTCCCCGGGCTAATCTGCTTGTCTACTCAAGCCCTGCCTGGGCTAATCTGCCTGACACTTCCTGCCTCCAGAGTTGTGAGCTCCTTGGTGGGCGGAGCCAACCGCCTGGCCCACCCCCTGGTGTGCATCATCAGACTCCTGGAGGAAGGCAACAAGGATTTTTGGTTCAGCTGTGATGTGCCTACCTGGGATGTGGGGTGTGGTGGTGTGTGACCTGTGTCCCCTGGCTTGCCCAGGGCGACACATTCCCCCTTAGCAAAATGCAGACCGTCCGCGGGCTGCCGTCCTACACCGGTTTTATTTTTCTGTAAAAAGGGGATAACAGGGTTAAACAACATGCATAACATTTTTAAATTCTTCCCAAGACGGGAGGCACATTTACTTTTAACGTTGCAATGGTTTACGGTTACGGTTTCCGCTCTCTCCCACCCAAGTAACCTGGCCCTGATGCTGCCCCTAAAACCCAGGCAGCACCCCTTGACCCACAGTCCAGCACACGGTACCCGAGCGGGATCTGTCCTTCCCCTCCAGAGGGTAGCCACCGGTTCCTTTGGTGGCTGGGCCCCAGCCTGCTCTGCTGAGGGCCCTCCCTCCAACCTGCCTCTCCGGAGGCGGCCTGCGGAAAACGGTAACGGTACCCAACATATTTACAAGCCACTAACGTTTGTGGTTGCCCTGCAAAGTTCACGGGCTTGTCCATGGCTAGTTCCCATGCATTTTTAAACTTTAAACGGTCCCCACGGGGACAACGGTGCCGGCTCCAGCCGGTTGCAAATCACACGGTGAATCAGGTGAAAACTCGGATAATCATCTTTCTTATTATCATTCAACTTTTAAACTTTTCAACAAACAGGTGGTCCCAACGGGGACGGTGCTGCGGGCCTTTATTGCCCTACTCCAGTTCCTCTACTGAGGTGGACCCATCCTCTGCCACCAACATCTCAAACATGCACTGACATGCCTGCTGTGACAGAGGTACCCGGTGCCCATTTCCACCGGTACGCGGGGTATGATAAACCACAGGGCCCCCCACATAGCGGGAACGCTCAATTGCTCCTTCAGCCGCAACAGCGGGCCCGGAGCTGGGGCAGGAGTCGTCATTTCTTGTTTCTGCGTCAGGCGGGTTGCCGCCAGCTGCCGCAGCCTCCTGGCCTCCAGCATCCAACACTTCAGATCCTTCGGCAGTAGCACGGAATAGCAGACCAGGCGAGTCTACACTGAGGCGCCCCATAAGTAGCGGCAAGGGTGATGCATAGGCCGAGACTAGGCCGGGCCCCTCAGCCGCAGCGGCCGGTCCTGGGAGGACATAGGGACGTGGGTCACCAGTCGACTCTGCTACATCGGTTCCCTCTCCGTACATCGGGACAGCTGCAATCAACATCTCCACCTCGTTGGTCCACTGCTCCATCATCCGGAGGAGTTGTCCCTGCTGACGCCGGTGGAACTGAATCACCCGGGCCTTCATCCAGGCCACGGTTCCGGGCTCAGGGTCTTGCACAGTCTCTATTGGGACTTCAGGCACCACGCTGTTAAGGGGCCGTGGTTCTAGCGGTTCCCCTTGGTGCACTTCAGGGCCATCCTGGACGTCTGCAGCCAGCTGGTCCGCCGGAGCGGCCTGGCAGGGCATCGCTACCGGTTGGGCAGGTAGCGGGCCTAATGGCGGGGCGGCAGCAGCCATTACGGATAGCGGGGGGAGAGGCAGGGTGAGCGGGAGCCGGCCGGGCCCATCAGCCGCAGCGGCCGATCCTTCAGGAATACAGGGGCGTGGGTCGCTTACCCGTTCCTCCAAATCCTCTTCCGCCTCGCGTCTCCACATAGCAGCCACCACGTCCGCCATGTCGGTCTCCCACTCCTCCAGGAGGAGTTGCATATGGGCCTGCAGACGGTTACTCAGCGGGACGGTCCGGTCCCTCAACCACGTCGCCGTGCCGGGCGCGGGGGCTTCCTCGTTGCGAGCTGAATCTTGCATCTTGGTAACAAGGTTTTTCCAGGAACCCAATACTGCTGCAGAGTCCTGGCGTCCCTGCTTCTATAGCCGCAGCTACATGCGTCCAGCCGCCATCACGTCCCCCTTAGCTCTTTCCGGCCCCTCCTCTCTCGGGGCGGGGTTTTGGCCTTCGCGCCTCTACTGCTCGAGAAGACGCTCGAGCGGGAACTTTTCGCGCCAAAGATGGCGGCTTCTGAAATTTTTCTGCCGGATACCTCCGGCGGTAACAAGGCGCACCTCTACCAGACGGCAGAGCGGTAAGATCCTGTTTGTGACGCCAAGTTGTCGCGGGCGGGGAGGAGGGTGTCAGCACACCGCGCTCACCCCTTCTGCTCGGGTCCGGCAGCTGCTCAGTGGTGGCTCGAGCGGTGGGCCGGATCCCGGGGTTTCTCGAGCGGCACTCCTCGCCCGTGAGTGAAAGGGGGTTTTGGGATGTTGGGATAATGTCCGTGACGCCACCCACGGTTGTGGTGATGTGTAGCACCACCGCTGCTTAATGCGGGGATCCCGGGGCTGGTGATGGGGAGCAGCCAGGTGTTGTGTTGCCCCTCCGTGGGTAGGGGTTGGTGATCCCGGGGCCCGGTGACGGCTTGGGAGGTGCAGGGCTTGGTGGGCGCAGGGACGCGGGGACAGCGCTGTGCCTTGCGGCACTGTGGTACTCACTCAGCCTGACACACGGACACAGTTTGTACGGTAAACCAACGGCTGGTAGGACGGTCCCACAGACGGCTGCTTTGCTTTCCCGGTAGGTGACGGTGATGTCCCTCTTCCTTGCACCTGTATGTACGGATGGTTGCGATGGGTCCCCACCGGTAACCCGCTCCCCGGCTTCAAGCTGGGCCGGAGGAGCACTACACTTTGCCCACAGGCGCTGGCCCTCAGAGACTGGTGCCCTGGCGGTGGCGGTGCCTCTGTTGTACGGGTTGGGCTGTTGCCTTCAATCGGGACTTGGTTGTTGGGGAAATCTACGTTCCCTTCACTGACGGATTCGGCAAATTTGGCGACTCCTAGCCTTGCCGGTGTCCGAGAGGCCCCTGCCCTGGTGCTGACTGTCCTTCGGAACACTGCTCCAGACCACCGGGCACACAGCCAACGGGGTCCTTCCAGGAACTTCCAAACGGTCCCCCTCCGGACAGTCACCGCCGTCGCTGACCTTGCTGTACTGGCCCTACACAAAGCTGGGTTCTCAGGCTTGGCACACTCTCTGCTCTGTCACCACTTCTTGCTTTCTTCCTTTTCCACTTTTCTTTCCTTCACTTTCACTTCTCTTATCTGCTCCTCACTCAACTCCGTTGTTTACTCTTGCCCTCCCCGGGCTAATCTGCTTGTCTACTCAAGCCCTGCCTGGGCTAATCTGCCTGACACTTCCTGCCTTCAGAGTTGTGAGCTCCTTGGTGGGCGGAGCCAACCGCCTGGCCCACCCCCTGGTGTGCATCATCAGACTCCTGGAGGAAGGCAACAAGGATTTTTGGTTCAGCTGTGATGTGCCTACCTGGGATGTGGGGTGTGGTGGTGTGTGACCTGTGTCCCCTGGCTTGCCCAGGGCGACACATATAGACACGCCCACCGGCTGCTGTGATTGGGTGCAGTGAGACACCTGTCCCTCAGCGTGGGGGCGTGTCTCACTGCAACCAATCATAGGCACCGGTGGGCGGGGAAAGCAGGGAATACGAGATTGTTTAATGAGCGGCCGGCTTTTTCAAAATAGTAAAAGCCGCCGCAGCAGTGTGAATGCCGTGCAGCGCCGCGCCGGTGATCGGGGAACGGTAAGTATGAGAGAGGGGGGAAACTGACCGACAGACTGTGAGAGAGGGACAGACAGACAGAGAGACCGACAGAGAGACAGAGAGACCGACCGACGGACTCAGGGAGATTGACCGACATACACAGAAATAGAAAGAATGGCCGACATCACTAGAAATAAAAACACCAAACGGACACGGACTATAGGTAGATGCATACGTGTTTACTAACGTGTGTGCACGGATGCATGTAACGGACATGCATCCGTGCAAAACGCAAACACATACGGATCACGGACACGCACACACGGACATAATGAAATAACGCACGTGTGACCACAATCATAGATTAACATTGGTGCATGTTTGTCCGTGTCTCCGGTATATACGGAAACGGAACAAACACGCACGTGTTTCATGGACGTGTGAAGGGGGCCTAAGACTCAGCAAACACAACGGTACTTAACAACTAACAATGCGTCTCTAGTGATAGATCAGCACTTCCAGGTTAGGGCATGCTGGCCTTTTAAGACTAGGCACGCGTACGTGTCTTAAGAGCAGTCCCAGGAGACCTGCATCGTGTGCTCAGGCCCTGGGAGTCAGCAGCAGGGACCGGAGGCATAGAAGCTACCACTGGGCACTTGGGAGGGTGTGACAGCGTCCCCGCCGGGTATAGGGGACACAACAGTGCAGGGACGCTGGTAACGCTGCTACAGATGACCTATTCTATGCATAGGTAATCAATATATCCTGCCCGGAAACACCTATAACAGTTAATATGGAGCCATAATAATAATATGCTTGTGGGAATGAGGAATAACACATACTTGATAGCAGGCTTCACCTCCAACACTAGAAGGAGAGTGAACTGCTGTAATAGAAAATATACCTGTTCTGAAGAGCACATCAATAAACAATTACTGCCTCATAACTAGACATTAGCATTTATGTAATGTCTCCTAGAGGTACGGTCTAATCATCATCGCAGACAAGGACGTACGTTATTCTGTCTGTCATTAATGAATATGAATCAATATATCATTAACACATCAATTTATTTCACAGAATCCCTGAAGAATTTCTTCTATGTAATTGCTTCTTTCAAGAGTTCTTCAACCTCGGGATTTATTTAGCTTTCCGGCCTTGGAACAGTCTGTTCTGATAATAATTATAGAAGCATAGACATAGTTTAGACTGTACAAGTTGCCATATTTATAAAGATGTAATGGATCAATTAGGACATCTTATCTTATGTGTTTGTATTATTCAGCTGCTTTTAGTGATTGCCTGGGCCATATGATCTGCGGAGATTGTTGTGGATTTAGCGTACATTTCACTGTTTAATGTGAAGGGTGAACATCTCAGTGGCATCTGGTGATAAATCTACAGCACGGGTTAATTTGTGCTGCAGACCATACTATTATAATGGGTGTCTTTACACAATAAAGCATGTGCAAAAGCCCCAGTCATAGGAGCTAGTCATCTGATGCAGAAAAGTCCAGATTCAGTAGCCAAGAGGCTTTTTCGGTGCTCTATTGAAATCTCCTATTTCCTTTCAACTGTGCAGCTATTGCATATTTTTAGATTCTTTTCTAGTGCCATAAGACTCAGTATTCTGACCCGGCTGACCATTGTCCTGATTAACACTTTCATGACCTCACTGGTTTGACCCTTGGAATCTTGCCTATCTTTTGATCCTGAATGAACCCCAGACCTCTGACCTGGCTTTCTCTGACTTTTATTATGGTATTTTATTTCACAGCTCTCTTTATTGTGAAAAAGCTACTTTTCTAACCCAACCAAGGAGCCCTAAAGCCCTCTTTTGTCTGTGGTAAATGTAAGGAGATGGCCATATTGTCACGTTCCCCCTTGAAGACATCAGTGTTGTTCAATAATACAATATGAAGTATTGGCAATGTGAATTGTGATATGTGTAATGTTGAATAGTGATAGTAGGTGTCCTGCCAGACAATAAGAGTTAATGCTTGAGACTAGTCCAAGTGGGACGGTTTTGAGTGCAGGAACAGTGACAGTTTCTTGTCAGAAAGGAAGAGCCCGGACTGCTGACCCGAAGGGGCTTAAGGGAGGGCTACATGACTAGGAGGGATGCCAGGCCATAGGGTTAATAGGGGGTTAATGGAGAAGTCAGTTTGGGCGCGAAATTTGGGGGTGGTGCTAAGGGGCAGTTAGGATCAGGGGTCAGTGTGATTGGTCAGGGGGTGGTGCTATAGGGGGTAGTATATAGGGCAGGTCAGAGGGGGGGTGGGCCATTCCTACCTGGACGGTGACTGGAATCGTTGTGGCTGGATCCCGAAGATGGAGGACTTCATGGCACGGATGAAGAGGATGGCGGAGCAGCGTGGACAGCGTTGGATGGACGAGCAGCTCCAGCGATGGTCCGGCGTCGGCGAGGAAGATGGGACCCCCCTGCCTCCGAAGCGGCAGCGAAGAACGCGGCCCCCGGAGCGCCTTAGCCCGGAGATGACGCCGAGGAGCCGGCAGCGGAGACGGAGCCCGAGCGGACGTGCGGCGGTGGATCCGGGAGCCGGGACGTCGCGAGGCCCCGGCCGGAAGTCGGGCCGCGGGCGCCAAGGCAACGGGGCGGTGAGCGACACGGCCGGCCTCCCCTCCTCTTCCGGTTCGCGGCGCACGGCAGTGACGCGCGCGTCGCGGCCGCGTGACCCGGCGCGGTCACCTGACCCGGCGCGGTCACCTGACCCGGCGCGGTCACGTGGCCCGCCGCGCTCGCATGGCCCGGCGTCCCCTTGTGCTCCGGCGGCCTCACCTGACCGAGCGCGCTCCCATGACCCGCCGCGGTCACGTGGGACGGCGCGGTCACGTGGGGCGGCGCGGTCACGTGGGGCGGCGCGGTCACGTGGGGCGGCGCGGTCACCTGACCGGGCGCTGTCACCTGACCGGGCGCGGTCACCTGACCTGGCGCGGTCATGTGGCCCCGCGTACTCACCCGTCCCGGCGCGTCCCCGCGATCCGGCAGGCTCGCCTGACCCGGCGTGGTCACCTGACCCGCCGCGGTCGCGTGGGCCGGCGCGGTCGCGTGGGGCGGCAGGGTCGCGTGGGCCGATGGGGTCGCATGAGCCAGCGGGGTCACGGGGGCCAGCTGGGTTGCGTGGGCCAGCGGGATCGCGGGGCACAGATGAGGCCACAGTGGCGGCGGCAGCACGGGCCAGGAGCAGAGCGGGGCCCATGCAGGAGCATGGGGTCACAGGGTCGGCGGGGGTGTCAGTACGGAGATGGCCCGGATCAGCGGGGCCCGGCCTGGGATCACAGCGGATGGACAGCGATGGGACGGCGTCGGGATCAGCTGGAGCACGCGGGGATGCCGGACGGCATGCCCCAGGCGGTGATTACGTGGCGGCGCCAGCGTCTGGATCGTCGCGGAGGATCGATGGTGCTGCGGGCGGACGGGGCCTAAGGTCGAGTCTGCCGGACGGCGGGCTCCCTGGGCCTGGGTCCAGTGAGGAAGATGAGGCCACCTTGGAGGAGGACGCCGCGGAGGACGACACCGGGGACCAGATCGTGGAGGTCGGCGAAGCGGCTGGAGTGCGACGCGGAGGACATGTGACGGCTGTTTCGGGATCTTCTCGGAGTCAGCCTGGTAAGACCACGGTTTCTCCTATTTCTCGTGCACCTGGTTTGGCTATGGATGGTGTGTCTGGTGATATGGATGGCGTGCAGGGCGTGAATGTGGTTGGTGGTACGGGTGGTTTGCTCGGTGGCCCGAGTGGTGGGCAGGTCATGAATGTGGTGACGGGTGACGGCAGTGTGGCATCCGAGTTGTTGAGGTTGGTCAGGGGTTTGTTTGCCCCTGTGGGGGGCCCTAGCTTGGTGTGGCAGGGAGCGACGGGGCAGGAGGTTGCGACTCCGGCGGTTGGAGGGGTTGCTAGTGGCAATGTGGTTGGTGAGCCGGTGGTGGCGGCTCCCGCGGCCGCAGCTGCGGCTCCCGCTACCGCAGCTGCGGCTGCAGTGGACATTGTTCGATTGGATGACAAGGCGAGAGGGGAAGTGTATGTCTGCTTTGATGGCCCGTTGGGGGCGCATCTGAAGCAGGAGACCAGGTAAAAAATATGGAAGGATGAATATGTTGAAATATTCTCATTGCTTCCGTTGGAAAAGTTTAATCTGGATCGGGTTAAACCGGATGAGAGCAAGAAGGACGAGGAAGAACGGCGGCGTTATCGCCTTATTCCTCGCACTTTTCAGAACTGGTTGCAGGCCTTTGTGATACTGGCCAGTGTGGTGGGGGAAAAGGCTCCGGATAACTGTTCGGCGCTTTTTTGTTATCTGGATTCTATCTGTGAGGCGTATAGGACCTATGGGGGGACTGCTTGGCTAAGATATGACGAGCAGTTTCGCCAGAGGAAGGCGGTCAGACCCAGTTTGCGGTGGGACCACAAAGAAATTAGTCTATGGATGCGGCTGATGGCTGCGCCGAAGTCGGCATCGCAGTCCTTTCCAGGGGGCACCGGCGGGGGATCATTTGGCACCTCGCCGGGGCCCAAAAATGGCGTTTGCTGGCAGTTCAATGAAAAGGAATGCCGGTTTGGTTCCTCCTGCCGATTCAAGCACGAGTGTTCGGGCTGTGGTGGCGCCCACAGTCACCTTAAGTGCTTCCGGAAGGGAAAAGGAAAGGCCGCTGAGTCTTTGTCAAAAAGGGAGGACCCCGGTGAGGGTAGATCGGATGGCGCCGTTTCTAAGTAGATACCCGGATCGGGGGTCGGCGGAATTGTTGAGTGAAGGTTTTAGTTTTGGTTTCAAGATACCGTCAGTTGTTAAGACGGGAGAGATTCGTTTGAAAAATTTACAGTCGACTCGCCTCCATGGTGAGATTGTTGCGGATAAGTTACAGAAGGAGGTGGAACTAGGACGGATGGCGGGGCCTTTTGATGCCCCTCCATTGCCGGACTTGGTTGTGTCCCCGTTGGGGTTGGTCCCGAAAAAGGAACCTAACAAGTTTCGGCTTATCCACCATTTGTCCTATCCTACTGGCCGGTCGGTGAACGACGGTATTGATCCTGAGCTGGTTTCGGTATCGTATGTCCGTTTTGATAAGGCTGTGGAATGGTTAAGGAAGTTGGGTTGTGGTTCGCTTTTGGCGAAAACGGATATAGAAGCGGCCTTCCGCCTGTTGCCGGTGCACCCGGACAGTTTTCACCTGTTGGGGTGTTGGTGGGAGGACAAGTTTTATGTAGATTGTTGTTTGCCTATGGGCTGTTCAATTTCATGTTCCTATTTTGAGAAGTTTAGTTGTTTTTTGGAATGGGTAATTAAGGAGGAGGCGGGTCTAGATTCAGTGTTGCATTACTTGGACGACTTTTTGTGCATGGGACCTGCTGGATCCTCGCAGTGTTCCCTTTTGCTTCGGACAGTGGAGCAGGTTGCTCGACGCTTTGGCGTTCCGTTGGCGCCGGAGAAGACGGAGGGTCCGGTCACGGTTTTGAAATTCCTGGGTATCGAGCTGGATACGGTTGCCATGGAGTGCCGCTTGCCGGAGGACAAGCTGGTGGATTTGAGGCGTTGCGTTCAAGGGGCCATTGAGTCCAAGAAGATTCGTTTACGGGACTTGCAGTCCCTGTTGGGGAAGTTGAATTTTGCGTGTAGGATTTTGCCGATGGGGAGAGTTTTTTCCCGTCGCTTGGCTCAAGCCACCACCGGTGTGTTGCACCCTTTGCATTTTGTGCGTTTGAAGGTGGAGCACAAGGCGGACCTGAGAGTGTGGTCCCGTTTTTTGCAGCTGTATAATGGACGGTCATTGTGGCTTCGCGAGGTGGTGTCGAATGAGGAGTTGGTACTGTATACGGACGCGGCGGGATCCAGTGGTTTTGGCGCATATTTTGGGGGGAGATGGTGTGCCGGCAGGTGGCCTGATTCGTGGCGGGTTTGTGGTCTGACTAGGAATTTGGCCCTGTTGGAACTTTTTCCTATTGTCGTGGCCATAGAGGTTTGGGGACAGGATTTGAAAGACAGGAAGGTGCGTTTCATGTGTGACAACCTGGGGGTCGTTCAGTGTGTTAACAAGTTGACAGCTGATTCCCCCCCGGTGGTGGATCTCTTGCGTCATTTGGTGCTGAAATGTCTGGAGTTGAACTTGTGGGTCTGTGCTGTACATGTGCCGGGGGTGCTGAATTCTGTGGCTGATGCTTTATCTCGCTTCCAGTGGGACCGCTTTCGAATGCTGGCGCCGGACGCGGAGCAGCAGGAGACCGTGTGGCCCGTCTGGTTGTGGGACCTGGTTTGCAGCCGGCCTGGGAATTGATCAGACATTCGGTGGCACCCAGTACGTGGCGCAGCTATAATTCAGCGTGGGACCGTTGGCTCGAGTTGGTTGATGAGGTGGGAGGTCATGTATCTGAAGGTGACAGAGTTTATTTAGTTTTGTTCATGATGGGCAGGGCTAAGGAAGAAGGCCTTTCGTGGTCGGCCGTGGCGGGCAGGTTGGCGGGCATTGCTTTCTTTTTCAAGTTACTGGGCTGGAAGGATGTTACGAAGGATTTCTGGGTGCGCCAGGCGCTGAAGGGTTACCGGAGGGCGGGGGCGCGCCGAGACCTCCGGCGCCCGGTATCTTTTGAGCTGCTGGGCAAACTGTTGTCGGTTTTGCCTCGGGTGTGCTGTTCGGAGTATGAATGCCAGTTGTTCGGGACCGCTTTTGTTTTGGCCTTCTTTGGGGCGTTTAGAATTAGTGAACTGGTGAGCAGAAACACGAGGAGTCACGGAGGTTTGTTGTTGGAGGACGTGGAATGCGGTATGGATGTGGTACGGTGTTGCTTGAGACGGTCAAAGACGGACCAGCTGGGTAGAGGTCGGATGGTGGAACTATGGGGTGTACCTGGTTTAGCGGAGTGCCCTGTCAGATGGCTGTCGGCGTTTTTAGAAGTGAGGGGAGCTCGCCCGGGGTCCCTTTTGTCCCACCAGGACGGGTCAGCCTTGTCTAGTTACCAATTTGTCTGCATCTTTCGGAGGTGCCTGCAGTGTTGCGGTCTCAACGAGGCTGAGTTCGCGTCGCATTCCTTTCGGATTGGGGCTGCGACTCAGGCGGCTCGTTGGGGTCTGGGCGCGCAGGCTCTCCGTAAGATTGGACGATGGGACTCGGCCAGGTTTAGATCTTACGTCCGGCCGAACTTGTTGTGAGATATTGGTGGGGGGGGGGGGTCGGGGGCGGTATTTGCTTGGTAATCATTACCCATCTTTTCTTCCTCGTGCCCCTCCCCCCCCCCCACCCCCCCTCCTCTGTGTTGTCACCTTTTGTTTTGTAGGTTTACCGTTGTTGGTGTGGGTGCTCGGCCACTCATACGTGTATTGGGGGGCGTTTCGTGCGGGAATACGACCAGACGGCCGCCAGTTGGGGGTTCCCAGGGAAAAGGCTACTGTGCGATGGATCGGGGTCAGGGGCATGCTGTGGAGTGAGGTGTTGCCTACCTGGCGCCACCATTCGCAGCTGGACAGAGCACCGGACGTGGTAGTCCTACACGCGGGTGGGAATGACCTGGGTCTCCGGGCTTCCAGGGACCTGATACAAGACATAAAATGTGACTGCCTGCGGCTCCTGTCTTCCCACCCGGGTCTAATAATTGTCTGGTCGGACATGGTTGCGCGGCTGACATGGCGGCACGCCAGGTCGGTGGAGGCAGTAAACAGGGCGCGAAGTAAAGTGAATCGGGAGATTGGGCGGTTCATTTCCCGGGTTGGGGGTGTCTCTGTTCGGCACCCGGAGTTGGAAGCGGCGTCCGCCGACTTGTTGCGCCGGGACGGGGTCCATTTAAATTCGGTGGGAAATGATATTTGGGCCTTAGGGCTGATGGAGGGGGTTGAGAAGGCTTTGTTGGTGTGGGAGGACTCGCGCGCACAAGGGGTCATGCGCGCTCGCGGTGGCGGAGAGGAGGGGGGTGTCTGAAGGTGGGGGTTTGCACAGAGGAGAGGACGGAACCCAGTGCCGGAGCGGGTTACCTCTAGCGGTGCAATTGTTTGGTAAACGGGTCCTTGCTGGGTTGAGTCTCAGCGGGACATACTGGGGGCAACATCTGGCTTGGGCTCTCGAGTCGGTGTGTTGCGGCTGAGGGTCAGGAGACGGGCTGATGTTGCAAAGAACATTTTGGTTAACCTTCAGGTACCCCCCCCTTCCTTTTCGGGTTCTTCAATGAAGAATTGTATTGTTACATGGCTGATGTTTCTGTTACGAATAAATGGGGCTGCTGTGGCCTTTATATCCAACGTCACGCAGTGTTTGTGTTTATTTTAGATAAGAACCCTAGGGGGTAGGGGGTTGTTGGGGAAGGTCAAAGGCCTTCAGTCAGACATTCCGGAGTCAAGGAAGAGCCCGGACTGCTGACCCGAAGGGGCTTAAGGGAGGGCTACATGACTAGGAGGGATGCCAGGCCATAGGGTTAATAGGGGGTTAATGGAGAAGTCAGTTTGGGCGCGAAATTTGGGGGTGGTGCTAAGGGGCAGTTAGGATCAGGGGTCAGTGTGATTGGTCAGGGGGTGGTGCTATAGGGGGTAGTATATAGGGCAGGTCAGAGGGGGGGTGGGCCATTCCTACCTGGACGGTGACTGGAATCGTTCCCGCCCGCCCGCCCTGATTGTGGATTCGACATCAATGAAGAAAAGAAGGAAGATCGTATTTGTCGCAGCGGCGGAGAGGAGGGGGGTGTCTGAAGGTGGGGGTTTGCACAGAGGAGAGGACGGAACCCAGTGCCGGAGCGGGTTACCTCTAGCGGTGCAATTGTTTGGTAAACGGGTCCTTGCTGGGTTGAGTCTCAGCGGGACATAGTGGGGGCAACATCTGGCTTGGGCTCTCGAGTCGGTGTGTTGCGGCTGAGGGTCAGGAGACGGGCTGATGTTGCAAAGAACATTTTGGTTAACCTTCAGGTACCCCCCCCTTCCTTTTCGGGTTCTTCAATGAAGAATTGTATTGTTACATGGCTGATGTTTCTGTTACGAATAAATGGGGCTGCTGTGGCCTTTATATCCAACGTCACGCAGTGTTTGTGCTTATTTTAGATAAGAACCCTAGGGGGTAGGGGGTTGTTGGGGAAGGTCAAAGGCCTTCAGTCAGACATTCCGGAGTCAAGGAAGAGCCCGGACTGCTGACCCGAAGGGGCTTAAGGGAGGGCTACATGACTAGGAGGGATGCCAGGCCATAGGGTTAATAGGGGGTTAATGGAGAAGTCAGTTTGGGCGCGAAATTTGGGGGTGGTGCTAAGGGGCAGTTAGGATCAGGGGTCAGTGTGATTGGTCAGGGGGTGGTGCTATAGGGGGTAGTATATAGGGCAGGTCAGAGGGGGGGTGGGCCATTCCTACCTGGACGGTGACTGGAATCGTTCCCGCCCGCCCGCCCTGATTGTGGATTCGACATCAATGAAGAAAAGAAGGAAGATCGTATTTGTCGCAGCGGCGGAGAGGAGGGGGGTGTCTGAAGGTGGGGGTTTGCACAGAGGAGAGGACGGAACCCAGTGCCGGAGCGGGTTACCTCTAGCGGTGCAATTGTTTGGTAAACGGGTCCTTGCTGGGTTGAGTCTCAGCGGGACATAGTGGGGGCAACATCTGGCTTGGGCTCTCGAGTCGGTGTGTTGCGGCTGAGGGTCAGGAGACGGGCTGATGTTGCAAAGAACATTTTGGTTAACCTTCAGGTACCCCCCCCTTCCTTTTCGGGTTCTTCAATGAAGAATTGTATTGTTACATGGCTGATGTTTCTGTTACGAATAAATGGGGCTGCTGTGGCCTTTATATCCAACGTCACGCAGTGTTTGTGTTTATTTTAGATAAGAACCCTAGGGGGTAGGGGGTTGTTGGGGAAGGTCAAAGGCCTTCAGTCAGACATTCCGGAGTCATGTCAGATAGGGCCCAGTTTGACAGAAAGACAGACCTAAGGTCTGGCTAGCAGCAATATGCATGATATGTGTGTCTTTAAAGTGAGCAGAGACCATTGCAAAGGATAGCAAAATTCTAGAGAGAGAGTCAACCGAGAGACAGAGTGATCTGATTGAGACCTGTCATTGATCGGAAGACTAAAGACCCCATCACACACAGAGATAAATCTTTGGCAGATCTGTGGTTGCAGTAAAATCATGGACATATTGTTCCATTTGTACACAGCCACAAACCTGGCACTGATTGTCCACAATTTCACTGCAACCATAGATCTGCCGCAGATTTATCTCTGTGTGTGACAGGGCCTTAAGGGACACTTTGCACGCTGCAACATCGCAAGCCGATGCTCCCCGCCCCCGTCGCAGCTGCGATATCCTTGTGATAGCTGCTGTAGCGAACATTATCGCTATGGCAGCTTCATATGGACTCACCTGTCCTGGGACGTCGCTCTGGCCGGCGACCCACCTCCTTATTAAGGGGGCGGGTCGTACGGCGTCACTGCGACATCACACGGCAGGCGGCCAATAGGAGCGGAGGGGCGGAGATGAGCGGGATGTAAACATCCCGCCCACCTCCTTCCTTCCGCATATCCTACGGGAGCCGCGGTGACGCCGGTAGGAGATGTTCCTCGCTCCTGCGGCTTCACACACAGTGATGTGTGCTGCCGCAGGAACGAGGAACAACATCGGACCGTCGCGTCAGCGTAATTATGGATTACGCCGACGCTACACCGATGATACGATTACGACGCTTTTGCGTTCGTTAATCGTATCATCTAGGCTTTACACACTACGATGTCGCCTGCGATGCCGGATGTGCGTCACTTTCAATTTGACCCCCACTGACATTGCACCTGCGATGTCGTAGTGTGCAAAGTACCCCTAAGTGACCAAGTAGAGATGGGTCCAAAGAGAGGAGAGAGAACACCTAGCAGGAGTTTACAAGAGTAAACTCTAAAAGGTAATGGGTCAGGACTGAACAGAACGTGAGACGAAGTGCCCTGGGCAGTAGTTCCCTGAGTGTCAGAAAGCTTGAACCTTAAGGCCCTGTCACACACAGAGATAAATCTGCAGCAGATCTGTGTTTGCAGTGAAATTGTGGACAATCAGTGCCAGGTTTGTGGCTGTATACAAATGGAACAATATGTCCATGATTTCACTGCAACCACAGATCTGCCAAAGATTTATCTCTGTGTGTGACAGGACCTTTAGTCTGACCATATTGGCAAGACATTCCCTTTTAGAGGAGAATAAAGGCTACTTTACACACTGCGATATCGGTCCCGATATCGCTAGTGTGCGTACCCGCCCCCATCTGTTGCGCGACACGGGCATATCGCTGCCCGTGGCGCACAACATCGCCCAGAGCCGTCACACATACTTACCTGTCCGGCGACGTCGCTGTGACCGGCGAACCGCCTCCTTTCTAAGGGGGCGGTCCGTGCGGCGTCACAGCGACGTCACTGAACCGCCGCCCAATCGCAGCGGAGGGGCGGAGATGAGCGGGACGTAACATCCCGCCCACCTCCTTCCTTCCGCATAGCGGCCGGGAGGCAGGTAGGGAGACGTTCCTCGCTCCTGCGGCGTCACACGCAGCGATGTGTGATGCCGCAGGAACGAGGAGCAACCTCGTTACTGCTGAAGTAACGATAATTGGGAATGGACCCCCGTGTCGCCGATTAGCGATTTTTCACTGTTTTGCAACGATGCAAAATCGCTAATCGATGTCACACGCAACGGCATCGCTAATGCGGCCGGATGTGCGTCACGAATTCCGTGACCCCAACGACTCCGCATTAGCGATGTCGTAGCGTGTAAAGCCCGCTTAAGACGTAAAACTGCTGGAGGAGAAAATGACTTTCTCTGACTGTATGGTGGTGCTGAACTGGGTAGCGGTGACACAAGTGAAGTTATTGGAGGCAAGAACAAGTGAGGCTGCAGAAGTAAATAGATTGTGTATAGAAATGTTCTGTATTCATGAAGAAACAGAAAAAGCATGTGAGAAATTATGTTCCCACTATATTGTATATATAGTTTCCATTGAGTGGTTGTGCAGTAAATTAACATTTTTAAAGAAATGGTGGTCTTACTCAATGACTTGGTTAACATCTGGTCCCGGATGGGAAACGTCAACGGCATCAGCCATCATGCAGCCAGCAATGGCATACCACCTTCTTAGCCAAATTCCACACACCAAGCCAGGACTCCCTCTTTCATGTAGCGTGCCTGGATGCAAGAGAAGTGGATCTTGCCCATGACTACTGCCCCTCGCCACGCTACATAGATGTAGCAGAGCTAAGACTTGTGCTCTGTGTAAACCACACACGCACACTTCTAACTGGCAGCTTCCAGTGTGCAGCCTGCATTGTCATCAAGTTGCCAATCACAGGTGGGGACGAGGTTATCCAGATTGTATGCAAAATGTGGCACTCACTGAGTTTTGTATAGACTTATTTACAAGATAGGATCCTACATAGGGACCTACTTATCAGATTGCCATGCTTTATCATCATTAGGGGTTACACACACGCACAGATTTGCCTGACATGTTGTCAGACAGTGATAACCTCCAGCTGAAAAGCACTCATTGTATTGAAATTACAGCACACAGCTTAATAAGTGACACATCACTGTAATCAGGCTCTCTGCTCTCATATTATGCTTCTCTCAGATTAAGGCCGGCGTCACACTTGCGATTGGAAAATCGGACCGATTCTCATGCTAGAAAGTAGCATGAGCTCTGTCCGAGTGTTGATCCGTGTGCAATGCAACTGCAATGTGATTCTGTGATTTTTCTCTAGATTGTAGTCCGTGTGCAATCCATGTGTGATCCGTATGTGATCCGTTTTTATTCTCAGCAGCTATGTCATCTGCCATTCAGCTCTGCTACATGGCCGCTGACAGACAGATAGCAGACACAGAATGAACTCTGATGAACTTCACCCGACTTCATTGTCATCCTGCCGCTCTGTCTGTGTGTCGTGGCCTGATTTTTGGTCACCGGTGAAGGTCTCACCGGTGACGCAAATCCCCTGAGTGACTGAAGTGATCTGCGTGATCAGCAGTGCCGTCACTGAGGTTACCCGCGGCCACAGATCTCAGGTGGAGGACTCCAGCTGGCCGCGGGTAACCTCCATCTGAGATCTGTGACCGCGGGTAACCTGAGTGACGTCATCGCTGATAGCATGACTCACTTCAGTTGCTCTGTGGAGCTCACAGAGAGCGGTCGTGGTCTGTGGCCGCTCTCTGTCAGCTTTCGATGTAGCAGATCTGAAAGCGTCATGGGACCTCTGTGGATTACATCGGACCTGGAGGGGTATTTGGGGACTTTAATAAAGGGGTGAAAGCGGGGGTTTTTATTGTCATTTATTTCAAATAAAGGATTTTTGGGTGTATGTGTTTATTTTCTTTACCTTACAGGTTAATCATGGAAGGTATCTCGGGGAGATGCCTGCCATGATTAACCTAGGACTTAGTGGCAGCTATTGGCTGCTGCCATTAACTCCTTATTACCTCGATTGCCACCGCACCAGGGCAAGTCAGGATGAGCCGGGTACAGTCCCGGGACTGTCGCATCTAATGGATGCGGCAATTCCGGGCGGCTGCGGGTTGATATTTTTAGGGTGGGGTCTCCCCATAACATGGGGCTCCCCATCCTGACAATACCAGCCTCCAGCCGTGTGGCTTTACCATGGCTGGTATGAAAATTGGGGGGACCGCACGCCGTTTTTTTTTTTAATTATTTATTTATTTATTTTACTGAACGATATAGACCCGCACACCGGCAGCTGTGATTGATTGCAGTGAGACAGCTGTCACTCAACGTGGGGGAGTGTCTGACTGCAACCAATCATAGGCACCGGTGGGCGGGGAAAACAGTGAAAACGTGATGGAATAATGAGCGGCCGGCTTTTTCAAAAGAGGAAAAGCCGGCGGAGCTTTGTGACAGCTGTGCAGCGCTGTGCTGGTGATCGTGGATTAGTGAGTATGAGAGAGGGGGTCGGAGAGACCAACAGAGAGAGAATAGAGACCGAGAGGGAGAGACCGACTGACAGAGATACAGATTGACCAATATCGACAGACCTCACTCATTTCCAGTCTTCTCTGCAACATGCGATAAATGTATTTAGAAAAACGCATGTCACTAGGATGGTGTGTATGCCGTCCGTGTGACATCCGTTTTTTTCACGCACCCATAGACTTACATTTGAGTGACTCGTGCGAGAAACTCTAGCATGCTGTGATTTTTTCCTCAATCCAATTTGAGCTGAGAAAAAAAGAGCAGATCGGAGCTGTCTCATTGATTAACATTGGTCCGAGTGCAATGCGAGATTTTCTCGCATTGCACTCGTACGAGTTAATTGCAAGTGTGACGCCGGCCTAAATTGCAATAACCTGCTAACAGATTCCTTTTAACTGCCAGTCTCTATCATAGTTATTCTCCAATCTGTAGGGACCATAGTTCAGGGAAGATAGCTAGCTGTGTCTCCAGACTGAGATGAGGGATTAGAGAAAATCTTAGAAACATACAGTATCACAGATCCAACCAAGGTACTCATCTCCTGAGTCTCCTCATTCCCATCCCGACGTGTTCCCCCCCATCCGGGATACTACAGGGGTTCATCAGGGAATCACAAATTGCAGGTGTAGAAGAAAAGCTACAACGAGCCTTCTGCATATAAGGCCGCATATGTACAATGGATCGCATATGTAAATAAGGGATTAGCCAAGCTTTCAGGAAAAATACAATTATTATTAGTTCTCTTTATACGTACCTTATGATTTTTATTACATATAATTACTACAGTAGATACAATGTAACATTAATTTCAGGAGTACCTGGCACCAGGTAAAAAGTAGCCAGTTTTTTCTATTTTATTCTTGCACTTCCCATGATAATTCTTTTTTATTTTATTTTTTTAAAATCCGCCATAAACTTTCTGTGGAACTTTATATTTGGCTCCAATTTTTAAGGTCTTTAGCAAAGGGCCGTTGCTCATAGGGTAATAATGCAAAGCAGTCTAAAGACATGACCTCAGAGAACTTTGTGACTCACACCTTGGTAAGACCATGTAAATTAAAGGACCATATCTTTAAGGCCTAAGACACACGGCATGAAAATCGTAGCGAGTGGAATGCGATAAAACATCGCATTCCACTCGGACCAATATTAGCCTGTGTGTCAGCACCCATGAGCGATTATTTTCTCAGCCCTAATCAGACCGAGAATACAGTCGCAGCATACTGCAGGTGCAATACGATCCTTGTTTCTCTCTCACCCATTCAAGTTTATGGGGCGAGAGAAAAATCGCACTGCACTCGCAGTATACCGAGAGTGCAGGGCGAGAATGGCAATAGCCGGCAACGGAGGAGAGAGGGAGATAAATCCGTCCTTCCCCTCCTCAGCGCTGGTCCGCCCCTCATCAGTGCCAGACCGACCCCTGCAGCTGAGGTCCGATCGCAAGATCGGCCCTCAGTCGCAGTGACACTCGCATGACACTCGGCTCCTGCTGTGCTGCCAGCGCGAGCCGAGTGTTATGCGAGGATCGCATTAGTCCCCTGTGTGGCCCCGGCCTAAGTAGGATAAACGCACTTATTTAATAGGTAATGTGAATTGATAATTTTTTACTTACAGAACACAGGTATATTGACTTGCACATACAGTAAAAACCAGAAGTTTCCATCCACTCTCTATAAAGACACATCTGCATGTTTTTCTCACTCTTTAATATGAAATCGGAATAAACCTTTCGGGTTTTAGGTGAATTAGGAAACAAAATTATTTATATTTGCAAATGAGAGAAAGAGAGAGAGAGGAGAGAGAATGTTTTAAGGCATTTTTATTACTTTCTGCAAAGTCAAAAGTTTCCATCCATTTCATTAGTATTTGGTAGCATTGCCCTTAAACTGTATGACTTGGGTCAAATGTTTTGGATATCTTTCCACAAGCTTCTCACAATAGTTGGTAGGAATTTGGGCCCATTCCTCCTGAAAATTAAAGTGTGAAAACAAAAAAAATCATTTTTTCCAATAAAATATTCTTTTAGCACCAAATTTATAATTTACACTATGGGTGATATGAGAAAATTGACCCCATAATTTGCTATGAATTTTCTCCTGAACACAGTAATATATGTTGTCAAAAACTAATGTTTGGGCACATGCAAAACTCGGAAACCAAAGATTGCTACTTAATTTTTGGAATGCAAATTTGGACACTTTGTTAAATTTGCAGAGCCCCTGAGGTGCCAAAATGCAGAAAAACCCCAAGAGTGACCCCAGTGTACAAATTGCACTTCTCAGTGGATTCATCTACATTTACAGTGACTATTTTGTAACATCCATGCTATGCTATGCCTTTTATTGGGGGGGGGGGAGTTGCAAATATTCCTCAACTGAGAATCAGCAAAAACACTAGTGCATGCCCTCATCATCTCCCGCCTCAACTACTGCAACCTACTGCTCTGTGGCTTCCCTTCCAAGACTCTTGCACCCCTCCAATCTAACCTAAACTCTGTGGCCCGATTAATGCACCTCTCCCCTCACTATTCCCCAGCCTCTGCTCTCTGCCAATTCCTCCACTGGCTTCCCATTATCCAAAGACTTCAGTTCAAAACACTAACTATGACATACAAAGCCATCCACAACCTGTCTTCTCCATACATCTGTGACCTAGTCTCCCGGTACATATCTGCACTCAACCTCAGATCCTCATAAGACCTTCTTATCTACTCCTCTCTTTCTGTATCTCCTCTTCCCCCAATCGCATACAAGATTTCTCCCGTACCTCCCCTATACTCTGGAATGCTCTACCCCAGCATATCAGACTTTTATCTACCGTGTAAACCTTCAAAAGGAACCTGAAGACCTACCTCTTCCACCTCATCCGACAAGCCTACAGCCCACAATAACCCTCAGTCCAGTACACCACTATGCAACCAGCTCTGTCCTTACCTACTGTACCCTCACCCATCCCCTGTAGACTGTGAGCCCTTGTCACGCTCCCCGGGTCCCCTGTCCAGCTCCCCGGCTCCCCTGCCACGCTCCCCGGCTTCCCTGGCTCGCTCCCCGGCTCCTCTGTCCGGCGTCCCCCGCTCCACAGCCTCCAGGCCTCTTCACCTATGATCCCCAGGCGTCCCGGTTCCCGCTCCCAGCGTCCGCCGGCAGCTTCGCTCCAGCCCGGCTCCCCTGCCTCCTGTTCGCCGCTCCCTGCCCTGGCTTCTGGCACCCGGGCCTCGCGCATGCGCATTAGGGCGCGCGCGCGGTCATTGACTCTTTCTTAAAGGGCCAGCGTCCATAGACAGGATATTGAACACACAGGTACAGGGTATAAAGGGGTTTAATGTCCAAGTGGGCGGGGCCTGTTCTTCGTGTTTCCTAAGCTAGGAGTCAGGTCTCCTTGTGTCTCTATGCCATACTTACCTATCTCTCTTCTAGAGCCGCTCCTGTCTCGCCATCCGGTCCTGCCGATTCCCGAACCCCGAACGCTGACTATCTGCCATCTCGTCAGTCCGTACCATCTCTGATCCCTGTGGTGACCCGTCCTCTCGCTCCATCGGTTCCGGACTCTGCCTGACAACATCTCGGCCTCCGAACCTGAGCTCCGTCACCCGGACTACCATCAGTGATTCCGTGGTCCCAGGGACTTCTCCATTCCACTCTTTTGCACGGACTGTCCTGCTACCCGTAGTGCTCCGGCTACCGGACCCCTTGCCTTCAGTAAGGTGTTCGGCCCAGTGGATCCACCTCCTGGGTCCGCCCGTCCACCTGGCCCTAACAGCCCTCAAGGACAGGGTCCTCTCTCCTCCTGTACCTCTCTGTGCCTTATATTGTTCATGATTGTTGCAATTCTTTTTTACGTATATTTTTTTCACTTGTAAAACGCCATGGAATAAATGGCGCTATATTAATAATAATAATAATAATAATAATATTCCAGCCTAGTGCCCAAACATTGTGGCCAGCTTGTGCTTATGGAGACACATACCTTGTAAATTATTAATTCGACTCTCCCAAGCATCACATCTTCCTATAACAGGTATGCCTAGATTCAGCGACTTAGTGCCTGTATGGCACTGCCTATACCTCATATAGCAAAAAGCTTCTGGTTGGTTATCTTTAAAGCAAACCTTATATGTGGGATAGAATGTAAAGTAGTCAGTGTATAGCTTGTATTACAGTGTAAATGTGGTGCCTTCTAACTAATTCAACACACAGCCATTAATGTCTAAACCACTGGCATCAAAAGTGAGTACACCCCTAACTGAAAAGGGCCAAATTGTGCACAAAATGTAAATATTTTGTGTGGCCACTATTATTTTCAAGCACTGCCTTAACGCTCTTGGGTGAAGAATTCACTAGAACTTCACAGGAGCCTCTTCAGTGAGACCAGACGGCTCTGATGAGAGTTGTACTTTACTGCTCTTCACAGATGCCGAAGATGCATTCAGGGATCTTTGACTATGTCTAAACTTTGTGGGAATATTTTTGATAATAAATTGGTGAACGAGGAATAGTGTCAGAGAGTCTTTATTCAAATAAACGTTTTCTTCCTGTGTGTGTTTTCTTTAATTATTGGGTTAGTAATGGGTGTGACAGATATATAATTAGTGCCTTGCATGTGTCGCGTAATGTACTTGTTAATAAATGGAAAAAAAATGACATGGGCTCCTCTCTATTTTTGATAACCAGCCAAGATAAAGCAGGCAGCTGCATGCTGGAATAATCAGGCTGAGAAGGCCCATGGTTATTTGGCCCTTCCCAGCCTAAATAAAAAAGCCTGCAGCTTGCCCCAGGATCATATATCCATTACATGCGCCAATTCTGGCACTTTGCCCAGCTCTTCCCGATTGCTCTGGTGTGGTGGTACTTTTTGTGATATACTGTACAGTATGTATAGTTAAAGAGTCAGATATTTCTTGCACATACATTATATGTACAGGTTTTGTGTCGTTCTAAAACTGGGCTATTCGTGTTTCACACTTTCTGAATATGCCGTACCCCATACCTGTGCTTCTGAAACTTACTGTTGAGGCGTCCCTACACTTGTCACTAAGCAAGACTTAGGGGTACTTTACACGCTGCGACATCCCTAGCATTGGCTAGCGATGTCCAGCGCGATAGTACCCGTCCCTGTCGCACATGTGATATGTGTTGATGGCTGCCGTAGCGAACATTATCGCTACGGCAGCGTCACACGCACATACCTGGCCGGCGACGTCACTGCCAAACAATCCCTCCTTCAAGGGGGAGGTGCATTCGGCGTCACAGCAACGTCACCGCGATGTCACTAATCGGCCGGCCAATAGAAGCGGAGGGGCGGAGATGAGTGGGACATAACATCCCGCCCACCTTCTCCCTTTCGCATTGCCGTCGGGACGCAGGTAAGGATATGTTTGTCTCTCCTGGGGGTTTACACACAGCGATGTGTGGAGCTGCAGGAGCGACAAACAACATCTTACCTGCGGTCGATCCGACATTATGGAAATGAACGACGCTACACAGATCAGCGAAATTGTACGCTTCTGTGCTCGTTCATTGTTCCATCTAGGATTTACACATTGCGATGTCGCTACCGGCGCCGGATGTGCGTCACTAATGACGTGACCCCGACGATATAGTGGTAGCGATGTCGCAACGTGTAAAGTACCCCTTATTATGGCTGCACCAATCTCTGATTTAGTAACATCATTGATTCCCTTTCTGCCTCTTGTAATGTTCTAATGGTTTCTAGATACAAATTTTAGGATAAATTAAACTAGTTGTCTATTACTTGATAACCTCATATTCATTTATTCATTGGTCCAGAAAGATAAAAAAAACAACACATTGATACTCACTTTAAAAACTGGTGCTGCTCCTCCGTATTCTGCACTGCATGACCCATCAGTTTCTGTGATGAACATTCAGAGGGAGCGTCATGTGTTGCTGCAGTGTTTATTCTGCTCAGACAAATGATAACGCTGCAGCCAATCAGCCATTAAAGTGTTCAGGTTACACATGACACCCCTGACAGATACATATCTTAGTAGACCTGTGGAGAAAACAACACTTAGTAGACATGAGAGATCCATTTTTTTCACCTCCCTCACCCTAATATTAAAAGATTGTCCAGTAGTGAAAAAATCCTTTTAGGCTTTGTGCCTATAATGAGTTTTTGGTGAGTTTTTGATGCTGCGTCTTAGCCCACATGCACACATTGAGTATTTGGTGAGTTTTTTTTACCTTAGTATTTGAAAGCCAAAGACAGGAGTGGGTGATAAATACAGAAGTGGTGCCCGTGTTTCTATTATACTTTTCCTCTGATTGTTACACTCCTGGTTTTGGACTGCAAATACTGAGGTAAAACACTCACCAAATACGCAATATGTGCTCGTGGCCTTACAGTGACAGCAAAGTGCACGGGATTTAGGCCACGTGTACACCTTGAGTATTTGGTGAGGTTTTTACCTCAGTATTTGTAAGACAAAACCAGGAGTGGAACAATCAGAGGAAAAGTATAATACAAACACACTTCTCCACTTCTTGATTTATTACCCACTCCTGGTTTTCTCTTGCAAACACACAGGTAAAAAACTTACCAAATACTCAACATGTGCACATGGCCTTAAAAATACATGTCTCCACTTCTGTATTTATTAAACACTCCTGGTTTTGGTCACAAATACTGAGGTAAAAAACTCACCAAAACTCAATGTGTGCTCGTGGCCTTACAGTTCCAGCAAATTGGACGGGATTTAGGCCCCGTGTACACGTTAACTGTTTGGTGACCTTTTTACCTCAGTATTTGTAAGACAAAACCAAGCGTGGAACAAGCAAAGGTAAAGTATAATAGAAACACGGGTGCCACTTCTGTATTTATTACCCCCTCCTAGTTTTGTCTTGCAAACACTGAGGTAAAAAAACTCTCCAAATACTCAATGTGTGCACGAGGTCTTAAAGAAATATCATCCCCACTTTGCGTTTTCTAATGTTGCATTATCTGACCTGCGGTGCGTGTTTAAAATATGCAACATGTCACCTTCTCTTGCGGGTACGCCGAGTTTTATGTGCAGATTTTCCACATAGATTCCCCCTGTTGGATGCAGAAAATTCAGAAGTAAAAAAACATGCATTTTTAATGCGGTTCTGCTGAAAAACGCACTTATAATGCATTTAATCCGCACATGACTGCATCTATAAAGTTTTGTCAAAGCCAAATACCAGGAAGTATCAAAAACAAAGCAGCTTTAGTTAAAGCATGACATAACAAAGAGAGACAAAAACTGCAGCCTCAAAAACGGGATAAAAACGCATGTAAAAAAAACGCACTTGAAAAATGCAACTTACTTAATTAACCTGATAGCTACAGAAGTGGTGCGGAAATTCTGCAACATGAAAACCTCACCAATACTCATCTTGGGAATGTGTGCCCTCAATAAGGTTTGGCTCTGCAAATTTTTACAGTTCTAGCAAAGTGGATGGGTTTATATAAATCTCCTGCCCATTGCGCTACTTTTTAGGTCTCCTTTACACATCCGTGTCTCTGGTACATATAATGTCCGTTTTTCTGTATTTATCGAAGACACGGACACAAATAGACCCATTAAAATCAATGGGCTTGCACAAGTCCATGTTTTGACATGAATTGTGTGTCTGTGTGCTCCACACAGCGACATGTCCATTTTCTGGTGGCAGCATAGATGTCACATGGACCGCAGAATGATGTGATCCGTTTGACATCAGAGTGACATGTACCGGAGGAAACATATATCACTGAGAAACAAATGTATTTTTATACTTACCTACCTCCAGCGCTGCTGTCACACTTGCTTCCGGGCCCGCTCATTGTGCTCATGAATATTTACTGCAACAACAATGAACTTGGAAGCAAATGTGACAGCAGTGCTGTGGACAGGTAAGTATACAAGTTTCTGCTGTCCGTGAGCTATCTGGATGCCACACGGACAGCACAGGGAATACACACACACACACACAGACAGACACACGGACAGACATACGTTTCTACACCACGGACCATGTAAAATATTCATTTTTTGCACAGACATGCGAAGGGAGAGTGAACTGAACTGTGGTGCAGGTTTCAAAACCACAACATATTATTTTGTCTTGCAGGTACACTAAGGGCTCCTTTGCACACTACGACATCGCAGCTGCGATGTCGGTGGGGTCAAATCGAAAGTGACGCACATCCGGCCTTGCTGTCGATATCGTAGTGTGTAAATCATTTTTTATACGATTAACGAGCGCAAAAGCGTCGTAATCGTATCATCGGTGTAGTGTCCGACATTTTCATAATTGCGCTGCAGCGACGGTACGATGTTGTTCCTCGTTCCTGCGGCAGCACACATCGCTGTGTGAGAAGCCGCAGGAGCGAGGAACATCAGCTTACCTGCGTCACTGCGGCTCACACCGGCAATGCGGAAGGACGGAGGTGGGCGGGATGTTTACGTCCCGCTCATCTCCGCCCCTCCGCTTCTATTGGCCGCCTGCCGTGTGACATCGCTGTGATGCCACACGACCCACCCCCTTAGGAAGGAGGCGGGTCGCCAGCCAGGGCTAAGTCGCAGGGCAGGTAAGTCCATGTGAAGCTGCCATAGCGATAATGTTCGCTACGGCAGCTATCACAAGATATCGCAGCTGCGACGGGGGCGGGGACTATCGCACTCGGCATCGCAGCATCAGCTTGCGATGTCGTAGTGTGCAAAGTACCCCTAAGTTTTATATGCAGATTTTCCCCATTGACTTGCATTTGATAAAGAAAAAACACAGTTACAAAACGCACATGGGTGTTAAGTGCGGCCCTGCTGCGGAAGTGCATTAAAAACTCATGTCAGGGACCCCCAGAGCATTTCGCTCAGGGTGCTATATGTATATATATATACACACAGTATATATATATATATATATATGTATATATATATATATATATATACAGTGGAACCTCGGTTTACGAGTAACCCGGTTTGCCAGCATTTCGCTATACGAGCAAAGCTTGCTGTAAATTTGTAACTCACTTTACGAGCAAGCTTTGCTGTACGAGCAAATACTCACCGCACACACGTCCGGTTCCATACTTTCACCGCGCTCTGACCCGCTCTTGCAGTCCGCATAAGCACACACAAACACACAAGCACGAACGCACACACATATTATTCTCACCTTACCTTACGTTCATTCGCCGACCTCATGATTCTTGTAGTTTGCTGGTACAGGATGTGTATCAGTAACCATCGCTACGATGGAGGAACTTCTGCTGTCAGCCGCTACTCAAAGGCAGTGCGCTGGCCAATCAGAGGCTCCTGCCTTTGACGTCAGCACTCTGGCAGCGGAAGTTCTTCCATCGTCACAATGGTTACCCGATATATATCCTGTACCGGCGAACTACAAGACTCATGAGACCGGCGATGGAACAGAAGGTAAGGTGAGCATAATATGTGTGTGTGCGTGTTTATGTGTATTGTATATATATATATATATATATATATATATATATATAAAATAAAAAAAAATTTACATGGTTTGTCCCCATTTTCTTCACCCCCTTTAAAAAAAACTTGCTATCAACATGGTTTAGAAGTTTCTCACCTAGTCTGAGCAAGTAATCTTTAATTTGATTGCCTGGTTGTAGTTTTGGTGGGAAGGATTTTCCTTTAAAAAGGGGCCAGTTCACGCGATCCTCGCACTCGTTTGAAGAAGCAGCAGCCCACCCTTTTTGTGTTAAATTGTCGTGGCGTTTTTTAAGCATGGCATAGTCCCCCAGCTCATGCTGAGTAGACTTGGTTCATTTTATTATTTTTTGGGTGAATTATAAGAATAATAATAATAATTTTATTAATTTATATAGCGCTATTAATTCCACAGCGCTTTACATACATTTGCAACTATCAAGTATATTACTCAAAAAACATACTGATAGGTAATTTAGCTTGTGAGCCCCAATGGGGACAGTGTGGCTGATGTATGTAAAGCGCTGTGGAATTAGCTAATTATTATTATTTATTTAATATATATGGTTTTATTATTTGATTGATGTAACCCTTTAATAAACATCGCGGCCTATTTTATTTATATAACTTTGTGGTGTCCTTTCAATAATTTTAGCAATAGGCATTATGCTACAATGTAATCCGCACCAAAGTATATCAATGAAGTTTTATCAACGCCAAATACTTGGAAGTATCAAAAAGAAAGCAACTTTGTTTAAAACGTGACAAACCAACAAGAAAAGAAAAACCGCAGTATCAAAAACGGGAGAAAAATGCATGCAAAAATGAATGTAAACAAAACGCAAGTTACCTAATTTACATAATAAAAATTCTGTATCATCAAAAACTCTCCAACAGATTATCATGGGATCGTAGCTTTAAGGATACAAACTACGGTGAGGACCATGATTGATGGTGGAGCTTAAGCATCAACATGCTCGGGAAGGAAAGGTCCTAGTAAAGAAAGATAGGCTGTTGAATTCAGTATATTATTACAGTATTATGATATGGTCCTAGAAGTAAGAGATTGGCTGATAGTTTACTGTATGGTCAAATCAGATACAATTAGCATTGTATGATATGTTGAGACTTAAAGGGGTATTCCCATCTCCAAGATCCTATCCCAATATGTAGTAGGTGTAATAATAAGTATATTAGCAAATACCTCCAATTAGAAATGTATAGTTCTCCTGATTAGCTATGTCTCTTACCTCATGTGCAGGGCATTGCAGCTTAGGTATCCATGGTTACCTCCACTCATATAGTTGCTTGTGGTCGTAACCATGGATACATAAGCTGCAATGCTCTGCACATGAGGTATGGGGAAAATTGGAGTTATTCGGTAATATTCTCATTATTACACTTACTACATGTTGGGATAGGATCTTGAAGATGTGAATACCTCTTTAGAGGATTATTGTTGATAAATGTAGCAGAATTCAGTTGATGTAGGATATCGGGTCATCATTAAAGATTAATAGAAGTTCATAAACATAGAAACTGAATGTACATGGTTTTCTATGATGTTATTGTGGTTATTGCTTCATTTCTTATATACTTTGCTGTGTCTATTGGTTTCCCATGTGGCAGTGTTTGTGTATACATGATTTAGGAGAATCCTGGGATGACAGGGACTGATGTGAGGGATTACTTGCACGTACTGTGGCATATGTTAGACATTTATTGCTTTGTCTACTATAATTGTACTGTTACTGGGTTAGCTGTTATGGCCGCCCTGACCATGAATTAATACAAGATATACGCAGCACATTTCAGTACAAAGTCATAATTTATTCTATTCGGTATAAAAAGTCATAGTTCTGTATTAAAAATGTCTTCTCCCAGGAGAAGAAATATATTATTTGACATCATAAATAAGATTATAGCATATATACAATTGTCAGCAAACTCAGAAGAAGGCTCCGGCCTAGTGCTATTTGTATCATCAGTGCTTTGGAAACTGAAGCTGGTCTTGAACTACGAACAGGAATTACAGTACCAGAAAATACTGAGGTATTTCTTCTTTGCTTTCGTTGAAAAAGCTGAAATCTTAGGCATCCGAAGGCAGGACGAAGCTTGCAGAATAAATAAAGGACGTACATTTCTTCTTTACGTTTTACAGGCAGCAGCCTCTCTTGCACTATACGCAGTACAACAAGTTCAGGAATGGAAAAAAATACTGTCGAATCCCCATTAAACGGAGATTATAAATACAATTTAGACGTAAAAAAAACAAAAAACTAAAAAAAGGCAATTGTGACCTGTCTTTTTCTGATTTCCTCAGTGGTCAGGACTTGTGTCCAAAATCACGACAAGTCATGTCAGTTTGCATGTTCATTGTGGTTTCACCAGTTCGTCTCGCCCCGTCACGCCGATTCGGCAGTGATGGCTTAAAAGAAAATAAAATAGGAAAAATAAAAAATTATTGCACTTAAGGGTAACACATTTAGTCCATGTGCTTTCAGTCCAGTTGGGTTGGTGCCTCAGCAGCTTGGCGATGTAGTGATTGGACTTTTTAGGTAACTTAGAGAACTCGTTGCTGAGTGGACGGGGATGGAAACTGGGAAATTGAAGACAGTAGTGGTAGATGTCCCCCTGTCCAAAACCGATATCGAGGGGCTACCAACTTCTGCCGAGCAAGATGGGGCGAGTACTTGAGACTCAAACTGAAGAAGCTGTCCCATGAAACTGAAATTAGGGGAAATGATGCTCCTTCTCTGCTTGACAAACTCAAAAGCCTCATCCAGCTTAACCCGGTTAGTCCTCATTAGATAGGCCAAGCAGATGGTAGCTGATCGAGAAATACCGGCCTGACAGTGGACAAACACTCTTCCTCCTTTATTTTTTATAGAGTCTGAAAACAAACAAAAACGAAAGGTTAATATAAGCATCCAACAATATAATACATAAGAAACAGTAACGGAAGTCTACAGTGCACTGGCTAGATATAGGAGAATATGCCCAGTAGGGACTTTACCAGCACTGAACACAAAAGGGGATAATCCCAGTGACTATGGTATTCATATGGTCAGCTTGTCCCCATATAAACAATGGGATCTGTAGCCTAGCAAATCATCTACAACTAATCATTCCTGACTGCTCAGATAAAATGATAGATCCTGTTCACATAGAATATTATGAAATATTTACCTATGAAATCAATGGCCTCATTGAACCAGGAGCTGATGTCTGCTTTGTGACTGTCTTCCACAGGAATGCTCTTGTATTGGAAGTGTCCCTCAAAGTGGTTGGGGCAGTTGGCAGAAACATTGATCAGGGCTGTGATGCCAAGGGTATCCAGCATGTCCTTTCTGGAGGCATGATAGGCACTGCCCAAGTACAAAAAGGGCAAAATTTCCACTGGTCCACCCTGGAAAGTAGCAAGAAAAGAGAAGAAATGGTCATTCATTGCACTGGTAAACACTAATATTATATACATATATATATATATATATATATATATATATATATATATATATATATATATATATAGGCATGATCAGCCATGGTACTGCTTACATATGAATATAAGTACAAATTTAAGGGACATAACATATACCAACCTGATCATATAGTGGGGTGCCACAGGGGGTACAGTTGGAGTCGGCACTGCCTGGCACACTGCTGGCACTCAAGGGCAGGCTCAGTCCCACTGGAGGAGAACATTTGTTGCAGAATTCTGGACACTCAGAAGAAAATGCTTCATAGCCACCTGAGAAAGAGAATGGATATCATGAGATCACACGGCACTACAAAGGGTTAAAGTGACAGGATCTTTGTCAATGAAGAGGTTTTTGGAGGGAAAGATCAATGTACCTTTAAGAAAGAAGATCCTGCTGCCCCGGGGGTCTCTGCACAGGGCAGTCACTGCCAGCATCATGGTGCTGTCCTTGCGGAGGGGCTCCAGCTCACAGGTCCGCTCATCCAGCAGCACCACCGCCTCGTACAGGCCGGCGATCAGCCGGCAGCGCTGCTCCTCATTGGGGATGATGTGCTCCAAGCCCATGCTGCCCTTAGCCCTCCGCTTCACGATCGTGCTGAAACGAACATTGCTGGAGCCCAGAATGTGAGACGAGCTGAAGGAGAAGAACGATCGGCAGTCCAGGACCAGGCACTTGTGCGCCCGATCTGCCAGGAGGGCTTTCAATGTGCTGCAATCCATGGCACAAATCTCCATATTGACCATAGCTCTTCTTAGTCCGTGCTTCTTCAGACAGTCGCCTTGTGGCTACCTTGTCTGAAAGTTACAATAAATAGGGATAGAGTCCAGGTAGGGATCAGCCAGCCGTGTCGTGGGTTGCTTTAGCCTTGTGCTTGGCTGGCTGGCTGACTGGCTGGCTTATGCAGTGAGCTCACACCGTATATATACAGAGCGGGGGGCTGGCTTTTTGTGAATGGGATGGGTCGTGTTCAGAATGAAGCCGCTCTGGTGACGTCAGTCTACACAGAGATCGCTGCTTCCTGCTCCGTGCACTGGCGGCAGGGAACGGCAGGGGGCGCGCTGACTCTGACCAGCCGCAGCGCACGGAGGCGGCTGTGCTGAGGAGGGTGGTGGGAGCTTATGTAATGAGCAGGGCAGTGTGCTCATGGTGGGATCTCAGGGGATGACTGAGGTACAAAGGGGGACGGGGATTAGTATGACATAAGGAGACTGGTGTAGATGAGGTCTAGTGTATGGTGCGAGAAGCCAATGCTAAGGTTAATCAAAGGGGGGAGAGGTTTGGGTTCCCTGTTTTAGCCAGTGGAATAAAGACTGATCGCTCTCAGAAACAAAAACAAAGTTGTTAGCCATTAAAATGTAACAATTCATTATATCAATAGTATAATTTTATTTATCTTACTGAGGGCAGCCAAACTTTAAGGTTTATGTGAAAGGTCAAGTTAGTAGTTCTGCTATAGGTTATATTTATTATGGTGCTTCTAGGGTTGATGTGAGGTAGAAGAGATGCTGGGTCATATATGGAGGCAATGGTGCTATAAGGGTTAATATGTAGGAGACATGCGGTGGTATCTCCACAGGCAGTGGTGCTATAAGGGTTAATGTGTGGTAGAAGAGATGCTGGGTCATCTGTGGAGGCAATGGTGCTATAAGGGTTAATGTGTGGTAGAAGAGATGCTGGGTCATCTGTGGAGACAATGGTGCTATAAGGGTTAATGTGTGGTAGAAGAGATGCTGGGTCATCTGTGGAGGCAATGGTGCTATAAGGGTTAATGTGTGGTAGAAGAGATGCTGGGTCATCTGTGGAGGCAATGGTGCTATAAGGGTTAATGTGTGGTAGAAGAGATGCTGGGTCATCTGTGGAGGCAATGGTGCTATAAGAGTTAATGTGTGGTAGAAGAGATGCTGGGTCATATGTGGAGGCAATGGTGCTATAAGGGTTAATGTGTGGTAGAAGAGATGCTGGGTCATCTGTGGAGGCAATGGTGCTATAAGGGTTAATGTGTAGGAGACATGCGGTGGTATCTCCACAGGCAGTTGTGCTATAAGGGTTAATGTGTGGTAGAAGAGATGCTGGGTCATATGTGGAGGCAATGGTGCTATAAGGGTTAATGTGTAGGAGACATGCGGTGGTATCTCCACAGGCAATGGTGCTATAAGGGTTAATGTGTGGTAGAAGAGATGCTGGGTCATATGTGAAGGCAATGGTGCTATAAGGGTTAATGTGTGGTAGAAGAGATGCTGGGTCATCTGTGGAGGCAGTTGTGCTATAAGGGTTAATGTGTGGTAGAAGAGAAGCTGGGTCATATGTGGAGGCAATGGTGCTATAAGGGTTAATGTGTGGTAGAAGAGATGCTGGGTCATATGTGGAGGCAATGGTGCTATAAGGGTTAATGTGTGGTAGAAGAGAAGCTGGGTCATCTGTGGAGACAGTGGTGCTATAAGGGTTAATGTGTAGGAGACATGCAGTGGTATCTCCACAGGCAATGGTGCTAAAAGGGTTAATGTGTGGTAGAAGAGATGCTGGGTCATATGTGGAGGCAATGGTGCTATAAGGGTTAATGTGTGGTAGAAGAGATGCTGGGTCATCTGTGGAGGCAGTTGTGCTATAAGGGTTAATGTGTGGTAGAAGAGATGCTGGGTCATCTGTGGAGGCAATGGTGCTATAAGGGTTAATATGTGGTAGAAGAGATGCTGGGTCATCTGTGGAGGCAATGGTGCTATAAGGGTTAATGTGTGGTAGAAGAGATGCTGGATCATATGTGCAGACAATGGTGCTATAAGGGTTAATGTGTGGTAGAAGAGATGCTGGGTCATATGTGCAGACAATGGTGCTATAAGGGTTAATGTGTGGTAGAAGAGATGCTGGGTCATCTGTGGAGGCAATGGTGCTATAAGGGTTAATATGTAGGAGACATGCGGTGGAATCTCCACAGGCAGTGGAGCTATAAGGGTTAATTAAAGTATAGGAGACATGTGGGGTCATCTCCACAGTGCAGTTGGGGATGATGTGCTGTACTAAGTGCTCGTGTTTTGAGGGTTAATGCGTGGTTTGGGGCTAATGTAGGACTTTAGTGAGATCCCAAATGTAATGGGTTTGGGGCAGACCGTTGCCCAATCCTTTTTCTTATGGGATAGAAGCCAGATGGATTCCACAGCAAGTTATCTCCTCCTACATGTAAAATACAAACACACAGGGCAAGTGTAAGAACAAAAATGACACAATGGCTCAAAGTGAGCACAACATAACTGGCATCTTCTGCCCCATGCTGGTCCATGCCATGGCCGCCCCTGAGTGCGGCACACAGTGATATAGACTTCTAGTCTCCTCACTACTGAAATGTGTAATGAAGGCTTTGCCAGGAGTGATTCTCCTCTAAACACAGCACACTGGGGTGTTCCACATGTACTTTACAGTGACATCACACAGCTCCGGCTCTGCCCTCCGCCCAGCCCTGTGTGCTGCCAGAACAGTGACGTGCAGTCACACAGTGCCCGGCCCGGGGAGGAAGCACACTGCTGTAACCCGACCCGCCAGCACAAGGGCCCGTGGAGGAAGCACACTGCTGTAACCCGACCCGCCAGCACAAGGGCCCAAGGAGGAAGCACACTGCTGTAACCCGACCCGCCAGCACAAGGGCCCGGGGAGGAAGCACACTGCTGTAACCCGACCCGCCAGCACAAGGGCCCGGGGAGGAAGCACACTGCTGTAACCCGACCCGCCAGCACAAGGGCCCGGGGAGGAAGCACACTGCTGTAACCCGACCCGCCAGCACAAGGGCCCGGGGAGGAAGCACACTGCTGTAACCCGACCCGCCAGCACAAGGGCCCGGGGAGGAAGCACACTGCTGTAACCCGAACCCCCAGCACAAGGGCCCGGGGAGGAAGCACACTGCTGTAACCCGACCCGCCAGCACAAGGGCCCGGGGAGGAAGCACACTGCTGTAACCCGACCCGCCAGCACAAGGGCCCGTGGAGGAAGCACACTGCTGTAACCCGACCCGCCAGCACAAGGGCCCGGGGAGGAAGCACACTGCTGTAACCCGACCCGCCAGCACAAGGGCCCGGGGAGGAAGCACACTGCTGTAACCCGACCCGCCAGCACAAGGGCCCGGGGAGGAAGCACACTGCTGTAACCCGACCCGCCAGCACAAGGGCCCGTGGAGGAAGCACACTGCTGTAACCCGACCCGCCAGCACAAGGGCCCGGGGAGGAAGCACACTGCTGTAACCCGACCCGCCAGCACAAGGGCCCGTGGAGGAAGCACACTGCTGTAACCCGACCCGCCAGCACAAGGGCCCGGGGAGGAAGCACACTGCTGTAACCCGACCCGCCAGCACAAGGGCCCGGGGAGGAAGCACACTGCTGTAACCCGACCCGCCAGCACAAGGGCCCGGGGAGGAAGCACACTGCTGTAACCCGACCCGCCAGCACAAGGGCCCGGGGAGGAAGCACACTGCTGTAACCCGACCCGCCAGCACAAGGGCCCGGGGAGGAAGCACACTGCTGTAACCCGACCCGCCAGCACAAGGGCCCGGGGAGGAAGCACACTGCTGTAACCCGACCCGCCAGCACAAGGGCCCAGGGGAGGAAGCACACTGCTGTAACCCGACCCGCCAGCACAAGGGCCCGGGGAGGAAGCACACTGCTGTAACCCGACCCGCCAGCACAAGGGCCCGGGGAGGAAGCACACTGCTGTAACCCGACCCGCCAGCACAAGGGCCCAGGGGAGGAAGCACACTGCTGTAACCCGACCCGCCAGCACAAGGGCCCAGGGGAGGAAGCACACTGCTGTAACCCGACCCGCCAGCACAAGGGCCCGGGGAGGAAGCACACTGCTGTAACCCGACCCGCCAGCACAAGGGCCCAGGGGAGGAAGCACACTGCTGTAAGCCGACCCGCCAGCACAAGGGCCCAGGGGAGGCCCGCGCAGTGCAAGGAATAGGAGCACGCAATGTTCTCAATAGGATTCTATACAGAAATAATTAGATGCAGATTGCCACTTCTAATGTTTTCACTGAGTCTGAAGGGGACTAGTGTGAGGTAGTGTGTGAGCACTGCGCTACGAAGCTTAGTTTGGGCCTAATCCTCGCCAAAAATCACAAAGAATGACCACAAGGAATGATAGAGAAGGATAACATGGTGTCACATCAGCAGTGTCATCATCAAATGCATGAAATGTCATCTGATATTCAGATAAATCAATATATTAAGTATTCACCAATACTCCACACATGAGACCACTGCCATTATTGCCAGCTTTCTAGAAACCATGACAGAGAAGATAGTTATGGATTTTAAGATACGAAAATAAATATTTATTCCTTTATATAGTGCTATTAATTCCACAGCGCTTTACATACATTGGCAGCGCTGTCCCCATTGGGGCTCACAACCTAAAGTCCCTATAAGTATGTCTTGGAGTGAGGGAAAAAACCCACGCAAAGTCAGAGAGAACATACAGACTCCTTACAGATGTTATCCTCAGTGGGATTTGAACCCAGGACCCCAGCAAGTAAGTCTGCAGTGCTAACCACTGAGCCACAAATTCTATTGACTTTCAGGGACTCTGTCACCAATTTTTTGCTACCACATCTGAGAGCAGCATGGTATAGGGGCAGAAACCCTGATTCCAGCAATCTATCACTTATTGGGCTGCTTGTGGCAGTTTTGATAAAATCACCGTGTTATCAGCAGCAGAACCACCAGTTCTCTGAATAACCCCAACTACACTGATTGGCAGCTTTATGTCTACACTGTGCATAGGCAGAAAGCTGCCAATTACTATAAGGGTTAGACTTATACAGAACTCATAAATATAGAGGACTACCTGGAAGCAGGTTTACTAGTCCTCTACTGATAATCTCCTGCTAATAAAACAGTGATTTTATAAAGAATACAACAAGCAGCCCAGTAAGTTTATCCATTCCATCATTGGAATCAGGGTCTCTGCCTCCAAATCTTTGTGCATTCAGATTATGTGGGAAAAAATGTGGTGACTTTTAAGGTCCTTTTACACTAGCTAAACATGTGCCATTCATAAGAATGCAATGAAAGCAATGAAAACCTGGGCTCAATGTGAGCGAAGATCTATAAAATGTACAAATATGTTTCATAAATTGCGTAATATTTCTGAAACCGTTGCAGTTCTCAGAACAGGTGCCCACCATTATTTTGGACCATTGTCATTGTGCCATAAGTTTACATCTCCTAGTTCCTAAGCCTTCCTTCTCTATAATGGATGCATACTGCAACGAAATACAGATAGGGACTTTAGATTGTGAGCCCCAATGGGGACAGTGTTCCTGATGTACGTAAAGCGCTGCGGAATATGTTAGCGCTATATAAAAAAAAAGATTTAATTTGATACTGTTTCATGGTGTTTATTATTGTACACTTTTTTGTTTAGTAAATATTTATACAAAAACTTCAGACCCGTCATGTTGCTTTACACATGGAGAAATATTGATACATTTATAGGAAACAGAAAGAAAGGTCAATGACATGTTGATGTCCATATCTCAGCTGAATGGGTGATATAGGTTCATATCCTAAAAACATTGGGGGTTGAGGAGTATATGTGTTACCACAATCTAACCTGGCAAAATAAGTTATAACACCGATTGTATCAAAGATCAAAGGAAGAATATGTTCCCTGGTGTCCAGTGGCAGGGGCTTATCATAGTGACACATGAGCAGCAATAATATAAGAATATTTATTCACTTATATAGCGCTTTTAATTCCACAGCACTTTACATACATAGGCAACACTGTCCCCATTGGGGCTCACAATCTAGAGATCTAGAGATCAACATATGGTTTATTAATTTCTATACCATCTTACAGTATATAAACGCTTCCGCAGCTTGATGAGTATCAAAAGGTGTAGAAAATGTTCCAGTGTTGGTGAAAATCCTGATGGGGTAGAAAACAGGAGCTGTCTATGCCCATTTATCCCACCTCATTTTCCCACACCCCCTGTGATTAGGCGCAATGATCTCTGAAAAGGGCAGAGATCCAGGGCAGAGACCCCCATGTATTATAAGAAGAATAATGTGGGGGTGGAAAGCTTATCCTCAGTGGGGTTGTGGGCAGAGAAGTCTATTCAGGAGGCAGGAGAGTGGAACAAAACAGTTAAATTGACGCTACAATAGGGAAATAGCTCACCAGTAAATAATGGTTAACCATTAACCTGTCAAGAGCAAAGAACATCGCAGGCAGGAAAATTACTGACAACTTATTTTTTCTTACGATTCACCTGTTATGAATTCAGGATTTAGCTATAAATTGTATCCTCAATTCTGGGGGAAGTGACTATTAAAGAAGAGAAAGGGAATGGGCTGCGCACCTGTGTGTTCACTTTATTTCCTAGAATTGTAGTGACGACATACAGAAGCTAGAAGAAAGGCAGGTCAGGATTTGTGGCAGCAACGCAATAGTGTAAGGGACTGAAATAGCATATTCTGCCTCCTATGTGATATTCTATAGAGGATAGTGTGAGCAAAGAGGACATGGTGGTGGCAATCATTAGTAATTAAAGTAGCTACGCACCACATTTGCGGTCTCATCACATATCTATCTATCTATCTATCTATCTATCTATCTATCTATCTATCCATGTATCTATCTATCTATCTATCCATGTATCTATCTATCTATCCATGTATCTATCTATCTATCTATCCATGTATCTATCTATCTATCTATCTATCTATCATCTATCTATCATCTATCTATCTACCTATCTATCATGTATCATCTATCTATCTACCTATCTATCTATTCATCTATCTATCTATCTCTATCTTCTATCTATTATCTATCTAATCTATACACTTTCTATCTATTATCTATCTATCGATCTATCTCTCTATCTATCTCTCTGTCTATCTCTCTATCTATCTCTATCTATATATCCCTCTATCTATCTATCTATCCCTCTATCTATCTATCTCTCTATCTATCTATCTATCTATCTATCCCTCTATCTATCTATCTATCTATCTATCTATCCCTCTATCTATCTATCTATCTATCTATCAAATCAAATCAAATAGGCTTTATTGGCAGGACCAAAAAACTATTAGCATTGCCAAAGCAAAAAAAGAAGTGTGAAAGGGGAGTGGGTTAGGGTTGTGGGGATGGGGTGTTGGGGCCACAATTTAGGGAGTGATGGCCCATTTGGAGGTCTTTAGTACCCCTCATCTTATGACAAGTGGAGACATATTGGGTGGCGATCTCCACCATTGATTCTTCGTCCCCCAGTAGAATGCGGAGTTTCCTCTCCTCGTCCATGGATGGAAAGTCCGGGGTATGAGTGGTAAGTTTCTGAAAGTGGGAGGCCCTCACTGCTGAGTATTTGTCACAGTGCAGTAGGAAATGCGCCTCATCCTCCAGAGCCCCCTGCTGGCAGTGCTGGCACAGTCTGTTCTCCTGCAGCTTGTATGTCTGTCGGTGCCGCCCTGTTTCCACCTCTAGGCTGTGGGCACTCAGTCTGTACAGGCTCAGGGTCTGCCTGTCTTTGGGGCATCTATCTATCTATCTATCCATCTATCTGTCTATCCTTCTATCTATCTATCTATCTATCTATCCATCTATCTATCTTCTATCTATTATCTGTCTATATATCTGTTTTACTGTCTATCTATTATGTAGCCATCTAATTTATATCCTTTCTATTATCTATCTATCGCTATCACATATCTATCTGTTTTAATGTCTGTTTATCTATCTATCTAATCTATATCCTTTCTATCTATTATCTATTTGTTTTACTGTATGTTAATATATCTACCTGTCTGTATATCTTCTCTGTCTATTTAGCTATCAAAAATGTGCTGGTCTCGGGCACGGACATATCATTGATGCAATCTGTGTGGCGGCACAGGGGCCCAAGATGTAAGGGAGTCACATCTACCTCCAGAGCAGATGGAATTGTGCATTATGATGAGCTCTTGGGCTGAAAGGGCCCATATATTGCTCTTGCACAGGGCCCCTTCTGTCTGTGTTCACCAGTGGCTGGTCCGTTATATTATGCTTTGGTCAGACTGTAAAGGCCACTTTACACACAATGATATCGCTAGCGATCTCGTTAGCGATGTGACACGCCCAGATCATTGTTAGATTTGCCGAGATCGCTCATAGGTCGTTTTGTAGCAGTCACACTTACACATCTCACAAACGACGCTACATCGTTCAGCGATATATTGTTTTACCAAGGCGGTCATGTGGACACCATCACACAGCATTCCTCCCAACGATTCCGGCAACGACATACGCGTATAATTGCCCATAGCATACACCCTGGCATGACACCAATCAGAGCAGAGGAGGCGTGGAGCATTGCTCGTAACGACACTCCTGCGTCGCTGATGACGGACACACGAACGATGTTGTTCGTCATTGTCAGGGTGTCAAACGTAGCAATATGTCTGCTGCGTTCCAAACGACGAACAATATTTTGAAAATGAACGACGTGTCAACGATCAACGATTTTCGCTATTTTTACGATCGTTCTCAGTCGCTCATAGGTGTCACACGCAACGATGTCGCTAACGACGACGGAAGTGCGCCATGAAAACCGTGACCCCGACGACCTATCGTCAGATAAATCGTAGCGTGTAACGGGCCTTTACAGGGTTATGTTGTGTGTACTGAGAGCATATAGGGCATTGTAATGGCTGACACGAATATGTTAGCCCACTATATTTTTGAGAATCAGTCGTGTATACTAAGCATTTCCATAAGTTATAAAAAAAAATCTTTTTTTTTCCTATAAGAACGTTTTTCAGGGTCACACATTAATAGCTGCCATTGCATGAATATTGGCCAAATGATAGTTATTAACCAATAATTCTCCCTCCCCACCCCCGAAATGATAGGGAGTGTTGCCTTTTTTTCCCCAGGTGTTCTCCCAGACCTATAATAGTGTGCCCTTTATTTACCACTGACCTTCCTGTGTGAATGTCTCCTCCATTAGTTTACAATGGTTTTACATGACTACATGAAGTAAAGAACAAGGGCTCAGTGCATTGTTTGTTCAGCTGAGCACATAGCAAGGCTGTCAGTATAGGTGTAATACGATGCTGGCTTGGGTTGGCCTCACCTTCTTGATAAAGACCTGTGTTGACTGGTGTCACTCATGTGGGTGAGTCACATATGAGGTCACGCGTTCTACGTGCTGTAGTCCGTGATTTCTGGTCCTGTGATCAAGGAGTAAAGTGCCATACGTAATTATACATTTTACCAGTCAATAAATACAATTTAGTGGGTTTCACGATTAACGGCTATATAATTAAATATGTGGCTGACACAATTTGGTCGGATCTAGCAATATTTGCTAATGCTAAAAAGCCTTACAGCCATTTCACCTCAGGGATAATAAGTTGAGAAAGTTTCCGTTGTGGTGGATCACAGCTCACAATCACGAGAGCCAGAGGAAATGAAGTCAGCAGCTCGAGCCTACTTTATAGACCGCATTTAGGACAAAAATACATCGTGTACTGATCGAAATGTAATTACTCAAAACGAAACGTTGACACATATCACAACCATTCTTGACAGAGATATATTCAATTGTTATGAGTATTTAGGCTGAGGCATAGGCGAATTATAATGAGGGCAATGTGGGCTACCACTTAGGGCCAGAAACTTTGGGAGGGCCCATGACAATATTGCCCTCATTATGATGTTTTGGTGGCAAAACATACTCACCCCGCTCACGTTCCCCCTGCACAAATCACAGGGGCAGGGAGCTTACCTGGAACTAGGCTGCCGGCAGTACAGAACGACAGCACAGCTCCAGGGGAGCTCCCATCCCATTAAGAAGAAATGGAGCCCCGAGGGAAAAGAAGTGTGGTGCGCATGTGTTTTTTATGTGTATGGGATGTGTGGGGGCTCATGCTGTATATATGAGGCTATGGGGGGGCTTGTGCTGTGTATAGGGGCTATGTGGGGGCTCATACTGTGGATAGGAGGCTATGTGGATATATATGCAAGCTGCATATAAGGGGTTATCTGGGGGCTTGTTTATAAGGTCTATGTGGAGGCTCATACTGTATTTAAGGGCTATGTGAGGGCTCACTGTATATAGGAGCTACGTGGGGGCTCATGCTGTATATAGGACACTATGTGGAAGCTCCTACTGTATATAGGGGCTAATAAAATGAGTTTTTGAACCCTGTGGGAGCCCGTAGTGCTCATCATCACCTGACCCTGTGACGGCACAAGCTGCTTCAAACGTGACCTTTTTACAGCCGGGACACCACAAGTCAGGGTGCTCTGGTCTGTATCGAATTCCCCTCTGCCACCCGCTCCGCACAACTCACTATTGGTGCAGATAACCCTTCAACCTCACTGCTCCATGGAACTCCCAGCATCACAGTGAGCAGCATGGACCACCGGCCGAACATATCCGCAGCCTTAATCTGGGTAAGTAATACTCATATTTTGTGGTCCCAATATTATTTTTGTGCGATCAAGGTGGTATTGAGGCAATATCACTATCAACATCTTCACCAACACCATACTTAAATACCCTTCTACTTAAGGACTTTCTGGTCTAGCACCTTCATATACAATTTTTTTAGACACGCAGTGTTCTATTTTTATTACATGTATATAGGGACTATTTGGGTGCTCATACTGTATATAAGCACTATAAAGGGGCTCATACTGTATTTACAGGCTATGTGGGGGCTTATGTTGTATATAGGAGGTTATGTGGGGGCTCATGCATTGAGGCTATGTGAAAGTGCGTTCTGTATATAGGAGGGCTGTGTGAAGGCTCATACGCTATATAAGGAGTTTCAAATTGAGTTATTTCCAGCATCACGTCCAAGTAAACGTAAATTTGAAAATCCATTTTATTTCAGATGTAGTAAAGCTAACACTCGGTTAGGTGGACATCCAGATTAAAAAAACGTCTTATGCGTTTCGAGCCTGGAGTGGCTCTTAATCCTAGACATATAATGCTCAAATAACACACAATAAATGGTAATATAAGTGATCACTCCCCCAGCAGGGTGTAAACAACATATACGGATATATAGAGATCCCATAGACATTGGAGCAGCCAATCAATGAGCTAAGCGGCTCTGCCCATACATATGAAACTTTCCCCTTAGAGCCCGTGAGCTCACTGATTGGCTGCCACACTGTCAATGGGACATCAGCACCGTAGCCAATACCGGACACCAGGAGCAGCATTGGAGACTCAGCACTAGACCTGGGGATAGTGAGTATAGCATGCTTTATTTTTAATAACAAACTGCAGACAGGGAGGAATCCCTTTAAAGTTGTGATCTGACAATTTTAATTAATGATACCTTCTAATTCATAACATTTAAGCACAACTGCAGCGTTTTTTTGTTGTTTTTTTTTTCCTTTAGAGTGGTACTTTTATTCTAAGGACACTGCCCTTTACTCGCTCTTTTGCCGATGCCGCATTGTTCCCATGGCGCCATCTTTTGACCGCAACTCTTGACTGGCCGGTAATCAAAAGTTATGTCACAAGTTCTCACTGTAAGTCTATACAAGCCAGAATGAGGTCAGAACAAGGCTCTCATAGCTTTACATTGAAGAGTGACCTCCAGTGCGCTCCATGAAATACTGGAGCGAGCCGGAAGGTCACAGATTGCCGAAGCTAGACGGGAGCGGCGGTGACAGAACGTGAAGGTGAGTATATGAGTAGGCTCAGAGATTTTAGATTAAAAGCACCACTCTAGGGCGCAAAAACAAAACGCTAGAGTGGTGCTTTAAATGTGTATATTATATACTTCCCAGGTACAGACGTCATACCTAATGTCCTTCCTTCTGCTGCCACTGCCATGTCCGAAATGGCCACTATATAGTCATGAGGAGCACTGTTGAAAGTCTGAACCACATCTCTTCTGCCTTTCCATTCGTCTGAAATGCACAAGGTACTGTAAGGGGTGGACAGACCCCTTACAAGGAGGCGCAGTTTCCCCCCCTGAAGATACCCCACGCTGGGGTAGATAAAGCTGTTAATGATTAATTGTGTTTTACTACATTTGTACAGTGTAGATGGGTTTCCCCTAGTTGGCGGGTGGGACGGCTGTCCCCATAGAAACAGTGCAGGAGAAAGGAGGAGCCGGCAGCAGAAGGGGGAGGGAGAGAAAGTGTTGTAAGGAAGAAAGTGTGAGTTTGAGGCAGTTGAGTCCGGGACGGGGGAGAAAGAGCAACAGGGGCAGAGTGTGGGAGCCAAGCCGACAGGTAGCGAAGGAAAAGGAAAGAGAAAGTGTCCTCTATGGTGAAACAGAGTTGGGTGGGTCAAGTCTGTGGTAGCCGGAGTGGGAGCTCAGGTGAAGTGGAGTAGCCGGGCACATCCCCCCTCAGAGAGGAGACGACAAGAAAAGCTTTTCCCGGCAGGAAGTGTGACTGCGTATTACAAGATCCGTGCAGTGAGTCTGTTGTAACACTCTGTGCAATAAACATGTCGTTTGGTTCAACTGATCTCCGCCTGCAAAGTCTTCCTGCATCTGACAGCGTGCTCTCTTCCACCACACTCTGCCCCACAGAACAATCCCCTGCCCCAGTAGTGACGGCGGAGCCGGGGGTTAGCCTGGCATACAAAGGGGCCACGACTACACCCCCCGAGGCACCCCCGGCACCCCGTTACAGTACAAAGACAAGCTGTGTGGTGTCCGTTCTGGGGTAAAGAAGGGCGGGAAGCCATTGTTCAGACTTTCCTCAGTGCTGACAGAGAGATTCAGAAGCTGCAAAATTAAGGCCATTAGATTTGGTGACAATATATCAGAAATATATATGCACATTGGCCCATATTCATCAAGATTGGCGATGTTCACACAGGTTTTGATGAAGGGGCGTGCTGTAGTCAAACACTCCTGATTTATGAAGAGTTGCATGCCTCTTCGTTCATCAGGAGCATCTGAGAAATGGTGTCATATGTAGTTGATACTCCGTGGTACGCCTCGCCTAACTTTACCTCTCAAAGCTTTTACGCAAGAATTCTGATGTGACAGCTTTCATTGCCGTTTCAGACTGGCACAAAAACATAATAGACTTTCATTGTTCACGCCAGTCTTGATTAGGGGGCATAATGGAGTCAGACTCTCCTGATTCATGAGATGATGCACACCTTCTTCATGAATCTGGAGCTTCTGATGAGTGGCGTCTGCCTACATGTGCTACACCACAAATCGCACTCCAGTCAAGTACTGGAATGAGATTGCTGGTGTAAGGGACGCCACAACTTTTCATGAATTAGTCAAGTGGCATCTCGTCACACCCCCATCCTGCACATTTTGTCAGGGGGGGAGAAACTGGTTTGAAAACAGCAAAAGTCACAAAATGTAGGTACAACTCAGGGTTAAAACTTTGATGATTCGGGACCTAAGTTCTTCTGCCTGTCTTAAAAAATGGACCCCATCCAAAATAGTACAAACAAAATTTATTGGAAATCCGTTTGTGTCATCTCACGCTATGGATCTGCCAGGGGTTTAAAAAATATGATTTAGACGAAACCCCCAGCAAAGTCATAGGCACACTTCATAAGCGCAGCGTGAACAGGGCCAATAATGTAGGCGGTTCAGTCATTAAAAATTCTCAGAAATTTATCGATAAAGTGCCTGGAACAAAACAATGTCATGTGTTCCTTATTGTTAGAAAATCCCAATCTACAAGATGTTTGTCATAAATTCAACTCGGGGGAAGAGTGTACAATAGGTCTAGCCTGTTTATTCTGTATATCAGTTTTTGCCACAAATACCTTGAACAAAGAGATCAGTTATACATTGAACAATTGTAACTACAGCGCCATGCCCTTCGTGCTGTACACAGACTCATACATTGGCGCCTAATAGCACTTGCTCCTGTATCCACTATTTAGGAAGTGTAGTTCAGTTAAAAAATTAATACATACCACCGTAATAAAGGCAAAACTACGGTAATCACATGTTTAGCCTTTTTAGTTTGCAGAAAAAAAACCTATGGCTATGTTTTCAGTATGAACCATGAACTCTCCCTGCAGGTTGTCAACTGTGAATGGAGCTTTACTCATATAAGTAGACAATGAGGGTCATTCATTATTCCCTTTTTTTAGGTCACTTTCTTTATTTCTCTTGTCCCAAATTTTTGAAAATGGCCCACATGGTTCATAAATAAAGGCACAAATTAAAAGAAAAATTTGACGTAAATCGAAAACAGCAAAAAAATTAGCCAAAAAGACAATAATTAATCAAGCCCCAAGTTCACCGGCATACTCATTACGGAATTGCATCAGGTGTTAAAGTTTGGCAGACCTGATCCGGGGCAGCATTTACTAAAGTTTGGCAGACCTATTCCGGGGCAGCAGTTACTAAAGTTTGGAAGCCCTGATCCAGGGCAGCAGGTGTTAAAGTTTGGAAGACCTGATCTGGGGCAGCAGGTGTTAAAGTTTGTAAGACCTGATCTGGGGCAGCAGGTGTTAAATTTGGAAGACCTGATCCGGGGCAGCAGTTACTAAAGTTTGGAAGACCTGATCCGGGGCAGCAGTTACTAAAGTTTCTAAGATCTGATCCGGGGCAGCAGGTGTTAAAGTTTGGAAGAGCTGATACGGGGCACCAGTTGCTAAAGTTTGGAAGAGCTGATCCGGGGCAGCAGTTGCTAAAGTTTGGAAGATCTGATCCAGGGCATCAGTTACTAAAGTTTGGAAGACCTGATCCGGGGCAGCAGTTACTAAAGTTTGGAAGATCTGATCCGGGACATCAGTTACTAAAATTTGGAAGACCTGATCCGGGGCAGCAGTTACTAAAGTTTCTAAGATCTGATCCGGGGCAGCAGGTGTTAAAGTTTGGAAGAGCTGATCCGGGGCAGCAGTTGCTAAAGTTTGGAAGAGCTGATCCGGGGCAGCAGTTGCTAAAGTTTGGAAGATCTGATCCAGGGCATCAGTTACTAAAGTTTGGAAGACCTGATCCGGGGCAGCAGTTACTAAAGTTTGTAAGATCTGATCCGGGCCAGCAGTTGCTAAAGTTTGTAAGGCCTGATCCAGGGCAGCAGTTACTAATATTTGTAAAGGCCCCTTTACACACTGCAACATCGCTAACGATATCGCTGTAACGTCACCGGTTTTGTGACGCAATAGTGACCTCCCCAGCAACATTGCAGTATGTGAAACGCATCAGCGACCCGGCCCCCGCTGTGAAGTTGCTGATCGCTACAAATCTTTCAGGACCATTTTTTGGTCCTTTGTTTCCCACTGAGCAGCATGCATTGGTATGTTTGACACCGTTACAACGACTTCGTTAGCTACTTCCCTTTCAAATTGCTGCTTTAACACGTCCCTAATGACCAACTAGGTCGTTCTGCAGATCCGCATCGCTGCTGCGTTGTTGGCCAGGTCTGCCTGTTTGACAGCTTACCAGCGACTCAAAAGAGACTTTGTAGCGATCCCGGCCAGGTTGGGATCGCTGGTGGGATCCCTAGAAAGTCTCAATGTGTAAAGGGGCTTTAAGACCTGATCTAGGGTAGCAGTTACTAAAGTTTGTAAGACCTGATCCAGGGTAGCAGGTGTTAAAGTTTGGAAGACCTTATCCAGGGTAGCAGTTACTAATGTTTGTAAGACCTGATCCAGGGTAGCAGTTACTATAGTTTGTAAGACCTGATCCAGGGCAGCAGGTGTTAAAGTTTGGAAGACCTTATCCGGAGCAGAAGTTGCTAAAGTTTGGAACACCTGATCATGGCATACGAGACATTTTTTTCTCATTTGCCTTCTGGCCAGATGCTAAACAATATGTCAGAGATGGATTGACGAGTGTCGGTGTCCTAATGTTTATGTAAAGCCATCGATCCAGGAGACCAGCAGGTGGCTTTACAAGTCATTTTTTCGTGGCCTTGGAGTGTTCTCTTACTTCACAGGTTTCAGAGTCATGTGATTGTGACGCTTCTGGGAGAGGCTGGAAGATTCATGGGCCACGTCACAGTGACTGGTGGAGTGCATAGTGCCTGTGTGTTTATGTGTGTCATATTACATATTTGAGGAAGAGGGGTTGGGCTGAAGGAAACGAACGCTGCATATGTCACCAATTCACTGCAGTGATAGATATCTCTGATGCCATAAATCTTAGAATATAAACACAACACTTTTCTGTGGTTAGTTTTTCCAATACATAATAAGAACACAAACACTGTCACATTGTGGGCATGAAATGTACATTGTTTACACCAGGAACTTTCTCTGTTACATTTAACGTAAAAACATAATCAATTATAAGGGAACTCTTAAAAAAGCAAACCTGTTTTCTATTGTAAAAAGATTTTAGAGAAGAACGGGTGACTGAACTATTTGCTTTTTGCTATCTAAATTTGTTCATATTTGAGAACCAACGTGGGAGAAGTTTCATATCAAAAGGAGTATTCACTACAGATTTCTGATATGGCGGACAGATGCAAATATGGTCTGTTGTGGTATTTTTAGAGAAAGAAAATATATACTTGATATTATGGGCATATTGTAATGAGCACAATCTGGGCTACTGCCCGAGGCTCCAAGAGAGCCCATGACCAGATTGCCCTCATTAAAATATTTTGTGCACCGCCATCGGCTCACCTTGTTTTCATTCCCCCACATCTCCGGGCAGGGAACTTTCTTGGAGCTCCATTGCAGCAATACAGAATGGCAGAACAGCTCTATGGGAGCTCACACTGTATAAAGAAGGGATATGTGGGGGCTCACACTGTATAAAGGAGGACTATGTGGGGGTTCACACTGTATAAAGAAGAGCTATGTGATGGCTCACACTGTATAAAGAAGGGCTATGTGGGGGCTCACACTGTATAAAGAAGAGCTATGTGAGGGCTCACACTGTATAAAAGAGGACTATGTGGGGGCTCACACTGTATAAAGAAGAGCTATGTGAGGGCTCACACTGTATAAAGAAGGACTATGTGGGGGCTCACACTTTATAAAGAATGGCTATGTGGGAGCTCACACTGTATAAAGAAGGACTATGTGGGGTCTCACACTGTATAAAGAAGGACTATGTGGGAGCTCACACTGTATAAAGAAGGGCTATGTGGGGGCTCACACTGTATAAAGAAGGACTATGTGGGGGCTCACACTATAAAGAAGGACTATGTGGGGGCTCACACTGTATAAAGAAGGACTATGTGGGAGCTCACACTGTATAAAGAAGGGCTATGTGGGGGCTCACACTGTATAAAGAAGGGCTATGTGGGGGCTCACACTGTATAAAGAAGGGCTATGTGGGGGCTCACACTGTATAAAGACGGACTATGTGGGGGCTCACACTGTATAAAGAAGGGCTATGTGGGGGCTCACACTGTATAAAGAAAGGCTACGTGGGAGCTCACACTGTATAAAGAAGGGCTATGTGGGAGCTCACACTGTATAAAGAAGGACTATGTGGGGGCTCACACTGTATAAAGAAGGGCTATGTGGGGGCTCACACTGTATAAAGAAGGGCTATGTGGGGGCTCACACTGTATAAAGAAGGGCTATGTGGGTGCTCACACTGTATAAAGAAGGACTATGTGGGGGCTCACACTGTATAAAGAAGAGCTATGTGGGAGCTCACACTGTATAAAGAAGGACTATGTGGGGGCTCACACTGTATAAAGGAGGGCTATGTGGGAGCTCACACTGTATAAATGAGGGCTATGTGGGAGCTCACACTGTATAAAGAAGGACTATGTGGGGGCTCACACTGTATAAAGAAGGACTATGTGGGGGCTCACACTGTATAAAGAAGGGCTATGTGGGGGCTCACACTGTATAAAGAAGGACTATGTGGGGGCTCACACTGTATAAAGAAGGGCTATGTGGGGGCTCACACTGTATAAAGAAGGGATAAGTGGGGGCTCACACTGTATAAAGAAGGGATAAGTGGGGGCTCACACTGTATAAAGAAGGGCAATGGGCTCACACTGTATATAGGGAGCTATGTTAGGTCTCACACTATATATAGGGGGGCTATGTGAGCCCATGCTTGCTACTGTCTCTCTTGTTTTGCATTTGCAGATTTGCACCATAACACGTGTGTTATTTAATAAATGTAATTTTGACCTGATGAAGGTGAAAGAACTCTCTGAAACACGTTAAATAAAATCACCATTCATTTTTCCTGGCGTTTCCTTCTATTCATGGCAGCACGGCATTAATCCTTCCTGCACCATTCAAAACTACCTACACGTGGGGCTGCAGCAGCTGTGTTATACGCCAGTACAGTGGCTGTGACTGTCCCAACCCTCCAAGGGGAGCCTCTCTCAGTGCTTTCAAACCCTATTTGCGCTTCTCTGTCTTCCAGCTTTTATTCCATTTAATAAATATTAAAGAACTAATACAGTTTCCTGCTTGTGTACATGTGATGTGTCTGTGAAAAACTCATTTGCATGATAACTCGTCTGTGATCCTTTCTTTGCACACCCACTGACTTATAATGGGCATGTCTCACCCAGAATTTGGATCAAAGAACTGTATTGCTGCGATATTTTACAGGCAGACCATCAGTCCGTGTGTTAAAATGTTCACGTGAACTACTATGTTTACCAGCATTGGTCAATGTGCTGTCTATATGCTATTGGTTGTACATGCAGACAGCACACATACAATATTCATATACCGTATACAGTATATATTACATATAAAGCTCTGGCAAAAATTAAGAGACCACTGCAAAATTGTCAGTTTTTCTGATTTTCTCTTTATAGGTATATTTTTGAGTAAAATGTAACTTGTTCTTTTATTCTATAAACTACTGACTACGTCTCTGAATTTCCAAGCAATACATTTTGTATTAATTTTCTGAAAATGAGAAATGTTCAAAATAACAAAAAAATGCATGGCTTTCAGACCTCAAATAATGCAAAGAAAACAAGATCATAATCATTTAGAAACAACAATACTAATAATGTTTTAACTCGGGAAGAGTTCAGAAATCAATATTTTGTGGAATAACCCTGATTTTTAGTCACAGCTTTCATGCGTCTTGGCATGCTTTCCACCAGTCTATCACACTGCTTTTGGGTGACCTTATGCCACTCCTGGTTAAAAATGTAAGCAGTTCTTCTTTATTTGATGGCTTGTGTGTCACGTCTCCAGGGCCTGCTCCAGGGACATCTGCCCTGGTCACCAGGTGCCGCTCTACTGTCATGTCTCCACCAGGGCCTGCTCCGGTGACGTCTGCCCCAGTCACCAGGCACCGCTGTACTGTCATGTCTCCACCAGGGCCTGCTCCAGGGACATCTGCCCTGGTCACCAGGTGCCGCTCTACTGTCATGTCTCCACCAGGGCCTGCTCCGGTGACGTCTGCCCCAGTCACCAGGCACCGCTGTACTGTCATGTCTCCACCAGGGCCTGCTCCAGTGACGTCTGCCCCAGTCACCAGGCACCGCTTTACTGTCATGTCTCCACCAGGGCCTGCTCCGGTGACGTCTGCCCCAGTCACCAGGCACCGCTTTACTGTCATGTCTCCACCAGGGCCTGCTCCGGTGACGTTTGCCGCAGTCACCAGGCGCTGCCCTGCTCACACTACAGGCAGTGCTGGGGATGCGGGAGAAGTCAGTTCCAGTGGCTCTGGTGCACATTCACCAAGCTTGGTCTGGCTGGAAATTGCAGTACTGCTGACTGACTGTAGGGGTGTGTGCCTTCCAGCTAGTATCAGCTCCTACTTCAGCCTATGGGAAGGCACGACACCCTTTTTATATCCTTCAGTGTTCTTGGACATTTGCCAGATATAGTCTTGTGTTGCTTTGAGACACATCCTTCCTGGTACTGTGCACCTTGCTTTATGTCTCATATGAACTTGGCTTTGTTTATTGAATGTCCCTGCTGCCTGCTGTTTTGTACCTCACCTGACATCTCGGTTTGACCTTGGCCTTTTTTCCGGACATTCCTCCTGCTTGCTGTTTTGTACCTCACCTGACATCTCGGTTTGACCTCGGCCTGTCAACTATCCCCATCTCTGGACTGCAGCCTACCATACGCAGTGAACCCCTGGACCCTGCAGTAATTCCAGATCCCTGTATAGGGGTTAAAGGGTTTCAGGGTACCTCAGGGTCTTGATTAGTGGGTGGCTTGCCATTACATTGTGACTATTCATCTTCCTCTTTATTACATTCCAGAGGTTTTCAATGGAGTTCAGGTCTGGATATTAGGTTGGCCATGACAGGGTTTTGATGTGGTGGTCCTTCATCCACACATTAATTGACCTAGCTGTGTGGCATGGCACATTGTTCTGCTGGAAAAAACAGTCCTTAAGGTTGCTTTACATGGTACGACCGATTGTGCGATTTCACAATCGATAGTACCCGCCCCCGTCCCTTTTTGCGTCACGGGCAAATCGCTGCCCGTGGCGCACAAAGTCGGTAACCCCTGTCACACATACTTACCCGTCCATACGACCTCGCTGTGAGCGGTGAACGTCCACTTCCTGGAGTGGGAGGGACGTTCGGCGTCACAGCGACGTCACACGGCCGCCGGCCAATAGAAGCGGAGGGGCGGAGATGAGCAGGTTGTAAACATCCCGCCCACCTCCTTCCTTCCACATAGAGCTGGCGGCTGACGCGGGAGGCAGGTATGCGATGTTCATCGCTCCCGTGGTGTCACACAGAGCAACGTGTGATGCCACGGGAGCGATGAACAACCAGCGCCTGATTTCAGAACCGATATTATGGAACCTAGTGACCAGTACACGACTCACGATTTGTGAGCAATACTGCGTCGCTAGGAGGTGTCACACAGGCCGGCATCGCCAGCAATGCCGGATGTGCGTCACAAAAACCGTGACCCCGACGATCTATCGCACGATAGATTGTCTGGTGTAAAGCAGCCTTTAGAGTTGAGGAACAGTGCCTGAGCAGAAGGAAGCAACTGTTTTTCCAGGATAACCTTGTATGCGGCTTGATTCATACGTCCTTCGCAAGTTTAATCTGCCCAATTCCAGCCTTGCTGAAGCATCCCCAGATCATCACCGATCCTCAACCAAATTTCACAGTGGGTGCAAGACACTGTGGTTTGTACGCCTCTCCAGGTCTCCGTCTAACCATTAGACGACCAGGTATTGGGCAAAGCTGAAAATTAGACTCATCAGAGGAAGATTACCTTACTCTAGAAATTGGGCAGGATATATATTTACTGCTCAAAAAAATAAAGGGAACACTAAAATACCATTTTGTTGTTTAATTGTTCCCCTTTTTTTGAGTAGTATATACCATACATCCTATGATCCAAAACTTTAAAAAAAAGCAAATCCCTCAATATTTCATGTGAAACAGGAACCATATACCAGGCTTCTTGTTCTTAACTGCCTGTTCTACTAGAGTCTGAAAACATTTTTTATGTTTTATATGATTTTATTCTATATGTCCTTGCTTGACGCAGCCAGTACAACCTTTGGAGAAGAATATGCTGAACATAGGATGCTAAGATACCATCAAATTTTGAATATGAAGGACTGGAGAAAACGGGTTTATTGCCGCGCTAAAAACCACGAGCATGTATAAGTCAAAATATTCTCTTTATTTAGATCATTCCTACGCGTTTCTGAGGCTCATCTGCCTCCTTCCTCAGGGAAAAAGAATCTTACAGACAGAGAGGATTTATCAGTGCGGGCCGGCCCGCACTGATAAATCCTCTCTGTCTGTAAGATTCTTTTTCCCTGAGGAAGGAGGCAGATGAGCCTCAGAAACGCGTAGGAATGATCTAAATAAAGAGAATATTTTGACTTATACATGCTCGTGGTTTTTAGCGCGGCAATAAACCCGTTTTCTCCAGTCCTTCATATTCAAAATCTGCTCTATAACGGGGCCGCTGCAGAACCACCCAAGCGCTCATCCATGCTAATAAAGGGGTTGTGACTGGCACAACCCGGCCAGGTGAGTGCACTGTTTTTATCCTCTTTCACTCTGTAAACCGGGTAAAACCCTATTGCGCCTTTCTTGTCTCCCCCACTACAGCAAGATACCATCAAGACTAAGTAATGCTTTGAATCTTGTTAAACTATTACAGGAGAGTGGTACATTAGTATCTTTTAGTACCAAAAAGCCCTACATTAAAAACATTTCAGTAAAATTAGTACTGACAGGACTGCCCAACAGTGGAAGGAAACTAGGTTATTTACTCAAATGTTTTACTCCATCATCTATTTAAAGCAGCAAATGACTTGGTGAGATCATCTGGCGACTGCTCATTTTTTCCACAAAAATATAATTTTGGTGAAGTACCTTGAATGACCAAACAAGTCCATAATAGATGATGATAAATGTTTTTATATGGCTTTCTAACTAGTGTAAAGGGAAAGTAGTGGTTTTAAAGCCACAGTACATAAACAAAATAAAAGCGCTTAAACCTTAAAAAAAAATGTTCTACAATCATAACATTACCTAATCATAGGAAAAGAGTTACCAATATTGCTGAGGGCAAGATTCCCTATGGATTACAACTGGTGGAATCCCAAAACCGTCATTTAAATAATGCTGGAGTCAGTGATGTGCACTGAAGCTCCATTTAAAGCATATTGAACTGATGGAGACAGCCAAGCTCTGTACGCAGTTATCTCCATCAGTCCCATGTACAGTCATGTTGGCATCCTTGAAATTGTTCCAGAAAATGAGGCATTTCTCCCGGATTTTATTTTGCAATTACACCTGTTTTGTTATTCACATCTGTATTTCCTTTCTGTGTATTGGATCAACACAAAAAAAAGAGAAAAAGGACAAATTGGACAAAATTTCAAACAAAACTCCAAAAATGGGCAGGGTAAAATTGTTGGCACTTTTCCAAAATTTTGATTAAACAGCTTTGTTTCATGCCCATTCAAACTCACATTTTGTAAGTTACAGGTATGGGTAATATGAAAATCTCACCTGAAACCAGATAAAAAGTGGAGAGTGGAGAAGTTGACTCAATCTTTGCGCTGTATGTTTGTGTGTGCCACACTAAGCATGGAAAACAATAAGAGGAGAAGAGAACTGTTTGAGGACTTGAGAATCAAATTAGTGAAAATTATCAACAATCTCAAGGTTATAAGTCCATTTTCAGAGATCTTGATGTTCCTTTGTCTGCGGTGCGCATCATAATAAAGAAGTTTACAACATATGGAACTGTAGCTAATCTCGCTTGATGTGGACAGTAGAGAAAAACTGATGAAAAGTTGCAGCGTAGGATAGTCTTGATAGTGGATAAGCAGCCCCAATCCAGTTCCAAAAAAAATCAAGCTGTCTTGTAGGCTCAGAGAGCATCAGTGTCAGTGCAAACTGTCTGTCAAGATTTGAATGAAATTAAACACTGTAGTTGGAGTCCAGGAGGACCCCACTGCTGACACAGAAACATAAAAAGCTAGACTGCAAATTGCCAAAATGTACTTGAGTAAGCCAAAATCCTTCTGGGAAAACATCTTGTGAACCGATGAGACCAAGATAGAGCTTTTTGGTAAAGCACATCATGAAATCTAAAGGATTTTGGGATGCAATATACTGACCAGTGTCAGAAAGATGGGTTTGCAACCTAGGTCATTGCTCTTCCAGTACGGCAATGACCCCAAATTTATTTTAAAAAGCCCTCAGAAATGGATGGAAACAAAGCCCTGGATATTTCTGAAGGGGCAGCAATGAGTCTAGATCAAAATCCCAGTGAACACCTGTGGAGAGATCTTAACATTTCTGTTGGAAGAAGGCTCCCTTAAAATATGGGAAACCTGGAGCAGTTTGCAAAAGAAGAGTTTTCCAAAATTCCAATTGAGAGGTGTAAGAAGCTTGTTGATTGTTATAGGAAACAATTGATTGCAGCTTTTTATTCCAAAGGGTGTGAAATCAAATATTAAGTTCAGGGTGCCAACAATCTTGTCCAATTTTTGCAATTTTATGTGAAATTATGTACCTTTTCCTCTTTTTTCTCTTTTTTTGTATGTTTTTCCAATACACACAAATAAATAATGTGTATATCAACATGTGTATAACAATGCAAGTGTAAGTGCAATCATTTCTGGGAGAAATACTTCATTTTCTGGAACAATTTTTTTGTGGGCCCCAGGCAAAAGAGTCTCAGTGGGCCCCACCATGCACATGCAGACACGCACATACACAGATATGTACACATACAGGCATAATGTAAATATACATATTTGAAGACAAATTCAAAAAAATACATATAAACAGACAAATCTATACACTGTAATATACACTGACATGCATAGATACACACATTATACATGTACACAAATATATTAGAGATATTTTTTTAAATATTGGGAAACCCGCAGCAATCTAACTCACCTCCCCACTTGTCTCTTGTTCAGCTCCTCCCACGCATGTGGCTCTGCTGCATGATGACCATTGTGGCGCCCCTGACCTGGTCAGGCACCACAGAGTATTGCACCCATGCGGGAGCAATGCTTCCAGGTAATCTCCAAAGGCCAGGATGAGGTGCACACACAAACATATAGTGATCAGGCCTCCCACATTACCAGAGGGGACCCTTGGGTAGCCATAAGGGGTTAACTTTCAATTCCCAGCTGGGGGTGTGTTCAGGGGCTGGTTGCTAGGAAGCAGGGCAGAGAGAGAGAGGAAGAGGAGAGTCTGGAGGAAGAAGTTGAAGTGTGTGGAAGGGAGCAGAGGAGCTCTCGTGTCAGACAGGTCCTGAGGAGTGCAGTAGCTGAAAGCGGGGGAGAAAGGAGTACCGTGGGTCGGCCTGAAAATCATCCAGAGAGAAGGGTGGCTGAGTACGGAGATCCCGGTATCCGAGCACACAAGGGGAACTAGGTCCCCAGTACAGGCAGCAGATCATCCAGAGCTGCTTAACCTACAGGTGGGGGTACTTCATGCCCTCACCACGACTACACAGAGCTTGAGCCAAGCAGCAATCACCAGGCCCATAAGGGGACAGGGCCAGAAGCCATCCCACCAAGGCCACGCTGCCGGCAGACGAGCCAGAGAGAGGGGAGCAGGGTGGTAACAGCTTCCCTGGAGGAGTCCTACCACGCTTCAAGCAAAGGATCCTCCTAAAACAGAAAGAGTGCAAGGAAGGCGAGTGGACAGCTACCCTCAGAACGGCCTCCTGGAATTCCTGGTTCCACCTGGTTATCACAGTGTCGCCCGGGCATCTCACCGTGACCTCCAAACAGTGAGTAAACACGTTGAAAGACTTCTTGGACTGTGTTTGAGTCATTCTGCGACCTGTGGTCCCACACACATACACCGGGGCCTGGGGCTTGCCTCACTCTCAGGGGGCTAATATACTGACTGCACCCACCATCAGCCCCAGGCATCCCTTAATCTGCAGTGGCGGTCCCCGCTGACCGCAATACTGAGAGTGGCGTCACGACAATCCTAAAATAAGGTTCCCTACCTGTGACCAGACTGTTCCATCCACGTGGAGTCCCTGAAGGTACTGCACCGACACATACTAGCGGGGCTTCACAACTTCTGGCGTCACGAACAGGATAAGGACTAGACCTGTTCAGACAGGTGACCGTGCGCCTCAGAGGTCCGACCGCAAAAATTGAACCGCCGCCATATTGCCATCTTCAAAAGCGCGCGCTGCAGCCCGCGCGAGGGAGAAGAGCACCGCCCACGAAGAGGTGTGGCCGCCCCAGAACCCCCACAATTCGGAGAGCGTTCTGACCCAGGAAGTGGAAAGGGGGCGCGGGGATTTTTGAAGAAAAATGGACGCTGCAGGAGGTAATGCCCCTGGTCAGGGCGACGCAGCCCAAGCGATGCCAGCCCCCGTCGCGCTGGACGCAGCAGCGCCTGGTGCCGGTGCCGCGGTCGCAGCCGCGCCGGCCGAAATCTCCCCCATAATGCCAGTTTCCTTGCTGTATGTCCCAGGAGCGCAATGGCTGCCCCAATACGCCGGTAAAATAGACACGTTGACCGGGTTTAAGAAGAAGATCAACACCCTGCTAGACATGCACGCGATGACTGGTAAGCAGAGGGCGCTGTGGTGCTGGGACAATTGACTGAAGCAGCAGAATTGGAAGCTGAGTCCTGGACCAATGATGACCGGAGCTCTGTTGAGACCATCTTTGCCAAACTAGCAGCTGCTTTTGAACACCGCACCGAGGGAGAGCTGAGGACGGACTTCTATAACTGCCGGCAGAAGCCCCAAGATAGCATAAGAGCCTATGCCCTCAGGCTGCAGGCTGCACTACGGGCTCTCAAGCTGGTGGACCCTGTCAGTGATCAGGAAGGAAACCGGATGATGAAGGAACAATTCTTGCGGGGCCTGCGCTCTCCTGAGGATGGGAAGCAGATGAAGCTGTGGTCCCTGGAACACCCTGACGTGGACTTTGCCATTCTGAAAGACAGGGCAGTGAAAGCACTCCAACCTCCTGTGGACACAGACCCCGTCGCACCAGCATGGCCTGCCAGTTCCACGGCTGCAGGAGCGGAATCTTCCTCGCAGGCCCTGGTAACTGCAAAAGGACTCAACACGCCAGCAGAGACCATAAATACACTATCCTCCCAGGTGCAACAGCTCACTAAGGACGTCGCACAAATCCTGAAAGCAATGCAGTTGCCCTCAGAGACCAAAGTCCCTCATCAGATCCTGCTAGCCGACAACCCAGAGGACGTCCCTTGGATGCGGAGGAGAAGGGGTCCCCCAACTCGAGGCAGGAGCAGTGATCGCTATGACTCAGCTGGACAACCCATCTGTCGTCGTTGCCAGAAGGCAGGTCACTATGCAAGGGCCTGTCCTTTAAACGAGTCAAACCTGGGGCCGAGGGCCAGTCCTCAGGATTAAGAAGATCAGGCCCAAGTCGCTGCTGTGATCAGTACGTGGGTGGACGTCCTGTCCTGTCCATCGTCTTGGACGGGATCCCTACCCCGGCATTATTGGACACCGGCTCTCAGGTCACCACGATCCCGCATGTCCTTTATCGGAGGTTTTGGTCGGACGGCGATCTCCGACCACCGGACCCCTCCCTCACCATCTATGCTGCCAACGGACAACCTATAGACCAGATCGGGGTCAAAGAGGTAACCATAAAGGTGGGAAGGCAGGAAATGAAGGGACAAGGACTGATTGTTGTGGACACTGATGTTAGAGAAAGGAACCCGCAAATGATTTTAGGCACTAATGTCATAGAAAATTGCCTAGGGGAAGTGTTGTTGTTGCTTCACCAGATTGTTGAAGGTGCTGACGGCAGGTCGCAAAGAGCCTTGCAAAAGGAGATCCGAATCATTCTGAGGAAGCAACAGGTAAAACAGACTGGCGGTGAGATTGGTAGTGTACGGGTGATGGATGCTAACCCCATTGTGATACCCCCACGGAGTGAAATGATGATGTGGTGTAGAGCAGCGGTAGGTCTCAGAGGACAAGATTACCAGGCTGTACTAGAGCCCACTCATTCAGACCACTGGCCCACGATTCTGACAGCCAGGGGGGTAGTTGATGTACACAAGGGACGAGTGCCTGTACGAGTGTTGAACTGTGGGGAGGAGGAAGCCAGACTACCAAGGTACGCTACCATAGCCAAACTGTTTACATGCTCAGATGACGCCATAACACCTGTAGGTCCCCTGACACAAGCTGACTCAAAAGAGGGCGAGACCTCCCAAAAGCAGTTAGAGGACTGGTGCCAGAAACTACACGTGGGGACTGACTCTACACCCGACTACCAGAAACATGGGGTTTACAGGGTCGTGCAGGAATACGAGCAGGTCTTTAGTAAGAACCCACTAGACTTTGGTAGGATCAAAGGGGTGCAACATCACATACCCACAGGCAGTCATCCTCCCATTAAGGAAAGACATAGGCCTATTCCACCAGCCCATTACCAGCGCACAAAGGACATGCTGAAGGACATGAAGGAGGCAGGAGTCATAAGGGACAGTTGCAGCCCCTGGGCAGCTCCCCTAGTCCTGGTAAGAAAGAAGGATGGCACGATGAGGATGTGTGTGGATTACAGACGGATAAATCAGATAACACACAAGGATGCCTACCCTTTGCCAAGGATAGAGGAATCCCTCGCTGCCTTGAAAGCCTCTAACTACTTTTCTACCCTAGATCTTACTAGTGGCTACTGGCAAGTATCTGTAGCAGAAGAAGATCGGGAGAAGACGGCCTTCACCACCCCAATGGGCCTCTGTGAGTTCAACAGCATGCCATTTGGACTCTGCAATGCCCCCGGGACCTTCCAGAGGCTTATGGAATGCTGCCTAGGGCACCTCAACTTTGAAACCGTCCTGCTCTACCTGGATGATGTCATCGTGTACTCCAAGACCTATGAGGACCACCTGAAACACCTGGCTGAAGTCTTTGAAGCACTATCCCGATATGGAATGAAGCTGAAACCATCCAAGTGCCATCTACTGAAGCCAAGGGTCCAGTACCTAGGTCACGTGGTCAGTGCAGAAGGAGTAGCACCGGACCCAGAGAAGGTCACAGTCATCCAGGAATGGCCCACACCTACTACCGTCCGGGAGGTACGTCAGTTCCTTGGCTTGGTAGGCTACTACAGAAGGTTCATCAAGGGCTACACGAAAATGGCAGCGCCTTTGCAAGAGCTCCTGGTAGGCCACCCAAAGAAGAAAGGAAAGATCTCCGGCCCGCCATTTCACTGGGGAGAAGCAGAAGAACACTCCTTCAGACAAATGAAAGGGGCCTTGACGGGTGAAGAGATCCTAGCCTATCCTGACTACGGTCTGCCATTCGTACTGTACACAGATGCCAGTAATGTGGGACTGGGAGCAGTGCTTTCACAGGTGCAGGGAGGCAAAGAGCGTGTGATTGCTTACGCCAGCAGGAAGCTCAGGCCTACTGAAAGAAACCCAGAGAATTATAGCTCATTCAAGCTAGAGTTCCTGGCCATGGTATGGGCTATCACAGAGCGGTTCAAGCACTACCTGGCAGCCACCAAATTCACTGTCTTCACGGACAACAACCCCCTGACCCACTTGGATACTGCTAAATTGGGTGCCATGGAGCAGCGTTGGGTAGCCCGACTGGCGAATTATGACTTTACTGTCAAGTATCGAGCTGGCCGCAAGAACGGCAACGCAGATGCTCTGTCCAGGATGCCTCACCTAGCAGACGAGGGTGAAGATGAAGATGATCTTGAAGAGATTGAGCTGCCAGCGTTCCATCGCCATGGAGCAAAACAGTGTCGGCAGTCGCGTGCCAACCGCCAAGAGGTGACCCTGAACCCACTACCTCACTACAACTGGAAGGAGACCCAGGAAAATGATCCAGCGGTAGGCTTGGTAAAGAAACTGATCAGCCAGCCTGGCGCCAGCCTTGACAAAGGAGCCCCACCTGAGGCACAGTACCTATGGAAGGAGAGGGGTCGATTATTCATCTATCAAGACAAACTTTACAGGAGCATCATTGACCCGAGGACGCATGAGAAGGTGTGGCAAGTGATTGTACCACAGAAGGATACGAGGATGGTGCTAGAAGCCTATCACAACGGTGCAGGCCACTTTGGTTGGAAGAAACTGGAGGCCCTACTTAAAGTAAGATTCTACTGGGTGGGCATGAGATCTGCCCTAGAGAAGTGGTGTCGAAACTGCGGGCCCTGCAATCTTAGAAGAAAAGACCAGCACAGCCAGAGAGCACCACTCCAGCCAATCCAAACTAAACGGCCCCTGGAGATCGTGGCCCTGGACCATGTAAAGTTGGCACCCAGCAGACAAGGCTACAACTACGCTCTCACTATGGTTGACCACTACTCCAGATTCCTGGTGGTAGTACCAGTCAAGGACTTGACAGGTCAAACTGCAGCCAAAGCTTTCCAGACACACTTCTGTCGACCACATGGCTATCCAGATCAAGTGCTCACTGACCAAGGACCAGCCTTTGAAGCTGAAGTGTTTAAGGAGTTTTGTAACCTATACGGCTGCCAGAAGATCCGTACTACGCCTTACCATCCTCAGACCAATGGCATGTGTGAGAAGATGAACCACATCATTCTCGATCTTCTGAAGACGCTCCCATTGGAGGAACGAAGTCAGTGGCCAGAAAAACTACCCGATCTAGTGGACATGTATAACAACATCCCTGTGAGTTCCACGAACTGCACACCGGCATACCTGATGAGGGCCAGACCAGGGAGATTGCCAGTAGATCTGGAAATGGGAGTTGAGACCCCTGAAGACCATCAACAAGGTGCTGATTGGGATTCCAACCGCCAAGCCCAATACAAGAAAGTACAAGAGTGTGTGGAGCGAAGCCTGACTCAGCAGCGTGAGAAACAAGAAAAGGCCTACAATCGAAAAGCACCTGCTGTTCCTTTGATGCCAGGAGATATAGTTCTCAAAAGAAAGAGAAGACGTCATAAACTTGACAATCACTGGGAAGAAGAACCCTATACTGTGTTACCATCGACGCTTAGCAATGAAAAGACATGCCTTATCAGCAAAGATGGAGGAAAAACAACAGCTGTCGTTTCTAGAGATCGCTTAAAGAAATGTCCTGAACAACTAAGAATCCCTGAAGAAATTCCCAACCCTTTGCCAGTTCAAGAACCAAAAGAAAAGATGATCCATACTGTACTTGGAGATTTTCCAGCAAGTTGGCCTCAATACAATGGAGCAGTAGTTATTCCGGTTATTACATTCCCTCAATCTGGAGAAGTAAGAGACCCAGAAGAACCTGTTCAGAACCTGGAAGAGCCAAATGTAGCTGAAGCAGAAGACCATGCACTGGTATCAATACCCAGTACACCCATTATTCACATTGAGACACATACATCGGGTGGGAGGACACAACCTCAGACAGATGACAGTATAGTACTGCGTAGGTCAACCCGCAGCAACTTTGGTCAGCTCCCATTACGCTATAGAGAAAGTACAGTTTAGTTCAAAGTGACTGTATGAAATGTAATGTTTAACCTGTTATAGTTAAGTAACGTTTAAGCGAAATGTGCCCACAAGGACTATTGTGAGACCTCCTTAAAATGTTAGACCACTGGTTATGAACTGGCTTTAACCACAAACTTTGCATTGTAAAAAGTTGCCTTCTTGGTATCAACCCCAGAGTCTGCCTGTTGAGGGGCATGGCTCTGCACCAACAAGGGGGCACGCCTGTTTATGGGGCCTGCCCTCCAACACTCGGAAGCGGGTACGCCTGTTTATGGGGCCTACCTTACACCACTCCCCTCAGGAGAGGAAGATTGGAGGAAAGGTCTGGGGAATGTGATGGCCCAGCCCTGGTCACCAAAAGGACCGGCGACCTACCTCCTGGAGGTTTTTGGGTGGGGTTCGGACATGTGGGTGGTTGGTGGTGGAATGGTACCTGGCATGTTTAAATGTAAATAATTGCCCCTGTGTGGGAAAAGTTTGTAATTACCTTTTTTCTTTCTCTTGTCTTTGCAGCCCGAGGACGTGCTGATGATAACTAAGGGGGAATGTGGCGCCCCTGACCTGGTCAGGCACCACAGAGTATTGCACCCATGCGGGAGCAATGCTTCCAGGTAATCTCCAAAGGCCAGGATGAGGTGCACACACAAACATATAGTGATCAGGCCTCCCACATTACCAGAGGGGACCCTTGGGTAGCCATAAGGGGTTAACTTTCAATTCCCAGCTGGGGGTGTGTTCAGGGGCTGGTTGCTAGGAAGCAGGGCAGAGAGAGAGAGGAAGAGGAGAGTCTGGAGGAAGAAGTTGAAGTGTGTGGAAGGGAGCAGAGGAGCTCTCGTGTCAGACAGGTCCTGAGGAGTGCAGTAGCTGAAAGCGGGGGAGAAAGGAGTACCGTGGGTCGGCCTGAAAATCATCCAGAGAGAAGGGTGGCTGAGTACGGAGATCCCGGTATCCGAGCACACAAGGGGAACTAGGTCCCCAGTACAGGCAGCAGATCATCCAGAGCTGCTTAACCTACAGGTGGGGGTACTTCATGCCCTCACCACGACTACACAGAGCTTGAGCCAAGCAGCAATCACCAGGCCCATAAGGGGACAGGGCCAGAAGCCATCCCACCAAGGCCACGCTGCCGGCAGACGAGCCAGAGAGAGGGGAGCAGGGTGGTAACAGCTTCCCTGGAGGAGTCCTACCACGCTTCAAGCAAAGGATCCTCCTAAAACAGAAAGAGTGCAAGGAAGGCGAGTGGACAGCTACCCTCAGAACGGCCTCCTGGAATTCCTGGTTCCACCTGGTTATCACAGTGTCGCCCGGGCATCTCACCGTGACCTCCAAACAGTGAGTAAACACGTTGAAAGACTTCTTGGACTGTGTTTGAGTCATTCTGCGACCTGTGGTCCCACACACATACACCGGGACCTGGGGCTTGCCTCACTCTCAGGGGGCTAATATACTGACTGCACCCACCATCAGCCCCAGGCATCCCTTAATCTGCAGTGGCGGTCCCCGCTGACCGCAATACTGAGAGTGGCGTCACGACAATCCTAAAATAAGGTTCCCTACCTGTGACCAGACTGTTCCATCCACGTGGAGTCCCTGAAGGTACTGCACCGACACATACTAGCGGGGCTTCACACCATCACTACCAGACATGGTCACACAGTGCACACTGACACTTCTGTATATACATTACAGGAGGGGCTGGGGGCATATTTTACTGGTGCATACACATGTTACTGGGGAAGCATACATGTTACTAGGGGGCATACACATTACTGGGGTGGGAGGCATACAGCTCTGGGCCCCATACAGCTCTGGGGGGGATAAGCAGCACTGGGGGAGCATACAGCTCTGGGGGGCTTGCATGTTACTGGGGTGGTGGGGCATACAGCTTTGGGGGGTCATTCAGCTCTGAGGGGTGCAATCAGCTCTGTGGTGGGCATTCAGCTCTGGGAGTGCATAAACATTACTGGGATGGTGCATACATCATTGGGGGCATACACATTATTGGGGTGGGGAGGCACAAATCACTGGGGGAATACAGCTTTGGGAGGCATTCAGTTCTGGGGGTGGGCATATAGGTCTGGGGTGGGTGCATACTGTGGGGGGCATTCAACTCTTGAGGGGCATACACTTTACTCGGGTGGGGGCATTCAGATCGGGGGGGAACATACACCTTACTACATGGCCGGCATCAACATCTGGGTGAAGGATCAAAAGAATCACGTGTTAAAAGGCCTAGATAAAGCAGAGATGCCAGAGACTAGGAGTATAATAGAACTGACTGGGTGGATGTACATAGGGGGATGCTGGCGCTGTGGCTCCTCTTCGTCTCTGAGACAGGAGAACTAGCTCCATCCACAGATGAACTTCAGTGTATCTGCACGCAGCATTCAACAGTGAATTCTGCATGTTAATGTTGATATAAAGGGCCAGCAGCCAACAAAGTGTGTTTGCCAGTCGGGTAAGAGGCCGCAGAATAAATCACTGCCACCTCCAATGGCGAGTTTAATAGCCCCACTCTCAGTCTGTCCAGGGTCCCGGCACATGCCCGGGTGAACCGGGTGCTGACGTCGGCCCTGGTGTCAATACTTTAGGCTATGACTGTATATATACTATGAATTGAGAGGAAGTGTAAATTCTTCCCCTCTGTTGCAAATTAAAGAATGGCGGTTTTGTGTCCCATTTTTATCTGCAAATAGGTAATAAGTTATATTTGGAAAAACATTAATTTTAGGACAAGGTCTCTTAAAAGAAAATAGATTTTTGGGATACCTTTAGGGTGTGCGCAGCTGCTTTCAGAAGTATCATAAAAGTCAATAGAGAAAGCCATGCATTCACACCCACCACTCTGCTGACAGTGGCCTCTGCATTGTACGGTGGACAAGGGTGAAGAAAGGAGAGGATTTGAGCAATGAGATCCACATCTATCAGACACTTATAGAATATCTTGTGGATATGTCATGAATGTCAAAGATAAGACAACTCCTTTATAACCGCATAAAGGCTATCTATAATATACTTAGAAAAATGAAGGTTCTTTGCAGTGGCGTAACAAGAGTTTGATGGGCCCTGGTGCAAAATTTAGGCCAGGGCACCCCCACCCCGCACCCCCCATCCCGCACTCGGGGTACAGGATGATTACGCTGATACTTGGCTCTTTCCCTGAGCACCCAGCTTTACCATGCTCTGATATCCCTCTTTCACTCAGCACCCAGCTTTCCATGTTTTGATATCCATCTTGTCCTCAGCATCCATGTTTCCAACGCTCTGCTGTACATCCTTCCCTTCCTTCCTTGCCCTTGATATCAGAACATGGGAAAACTGGATGCTGAGGGAAATATGTATAGCAAAACATGGGAAAGTTCAGTGCTAAGAGAAATATGTATAGCAGAATATGGGAAAGCTGGGTGCTGAGGACAAGATGGATATCAGAATATAGGAAATCTGGGTGCTGAGGAATATCAGAGCATGGGAAAGTTGTATAGGTGAGCATGGGAATGCTGGGTGCTGAGAGAAAGATGTATAGCAGAGCATGGGAAAGCTGGGTGCTGAGGGGAAAGAGACTCTTTCTCTCTGCACCCAGCCAACCCATGCCATGCTTTTATCTTTGTCCCCCATCCTGGTATATAGCCGTATCCATTTTTTTTTTTGCTGTATATTATCTTTGTGATATATACAACATTATTGATTTATTCATTTTGCATCTCCAAATATAGGAAGTGTGAATAGGTGCTAACTGCTAACATTACATGAAACACAAACAAAGAGATACAGCAGCACTCTGTAAGTGCTAAGACATATGCAAATCAGCCACACAGTGTTTCTTTAATTAGTGCTAGATCCTATCTGTCTATATTTTGCAGACTTGTAGTCCAGGAGAGGCATTTTTGCAGCTTAAATTTCATATATTCTATGTTTGCATATGTCTTAACGCTTACCGAGATTACAGAGTGCTGCTGTATCGCTTTGTTTGTGTTTCATGTAGTTTTAGCAGTTTGCACCTGTTCACATTTGCTATATTTGGAGACGCAGTTATTTGTTTTTTGCAGTCCTAAACTGTCCTAACTGTCATGCTGATACTATTTGGTTGACACAAATGTTCCCTGTGTCCTGAATAGATGATATGCTTAGTAATACAAAAGATAAATGGATCTATATAGACAGATATAAAATTGATGTAACATGGATAAGGATAACATAATAAAATATGAATGGTTGGTAGATAGATAGATAGATAATAGGAGGATAGATAAATAGATAGATAGATAATAGAAGGATAGATAGATAGATAGATAGATAGGCAGATAGGTAGATGGATAAATAGATAGAGGGATAGATAGATAGATAGATAGATAGATAGATAATAGGAGGATAGATAAATAGATAGATAGATAATAGGAGGATAGATAAATAGATAGATAGATAATAGAAGGATAGATAGATATATAGATAGATAGATAGGCAGATAGGTAGATGGATAAATAGATAGATAGATAAATAGATAGATAGATAAATAGATAGAGGGATAGATAGATAGATAGATAGATAGATAGATAAATAGATAGAGGGATAGATAGACAGATAATGATAGATAGATAGATAATGATAGATAATGATAGATAGATAGATAAATTGATAGAGGGATAGATAGATAGATAATGATAGATAGATAGATAGATAGATAGATAGATAATAGAAGGATAGATAGATACATAGATAATAGAAGGATAGATAGATACATAGATAATAGAAGGATAGATAGATAGATAGATAGATAGAAGGTTAGATAGATAAATAGATAATAAAAGGATAGGTAGATAGATAGATAGATACGTAGATAGATACTTGGAATGTTTGATCAATAAAATATTTGTAGAATGATCAGTAAGATTATGTTGTAATTCCAGCATAAGGATTTGTTTGCTTATGGTTGTGATGTTAAATGTCAAGAAAGTGTGATTCACCCAATGTGACCAGTGATCTCACCTTGTATGGTGCATTACCATAGACCTATCATGGTGAATGAACATTTTCTGATTCATTAAAACAAGTGCTGTCCAAAGCTTCCCTGGGGTGGGCCTCACATATGCTATAAATGAATGCTCAGAACAGAACAAACATTATGTCATATATTGGGGTAGGACAATTCTGGGGGAACCTGAGGGCAACACAGAAGCTTCACTTCTGGCCTAAGGATGAGGTCAGATCTTCAATGTAAAGCAGCACATGCAAATAAGTATTATGTAATGTAATATTCGCATGTAATTGAATTCTTATTCCCCCAGCTAAAGCCAGTTTTAAAGTAAATCTGTTTTGTACTGATAGACGCATATCAAAAGAGAACTGAAACACTACATTTTGCCACTGCTCTTGTGTAAAAAAGGCCAGATGAATACTAATGTATACTATTCCCTTTTGGCAAATATCTGACAGCTTTCTAGGTGGTAACCATTTTGGCCTACATAGGATTGGGAATAACGTGCAAATCATGTGGACTCCTGTTGATCCAAAGAATATAGCTCTGGATCCTAAAGCCCACTTTGCACTCTGTGATATCGGTACCGATATCGCTAGCGAGTGTACCCGCCCCCGTCGGTTGTGCGTCACGGGCAAATCGCTGCCCGTGGCGCACAACATCGCTAACACCCGTCACACAGACTTACCTTCCCTGCGACATCGCTGTGGCCGGCAAACCGCCTCCTTTTTAAGGGGGCGGTTCGTGCGGCGTCACAGCGACGTCACACAACAGCCGTCCAATAGAAGTGGAGAGGCAGAGATGAGCGGGCAGAATATCCCGCCCACCTCCTTCCTTCCTCATTGCCGGCGGCCGCAGGTACGATGTAGTTCCTCGTTCCTGCGGTGTCACACATAGCGATGTGTGCTGCTGCAGGAACGACGAACAACCTGAGTCCTGTAGCAGCAACGATATTTGGGAAAGGAACGGCACGTCAACGATCAACGATAAGGTGAGTAATTTTGATCATTAACGGTCGCTCCTGCGTTTCACACGCAACAACGTCGCTAACAATAATATAACATAACTCACACCAAGAGCCATTAGATAATGAGCACCAAGCCTCCCTCAATACGGCAGGGTAGGTGCCAGCACTACTCATGACAGGAATAATGAACAGGAGGACAAGAGTAAAGTGCAAAAAATAGACAAAATTTATTGAATACACAACAAGACATAAAATTCATTAAAATAGAGCACTACCAGTATATCCTGGGGATGCCAATATAGAATAGACCAGTTTAGATGGCCAAAACAGATCAAAGATACATGCAAGTCGCAGTCTATAGAAATGTGGCTACAGCTGGCCTGAACAAATCACAAATATTGGGAACATACCCAATAACCAGGGAACTGTTAAATGGAAAATAAATAGAGGTCAAATCAAACCGTGATTGCCCACCATGTTAGGGTGGGGAATCACGGTGATGTCACTGGCTGCGCTGCAAATAATCATAGAACAATAGCAGGGAATAAACATACTATAGCTATATAGCACAAGTGTGCCATTACGATGTATTCCCTTACCTAAAGTGCTGAAGTGCAAGTTACACAAATGCCGGACAGCCAGGCGTAGACACAGACAGTTCCTATAGGGTAGGGAAAGGCATCCTCAGGTGTCAAAAGGTCTCCATCCAACGCGCGTTTCGCGGAGATAGCTTTTTCAAGGTGGAAAACCAAGGTAATAGCCCCATGACCTGCCTAACAACTATATATACCCCTTCTCATCTGAACTCCGACAGCTGGGTGGCCGGAAGTGGCGTGACAACAGGAAGTAATGTTGCTTGGCAACAGACTTCTGTCACCATTATGCCTCAAAGTGATTCCGAGTGCATATAGTCTGCAGGTCCATGGCATGTCCAGACTGATCCTGGTCAAAACGCTAGTAATTAAAGTAGGATACAGCAAGGATCCAACCCTGGCATGTATCGTTACAAGGACGCACTTCCTGATGTAAACAACAGGAAGTCGTCAGCATAGAGGGAGGGTCCAATGACCGCTATGCATGCTGGTATATAGTAACTACAGACGCTGTTCCGGATCGTTGCCGGAAGTCGTCATAGAAAGGGGGCGGGAAGATCTCACGTGTTCGCTGTAAACGTCGGTAACTAAGGACGCAATAGGCGTGCTGTGGTGAGGCAGGAAGTCATCATAGGTCCTGGAATTAGAACCACCCAATCACTAGGTGAGTGACGCACGGATCATCCAATAGTGATCCATGTACGGGCATATGGGGGTCATAACAGTAAGGGGGTAGACAAAGAAAAAATCATCATATGACCATTATAGACACATCCTATCCCACGGAGCCGCCTCTCCGTCCCCGGCTAGTACAAATACTAGAATAGAGCGCACATCCCTATCAAAGTAGTCCGTGCCGCATTGAGTAACCAAACTGGGCAAAGAAAAAATGCTGCTGTTTAGAAAGTAGTGATGTAATGAACAAAAAATGCACATTATGAGCACTGAAAACGGAGAGAGAGGGGACGCGGTCCGTGTGCGGGCATGTGGGGATCATATCAATAAGGGAGTGAACAGAAGAAAATATCATCACATGATCATTATACACACGTCCATCCCGCAGACCCGCCTCTCTATCCCCAACTAATGCAGACGAAAAAATGGAGCGCACATCCCTATCAAAATTGTCCGTGCCACATTAGCAAACTAAACTAGGCAGAAAGAGGTGTTGCTATTAGAGGATGGTAATATAATGATCAAGAATGCTCCTTATGAGCACTAGGAAAGAGGGAAAGAGAGAAATAGCCCTCGTCTCCCCAGGCTTCAGCACAATATATAAACCCTCATACCGGTCCTTCGTCGGTTTTCACACCTGGTGGGAAGGCCCCACATGGCTAGTGGGGACGTGTCACCCCACAGTCATGCATCACCAATCCCAATCAGGAAGACCAAACCCAGGGAGGACCGTGAGGCACCACATCGCATCCCTGGTCCCTGTCACCACAAGACCACCTGTTCCGAGGGACACGTATCTCCGAAAAAAGGATGTACATGTGTACAAGGCAAGGGCCAAGGAGTAACATGGGGGAATGGAAACAGATCGAAATAAAATAAAAAAGTTTGTTCCACATCACCAAATTATTAATAACCACAGGTAAAAATGTCAAAAAAACCAAAATTGCATGGCAAATGGAACCACATGGTAAAAGTGAGACAATAAGGACTACTCAGAAAATCACTTGGTGACATGCGACATAAGCTTCAATAGGACTTAAACATGCAAAAGGGGCCGCCGGAGTAGACGGATCCAGCTGTTCTCTCCGTGAGGTGACAAGGCCGGATGTGCGTCACGAATTCTGTGACCCCCAGCGACATCTCATTAGCGATGTCGTTGCGTGTAAAGCGGCCTTTAGATGCGCATCTATGACTGTATTCCACTCATGGTCTATTTGACTGTCTGATAAGTGATCAGCTATTTCAAGCAGTCCTAGAAACAATGAATAGGCATACACACCACCACTCCATTCAAGATAGTAGAGCTTCATTTTCAGGATAGACAGCCCCTTTCTCGGTTCACTAGGGATCACAATGGTTGGGCCCTTGGTGATCAATCAGTTATCCTCCATCCATACATGGGGATAACTTTCAATTTTTGGAATATTACCTTTACGGTAAACATACACATGACATCACGACAGGCCAACTAATCAAACGAGCCAGGCTGTTGGCAGGAAGAAGGCTGTTCACAAGACTCCCATCTGGTGGCCATGCAATGCTAATGTTATGTGACGCCCTGGACTAATCAGGTCGTCACAGAGTTCTACATAATCTTTCCCTCCCTGTGCAGGGCTTAATCCCTCCATGGTTCTGGGAACCTAACCTGCAGTGCTGCCTCCACCAGCATTCACAAATCCTAGATACACCTTGCACCAACCACACCCTGTCAGGCACCCCAGTGGGTTACTTAAGCGGAATAGAGCCTGCCACCTAGGGGTCAGGCAGGGAGGTGGGAGGTGTCAAGTTAGTTGAGTGGTAGCCCTCAAGTGGTGAGGAGCTCTGAGGAAGCTGGGAGTTGTAGCTCCCAGAGGAGAAGCAGACTAGGTCTCAGACTTTGGTCTGGACCTAGAAGAGTCGGACCCCCGGTCGCAGGGTATTGAGGCTAGGTGCCTGGGACCTGTCTTGGAGGATGGTCAGCAGCCTGGGCCTAATCACCGGTCTGGGACCGAAGGCATGACGGGGTACATGGACCCTAGGTTAGGGAGAAGCTTCAGGCAACCCGGCAATTAACCTGCAGAGAACAGGGCCTCTATGGACTGTTCTCACGAAGCTCAGAGATCGGGGGCACTAGCTCGACGAGGGGGATAGGACTTTCCAAACAAGCGGCCTACTGAAACCCAAGCGTGAGCCCCTGAGAGCAAGCTCTTCTACTTAGCCACAGTGGGGAGCGGGGGCCCAGAAAGCTCCAAGCTAACGGGACACAAAGGACAGTCTAAAAATACTGTGCCAGGAGGCAGGTCACGGACCACCAGGCAGTGCTGCAGGGGATGGGACCTGGACAAGCTCCCCTCAGGAGACAGCGGCATTCAGAGATTTGGTTTACCCTGTTGTCAGCATCTGCTTTATTGCTGAGTGAGTACCAGATTAACCCCTGCAACCAGCAAGCCTGCGCTCCCCCTGCACCCCATACCACCATCCAGAGTCCTGGGGCCTATCCCCTAGCCGTGGAAGGTAATTTCATCTTGCTGCCCCACTCCATCACCCCTAGTACTCCCAACGTCAACGGCAGTACTCCCAACTACCGTACACCACGGGTGGCGTCACGAACTATATCTCCCCTGTAAATACCCCCTTAATTCATTCATGTGTGACCCTTAGCCCTCAGGTCCAGAGACCCTCGAGCCACGAGCAGTGACATCCGGATCCGAGCATTTCGACCGCTGCCGGGGCATTACAGTTACACTGGACCAGGGTCCTGCAATTTATTCTGTCATGTCTAATATTATATTTCTGTTAATTAGATGTTAATCCAGGGTTTAATTTTAACATCCACAATAGGAGTTTCTATGGAATACTTTTTCCCTAGAATGGGAGGAATAGTATCGCCTCACGTTTTTACCTTCCTGTGGATCAGCACATTAAGATTAGAGATTGGACTTGATGGACCTGTGTTTGTTTTTCAGCCTTATCCATTGCAGCATGTAACTATGGCATGCCGCACTTTTGATGACTTATGATGGCAGGTATCATCCTTATCCCCAGATTTTGGCACACAGCAGTCTTTCTTGGAGTCTCTGGATCTGGGACTCCTGAGTATCGGTTGTCTTTGTCCCCTGGTGTATTGGTTTGGGGAGAAACGCGTCGGGACGCTATGGGAATGAAACATGACTATTCAGATAAGTATTTTTGATTTGTAATACCTCTCATGGTAGGTGCTTTAGTTTGGGCAGGGTCACTGTAGGGTTGGTCTAGGCAAATTCATCACCGCAGACGCTGCAGGAGGCCAAGCCATCACCGCAGGTGCTGCAGGAGGCAAAGCCATCACTGCAGGTGCTGCAGGAGGAAAAGCCATCACCGCAGACGCTGCAGGAGGCAAAGCAATCCCGCCTTGCGGGTTCAATTGCTGTGGCAGTGTTTGGGGTGCTACATTCATAGTGGCTGGTGCCACATTTCCCACCCTGCATACCTCTGAGGCATTGCAGAGTGGCAGGTAAGGGAGAGCAACGGCCGAGGGGGGCTGTGCACGTGCAGTACACTCCTCTACTGAGGAGGAGGAGCTGCGGCTGTTATGGCCTCCCATAGCAGAGAGATTAGGCCTTGCAGGAGCTGGAGGAGGTGCAGCGCACGAGAGTGATGGGGGAACACCCGACGGCAGGAGAGCAGGGAGCGTTGACGTTACCGATGGCAGCGCCGCTGTGCCTGTAGGACAGGTAAGGCTTGCGGCCGCTGCGTGCGGAGGATTCGGGCGTGTGGGACGAGCTATATGCGAGGCACGTGCGCGCGTGTCCCGTGCGCGAGGCGCGCACACGCCCCCGCTGAGACGTCTTTGCAGAGGGACTCAGACGCTCCGGAGCGCGGATTGAACGAGCAGGCCGCCTGACGCCCGGTTGCAGTGTCTGAGCCTCAGGAGGGGGGGAACGCTGCTCACCTAGAATGGCAGCAAGCCATGCGTCCCCTTCCCTCCTGATCCTGTCCCTGACAGCGTCACCCAGCATGTCAGACATCTCTCACCAGCTTCATCCGGTTCTCACAAAGTAAGGAGAGGCCAGAATCATGAAGTGAGGGACTTTATATAGGGGAAAACCTTGGAACCCTGGGAACAATCCCATTGGGCAATAACCCATAAGGGGAGGATGTGTAAAATCGGACATGGATAGGAGGCTTAATCCTGTACTGCCTGGGCACAGCAGTCAGGGTGCATCCAGTTAAATACTGACATGCCCTATATTTATAATACCTCTCATGGTAGGTGCTTTAGTTTGGGCAGGGTCACTGTAGGGTTGGTCTAGGACAGTAATGGCGAACCTATGGCACGCGTGCCAGACTGGGCACGCAGAGCCCTTTCTGCTGGCACGCGCACTGTCGCCACACTCAGCCACTTTGAACTGCCGGTGTGATCGCGCCGGCAGTTCAAAGCTGTGTTGAGCAGAGGAGACATTTCTCCTTCCTCTGACACTCCTCCTCTCCTAGGCCGCAGGCCTGTTGCCTAGGAGACAGAGGAGCATCAGAAAGCGGCGCCGGCGTCTTGTGGCCGCGCGGGAACTGACTGAGGACCCAGCGGTGCGCAGCGGTGGAGCGGGTGCTGGAAGGTGAGTTTTTTTATTTTTAAACTGTGCGGCTGTTTAAAGGTGTGGGGGGACAGTGCCAGCACGGGGGAAAACATGGAAAGCACGGGGCAGACATGGCTGCAAGGATGGGGGCAAGCATGCAAGGATGGGGGAAGCATGCAAGGATGGGGGGAAGCATGTGTGCCGCCCCCGCACCAGCAGCCGGGCTGCCGCTCGGATCCGGGTCCGCGGCGGCTTGAAGGGTGACCATACCCGAGGGTCGCGCGGCCACTCGATGCAAGGGGGACTATGTACAGGGGGGATAGAATGTTCGTGGCGCTACCCACGGTGTGTGGTAACATGAGGAACCACCGCTGCGGTTGAGGAGCCTGGTGATGATAGTGCGGCAGCCTGATGTTTAGTCCCTCCGTGGGTAGGGGATTCGTGTCCTGGGGCCCGATGATGGTGTGGTGTGTGGGTGCCATAGGGGGTAGGAACAGGGGTTTTCAGTGTACTCACTCAGTCCAGGAAATAACAACAACGGCAGCTTGTAAAACCAGAGTTCTGAGCACCACTGCAGCTTGTAGGGAGCACTTGTGTGTCCATGCCCTTGGTGTTGCTGTTGGTCTGTGGCCCTGTCCTTGGCACCTCTGTCTCTGTTGGACCCGTGGATATAAAACTCTTCGGGTCCCGCTCACTCGTATGGCTAACGGAGTGAGCCTGCTCTCAGGGTTCACGCGTAGGATTTCTTTGGACTGTTTGGGAAAGTCCTATCCCATCGGTGCGCTAGTAACCCGATTTTGGAGCGGGTTGGGGATGACACTTTAAGTCTTCACCCCCGTCGGGTAAATTACCGGAACGCGTGAAGCTACTTTCTGGCCTAGGGTCCACGTACTCCGTCGTGCCCTGGCCGCTGACCGGTGATAGCTCAAGGCCGCCGGCTGCCCTCCTCAGCTGTCCGTGCCCCCTGACACTATCCCCTGCGACCGGGGTTCCAGCTCCTACCAGTCCCAGACCAACGTCTGCCACCTAGTACACAGGAGCTCTCTTCCGTGGCCTCTCCTCCTGAGAGTCACCACTCCACGACCTCTCCTCTCCAAGCTCAACTCCCTGAGCTCCACTCTCAACTTCACTCTCTACTCAACTGTCACTTTCCTCACTTCGCCCTCACCATGGCTGCAAGGATGGGGGACACATGGCTGCAAGGATGGGGGAAACATGCAAGGATGGGGGGGAAACATTGCTGCAAGGATGGGGGAAACATGGCTGCAAGGATGGGGGAAACATGGCTGCAAGGATGGGGGAAACATGATTGCAAGGATGGGGGGAATCATTCAAGGATGGGAGGAAACATGGCTGCAAGGATGGGGGAAACATGATTGCAAGGATGGACGGGAAACATGCAAGGATGGGGGGAAACATGGCTGCAAGGATGGGGAAACATGGCTGCAAAGATGGGGGAAAACATGCCAAGATGGGGTACATTTACCAGGAAGGGGTACATTTACCAGGATGGGGGAGTAAATTTACCAGGATGGGGGGATACATTTACTAGGATGGGGGGATACATTTACCAGGATGGGGGTACATGAACATGCCAGGATGAGGAAACATGCCAGGATGGGGAACATTTACCAGGATGGGGTACATTTACCAGGATGGGGTACATTTACCAGGAAAGGGGACATTTACCAGGATAAGGGAATATGCCTGGATAGGGTACATTTACCAGGATGGGGGAACATGCCAGGATGAGGTACATTTACCAGGATGGGGTCATTTAACAGCATGGGGGAACATGCCAGGATGGGATACATTTACAATGATGGGGTACATTTACCAGAATGGAGGACATTTACCAGGAATGGGGTACATGCCGGGATGGAGGAACATTTACCAGGATGGGGAATATGCTGGGATGGGGCCATGATGGGGACAAATATACTAGAATGTAGGAAATATATATCAGGATGGGGGACATGTTTACCAGGAAGTGGCCCAGGAAGGGGACATAACTACACAATGAAAGGGGAGGGGAGCAACTCGCACATCTTTATGGGATTTCAGGATGTTCAGACTTTGAAATGTAGATTTGGATTACAGGGTGACATCTGATTGTATTCTATGCTAAAATCTCTCTCTAATATGCTGCAATTTTTTCCTGAAAGATCAATCCAACTGCTGTGTCTGGAAAGGGCTGTAAAGTGCTCAGATTCAATGTATGGTAAGCACTCATGAGCGTGATGCCCCCTGCTGAGGAGAAGACTGCAAAGGTAAGGTTAAAATCAATTATTTACATAATAGGATTGGTTGGTACTTCGGAAAAAAAATGGCTTTAGGGCTACAGTTTGGGCACTCGGCCTGTAAAAGGTTCGCCATGACTGGTCTAGGACTTCCCGACGGTGAATGGTGGCGCCCTAAACAGTTATGGTCTCATACCCTCCATTGCTAGGTAGCGACTTTTAGAGCTCATCAGGGTCATTTTCCTACAAGTACCTAGTAATTGGAAGGGGTAATCCCTCCCCCCATTTTGAGAGCTGTGATTAATTGTTATGTGATAATTTGGTCACTCTTTGTTTCTTTTTGCAGCTTTTCTACCTAGCACGTGATTATATATGTGATTTATTACTAACAATATCTCTATTAACTGTCACTGCCCCCTGACTTATCATGGTACCGTGCTTCAAATTTTAATCTAATTTTTGTGCGTCCTGTATTGGGCTTTTTAACTTATTCATTAAAAGTTAATTTTTAACAGGGTTTTTTCTTTGGGGTCTACACAAAATTCTGGCAGGAATTAAAGGGGTATTCCCAGTTCCAAGATCTTATTCCAATATATAGTAGGTGTAATAATAATATTAGCAAATACCTCCAATTAGATATGTAGTACAGTTCTCCTGATATAGCAATGTCTCTTACCTCATGTGCAGGGCATTACAGCTTAGGTATCTATGGTTACAACCACTGATATAGTTAGTTGCTTGTGGTCGTAACCATGGATACCTAAGCTGCAATGCGCTGCACATGAGGGGAGAGACATGCCTGTATCAGGAGAACTATGCTACCTTTCTAATTAGAGGTAAATGCTAATATTATTATTATTGCACCTATTACATATTCGGATAGGATCTTGGAGATGGAAATACCCCTTTAAGGCACAAAATGTCACACATGCCATGCACCAAATTTATTTACAGGCTTGAAAAGTGTGGCTAAAATGAGTAGAACCAGACATACAGTACCATGGGTGCAACCAATGCAGGACAGGACCCCAGAGATAAGGGGGTGCACTACTACCTCTAAAGCCGGTGGAATTGGGCATTATGGGAATAGCCCATAAACTGGTGTAGCACAGGGTTCCTCTTCTGTCTATGTCCGCCCAGTGTACAAAGTATTGGTAAAAAGTCTTTCCGGTTTTCTTTTCCGGTTTTCTCCAGACTTGTCTATGTATGAATGTAGAACGACATTTTTGGCACATGTTAATACAAAGGCAACTAAAACTGTATTAGCATTTTTTAATCCAAAATTGGAATTATTTTTATTCACTTTTTGCTTGTGTGGCTTTAACAGATAAATATAGTTTTACCTGAAAACCATGTGGATATTACCAACAAGTTTGAAAGCTTTATCACTGTTCAGTAAGGGCTGGTTCACACTAAGCGACAGCGACAACGAGGTCGCTGTTACGTCACCATTTTCTGTGACGTAACAGCGACCTTGTAAGTCGCTGTTATGATCGCTCCTTAGCTGTCAAACACAGCAGCCGAAGCAGCGATCATAACCGCGAGAGCAGGGAGCCGCGCACACTGCTTAGCGCTGGCTCCTTGCTCTCCTAGCTACAGTACACATCGGGTTAATTAACCCGATGTGTACTGCAGCTACATGTGCAGAGAGCAGGGAGCCGCGCACACTGCTTAGCGCTGGCTCCTTGCTCTCCTAGCTACAGTACACATCGGGTTAATTAACCCGATGTGTACTGCAGCTACATGTGCAGAGAGCCGGAGCCGGCAGCACAGGCAGCATGAGAGCTGCGGAGGCTGGTAACTAAGGTAAATATCGGGTAACCACCTTGGTTACCCGATGTGTACCCTGGTTACAGCTTACCGCAGCTGCCAGACGCCGGCTCCTCCCTGCTCGCTTCATTTCGTCGCTCTCTCGCTGTCACACACAGCGATCTATGTGTCACAGCGGGAGAGCGCCTTTGAAGAAAACGAACCAGGGCTGTGTGTAACGAGCAGCGATCTCGCAGCAGGGGCCAGATCGCTGCTCAGTGTCACACACAGCGAGATCGCTAATGAGGTCACTGTTGCATCACCAAAACCGTGCCATAGCAGCGATTTCGGTAGCGATCTCGCTATGTGTGAAACACCCCTAAAACAATAGCTCTTACATGTGTCATTACTATTATTGGAGCATTGCAGGCTATAAAAAGGGGGAAAAGAACCCCAAATCCAGAATGTGAATGAGGCTTTAGACCAGATTCACACAGGGCGCAGTTTCTGAGTTCTGTTCTACTTCTATTTCTTATGCTGGTTTTTAATTAAAGACTGCCATAGGGGACAATGGGGGCATAAATCGAGTCTGAATGCACAAATACATATACATTTACATTATTTATTTTTTTAATATAATCTGAGCCGACATACATTAGGGAATTGCATAATAACTATTTTGTCATAAATTCTTCCTGGATTTAACTGTAAATATACATATATTATAGCTGCCAATTCTTTGCGGTAACATTCCCAGTTGATTTTAGGTTCTAAGTATATATCCTAAGAATATAGAGCCAGGCTTTGTTGTATGTGTTCCCTGTCTCCTCTGACTTCAAACCGATACCTATGCTACATTTGAATGTTAATTTATTTTTCCATCCAGTACCAGCATTGTGACAATGAAAACCCATGGACGCACTTGGAATGGTAATAAGGATTAGACCAGCACATTTCCATATGAGTAAGAAGGTGGAAATGACTTACATATCAATATACGGTTTAACACTATTAGCATATTGAGCGGTTTCAGAGATATTGTCCAGGAGGACAATTGTAGATTTATTGTGTACTCCCATGAAGATGTAGGAAACTGAGGCAAAAATATGAAGAAATAGATGCCAAAATGTGGCATTAAAAAAGTTGCATATACTTGCGTAAGCCATACTAGTGCAATAGTACTCTCTGCCGCTAATCCTTTAGATCTGGCAGTTCTTCCAGCAGAGCATTATAAAGCACCAAGGGACCTCATCTGCCTGATCCTTTAGGCACTATACAAGGAGATGAAGCTGCAGGGCAGAATGCAGTACCGAGGCCTTGGACAGCTGGAGGGGGCCATTCATGGTCAGTAGGAGCAGATCACCAAATTTCCTGCTGCCCCCAGGCAGATACCCCGGGGACTTTGCTGTCTGCCAGTCCTTTAAATCCACTGAACATGCGCCCGCAGTGTTCACTGCTGAACATGTAAATGCATTGCACATGCATTGCAGGCTAAAGGTTCATCAGTGGGTGGAGCTAGCTCGCAATACGCTCCTGCCCCACAAATGAAAATGAGCGGCTGCCCCAGCATTCTCAACTTCAGCCTGTATGTGCCCCCAGCATTCCCCAGTATGTGTATGCTCCCCAGGCCCTAGCATCCCCCAGGATGTGTATGTGTGATGCCCCTCACTGTATCAGGGTGTCACAGGGAACTGCACTCTCCTTTCTCATGGTGCAGAACCCACCCTCCATGGTTCTGGAATCCTAACTACCGATATTGCTTCCATAAGCACTCAAATCCTAACCACACCTCACACCACACCCTGTCAAACACACCAGTGGGTTGATTAGTTGGAATAGAGCCACTTGCCTAGGGGTCAGGCAGACTGGTGGGAGGGATCAAGTCAGTTGAGCAGTAGCCTTCAAAGAGTGAGGAGCTGAGGGAGTTGTAGCTCCCTGTGTGACCTTGGTTAGGTCACAGACGGTGGTCTGGGACCAGAGGAGTCGGAGACCCAGTCGCAGGGTATTAGAAAGGGTGTATCAACTCAGTTTTGGAGAACGGACGGCACCAGCAAGTCCAGTAACTGGACCGGTACCGAGCACGGCGGGGTACCGGACCCTAGATCAGGGACTAGATCATGCAACCTGATAAATAACCTGTGGAGGATAGTCTCTTTATGAACTTTCCCAAAGAGCTAAGAGATCGAAGACAACAACACAACGAGGGGGATAGGGTTTTCCACCTTATGCAACCCACTGAAATCACAAGTGTCAGACATCGACAACAGAGCTCCACTATATAAACATAGACAGCTTCAGGCTGACAGGTCACTTAGGAACTTCTACACTTGTGCAAGGACGCAGGCTATGGACCACTAAGCAATACCAGTTGGGGACGAACACCTGGACGGGCTCCCCAAAGCGGCTGTGGTACCCAGAGACTTAGTTTACTCCTGTGTCAGAGTCTGCTTAATGATTGAACCAACATCTTCACAGCCTGAGTGAGTACACTTCCCTCCCTGTGCCCAGCCAGCCTGCACAACGCCTGCACCATCCACCAACTTTCCTCCAGAGTCCCGGGGGTCTCCCCTACCCGTGGAGGGATCACCACCTGGCTGCCCCACTCCATATCCCCCCAGGTACTCCCATCAGCAGCGGCGGTACTCCCCTTACCACGAACCATGGGTGGCGTCACAAGCTATCCCTTGTAAATAACTACCTCACCCCTTTTAAATCGAATGGCCGCTGAGCCCCGTGTCCGGGGACCCTCAAGCCACAGCAAAAACCCCGATCCGAGGAGTTCGCCTGCTCCCAGGATGGCACATATGGCCTCTAGGCGCCAGCGTCCCCCAATATGTTTATGCCACCCATGCCCCAGCATCTCCCAGTATGTGTATGCCCCCCCAGGCCCCATCGTCTAACAGTATGTGTATGCCCCCCAGCCCCAGCATCTCCCAGTATGTGTATGCCCCCCCACAGGCCCCAGCATCTCCCAGAATGTGTATGTGTGGCACCCCTGAGACTCTGGTCACCACAGAGTACTGCATTCCAACCAGGGTGTAGTACTTATCATGGATCCAGGGGAGGTCGGTGCCAGTTCCATCATACACAATCACATACATACAAGGGTTGCCCCTTCCCCACTGGGAACCGGGCTAGGGTCGGGTACTAAAGGGGTCGCCTACAGTGTGGCATTTACAGGATGCCATCACAACAGGGGCCCCAATCCACTAGCTTAGGACCTGGGTGAGGAGAGGAGCAACCACCAGGGGGAATTAGGAGCCACACACAGCAGTAAGAGAGTTCTCCAGCAGGAGAGATAGTGAGTGGATGTCTGTCCCGGTAGCTCCTGTGGGACATAGGAGTTTAACGGTCGCTGTGGGGATACTGTGTCAGTTTCCTCAGGGCCAGCGCAGTTCAGGGTGCAGAACCCTAGGGTGGTGCAATTCCAAGTTGCGCCATCTGACTCTGCCGGACGGAGGGGTTTTATGCCTCTCTGACCACTACAAGTTTCCAGAGTCAAGTGGCACCTAGGATTCCGGGGCCTAGATCACGGTCAGACTCAAGGGGATCCACGCTACTGGCATAGGTAACAGTACTCTACGTAGTACGAAAGGGACTCTAAGTAGCTTTAAGCCAAAGGAACCCGCGCTAGAAAGCACAGCAAGGAAGGGCCCACAGATTACCGCACTGGTTCTCACTTCCCACGAATCTGGGATTGACCAGAGCCTACGACGGCAGAGATCAGCACCTGGGTGCGGCTTTAATTCAGTGAGTAAAAGACACCTTGAACCCGCAGAGACTGTGTCGGCTTGTCCTTACTGGCATCGCCGCTCGGCGCTTTGGGCGCCAACGGCCATTATCTCCCTCATCATCCACCTGGAACCTGCTCTACCTGTAGGGTGCTGCCATAACACCTACCTCGGCAAGGAATCTTGCAGCGGCAGCTACTCCCTGGCCACATACCACAGGTGGTGTCACGACAAACGTTCCCAATCACCTCGGTTTCCTTTCCTTTTACTGCACGCCTTGGGTCAATGGAACCGGGCAAGGCCACCCATCGCTTGACCCAACCCTCAACGGCCTGGCAACGAGTAGGTTAACCACCTACCCCGTGGGGTGCTGCATATGCTCTCCAGGCCCTAGCATCCCCTCAGAGTTTTGATGATATAGGGTTCAAAACAATATTTAAAGTGGAGCAGCACGATAGCCTTACAGTACTAGGGTCCTTGGTTCAAATTCCACCAAGGACAACATCTACAAGCTCCCCTTGCTGGATTTCCTCCAGGTTCTCTGGTTTTCTCTCAAAATCTAAAGAGATACTGATAGGGAATTTAGATTGTGAGACCTGATGGGGACATTGTTAATGATGTCTGTAAAGTGCTGTGGAAGTAATGGCGCTATATACAGTAAATGAGCAAAATAAATAAGTGTAGTATTCTATATAGAGATTTACCTGCCATTTCTATAGCAGCACTTTTCTAACATACCTTGTTATAAGGAAGTATAACTGTGTTACCTACTTACATAAATTGTCTCCCCCCCATCTACCATAAACAGTTATCGAATATTGCATTGTTCTACCTATTCTAATTGTTTATAACACAACAAAAGTTACATACATTCATTTTGATATTTGTTTCACAAAAAGAGGCCAATTACATTTCTTATCACGATAATGTAAATCTGTTTAAAAAATGTTGTAAAACTGATAACTGTTTAGATTTTAAAGTTAAAACAGACAGACATTTGTTGTTGCATATTCATTTATTAACTTTTTATTTAGTTTTGGATTTTATTCAATACTGTTTATGTAGAAGAAATATTTAGGGATAACCACATGACAGTATTGTGGGGTAGCACGGTGACTCAGTGGTTAGCATTGTACCCTTGCAGTGCTGGGGCCCTGGGATCAAATCCTAGGAAAAAAACCATCTGCAAGGAGTCTGCATGGGTTTCATAGTATCATAGTATCATAGTTTTTAAGGTTGAAGGGAGACTCTAAGTCCATCTAGTTCAACCCGTAGCCTAACATGTTGATCCAGAGGAAGGCAAAAAACCCCAATGTGGCAAACAAGCTCCAATGGGGAAAGAAATTCCTTCCTGACTCCACATCCGGCAATCAGACTAGTTCCCTGGATCAATACCCTGTCATAAAATCTAATATACATAACTGGTTATATTAAATTTTTCAAGAAAGGCATCCAGGCTCTGCTTAAATGTTAGTAGTGAATCACTCATTACAACATCATGCGGCAGAGAGTTCCATAGTCTCACTGCTCGTACAGTAAAGAATCCTCGTCTGTGATTATGATTAAACCTTCTTTCCTCTAGACGTAGCGGATGCCCCCGTGTTCCAGTCGCAGGCCTAGGTGTAAATAGATCTTTGGAAAGGTCTCTGTACTGTCCCCTCATATATTTATACATTGTGATTAGATCTCCCCTAAGCCTTCGTTTTTCCAGACTAAATAACCCCAAGTTTAATAACCTGTCTTCGTATTGCAGCCCACCCATTCCTCTAATAATCTTGGTCGCTCTTCTTTGCACCCTCTCCAGTTCAGCTATGTCCTTCTTATATATCGGTGACCAGAATTGTACACAGTATTCTAAGTGCGGTCGCACTAGTGACTTGTACAGAGGTAGAACTATATTTTTTTCATGAACACTTATACCTCTTTTAATACATCCCATTATTTTATTAGCTTTGGCAGCAGCTGCCTGACACTGTCCACTAAAGTGAAGTTTACCATCCACCCATACACCCAAGTCTTTTTCTGTGTCTGTTTTACCCAGTGTTCTACAATTAAGTACATAATCATACATTTTATTTCCTCTACCCAAGTGCATGACCTTACATTTATCTACATTAAACTTCAATTGCCACTTCTCAGCCCAATCCTCCAATTTACATAAATCTCCCTGTAATATAAAATTATCCTCCTCTGTATTGATTACCCTGCAGAGTTTAGTATCATCTGCAAATATTGAAATTCTACTCCGCATGCCCCCAACAAGGTCATTTATAAATATGTTGAAAAGAAGCGGGCCCAATACTGACCCCTGTGGTACCCCACTATGAACTGAGACCCAGTCCGAGTACGTACCATTAATAACCACCCTTTGTTTCCTATCACTGAGCCAGTTTTTAACCCAGTTACACATATTTTCCCCTATCCCCATTATTCTCATTTTATGTACCAACCTTTTGTGTGGCACCGTATCAAAAGCTTTTGAAAAGTCCATATACACAACATCCACTGCATTTCCCTGGTCCAGGCTTGAACTTACCTCTTCATAGAAGCTGATCAAATTAGTTTGACAGGATCGATCCCTCATAAACCCATGTTGATACTCTGTCATAAGGTTATTTTTCTTGAGATACTCCAGTATAGCATCTCTCAAGAAACCCTCAAGGATTTTACCAACCGTAGAGGTTAAACTTACCGGCCTATAATTTCCCGGTTTCCTCCTACACTCTACATACTGATAGGGAATTTAGATTGAGAGCCCCAATGGGGACAGAGATGGTGATGTAAGTAAAGCGCTGTGGAATTAATGGTACTATAACCCCTGGCAAAAATTCTGGAATCACCTGGCTCTGAGGATGTTCATTCTGTTGTTTACTTCTGTTTAAAAAAGCAGATCACAGACATGGCACAAAACTAAAGTCATTTCAAATGTCAACTTCCTGGCTTTGAGAAACACTAAAACATAATGTGCTACCAGTAACAGTTACTTTTTAAGACCAAACAGGGAGAAAAATTATGGAATCACTCAATTATGAGGAAATAATTATGGAATCACCCTGTAAATTTTCATTCCCAAAACTAACACCTGCATCAAATAAGATTTGCTTATTAGTCTGCATCTAAAAATGAGTGATCACACCTTGGAGAGATGTTGCACCAAGTGCACTGACATGAATCATGGCTCCAACATGAGAGATGTCAATTAAAACAAAGGAGAGGATTATCAAACTCTTAAAAGAGGGTAAATCATCACGCAATGTTGCAAAAGATGTTGGTTGTCCACAGTCAGCTGTGTCTCAAATCTGGACCAAAAAGAAACAACATTGGAAGGTTGTTAAAGGCAAACATATTGGCAGAGCAAGGAAGACATCAAAGCATCAAGACAGGAAACTTAAAGCAATATATCTCCAAAACAGGAAATTCACAACAAAATAAATGAGGAACGAATGGGAGGAAACTGGAGTCAATGTCTGTGACCAAACTGTAAGAAACTGCCTAAAGGAAATTGGATTTACATACAGAAATAGTAAACAATAAAAAGATGACTGCCTGATGAGAACATGTAAATTTCCACAGTCATTGATGATATGGGGCTGCATGTCAGGTAAAGGCACTGGGGAGATGGCTGTCATTACATCTTCAATAAATGCCCAAGTTTACATTGAAATTTTGGACACTTTTCTTATCCCATCAGTTGAAAGGATTTTTGGGGATGATGAAATCATTTATGAAGATGATAATGCATCCTGTCATAGAGCAAAAACTGTGAAAACATTACTTGAAAGAAGACACATAAGGTCAATGACATGGTCTGCAAATAGTCCAGATCTCAATCCAATTGAAAATGTTTGGTGGAAGTTGAAGAAAATGGTCCATGACAAGGCTCCAACCTGCAAAACTGATCTGGCAACAGCAATCTGAGAAAGTTGGAGCTAGATTGATGAAGAGTACTGTTTGTCACTCATTAAGTCCATGCCTCAGAGACTGCAAGGTGTTATAAAAGCCAGAGGTGGTGCAACAAAATGCTAGTGATGTATTGGAGTACAGTGGTACCTCGCTTAACGAGTAACCCACTTAACGAGAATTTCGCTTAACAAGTAAAGCTTTATGTAAATTTGTAACCCGCTTTACGAGAAAGCTTTGCAGTACGAGCGAAATCCTCACCGCACACACTTCCAGTTTTGTACATCCACCGCGCTCTAACCCGCACTTGCAGTCCACACAAACACACACATGTGCGCACAAACACACACGCACGCACACACATACAGTATTATGCTCACCTTACCTTCCGTTCCACCACCGGCCTCATGAGTCTTATAGTTCCCGGGTACATCGCGGCGATCTACAAGTACCATGAGGCCGGCGGTGGAACGTAAGGTAAGGTGAGCATATAATATGTGTACCTTCCGTTTCATCGCCGGACTCCTGGGTCCTGTAGTGCGCAGCTCCACTCCACTCCAGGCATCCAGGCATCCAGGCATCGGCATCCATAGTGAAGCAGGAACTTCCTGGTTCCTGTCACCGCTACTCAAAGGCAGCACGCTGGCCAATCAGAGGCAAGCGACTCTGCCTTTGACGTCAGCGCTCTGGCAGGAAGTTCCACCCTCATCGTTATGGTTACCTGATACACGGCCCGCATCGGAGAACAGCAAGTCCCAGGAGACCGGCGATGGAACGGAAAGTAAGGTGAGCATAATATGTGCGTGTGCGTGCGTGCTTGTGTGTTTGTGTGTGTTTGTGTGCGTTTGTGCATGTGTGGAATGACACAATAGGGGACCAGGATGGGAAATTTAACACATTGTGGAACGAATTGTCAGCATTGCAATGATTTCCTATGGTAAATCTTGCTCTGCTGAACGAGTACCTTGATTAACAAGCACACTCACAGAACGGATTGTTCTCGTTAAGCAAGGTTCCACTTCCAATTTTTTTCCCCCTGTTGGGTCTTGAAAGTAACCGTCACTGGCTAGCCCATTATGTTCTCATGATTTTTTTGAGTGTTTCTTAAAGCCAGAAAGTTGCCACTTGAAATGACTTTAGTTTTGTGCCATGTCTGTGATCTGCTTTTTTTAAACAAAAGTTAACAACTGAATGAACTTCCTCAGAGCCAGGTGAGTCCATTTTTGCCAGGGGTTGTATATAAGAAAGCATAAGAAATATGTTTATGGATAATAAGTGCTGCTAGGTAAAATGTTATTGTACAATAATTAAACAGAACATATTTCTATTCGCTTTTCTCTGACAGAGATAAAAATCTTCAAACATTAACGTTTTCCATAACACAAATTGCATGTTGAAACCCTAAGCAATGTCTTTGACTGTTGTTTGAAACCCTTCACCCCCCCCCCCAGCCTGTTTTCACCCTGCAAACCGGGCCAATTTTTTTTTCAATTCTGACCAGTGTTACTTTATGAGGTTATAACTCTGAAACGCTTTAACGGTTCCCAGTGAGTCTGACATTGTTTTTTCATGACATACTGTACTACATAACAGTGGTAAATTTAGTACAATATTTTTTGTGTTTATTTGTGAAAATATAGGAAATTTGGAAAAATTTTGAAAATGGCGCAATTTTCAAACTTTCAATTTTTATTCCCTTAAACCAGAGAGTTCTGTCACACAAAAGAGTTAATAAATAACATTTCCCACATGTTTACTTTATATCACCACAATATTTGGATCAACATTGTTTTGAAAGGAAGATAAAAGGCCTAAACGTTCATCAGCAATTTCTTTTTTTTTTTCAAGAAAATTTGCAAAACCATTTTTTTAGTGACCACATTACCTTTGACACAACTTTGAGGGCCTTAGGTGACAGAAAATGCCCAAAAGTAACACCATTCTAAAAACTGCACCCCTCAAACTGGTCAAACTCACATTCAAGAAGTTTATAAACCCTTTAGATGTTTCACAGGAACCAACGCAATGTGGAATGGAAAAATGAAAATGTTACTTTAGCTCATAAAATTTGCTGTACAATTTCTCCTGAGTACACTGATACCCCATGTGTGGTGGAAATTTACTGTTTGGGTGCACGGCAGGGTTCAAAAGGGAAGGGACACCATTTGAATTTTAGAGGGCAAAATTGTCTAGAATAGATAGCAAACACCATGATGAATTTGATATACCTAACCAGTGGACTGCCCCCACAAGTGACCCTATTTTTGAAACTATACCCCTCAAGTAATTTATCTAGATATTTGTTGCGCACATTGAACCTACATGTGCTTTTCAAAATCTTTTAACGTTGAACCGTGAAAAGAAAAAAATACATTTTCAACCACAAAAATATTGATTTAACCCCAATTCTTTTAAATTCTCTGAGGTAACAGGAGATAATGGACCATACAATTTGTTGAGCAATTTTTTTTATTTTTTTTTTCAAAAACTACTTTTGAGGCACAGTACAAAGTGAAGAACTGAAGGAGCACCATATTTGAGTTCAGATTAAGTTAAAATGGTCTGCGGATGCCATGTCACATTGGTAGAGCCGCTTTGTTGTCAGAACAGCAGAAACCCCCATAAGTGACCCCATTTTACAAATTGCATCCCTCAATGAATTTATCCAGTGTGCAGTGAGCATATGGACACTACAGGTGTCACAAAATGTTACACTATTGGGCAGTGAACAAAAATAATTCATTTTTTCCAGTAACATGTTGTTTTAACCCTAGATTTCCAATTCACAAGGGGAATAGGTAAAAAGGCCTATTACATGTTACACAATTTATCCTGAATGTGGCAATACCCTACATGTAACTGTACAGTGCTGTTTGGTTCCACCACAGTGCTCGTAGGGGAAGAAACGCCATTTAATTTTTGGGGCACAGATTATCCTAGAATAGTTTGCGGACTCCATTTACAGAGCCCCTAAGTCTCAGAACAGCAGAAACCCACTCAAGTGACGACATTTTGGAAATTACACCCCTCTGGGATATCATCTACGGGTGTAGTGATGATTTAGTCTCTGGAAAACACCCATGGAGTCAAACGCAATGAATGTTGCAGAATTTAAATATTGCAAATAAATCCCTGTCAGTGACGGTACATTATGCCCGGCTCGTGCTTCTGAAAACCTGCACCCCATAAATTAAGCAGGCATCTTCACTATAATCATGGCAAACGTGGATGTCAACTGTGGTTTTGGAACATCTCTGAAATGCGGTGACCTGTTCAAAGAATAAAGGGATGAAATAATCTATCAACATCGATTCCTTTGGTGATAGCACGGCACAAACCCAATTCCTTCCATTTGGTTTTTATCGATTCTCTCCGGGGCTGCAGCTGTTCGCCTATCCTACAACGTGATTATATAGGAGTTGTGACTTCCACAACCCCTCTAGGTGAGTGTATTTACCTACATGTGTTTTTTGCCCCGCCTGGAAAGAACCTATTGCACTTTCATCCATAGCCTATCCTAGGGTATGGTTATTAGGGGAGTTTCTTCTTTTGGAGAGGGGTACACTATACCACATCCTAGTGTACTTTTTGGTTCACCAATAGTAATTTTTTAATGCACTTTGGTGGAGAGCACGATCTCGGGGTTTCAATAGAAAACTGATAAGTACGATACGATACGATATGATACACTTTATTGATCCTGTGGGAAATTATGGTAGTGTTTGGCCAACGTCCATTGAAATAATATGGACATCTTTAGATCTGAATGGTTACCACTATTTGTAACAAAAAAGGCTCTTCCTTTGTATATCAAGTCGAGCAATTCATTTAAAGGGCCAGCATATAAAGCCAACCTTAGCTACTGCTTACGATGTCCGCTATATGCTACGGGCTTCAGAAAATGCTTGAAATCAGCCTCCCTATAGGCTTACATCTTATGCGAATGTTCTGCTTTTTCATTTCACTTTTCAATGGAATTTTTTTGTCCGCTTTATAACAGGGAAATATTATGAAGTATATTCTCTGTTGTCATAGCAACAAAGTGCAAAACACAGCTTTATAGTTGAGTCTTATCTGTAGTGATAGAATTATTTATTGCTTTCGTGTGTTCATGCGCTGCTTGTTAACTGGCTTGTGTTTGCTGCTTTATTGTAAGAAATTAAAAACAAAATACCCTGAAAGATAAGATTATGATGGATGAATGGTAAGAAAACAGTTGTAAAAGTTCTATCATATTGATTAATCTGAAACTCAATAAAAATGTTAAGTGCAAACACACACTTTACATGAAAAACTTTCCTTTATTAGTACTGAAAAAGTCTGATTGACAGAAAAAGTCTCCTGGAAAATTTTAATTAAATGGTTGTTCATCTAATAGCTGCATCACCGAGTATAAAAAACAGTCAAAATCATTATATGGTGTTACCGTACATTGCCTTCAAAACAGACTCAATTCTTCTAGGTATACTTGTACACAGACTTTGAAGGAACTTGGCAAACATCTTGGAGAACCACAGATCTTCTACTACAAATCCTTTCGCCTCTTCATGTAATCCCTTGATCCAACGAGAGCACACATGCAGTTTAGTATGCCCATTTTCATGTAATCCCAGACAGACTCAATTGTATGTTGAGATCAGGGCTCAGTGGTGACCAAATTATCGCTTCTAGGACCCATTGTTATTCTTCACGCTGAATACAGTTCTTAATGGTATTGGTTGTTTGTTTGTGATTATTGCCCTGCTATACATTCAATTTGGAGTCAATCAGGTATTGTATGATGGATTAGTATCTGTCTGTATGGGTACCTTCACACTTAGCGATGCAGCAGCGATCCGACCAGCGATCTGACCTGGTCAGGATCGCTGCTGCATCGCTACATGGTCGCTGGTGAGCTGTCAAACAGGCAGATCTCACCAGCGACCAGTGACCAGCCCCCAGCCAGCAGCGACGTGCAAGCGACGCTGCGCTTGCACGGAGCTGCCGTCTGGAAGCTGCGGAGACTGGTAACTAAGGTAAACATCGGGTATGGTTACCCGATGTTTACATTAGTTACCAGCGCACAGCTGTGTGTGCAGGGAGCAGGGAGCCGCGCACACTGAGCGCTGGCTCCTTGCTCTCCTACCATAGCTACAGTACACATCGGGTTAATTAACCCGATGTGTAATGCAGCTACATGTTCAGAGAGCAGGGAGCCGCGCACACTGCTTAGCGCTGGCTCCTTGCTCTCCTAGCTGCTGTACACATCGGGTTAATTAACCCGATGTGTACAGCAGCTACATGTGCAGAGAGCCGGAGCCAGCAGCACAGGCAGCGTGAGAGCTGCAGAGGCTCGTAACTAAGGTAAATATCGGGTAACCACCTTGGTTACCCGATGTTTATCTTGGATACAGCTTACCTCAGCTGTCAGATGCCGGCTCCTGCTCGCTTCATTTGTCGCTCTCTCGCTGTCACACACAGCGATCTGTGTGTCACAGCGGGAGAGCGGCTTTGAAGAAAACGAACCAGGGCTGTGTGTAACGAGCAGCGATCTCGCAGCAGGGGCCAGATCGCTGCTCATTGTCACACACAGCGAGATCGCTAATGAGGTCACTGCTGCGTCACAAAAAGCGTGACTCAGCAGCGATCTCGGCAGCGAGCTCGCTGTGTGTGAAGCACCCCTATGTCTCAGCATTGAGGACACCATTAATCCTGACCAAATCCTGAAGGCCATGTGCTGAAATGCAGTTCCAAATGTCCAAGGATCCACCACCATATCTCCCTGTTCCCTGCAACCACTCATTAATATACCACTCGCTAGCTCTTCAAGTAAACAAATTGCCTTCTGTAAAGGCCCCTTTACACACTGCAACATCGCAAACGACATCGCTGTAACGTCACCGGTTTTGTGATGTAATAGCGATCTCCCCAGCAACATTGCAGTGTGTGAAACACATAGCGACCTGGCCCCTGCTGTGAGGTTGCTGATCACTACACATCTCTCAGGACCATTCTTTGGTCCTTTATTTCCCGCTGTGCAGCATGATCGCTAGAAAGTCTCACTTTACAGCGACTTCATTAGCGACTTCCCTTTCAAAAAGCTGCTTTACAACGTCCCCAATGACCAGCTAGGTCGTTCTGCAGGTCCGTATCGCTGTTGCGTCGTTTTCCAGGTATGCCTGTTTGACAGCTCACCAGCGACTCACCAGAGACTTTGTAGCGATCCCGGCCAGGTTGGGATCGCTGGTGGGATCGCTGAAAGTCTCAGTGTGTAAAGGGGCCTTTACAGACCAATATTTCACACTTTGACCCTGATTTTTCTGTACCCAAGTTCCTGTTTTCATGCATAGTTAAGTTGCTTGGCCTTGTTTCCATGTCAAAGGTATGGGATTTCTGTCAATTCTTGCACTTCTGGAAGAATTGGTTGAACAGTAGATCAGTAGATGTATGTAGCTGGGTCATACTAATTGCTGCATTGTATTATCCGATTTCAAAGGGAAGTATGGTATATCTTTTATCTGCTGCTCTAAGTTTCCTTTGCTGACTACTGTATCTACAGTAAAGGCCTCAACATTGACCATTTTTTGTGCTTTTGATATATCTCTTATCTGCTGCTCTAAAGGCCCCTTTACACACTGCAACATCGCTAACGACATCGCTGTAACGTCACCGGTTTTGTGACGTAATAGCGACTTCCCCAGTAACATTGCAGTGTGTGAAACGCATAAGCGACCTGGCCCCTGCTGTGAGGTTGCTGATCGCTACAAATCTTTCAGGACCATTTTTTGGTCCTTTGTTTCCCGCTGAGCAGCATGCATGGGTGTGTTTGACACCGTTACAACGACTTCGTTAGCGACTTCCCTTTCAAATAGCTGCTTTCACATGTCCCCAATGACCAGCTAGGTCGTTCTGCAGGTCTGTATCGCTGCTGCGTCGTTGGCTAGGTATGCCTGTTTGACAGCTTACCAGCGACTCACCAGAGATTTGTAGCGATCCTGGCCAGGTTGGGATCGCTGGTGGGATCGCCAGAATGTCTCAGTGTGTAAAGGGGTCTTAACACTAGAACTACTGAGGTAGTCATTTTGACTACTTTGCACTATGTATTTCTATATAGATGTCACGAGTCCAGTAGTTCTAGTGTTAAAGGCCGCTTTATACGCAGCGACATCACTAGCGATGTCACTAGCGATAGCACCCGCCCCCGTCGTTTGTACGTCACGAGCAAATCGCTGGCCGTGGCGAAAAATATCTCAGGTACACGTCACATGGACTTACCTTCCTAACGACGTTGCTGTGGCTGGCGAACAACCTCTTTTTAAGGGAGCGGTTCGAGTGGCGTCACAGCGATGTCACACAGCAGGCCACCAATAGAAGCGGAGGGGCGGAGAGCAGCCGCATGAAGGTCACTCCCTCCTCATTGCTGGAGGACGCAGAAACGCTGTTGTTCGTCGTTCCCGGGGTGTGACACGTAGCGATGTGTGCTGCCTCAGGAACGACAAACAACCTGCGTCCAGCACCAGCAACGATATTTGGAAAATGAACGACGTGTCAACAATCAACGATTTTGTGAGGATTTGGGATCGTTCGCGGTCGCTCGTAAGTGTCACACGCAACGACGTCGCTAACGAGGCCGAATGTGCGTCACGAATTCCGTGACCCCAGCGATATCTCGTTAGCGATGTTGTTGAGTGCAACGGGACCTTTAGTTTCCATTGCTGATCACAGCATCTAAGAGCCTCAACATTGTCCATTTCCTGCGCTTTTTCAAAACAGCTTGAATAGCAGTTCTTGGAACCCCAGTGTGCTTTGAAAACTTTGCCTGAGAGACCTTATTGATGCACTATAGCTACTTTGTGTCCCGTTGCTGTGCTAGTCTTGCCATGGGGTTTAACCTATGACATGAAACTGTTTTCCTCAACCTCACCATTGTTGTTGTAGTTTAGCTGTTCCTCACCCAACTACACACCGGTGTTTGAACCTACATATAAAAATCATTATCACCTGTTTTATATAATTGGTTACTCATACATCTAACTATAATTCTACAAAGTCATATTGCGCAAGTGTTCCTAGAAGAATTAAAAGGAAAGGTCACACCAAAAATGTATTTGATCTAGATTTATGTTTTGTTCATTCAACTGAATGCTTGTTAATTTATAATAAACTTTTACACTACTATTTTTTAAATTAATGTATAATTAACATATTATTATTGTTATTTATATAGCACCATTGGTTCCATGGTGCTGTACATGAGAAGGGGGTTACATACAGAATACATATACAAGTTACAGTAGACAGACTGGTACAGAGGGAAGAGGGCCCTGCCCTTGCGGGCTTACATTCTATAGGATATAACATATAACACTGTTGCTGCTATACCAAGGCTAAATATCACCTACACACTAAAACAAATTATACAAGGACCAATTTTAGCAAGATAACCACTCTACAAAGCCCAAATAATAATACTTCATCACCATGTCCACCACCATTACCACTACATAGTGAATACATTATATTACCATACCTCTACAGAACAAAATACAACGTACAAATACCGATATTACCAATAATACCACTACACACCCACCATTACGTAATGACTAAATTGCACCACTAATCTATTACCAAATTAAAAAATCACTATTAAAAAAATGATATTACTACTATACAGTGACCATATGGTAATAGATACCAGATATCCTGCCAACCATATAAGTGATTACATTCTTATTAGCTATAGGCCAACAGTAGGCTGCGACCTAAAAGACAAAGGGCAATAGGGACGTCTTACTTTATCATGGGATGAAACTTTATCAGCGCCTTGTTGACAGACGCAGACTAAAGTGGCGCTCACCTGAGGCACCAGGGAAGAAGTCCAGGGTCTGAGCTCGGAACTATAAGGCCTAAGCCACACGGCGAGAAAAACGGTGCGAGTGGAGTGCGATAAAACATCGCATTCCACTCGGATCAATTCTAGCCTGTGTGTCAACACCCATGAGCGATTATTTTCTCAGCCCTAATCGGACCGAGAAAACAATTGTAGCATACTGCAACTGTAATGCGAGACTCTTTCTCTCGCACCCATTCAAGCATATGGGGCGAGAGAAAAATTGCACTGCACTCGAGGTACACCGGTGTACCGCGAGTGCAGAGTGAGAATCGCAATTGCAGGCTACGGAGGAGAGAGGGAGAGAAATCCTTCCCCTCCGCAGCGCTGGCCCACCCCTCCTCAGTGCCGGCCATCCCCCCGCTCGCACAGTCGGACCTCAGTCGCAGGGATACTCCCATGACACTCGGTTCTGCTGTGCTGCCAGCGTGAGCCGAGTGTTATCGCACTAGTGCCCCGTGTGGCCCCGGCCTAATGCTAACAACACATCTGAGTCCACCCATAGTGTTGACAAAGGGTAGGCAGAATAGTCAGTTGGCTAGAGTCGTATCGATCTATCTATCTATCCCTCTATCTATCTGTAGCACCCCTGAACCCCTCAAAGCACTACCAGGTACTGCATCAGGGACCGAGTACTCCATAACCCTGGGCGACACATATCTATCTATCTATTTATCTATATATCTATTATCTATCTAATTGTTATTAATATTATTATTATTTTCTTTTACAACACCATTGATTCCATGGTACTGTACATGTGAATAGGGGTTATGTACAAAATACAAATATAGATTACAATGAAGAAACTAACAATGACAGACTGGCACAGAGGGGGAGAGGACCCTGCTCTAATTAGCTTACATTCTACAGGATAATGGGAAAGGAGAAAGTAGATTGGGGGGGTTCGGCAGCTCCTGGGGATGGTGAGACAATAGACGGGTCATTGCAGGTTAAGAGAAACCAAGGAAAAAATTGTGAAAACATACCCTGCTGTAACTAAATAAAAGCATAGTGCATATAAACATAGGGTACTTAGTAAACACTGTTTTTGATCAAAAAAAGCATAAAGCTATCCCACCAAACGTCAAGGTGTACCCAGTTGGGATAGTACCTACACTCTCTAATATTAAAACCTTACCATGGGTCTAAGATAGGCCTCAATGTGGCTAAGGGCTGAGAGCGACCGGGTCCCAACAGGACACACACAGTCAGGGGGATTCACAGAATGAAATGTCCAGCTCGCTTAGAAGGGGGCCACTCCCTGTTTGTACTGAATACAAAAAAACTACATAAAAACAAAAAAGTGAGCCGGAGTATGAGATGGTAAACATGGAACTTGTGAGACCATGTTCACACTGGCCATGAGACAAGGAGAAACCAAGGAAAAAATTGTGAAAACATACCCTGCTGTAACTAAATAAAAGCATAGTGCATATAAACATAGGGTACTTAGTAAACACTGTTTTTGATCAAAAAAAGCATAAAGCTATCCCACCAAACGTCAAGGTGTACCCAGTTGGGATAGTACCTACACTCTCTAATATTAAAACCTTACCATGGGTCTAAGATAGGCCTCAATGTGGCTAAGGGCTGAGAGCGACCGGGTCCCAACAGGACACACACAGTCAGGGGGATTCACAGAATGAAATGTCCAGCTCGCTTAGAAGGGGGCCACTCCCTGTTTGTACTGAATACAAAAAAACTACATAAAAACAAAAAAGTGAGCCGGAGTATGAGATGGTATACATGGAACTTGTGAGACCATGTTCACACTGGCCATGAGACAAAGAGAAACCAAGGAAAAAATTGTGAAAACATACCCTGCTGTAACTAAATAAAAGCATAGTGCATATAAACATAGGGTACTTAGTAAACACTGTTTTTGATCAAAAAAAGCATAAAGCTATCCCACCAAACGTCAAGGTGTACCCAGTTGGGATAGTACCTACACTCTCTAATATTAAAACCTTACCATGGGTCTAAGATAGGCCTCAATGTGGCTAAGGGCTGAGAGCGACCGGGTCCCAACAGGACACACACAGTCAGGGGGATTCACAGAATGAAATGTCCAGCTCGCTTAGAAGGGGGCCACTCCCTGTTTGTACTGAATACAAAAAAACTACATAAAAACAAAAAAGTGAGCCGGAGTATGAGATGGTATACATGGAACTTGTGAGACCATGTTCACACTGGCCATGAGACAAAGAGAAACCAAGGAAAAAATTGTGAAAACATACCCTGCTGTAACTAAATAAAAGCATAGTGCATATAAACATAGGGTACTTAGTAAACACTGTTTTTGATCAAAAAAAGCATAAAGCTATCCCACCAAACGTCAAGGTGTACCCAGTTGGGATAGTACCTACACTCTCTAATATTAAAACCTTACCATGGGTCTAAGATAGGCCTCAATGTGGCTAAGGGCTGAGAGCGACCGGGTCCCAACAGGACACACACAGTCAGGGGGATTCACAGAATGAAATGTCCAGCTCGCTTAGAAGGGGGCCACTCCCTGTTTGTACTGAATACAAAAAAACTACATAAAAACAAAAAAGTGAGCCGGAGTATGAGATGGTAAACATGGAACTTGTGAGACCATGTTCACACTGGCCATGAGACAAGGAGAAACCAAGGAAAAAATTGTGAAAACATACCCTGCTGTAACTAAATAAAAGCATAGTGCATATAAACATAGGGTACTTAGTAAACACTGTTTTTGATCAAAAAAAGCATAAAGCTATCCCACCAAACGTCAAGGTGTACCCAGTTGGGATAGTACCTACACTCTCTAATATTAAAACCTTACCATGGGTCTAAGATAGGCCTCAATGTGGCTAAGGGCTGAGAGCGACCGGGTCCCAACAGGACACACACAGTCAGGGGGATTCACAGAATGAAATGTCCAGCTCGCTTAGAAGGGGGCCACTCCCTGTTTGTACTGAATACAAAAAAACTACATAAAAACAAAAAAGTGAGCCGGAGTATGAGATGGTATACATGGAACTTGTGAGACCATGTTCACACTGGCCATGAGACAAAGAGAAACCAAGGAAAAAATTGTGAAAACATACCCTGCTGTAACTAAATAAAAGCATAGTGCATATAAACATAGGGTACTTAGTAAACACTGTTTTTGATCAAAAAAAGCATAAAGCTATCCCACCAAACGTCAAGGTGTACCCAGTTGGGATAGTACCTACACTCTCTAATATTAAAACCTTACCATGGGTCTAAGATAGGCCTCAATGTGGCTAAGGGCTGAGAGCGACCGGGTCCCAACAGGACACACACAGTCAGGGGGATTCACAGAATGAAATGTCCAGCTCGCTTAGAAGGGGGCCACTCCCTGTTTGTACTGAATACAAAAAAACTACATAAAAACAAAAAAGTGAGCCGGAGTATGAGATGGTATACATGGAACTTGTGAGACCATGTTCACACTGGCCATGAGACAAAGAGAAGGTTTTAATATTAGAGAGTGTAGGTACCAACTGGGTCTCACAAGTTCCATGTATACCATCTCATACTCCGGCTCACTTTTTTGTTTTTATGTAGTTTTTTTGTATTCAGTACAAACAGGGAGTGGCCCCCTTCTAAGCGAGCTGGACATTTCATTCTGTGAATCCCCCTGACTGTGTGTGTCCTGTTGGGACCTGGTCGCTCTCAGCCCTTAGCCACATTGAGGCCTATCTTAGACCCATGGTAAGGTTTTAATATTAGAGAGTGTAGGTACTATCCCAACTGGGTACACCTTGACGTTTGGTGGGATAGCTTTATGCTTTTTTTGATCAAAAACAGTGTTTACTAAGTACCCTATGTTTATATGCACTATGCTTTTATTTAGTTACAGCAGGGTATGTTTTCACAATTTTTTCCTTGGTTTCTCTTTGTCTCATGGCCAGTGTGAACATGGTCTCACAAGTTCCATGTATACCATCTCATACTCCGGCTCACTTTTTTGTTTTTTTGTTTTTATGGGTCATTGCAGGTTGTAAACTTTCTTGAAGAGGTAGGTTTTAAAGTTCGGTCTGAATTTTTCCGACTGTGGTGCAGGGCTTACTCCAGGTTTTCGTGGACTCCGGGTGAAAAAGTCTCAGTGGGCCCCATGCAAACGCAGACACGCACAGATACGTACACATATAGGCATACGTACATATACATATTTGAAGGCAAATTCACAAAAATACATAAATATATACACACATATATACACTGACATACATAGATAAACACGTCATATAAGCAAACACAGACACATTAGAGATAATGTTAAAATGGGGAAGCCAGCAGCAGCCTCATTCACATCCCCTGCTTGTCTCAATCCAGCTCCACCCAGGCATGTGGCTGTGCCGCGCTGATTGGTGGCCATCACTAACACACATGGCCGCACACGGTGCACACTGACACTCCTGTATATACATCACAGGACGGGTTAGGGGCTACAGTATGTACATCACAGGAGGGGATGGAGCTACAGTATATACATGACAGGAGGGGTTGGGGCTACAGTATATACATCACAGGAGGGGCTGGGGGCATAGACATTACTGGGGGGCATACATACAGTATTACTGAGGGGCCTAAACATTACTGGGGGTTTACATGTTACTCAGGGGAACTCGGCCCGGGGGCTGCAGGACTGACAATGGCGAGTGGGCCCTCCCAAGCTGTCCAGGGCCCAGTCACTTGCCCAGGTGCGCCGGTTGCTGATGCCAGCCCTGCTGTGGTGGCGCCGGCCCAGCTGTCGTGGATAATCGGATGTGTTGGGACGCAGAATTCCAGAGGATGGGGATAGTTGGGGAGGTCTGGGTGAGGAACGTACAGTACAAGTGTGGAGAAAAGAAGGATAAGTGTTGTGAAGAATAATTTTTCAGTGTGAATGCTGTTTCAGTGGGAAGTTGGGGACAGATAGCTAGTCCCACTCCTGAGTCCACCACATATGAGCCATAGAACACTTCAGCCATATATTTGTGTAACAAATGCTGGTAGAACAATTTAAATGTGATGCTTCTAGTAATGTCACTATATTTCCTCTATAGTAGCTTCAAGGGTTGAGTTACATGAATAATAGCTAACAGCAGGACAATGTTTCACTGCACAGCCATGTTCCTGTAAAACAGATCACAGTTGTGTAATTTGAAGCCTATGATGTCACATATGAGTCTGTTCTCAGAGGTTTTACACTTTAGTGAACTTCAGTGATTAGGTGATAGCAATAAGCCAATAAAAAAAAAGCTGACGTGCTCCTAGGCTTTATGAAAGTACATAATGTAGAGATCAAGGGAGTATGATAACATAGAATACCTTATCAAAGCTATTCCATCTGTACCAAACTATGTAGAATTGTGTGATACAATCTGCCAGACTTAATGCTATGTAAAACATGTAAGTTGTGATTTTAGTTTAGTTGTTAATTGGCAATGACATTTGCAGTCAGTATAATCTATGTCTCTACATAACAGATATCAGTGACATTCTTAACAAACATGAGTTGAGAACACAGTAATCCATATAGGTGACCAAACATATGTTACAGAAATGAGTGTGAAAATCATTTATTAGCCACAAATGGCAATAATCATATGACTCCTTTACTTTAAATCAAATGGCAAGTATAAATGCACAAAAAAAAAAAATATTAAAAGTTATGGTGAATCAAAATTGATTGTGTATACATTAAAATAAAAAATACTAGAATCACTAATAAATGACCATTTCATCCATTTGCATTCACAATTTGTGTACCTCTCTCAAGGGGGTTTATGTGGTCAATTGGACGAAGCAGGTAAAAGGTGTAAATATGAAATCAATCTACCGTATTTTTCGCTTTATAAGACGCACCAGATTATAAGACGCACCCCAAATTTAGACATAAAAAAAGGTAAAAAAAAAGAAAAATGGGGTCCGTCTTATTCTCCGGTGTTCTCTTACCAGAGGGAGGCAGCAATGGTGGTGAAGTGGTGGCGTCCGTGGTTGCAGGTGCGGTGGTGGCATGCGCGGTGGCGTCCGGGGTGGCAGGAGCCGCGGGACACCGTGGTGGCAGGAGCGGTGGGTTCCGTGGTGGTGGCGGCGGTGGCAGCAGCAGCGGCGGCGGGTGGGTCGTGCAGCAGGCCGGTGCAGTGAGTGTCCCAGTGTCCGCGGTCCCGGTTCAAATGATGGCGCCTGGAGCGGCGCATGCGCAGATGGAGCTCTCATTCAAGGGCTCCATCTGCGCACGCGCTGACTCCCCGGAGCAGCGCGTGCGCAAATGGAGCTCTCATCCAAGAGCTCCATCTGCGCACGTGCTCGCTCCCGGCGACATCATTTGAAACTGGGACCACGGACAAACTGGGTAACTTGCTGCACAGCCGCCCGCCCCACACGCACAGAGTGGCAGCCAGCAGGCTGCCCGCCCACCCTGCGTGCAAGCGGCCAGGTACCTGTGCTTGCGTGCAGGTGCCTATGTGGCTGCCACCTGCACACAGTACCCGGCTGCTGCCGGCACACAGGACCCGGCTGATGCCCGCACGGGCACCCGACTGCCGCCCGCACACAGCACCCAGCTGCCACCCGCACACAGGACCCGGCTGCCTCCTGCACACAGGACCCGGCTGATGCCCGCACGGGCACCCGACTGCCGCCCGCACACAGCACCTGGCTGCCGCCCGCACACAGCGCCCGGTTGCCGCCCGCACACAGCACCCGGCTGATGCCCGCACGGGCACCTGACTGCCGCCCGCACACAGCACCTGGCTGCCGCCCGCACACAGGACCCGGCTGATGCCTGCACGGGCACCCGACTGCCACCCGCACACAGCACCCGACTGCCGCCCGCACACAGCACCCGGTTGCCGCCCGCACACAGCACCCGTCTGATGCCCGCACGGGCACCCAACTGCCACCCGCACACAGCACCTGGCTGCCGCCCGCACACAGGACCCAGCTGATGCCTGCACGGGCACCCGACTGCCGCCCGCACACAGCACCCGGCTGCCGCCCGCACACAGGACCCGGCTGCCGCCCGCACACAGCACCCGGCTGATGCCCGTACGGGCACCCGACTACCGCCCGCACACAGCACCTGGCTGCCGCCCGCACACAGGACCCGGCTGATGCCTGCACGGGCACCCGACTGCCGCCGGCACACAGCACCCGGCTGCCGCCCGCACACAGCACCCGGATGCAGCCCGCACACAGCACCCGGATGCAGCCCGCACACAGCCACGGGTACCCGGCTGCCACTGCACGCAAGCACAGGTACCCGGCCGCTTGCACGCAGGCACACAGCACCCGGCTGCCGCCCGCACACAGCACCTGGCTGATGCCCGCACGGGCACCCGACTGCCGCCCGCACACAGGACCTGGCTGATGAACGCACAGGCACCCGACTGCCGCCCGTACACAGCACCCGTCTGCCGCCCGCACACAGGACCCGGCTGCCGCCCGCACGGGCACCCGGCTGCCGCCTGCACACAGCACCCGGCTGCCGCCCGCACACAGGACCCGGCTGACACCCGCACGGGCACCCGACTGCCGCCCGCACACAGCACCCAGATGCCGCCCGTACACAGGACCCGGCTGACACCCACACACAGCACCCGGCTGCCGCCCGCACACAGCCACGGGTACCCGGCTGCCACTGCACGCAAGCACAGGTACCCGGCCGCTTGCACGCAGGCACAGGCACCCGGCCGCCCGATCGCAGCACAGACAGGACACCCAGGTACCGCTATATTCGGATTATAAGACGCACCTCCCATTTTCCTCCCAAATTTTTGGAAGGAAAAGTGCGTCTTATAAAGCGAAAAATACGGTATATTGCTTTTGTTTACTTGGCCTACAACCTAATGACCTAATGTTTGTACAGTGTACATTAGACATATATACAAGCCCATTAAAGACTGAAATTGACAATGTAAATGGTATTGTCAAGTACAAGAAAGAATCGAAGAAAGAGTACAGAAATCAATCATTTTAATGATTCTGGTTTCTTAGCTTGTATATTACAATACTGACATATATCTTAATAACATATCAGTACCAATCAATATAATATGATATCTTGAGATGTTATACATTACTTAATTAGGTATATGTAAGTGTCGCGGGCGGAGGAGGGGACGCTGCGCTCACCCACTGCTCGGGTCCGGCTACTGCTGCTGCTGCTCGGTGGTGGCTCGAGCGGTGGGCCGGATCCCGGGGACTCGAGCGGCGCTCCTCGCCCGTGAGTGAAAAGGGGGGGATGATTGGTTGTGGGGGTTTTGATTATGGATATTGTCCGTGACGCCTCCTACGGTTGTGGTGATTTTGGTGACACCACCGCTGCTCTGGACGGGGATCCCGGGAGCGGTGACTGGGAGCAGCTTGGTTGTTAGTTCTCCCCTCTGTGGGCAGGGGGTTGGTTGTCCCGGGGCCCGGTGATGGGGTAGGGATTGATGGCAGGCGGGCTACGGGGCCTGGCGAGGTGCAGGGTCGCAGGGGCAGTTCTGTGCCGCACGACTCGGTGGTACTCACTCAGCCCAATGATGAAGACACAGTTCTCGGTAAAACACACGGCTGGATGGACGGGTCCCACAGACGGCTGCGGTGTTGTTGCTCCCAGCAGGTTGGTGGTAACTGCCTTTCCCTGCACCTAAGATGTCTGTACGGTTCCAATGGGTTCCCACCGGTAACCCGCTCCCCGGCTTGGATATGGGCCGGAGGAGCCCCTTTTGCCCGCAGGCGCTGGCCCTGAGAAACAGTTGCCTTGGCGGTGGCGGTGTCTCTCTCACTCGGTTGGACGGTTGCCTTCTGTCGGGACTTGACTGTTTGGAAACCCAGGAGGTCCCCTTCACTAACGGATTTGGCGAATTCACGGCGATTCCTAGCCTTGCCGGGGTCTGAAAAGCCCCTGCCAGATGGTGCTGACTTCTCTTTGTGTAGCGGTCCGGTACCGCCGGGCCACCGCCCGTCCACGGTCCTTACGGTAGACTCCAATCGGCCACTCCTGCAGACGGTCACCACCGTCTGCCAACCTTGCTGATCTGTCCGGGCCACACACCCGGACCAACTTCAGGCTGCTCAACTACTACTTCCTTCTGCTCACTTTCACTTCCAAACTCTATCTACCTGGTTTTCCCGCCTCCAGGACTGTGAACTCCTCGGTGGGCGGGGCCAACCGCCTGGCCCACCCCTTGGTGTGATCATCAGCCCCTGGAGGAAGGCAACAAGGGTTTTGTGTTCTGGCTTCGGTGTGCCTGCTGGGAGTGTGGGGTGTGTGGGTGTTGTGCTCTGTGGCCCCTGGCTTGTCCAGGGCGCCACATTCCCCTTTAGTTAAATGCAGACCGTCCGCGGGCTGCCTGTCCATCACCGGTTTTATTTTCACCAACTGAAAAAAAGATAAAAAACGGTAACAGACATACAATTATAATAACATCTTCCCACATTGGGAGGTACTCTTACTTAAACGTTACTAACGGTTGCAAACGGTTACGGCTTCCGCTCTCTCCCACCCAAGCAACCTGGCCCTGACGCTGCCCCTAGGCAAACAGGCAGCACCCCTTGACCCCAGTCCTGCACAAATTGCCCGAGCGGGTTCTGTCCTTTTCAGGGGACCCACGTCCATGGGGAACCCCTGAAACCCCCAGAGGATTGCCACCGGTTCCGGTGGTGGCTGGGCCCCAGCCTACTCCACTGCGGGCCCTTCCTCCAATCTGCCTCTCCGGAGGCGGTAACGGTGGGAGCTGTAACAACATAATTATTTACAGGCCACAAGTTTGTGGTTGCCTTGCAAGTTCTCAGGCATGTTCATAGTAGTTTCTATGTAAAACTGTAGACGGTCCCCACGGGGACAACGGTGCCGGCAACGACCGGTTTCAATCAGCAGTTGACAATCAGATGACTTTCCAGCAATTATTCATTTTCATTTTCAAACTTCAAAACTTTTAACACACACACAGTTGGTCCCAACGGGGACAGTGACAACGGCATTCCGCTGCCCTTACCCTGATTCTTCAGCTGAGGCGTACCCATCCTCCGCCACCAGCATATCAAACATGCACTGACATGCCTGTTGTGACAGGGGTGCCCGGTATCCGTTCCCACCGGTGCGCGGGGTGTAGAAAACCACCGGGTCTCCTTCATAGCGGGGACGCTCACTTGCCCCCTCAAACTCTGAGATGGCCTCGACGCTAGGTGCCGCATTCTCCGGGTCCCCGGCCCTTGGCACATCAGGCTCCACTGTTGTAGCACGGTGCAGCAGATCAGGTCGACCAACACTGGGACGCCCCGTAGGTAATGGCAGGGGCGATACAAGAGCCGAGACCGGACCCGGCCCCCCAGCCGCAGTGGCCGGTCCCTGTGGGACATGGAGGCGTGGGTCACCCGTCAGCTCCATCACGCCGGCTCCCATCGCATACATCGGGACAGTCGCCACCAGCTCTTCCACCTCGCTGGTCCACTGCTCCATCATCTGGAAGATCTGATTCTGTTGACGTTGGTTGAACTCAACTACTCTGGCCCTCATCCACGCCACCGTCCCGGGCTCGGGCACGGAACCCGGCGCAATCACTGCCGGGGCCTCCAACACATTTTCGTTAAGGGGCCTCGGCTCCGGTGGCCTCTGGGGAAGCAGTTCAGGGCTGCCCCGGGCGTCTGCAGCGGTTGGTCCGCTTGGGCGGACGGGCAGGGTACCGCTACTGGTTGGACAGGTAGCGGGCATAGTGGCGGGGCAGCAGGTAGCGGGGGAGGCAGCAGGGTGAACGGGTGTAGGCCGGGCCCCTCAGCCGCAGTGGCCGATCCCTCAGGAATACAGGGACGTGGGTCTCTTACCCGTTCCTCCAGATCTTCCTCCACCTCGCATCTCCGCATAGCAGCCACCATGTCTGCCATGTCGGCCTCCCACTCCTCCAGGAGGAGCTGCATCCGGGCTTGCAGACGATGACTCAGCGGGGCAGTTCGGTCCTCCATCCACGCCGCTGTGCCGGGCGCGGGGGTCTCGCTGTTGTTAGCTGGAGCGGACATCTCAGCAATGATGCTTTCCAGGAACTAGCAGCAAGATGGCCACAGGGTCCTGGCGTCCTTGCTTTTATAGCCACGCTCACATGCGGCCAGCCGCCATTTCGTTCCCCTTAGCCTCTTTCCGGCTCCTCCTCTATCGGGGTGGGGTTTAGGCCTTCGCGCCTCCACTACTCGAGGAGACGCTCGAGCAGGAACTTTTCGCGCCAAAGAAGGCGGCTTCTGAAATTTTTCCGGCCGGACACCTCCAGCGGTAACAAGGCGCACCTCTACCAGACGGCAGAGCGGTAAGATCCTGTTCGTGACGCCAAGTTGTCGCGGGCGGAGGAGGGGACGCTGCGCTCTCCCACTGCTCGGGTCTGGCTGCTGCTGTGACTGCTGCTGCTGCTCGGTGGTGGCTTGAGCGGTGGGCCGGATCCCGGGGACTCGAGCGGTGCTCCTCGCCTGTGAGTGAAAAGGGGGGGGATGATTGGTTGTGGGGGTTTTGATTATGGATATTGTCCGTGACGCCACCCACGGTTGTGGTGATTTTGGTGACACCACCGCTGCTCTGGACGGGGATCCCGGGAGCGGTGACTGGGAGCAGCTTGGTTTTTAGTTCTCCCCTCCGTGGGCAGGGGGTTGGTTGTCCCGGGGCCCGGTGATGGGGTAGGGATTGATGGAAGACCCTGGCGAGGTGCAGGGTCGCAGGGGCAGCGCTGTGCCGCACGAATCGGTGGTACTCACTCAGCCCAATGATGAAGACACAGTTCTCGGTAAAACACACGGCTGGATGGACGGGTCCCATAGACGTCTGCGGTGTTGTTGCTCCCAGCAGGTTGGTGGTAACTGCCTTTCCCTTCACCTAAGATGTCTGTACGGTTCCAATGGGTTCCCACCGGTAACCCGCTCCCCGGCTTGGATATGGGCCAGAGGATCCCCTTTTGCCCGCAGGCGCTGGCCCTGAGAAACGGTTGCCTTGGCAGTGGCGGTGTCTCTCTCACTCGGTTGGACGGTTGCCTTCTGTCGGGACTTGACTGTTTGGAAACCCATGAGGTCCCCTTCACTAACGGATTTGGCAAATTCACGGCGACTCCTAGCCTTGCCTTGCTGACTTCTCTTTGTGTACCGGTCCGGTACCGCCAGGCCACCGCTCGTCCACGGTCCTTACGGTAGACTCCAATCGGCCACTCCTGCAGACGGTCACCACCGTCTGCCAACCTTGCTGATCTGTCCGGGCCACACACCCGGACCAACTTCAGGCTGCTCAACTACTACTTCCTTCTGCTCACTTTCACTTCCAAACTCTATCTGCCTGGTTTTCCCGCCTCCAGGACTGTGAACTCCTCGGTGGGCGGGGCCAACCACCTGGCCCACCCCCTGGTGTGATCATCAGCCCCTGGAGGAAGGCAACAAGGGATTTATGTTCTGGCTTCGGTGTGCCTGCTCGGAGTGTGGGGTGTGTGGGTGTTGTGCTCTGTGGCCCTTGGCTTGTCCAGGGCGCCACATAAGCAACAGGTTAGCTTAAAGTGCTTACATCTAGTGGAAGAAACTATGGGCAAAATGCATGTTTGGCTCAAATTGAACAAATAATTAGAATACATATCATGTCTTCCGCTAATTACTCCTCTCAATTGACACCTCATCTTGGGAATATTCCATCGATATAAAAACCTCAAACAAGACCAGTCCGTAAAATGTTTCAAATAGATCAAGACAATTGCCTTATGGATGTCCAATCATAGTGAGGAGCGTGTGTCGAACTCTGTCACTGAAGATGGCTGTACATGTTAAACAGATGATGTCAACTAAAAGTTAGTTTGTTAGGTGAAATATATGAAATTCAAAGAGAACCTGCCACAAGAATAATGCTGCCCAAACAATGGGCAATGTGAGTAAGGGTCTCGTTACATGTAGCGACTTTCCAGCGATCCCGACAACGATACGACCTGGTCAGGATTGCTGGTACGTTGCTACATGGTCGCTAGTGAGCTGTCAAAGAGGCAGATCTAATCAGCAACGCAGCAACGATTTGGTGATCCATATAACGACCTCGGCAGTCGTTGAGACCCTGTCACCCAGGCGTGCCAATGAGGTTGCTGGTCGTTGTTATGGCGTCAAACACAGCGATGCATGCTGCCCAGCGGGACACCAACAATCAAAACTGAACCAGGACGTTAAGGTACGATCAGCGATATCGCAGCGGGGGGGGGCGGTCGCTGCTATGTATCACACATAGCGAGATCGCTAGCGAGGTCGCTGTTGCATCACAAAACCTGTGACGTTTCAGCGATCTCGCTAACGACATAGCTATATGTGACGGGGGCTTAATAGCCTGGCTGTGCAATTGTAGCCATATATGTTTTACTCTGAAATGCCATGATGTTTCAAATAAAACATAGTTTGAAAATCCGACCGGGGATCATCGAGAGAGACCTGACTAGTATCCAAGTCCTTTCCTCAGTCAGGTCTATAACCCCGCCAATGAACCAAATACTGCAATGAACGGTGCAAAAAATGGGAATCAACAAATTTTGAAACCTGAAACTCTAATAATCCATGGACTAGGACCGGAGGAAGAGGTAAGGGAAGACAGGTTCCAGAAGCCACGTATTTTTTTAACAGAACCTGTGAAATACATTATGGATTTTAAATGATGCCAGATGGAATTTTAATTTGATCATAGAATAAAAAATATATATACATGCATCATGGTATTATTCAAATCCATGAATAAGGCATTTTTTATTATCGAAACGAGTAGGATTATTATCTCTTTAATCCTGAGGTTATACTATGCCGCATGTATATATATTTCTTAATCAATGATCAAATAAAATGACGTTTTAAATACTTACCTATTGCCTTACTTGTTTGCTGGAGGGCCCTTAAAATTCAGCTACCTGAAGAGACAAGGTCTGCAATTTTTTCACAAATGTAGCAACTGGATTCATGCTGAAATATAATGAATGTAGGGTCCGCTATAATGTCATCATGTGACTGTAGGATAGCGAGGGACAGGGGTCTCCTATACTGTCCCTCACACTAGAGGACCCTAGGCTATCCCAAATCTCCAGATTACTCATGATGGTGGAGATGACAGATTCCCATACCTTACTGTTCTCCTGACCAGAATTAAACTGTTCCTCCCCCCCTTCCCCCCAGGGAAGTAAGGGGCAGGAGTGTAACACAAATGAAGACAGACAGGGTGAAAACAAAACACAGACACACTGCAAACTCACAGGAACAAACAGTAAGAGACTAAGGAGAAAAGCAAGTGAAAGGAGGCAGCAATAAAAGAACAAGGATTAACCCCACATCCATCATAAGAGCAAAGTACTACAACCACCAGTAAGTCTGGATCACAAAATCTCAACAGATTAGTATAGAGAAACTATAGCTGGCATTAATGGAATTGTCCAGCCAGCATTTCTAGGAGGTGAGCAAATGTGACTGGCTCCCCTACAGCATGTGATCAAAGGGAACTTATAAGCAGCTTAGCAGAGATTGACTCTTGTTAGCCTGGCTATGAACTACAAGTCTGTAAGTCGATGCCCAAGTCTGCTTGCGCTGATCACAGACATCAAAGACATTAACAGGCAGACTGCCAGAATTATCAGTCTCCACAGTTACTGACGCTGTCATGACAGTCAGCGATGTTTGTCAAATGTCTTTGTGACAGTACTGTACTTCAAAGACACAAAGACAATTCTTTCAGGGGTTGTCCAGTCTAAAAGGACAAGTCAGCAGTCATGTGACTGCAGACTTGTGAATCCTCACATCACAAGCACTGTGCACTACGAGGATTTTCTGGTATCAGAGCTAGAAATCCAACTAGATGTGCCCAGCCTCACTCATTGCAAGTATATTGAACAAGGCCGCACACATCTAGTCAGATTCTGGCCGGGAGTAGGCATATTGTATACCGCGGTTACGTGACCCTCATTCCCAGCTCTGACACCGAAGAATCTTCACAGTGTACAGTCCATGGGATGTAAGGATTCACAAGTCTGCAGTAACATAGAGTGACTGCGGACTTGTCATTTTAGTCTGGTCTACCCCTCTAATTTGCTAAGCTTGTAAAATGTATTTTCCTAGTTCAATTAAACTTCCTTGTGTATATCTTATCCTCTAAAGGTTTCCAAATTGACCCTTCAAAGGTCCAGGCTATTAAGGTTTGGGTGCAACCCAAATCTCAAAAGGCTTTGTAGTGTTTTCTTTGGTTTTCAAACTAATATCATAAATCTCTATAACATTTGTCCAAGATTGTCAAAACCATTAGTTGACTTGCATAAGAAGGTGACATATGTGCTTTATTGGAAACCTGAGACAGTCCGTGCCGTCACTGGGTTAAAGGAATGCTTCTCATAAGACCCTATTTTGGTGCAGCTTGAATTTTGTAGTGTAATTTCATCGTGTAGGTTGATGCTTCAGAGATTGGGGTTGGAGCGGTCTTATGACAAGGTATGTTGTCTCTCACACAACTTTGTCTAAATTTACTTTTTACGAAAATTGCAATGATCTTATTTCCTAAAAGGATCCAAAAATAAAGTCATAAACTACAAAAATCTGATTTATTGAGAATCAGAAAGAACATACAACTCCCATGACGAGCTAGATAGTCTTTGTTCTTTTCTAGTTTTCTAGATTTGTTTTTGTGTTGACATTCTGACCTGGTATTTAAAATATAGAAACCGACAAACTCTCCAAAAGTCTCTGTTCAACTCATTCTGAGGACTCTAAAAAAGTTTCTATTTTTGCTGACGTTCCCTCAGTTTAGATTTGATTAAAAAAATCCATAGCTCTTAAAATTTAGATCTTGGGTTTTGGCAAGTAACATTAATGCCAACTACCTAATCAGATTTAATCTGTTGTTACTGAACAAACCTGTTACTCAGGGTCCAGAAGCTCCTATAACAAGGAGATGAGGGGTGGGGTACTGTTGCATCTGTCAAAAGTTGCCGCCATATTTACTATTTGGGAGTTGCTATTGATAGAAGAGACATCAGAAGCAAAGATCTAGATGCTCTGGGTGAATAAGGAACCCACCAGAAATGCTGGTGTGACTGAGACCTGTAATGCCACCCCATCTGACAGTAAATGTGATATCCAGAAAAAATCAGCTTCCTGTTGTTGACAATCAGATAGAACCACACCCATCTTAAGCTCCCAGATTCCAGTTATAGGTTATACTTTTTGGTTCACTCCAGTTATTCAGCCCCTGTTCAGCCTGTTAGATTCCTGTTTCTGAGCTTTTCTCATGTTTACACTTTCTTTATGCCTGTTGATTCTGTTTCTGTCCCAAACCTCCAAGTATTGACTCACCTACCTGACTATCCTCTGACAGCCTTCTCCACTGGCCAGCAAGTACTATTGGTCCAATACGATACCACTGTGTAAGTCCAGATTTCTGTACTAGGGTTAAAGGGTGAAGGCTAAGGCAACCCCTGGGATCTTGTAAATGGAATGGCTAGTGTAACACCCTGGGGTCGAGGGTGTTTAGCCGACTCATGGCCAAGCCGGGGGTGCAGCTCCTCTGCGTCGTCACGGGCTGGCCTGGCCCGATTTCATGACCTCAAGGCATACCGGAGGGAGGGAAGGCAGTGGATGGGAGGAAGGATGGAGGATGGGGGTAGTGACGGTGAGGAAAGTCTTTTTAGATTGTGACGCCACCTGTGATTCGCAGCCAGAGTTGGGCCGCCGCTGCGGGGGTTGCTCTCCGGGGCTGATGGTGAAGGTCGCAGCTAGGATGATGTCGCTCCCCACAGGTGGAGCGGGATTATCCCGGGGAGTATGATTTAGGACGGACGTAGGTGGTGGTAGTCCCCGTTGGTGCCGCAGCACTGGGCGATGGCGCCGGGAAATGAGAGGCAGAGGCAGGGGCTGTGGTTCCAGGTCTTTTACTCACTGGTAGTTCAGGCGCTGCCCCAGAGTACAGGTCTCTGCCACGATGGGCTCCAGCCAATCCCGGATAGTCGGTGGTCACCGCCGGTGCCCATGGAAGTCTTTCTAGTGAAGTATCCCCCATTTTCTATCCAGAACCCGGGATGAGCCTCCAGCTCCAAGCCATGGGCCCCACGAAGAAAGAGAAACACTCAACTCCTGTTATCTGTGCGAGATGTTATCCCAAGCTGTGCCCGGGAAAGTCTGCTCTAGTGAGGTGGTTGCACCTACTTCTACGTTTACACTTAGTAATGTGTTTGTATCATTTATATGATTCTTACATGTATGATATATTGTATTATATGTAAATTGTATTATACCCATTTATATGTAGTGTTAGCAAAGCGGTAACCGTATTGGGCTGCCTATCTATCTGTACAGTGTTGGACTGGAATGCCATGGTTTCATTAGTAACATTGATTTTGAGGGCCCATGGTTTAGTTACATGCAACATTAATCATACTTCTGTGTAATCATATACAGTTTGTTAACAGATTGCTAAGATGCTTCTTTTGTACATAGTAAACCAAGTGTTTTTTGATAACTATTGCTCAAATAGAATGATAGTGGGCACATTTCTACACAGAGGCCCACCTGTTCTCCTGTGGGCTAGTTTGAGTCTGTATTTCCACACTCACACACAGTATGTATATGTACAGTGGGTGAAATAAGTCTTAAACACGTCACCAATTTTCTAAGTCAATATGTTTCTAAATGTGCTATTGATATCAGTTTCACAACACATGTTGGTAGCAACCCATCCAATCCACACAAGTAAAGAAATCAAACCTCAGATATCCACAAATTGAGTAATGTGAAATTAAACAGGGAAAAAGTATTGAACATGCTTACTAAAATGTATTTAATACTTAGTACAAAAGCTTTTGTTGGTGATTTTTCTCACGAATATCTCAGAACTTTTGTCCATTCATCCTTCATTTAATTATGTGACGTTTGCCAGTGGCCATATAATTAAAAACAGCCCCATACCATGATGTTCCTACCACCAAACGTCATTGTTGGTATGGTGTTTTGGGGGTAATATGCAGTGCCTTTTGGCCTCCAAACTTTGTGTATATTATCACATCCAAAGAGTTCATTTTTGGTCTTATCTGACCAGACAATATTCTGCCAGTAATTTACATGCTTAACTTAATGTTGTTGAGCAAACTCTAAACATGTTTGAACATATTTTTTTTGTTTCGCAATGAAGTTTTGCTTGGTGAGCGTACGTACAGGTCATGGGAGTTGAGAGCATTACTTATTGTTTTCTTTTAAACTATTGTACCTCCTGAGTCCAGGTTTTTCTGTAGCTTTCAACTGGAGGTCCTTGGCCCTTGGACAAGTCTTCTGACAATTCGATTCACTCCTATATCTGAAATCGTGCGGGAAACACCTGGTTGTGGCTGGTTTATGGTAAAATTATGTTCTTTCCACTTTTGGATTATTGCCCCAACAGTGCTCACTGGACCTTTCAGTAGTTTAGAAATTCTTCTTTAACCAATGCCATCAGTATGTTTTGCAACAATAAGGTTGCGAAGGTCTTAAGACAGCCCACTGATTTTACCCATCATGAGATGTTCTTGTGTGGCACTTTGATTATGAGACACCTTTTTATAGGCCATCAGTTGAAGCAGCTGATTTTATTTCTCACTAAGTGGCAGGATTGCTTTCTAATCACTGATAGATTTCAGCTGAAGTTACATCTTTCCATGGCTTTGCACACCTCTCTTTTTTCTTGTCTTCAATACTTTTTCCCTGTGTCAGTTCTCATTATTATATATAACTTAATTCATTGACATCTATGCTTTGATTTCTTTGCCCGTAGGGATTTGATGGATTGTTACCGACATCTGGTGAAAAAATTCACGTCAATATCACCTTTATAAGTACTGTATTTTCTAGTTTGTAAGACGCACTTTTTTCTCCAAAAACTGGGGGAAAAATGGGGGTGCGTCTTACAAAACGCATATGGTTTACCAGGGCAGCAGTGGTTGCGCAGGGTTGACAATGCAGCAGGCTCAGAGGAGGGGTGTCATGGCTCAAGAGGGTCAGTGGGCAGCAGTGGAGGATCTGTGATACTTCGGGCTGATGGGATGTCATGGTGGCGGGTACCATCGATTTGCTGGCAGACTGCGGGCTGCTTTGAATCGCCGGTGGTTGACGTGATGGACTTCAAGAAAATGGCCGCTGAGGCCAATCTGCATACAGACTGCCTTTGTGGCCATTTTCTTGAAGTCCAGCACCGGCGATTCAACGCAGCCCGCAGTCTGGAGGTTTATCAATGGCGATCGCTGCCACGACATCCCACGAGCCTACAGTATTGCCAACCCTCAGCTGCCGCACAGTGACCCTCTTGAGCCGTGACAACCCCTCCTCTGCGCCTGCCGGTAGATTAATGGCGCCCACCACTATGACACCCCACGAGCCCGCAGTATCTCCCTCATTTCAACAGTAAAAATTATTTTTTCCTATTTTCATCCATCAAATTTTGTGGTGTGTCTTATAATCCAATGCGTCTTATAAAACGAAAAATACGGCATATTTACTTAGAAAACTGGTGACATATTCAATACTTATTTCACCTGCTGTTTCTATCTATCTATCTATATATATATATATATATATATATATATATATATAGACATATGTATATACATACACATATGCACATACATATTGATAGCAGAATATGTACAATGCGTATAACAGTCCTAACAATGTTAACTCCTCCTTTATGCATGACTAATTCTTCATAGATAAGATTCCAGTTATGACAATGTCAATACAGAGAAATGATTCATCTTTACAGCTCACTTGAACATGTGAATGATAAGGGCATTATGGGGAAGGAACATAAGGGGTGCAGTGCTAGGGGTTAAATTCAGATCTCATTAGTCATTGTGGTAAACATCAGATTGTCAGTTTTCCTTCAAATACCCATAAGCAAAGTCAACAATAGAGCATGTGAATGTGTACTCATCCCACGGGTTATAATATATGCTTGGTTGGAGTGGTCCCAAAGAAGTCATGTATACTCAGCACTGCCATTATTGTTCCTACTTTACTACTTTTACTCTTATTATTATTATTATTATTATTATTATTATTATTATTATTATTATTATTATTATTATTTTAGCATGAGAACATTTTATATATTTGGGTTCCTGAGAGATGAACATGAAATTTATATGCTTAGGAACACTGTTAAAAACACATAGTATGACTTTGGGGGCTTTCATATTATTATTTTTGAGTAATTACATAAAAAAAATGGTGTATGTACAACACCAGATATAGGAAATGTGGCACTTTATGATACCATCATGCTGCCATAACACTTTGCGGTTTGGCAGTATTAATAATTATGCCCAATAATGCCTTCCTGCTTACTGTAATTTCCACTGGTGTTTGTGGGAGGCGATACTATTTGTTGATGGTAGACGTATTCACAATGTTTGTTCTCCTGGAAGACATTTACCAGTTCGAAAATAGCATAATCCACAATACTTGATTAAAGATACTGATTTATGCTGTCATATCGTGACTTTGTGCCTCTGTGGAATGAGGATGGGTTTTATACTAACAATTGAGAGCGGAAGTTCATGGCGCAGTCACTATAAGTCTAGGTGTAATTTGTGACATTCCGCTAATATTTTCAATCTCTTCCTTCTGCCCCTGTACTCACGTGTCATGAACACCACCTAAAGGTAAGTTTTCACATGAGCAGGTATTTCAGGTTAATTGAGTCATCTGAAGGCAAAATCTGGGATTAAAAAAAGCTCTTTCACCATAATTTAGCTCTACACTGATAGGAAAAAAATGGCAACATTTTGGCTTCCAGGAGAGCTGAAAATACAACTATGCATCCAATTTGTTCACGAGGAGCGTGGTCTCTGTTTCTCTACACCCATCGGGGTGGTAATTGATAGGATACAGTGCATAAGTGCGTACATAGCAGCCTGTCAATCACCACCCTGACTGGCAAATGGTGTGCTCCTACTAGCCAAAGAGCAGAACAAAGGTTTTGGCTACTAAGAGTAAGGGTATAGCATATTTACCTTAGTCTCCTTCTGGTCTTTTTTTCTATACAATCAATAAAGAATGGCCTCACCAAATCTTGTGCCATGCTTACTTTCATCAGTGATTGGCTACAGTGGTCAGGTGCCATACTGCCAAAATTGCTGCTGGTAAACAAAAACCAACTACAGACCATAAGAGGAACAAGATGTCTAATGGGTCATCAATGTATTATTTGTTATTCAGATTACTATAGGCTAAAGATTTTTTCTTAACTCTTGGACAAGTACAATAATGTTTACCATTTCATCTGTACACCAATTGGGTGAAGTCGGTTGAATTAGTGATAACTTTAAGATCAATGGTGGTCTGATGGCCTGAAATTCCATCGATCGCCAAAAAGAAGCAATGGAACAGTAGTGTATATATTCGGCCACCGCCGCTCCATTCATTCCTTATATACTTACTGGAGAAAGCCATTCCTTCAGCCCTATCGAGAATGAACGGAGCAGCAGATGAGCATGCACACTGCCAGAACAGTGAATTGGAGTAAAGAAGTCCTGTTCTGGCAATCGGAGGCAGTCGTAGCCATCAGACCCCACCAATCTTAAAATGATCACCTATGGCTTTAAACACTTTTGGTGTCATACTTTAATCTGGCATGTTACATTTAATGATATGAGATCAGTAATTCTCTGTATGTATTTCATAAATGAAAGACTCAAAATTACTGAACAAACTCTTCTACCTCACTCCATCCCATACAAATCTATTCAAATGTAGCCTAGTAACATCAAATATAATAAACATATAATAAAAGACAATATATCTGTCACGGGATATGAACCAATCGAACAGAGGCTCCTAGGTTGACTCTAAGGCCCCCTTCACACGCACGTGTCTCCGGTACATGTTAGGTCCGTTCCTGTACGTACCAGAGACACGGACACACGTACTCCAATATTAATCAATGTATCGAGTTACACGTGCGTTATTCCATACAGTGCGGGTGTCCGTGTGCGTGATACGTTTGTTTGTCCGTAATACATGGATGCATGTCCGTTTTCCTCACGGAACATGCACACACGCACCCATTAAACTCAATGGGTCCGTGAGCACACGTACGTGACACGGATGCATCTCCCTATGGTCTGTGTCCGTTTTGTGCTTTTTTGAGGCGATGTCGGTCAATTTTTTTTTCTGTGTATGTCAGTCAATCTCCCTCAGTCCGTCAGTCGGTCTCTCCCCTTCTCTCATACTCACCGATCCCCGATCACCAGCGCACAGCTGTTAAAAAAGCTCTGGCCGCTTTTACTATTTTGAAAATGCCGGCCGCCCATTATTCAATCTCGTATTCACTGCTTTCTCTGCCCACCGGCGCCTATGATTGGTTGCAGTGAGACACGCCCCCACGCTGAGTGACAACTGTCTCACTGCAACCAATCACAGCCGCCGGTGGGCGTGTCAATATCGAGCAGTAAAATAATTAAATAATTAAAAAAAACAACGTGTGGTCCCCCCAATTTTGATACCAGCCAGGGTAAAGCCACACGGCTGAAGGCTGGTATTCTCAGGATAGGGAGCCCCACGTTATGGGGAGCCCCCCAGCCTAATAATATCAGCCAGCAGCCACCCAGAATTGCCACATCCATTAGATGCGACAGTCCCGGGACTCTACCCGGCTCATCCCGAATTGCCCTGGTGCGGTTGCAAACGAGGTAATAAGGAGTTAATGGCAGCAACCTATAGCTGCCACTAAGTCCAAGATTAATCATGGCAGGCGTCTCCCCGAGATACCTTCCATGATTAACCTGTAAGTTAAAGTATATAAACACACAAATTCAAAAAATCCTTTATTTGAAATAATAAATAATAATAAAAACACCCTCGTTCACCACTTTATTAAGCCCCAAAAACCCCTCCATGTCCGGTGTAATCCACAGAGGCCCCGCGACGCTCTCAGCTCTGCTACATGAAGCTGACAAGAGCTGCAGTAGAACACCACCGCTCCTGCCAGCACCACACAGCAACTGAAGTGAGTCGCACGATCAGCGATGACGTCACTCAGGTTACTCGTGGCTACCGCTGGATCCTCCAACTGTGACAGCAAGTCGCCCAAGTGACTGAAGTGAGCTGCGTGATCAGTGATGAATTCACAGGTGAGTTGCGGTCTCAGGTGGAGGACTCCAGCTAGCCGCGGGTAGCCTGAGTGATGGCACCGCTAATCGCGCTGCTCACTTCAGTCACTCAGGGGATTAGCGGTCACCGGTGAGTCCTTCACGTGTGACCGCAAATCAGGATGCGACACACAGACAGAGCCGCGGTATGACAATGAAGTCGGGTGAAGTTCACCTGAGTTCATTCTCATCGCTCGTCGCTGTCTGCTGTCAGCCGGCATGTAGCAACGTCATTGTGCATCACACACGGAACATTTCACACGGACAACACACGGACATTACACGTACGTATCTCACGCACACACGGACATTCTACACACACACACGGCTAGCATATGCCATCACACGAATGTCAGATGTACCGGAGAAACGGACATAAAATACGGAACATGGACCCGAAAAACGGAACGTAAGACACGCACGTGTTTTTCACATGCGTGTGAAGGTGGCCTAAGACTGAGGTCCCTGAGCTGTCCCTTATCTCAAAGGTAGGCTTAATGGTAGATAGGTTCGAGCCCCCAGCATGACCCTGTCTCCTGCCTAAGCCCTGATACCATCACAAGATTACTTATATTAATATCCCATTTGTATATTCAAATAATAACTTTGGAATTCAATATATAAAGATTTCAATGAAACTGAATTTAAATGTCAAAATAGAACACTGCTGAAGCCATGGCCATATCTCAAGCTATAGACACAACACTCTTCTTTCATTTATTGTTGGATGTCATACTTGTACATGACCCACAGATCCTGGACAACAGCTGACAAAACCTAACCAGAGCATAAGTATAATTGTTTTCAGCCCTTACATTTTAAGGTATTTCTGGTAATAGCCTTGTAATGGTTTTGTTATTTATAAACTTCCAGGACATGCTCTAGTCAAGTTGGAATTTAGATAGTGGTCATAGTTAAATCACTGTAGCATAGCACCTTAGGTTGGGAAAGGAGTTAGTAAGCTTCCAGTAAAATATGTAGGGGAAAGCCTTTCCATATACTGTATAGCATAAATCAGAAGTCTTTTTTTAAGTTGTTGACCTCTTTCAAATAAGACAGGTGATTTAGACCTACACTAAATATTAAGAGTTGAACTAAATATGGCCAAGTAATAACCAAGTGTATATTACTTCTTACTTTACCAATTTCTAGTTATGATATAAACTCCCTGATACCATTACTGGATAATAGTATCTGGAGCTGCCAGCAGCTCAGGAGCTATGTTCAGAAGGACATATACTGATGAGCAAAAAGGTAACCATGTTTTTAACTTTTGACTTTCATGCTCCATATCTCACCATCCACTACAGAATCAAACGTAAGACTACTTTAATTTTACAGACAATCATCTTGGCTATCTCATACATAAATTTGACTTGCAATTAATTAGCATATGATTAGTTATGAGATTCTTGTCAGTCACTGCATTGTTACTGTTTTGCTCCTGGTGGTAGAAAAATCTTTTTGTTCCTGTATACTACAAATTACAACCTGTTCTCACATTCCCTAATACCTGAGTGTGTGACTAGGTTGATTCACAAGTGAAAGGTCACTGGTTTGAATCGAGGAGCAGCCATGAAGAAGATTTTCCAAGAAAAGAGAAATAGCATCATCCAGCTCATCAATAGCGGTCTCTCGGCCAAGAAAATTGCCAAACTGCATCATGTGAGTGTCATGACAGTTTGAAGAATGCAAAATGAAGTACATCCATCCATTGAAAGGCCAGGAGGTGGATGTCCAGGGAAAATATCGGCGTCAACAAGTCGACTCATCACAACGTCCATCAGTTCTGGCGAGACAAACATAGCAGTGGAGGCATCACATATGCTTCATAATACTGATATCACAGTGCAATGCACATTACACAATCTGCAATGGTGGCATGAACAAAGGTGAAGAAAAATCAACTTCAATATCATCATAAGAAGCATCGACTCGAGTTTAAAGAAAATAACTAAAAGTGGATTATAGTAGATTGGAAACGGATGATTTGGAGCAATGACTTGAAAATCAACAGACTAGGCTTTGATCCCTGTAAATAGGTCTGGAAGAAACAAGGGGAAAAAGGTGCTAATAGATTGAGAAATTGAATGAACTGTCAAGTTCGGTGGAGGAAGCCTGATGATATGGAGGTGTTTTTAACAGCCAAAGGCATTGGATACTTGACCAGGGTCAATGGGGATCTCAATGCTGAGCAATATGTGAGTATCCTATAAGATGAATTACTTAGTACACTCGAGTACAATAGGTGACATAGTGTTACAGCAGAACAATGACCCGAAGTATACGTTGATATTCGTGAAGAAATGGTCCAATGGCAATGAAGTACAGGTGCTGGATTGGCCTCCAGAGACCTCAACCCACTCAAATACTTGTTGGTATAGTTGAGGAAAAAGCTGTATACATACCCAAGTGAGTTAACCAGTATGTTATCATGTAGAAGAGACTTGGAATCCGGTTTAGGTCAAGAGTCAAGACACACTTGAATCTGATTTAGAGCATACCCAGAAGGATTCAGGCAGTGTTGAAAGCCAAAGATGGATGTTCAAAACACTAACAAAATAATAAAAATACAAATTTAGATTTTTAGGAGCAAATCAGTAACATTGCAGTGACATGACATCAATCTGCATAACTAATCATATGCTAAATAGTTGTAAGTCAAATTTATGTATGTTATAGCCAAGATGATTGTTTATAAAATGAAGGTAGTTTCACGTATTAAGCTGTAGTGGATGGTGAGATATGGAGCCTGAAAGTTAAAAGTTCAAAAAATACCCTTTTACTCATCAGTGTTTAAAAAATGTATGTGTGCAAAACATTGTTATCCTTTTGCTCGTCAGTGTATGCGGCCTCTAGCCAATGTTTGGGGAGCACTTCTGAAAACTCTCATGTGTTCATCTATAGCATTATACAGTAGGTATTGGAATATCACAACAGTGCTTATAAGTAATTAGGTTCGGCCATACATTTTAGCTTTTGACTGAAACTGTGTGATGTTTCTCAGTATATTGGCCACATTATTTTCTAATATATATAGGGGTCACATAGATGATCCTTTGTACAAACCCACATAATGAATCAAGTACATGACAGACAGCTTTAGTGATTGCGCAAGTACTGTACATTCTGACTTTCATGCACTTTTGGACAATTGCTTTAGGCATGTTTGTTATTAACCTTTGAACTACAATATGTCAGATAAAGGAAATATTAAACCATGTTTTCATTTCTCCTTATACATACCTTCTTAAATGCTGCTTTGATCTTCTGTAGTCTAATGCACAACTCCGCACATGACGTGATGTGGTTCTGCCACAATTTGAGTATTTTGTAAATGTATCCATTGGTCATGTCATGTGAGCAACCAAAGGGCATTTTCAAAGTAGTCCAAAAAATAACAAGGCTTAAGCTACAAATGTGATTTTTAGTTGCTAAACAAATAGTTGCAATTGGACGATTTCACAGTTTACAGTCATGGCCAAAAGTTTTGAGAATGCTACAAATATTAATTTTTACAAAGTCTACTGCTTAAGTGCCTAATGGCAATTTGCATATACTCCAGAATGTCATAAAGAGTGATCAGCTTAACAGCAATTACTTGCAAAGTCAATATTGGCTAAGAAAATGAACTTTAACCCCCAAAACACATTTCAACATCATTGCATTCCTGCCTTAAAAGGAGCATCTAACATTGTTTTAGTGATTGTTCCATTAACACAGGTGTGGGTGTTGATGAGGACAGGGCTGGCGATCAATCAGTCATGATTAAGTAAGAATGACACCACTGGACACTTTAAAAGGAGGCTGCTGCTTGGTATCATTGTTTCTCTTCAGTTAACCATGGTTATCTCTAAAGAAACACGTGCAGCCATCATTGCTCTGCACAAAAATGGCCTAAAAGGGAAGAGTATCGCAGCTACAAAGATTGCACCTCAGTCAACAATCTATCGCATCATCAAGAACTTCAAGGAGAGAGCTTCCATTGTTGCCAAAAAGGCTCCAGGGCGCCCAAGAAGGACCAGCAAACGCCAGGACCTATCTTAAAACTGTTTCAGCTGCGGGATCGGACTACCAGCAGTGACGAGCTAGCTCAGCAATGGCAGCAGGCTGGTGTGAGTGCTTCTGCACGCACTGTGAGGCGGAGACTGCTTGAGCAAGGCCTGGTTTCAAGGAGGGCAGCAAATAAGCCACTTCTCTCCAGAAAAAACATCAGGGACCGACTGATATTCTGCAAAAGGTACAGGGAGTGGAGTGCTGAGGACTGGGGTAAAGTCATTTTCTCAGATGAATCCCCTTTTCGATTGTTTGGGACATCTGCAAAACAGCTTATTAGGAGAAGAAGAGGTGAGCGCTACCACCAGTCTTGTCTCATGCAAACTGTTAAGCATCCTGAAATGATTCATGTGTGGGGTTGCTTCTCAGCCAAGGGAATCGGCTCACTCACAGTCTTGCCTAAAAACACAGCCATGAATAAAGAATGGTACCAGAATGTCCTCCAAGAGCAACTTCTCCCAACTGTCCAAGAGCAGTTTGGCGCCCAACAATGCCTTTTCCAGCATGATGGAGCACCTTGCCATAAAGCAAAGGTGATCACTAAATGGCTCATGGAACAAAACATAGAGATTTTGGGTCCATAGCCTGGAAACTCCCCAGATCTTAATCCCATTGAGAACTTGTGGGCAATCATCAAGAGACGGGTGGACAAACAAAAACCAACAAATTCTAGCAAAATGCAAGCATTGCTTATGCAAGAATGGACAGCTATCAGTCAGGATTTGATCCAGAAGTTGATTGAGAGCATGCCAGGGAGAATTGCAGAGGTCCTGAAGAAGAAGGGTCAACACTGTAAATATTGACTTGCTGCATTAACTCATTCTAACTGTCAACATAACCTTTTGGTACTCATAATATGATTGCAATTATATTTCTGTATGTGATGTAAACATCAGACAAACACAATTAAAAACCAGAGGGCAACAGATCATGTGAAAATATAATTTTGGTGTCATTCTCAAAACTTTTGGCCATGACTGTACATGATGACATGTTGATATGCACTCATGAAAAAGAACCTCAAGATGGTCCTTCTTTCCTGCGGTGGGTCTTCAGCTACTTGCATTACCTTGGCACCAGTCTTGTAGCTCTCCTGGAATCTAATTTCAGAATTTTGATAAGTTATTCAGTTTTTCTGAAACAAAAGCCCTCTTGATCAAGTATTTTTGACACTTTTTCATGATTTGTTTTCAGGGAAAAATTCCACGTTGTCTTACCAAGTAGTCAGTAATTAGTATATAGTTCAGTGCTATAGTTTAGTTCAGAGCTTTTTTACCTACTTGCTCACATACACTATGTAGAGAAAAGTATTGGGAATTACATCTCAAATAAGTTTTCTCAAGTTCCTAAATAGGTAAAATTGCTTGTAAAAACTCGAAAAATTGTCATTTACTTATTAAAAATCCTCTCCATTTTCACTGTTAGTGACATCACCACTAGTGAGAAATTACAGGCTACAGCTGACCGGCAGTAACCCATGGAACCTTGCTCTGAGAATGTTCTCAAAATGCATCTCCATAGAATTCGATGAATGCCATGGGACATTACTCTTTGGATTATGTCGGAAGTACAAAGATTTTTTTTCTTTTCATTCATTCATTCATTCATTTTCCTGTGTGTTTTTTTTAACTCTTTACTTACCTGGTTAGTAATGGAGGTGTCTGATAGATGCCTACCCATTACTAACCCCTGGGCTTGATGCCAGCTGCCAATTCACAGCTGACATGAACCCCAAATGTTTTACTACAATTGCCACCGCACCAGGGCAATCGGGAAGGGCCCAGGTAAAGTGCCAGAATTGGAGCATTTAATGGATGCACCACTTGTGAGGTGGGTGCAGGTTTCTATTTTTACGCTAGTAAGGGCCATCTAACTATGGCCCTTCCCACCCTGATAATACCAGCCACCTGCTGTCCGTTTTACCTTGGCTGGGTATCAAAAATAGGGGGGACCCCACACCGTTTAAAATTATTTTAATAATTTAAAAAAATGTTGTGGGATCCTCACTATTTTTGATAATAAGCCAAAATAAAGCTGACAGATGAGGATTGCAGCCAGCAGTTATTTGTTTTATCTGCGCTAGTTATCAAAAATTGAAGAGAGCCCACTTCATTTTTTTTACTGTGCATAGGAACAGACAGGCAACTTTCACATGCAATAAAGCTTGTTGATTGGCTGTGCTGCAGCCTTTCAATAAACTGTATTAACATACGAACAATACCGGAACACCAAACTCAAACATAGACTTTTTTTTAAAAGTCCATGTTCAGGTCCAAGCCCCGGACAGTTGGTGTCTGGTACGAACCCTGAACTTTATCATTCGGAATCGCTCATCCCTAGTCTTCACTACAAAATATTCTGTCGCGGGCAGAGGAGGGGACGCTGCGCTCACCCACTGCTCGGGTCCGGCTACTGCTGCTGCTGCTTGGTGGTGGCTCGAGCGGTGGGCCGGATCCCGGGGTCTCAAGCGGTGTTCCTCGCCCGTGAGTAAAAAGGGGAATGATTTGGGGGATTTATTGTCCGTGACGCCACCCACGGTCGTGGTGAAGTTGGGACACCACCGCTGCTCTGGACGGGGATCCCGGGAGCGATGACAGGGAGCAGCTTGGATATTGGTTCTCCCCTCCGTGGGTAGGGGGTTGGTTGTCCCGGGGCCCGGTGAGGGTTTGGGAATGCAGGCGGGTTACGGGGCCTGGTGAGGTGCAGGGTCGCAGGGGCAGCGCTGTGCCGCATGGCACGGTGGTACTCACTCAGCCAGTAATTCCACACAGAGTCTCTGGTCAAACAAACGGCTGGATGGACGGGTCCCACAGGCGGCTGCGGTTGTTCTTCTCCCGGCAGGTTGATGGTGACTGCCTTTCCCTGCACCTGTGTTGTGTTATGGTTCCAATGGGTTCCCACCGGTAACCCGCTCCCCAGCTTGGATGGATGCTGAGGGAGCCCCTTTTGCCCGCAGGCTCTGGCCCTGGGAACTGTAGTCTTGGCGGTGACTGTGTTTCCCTCTACGGTGTGAGCTGTTGCCTTCAATCGGGTCTTGGCTGCTGGGAAACCCCGGAGGTTCCCTTCACTAACGGATTTGACCAGTTTTACGGCGGCTCCTAGCCTGGTCGGGGTCCGTAAGCCCTGCCGGATGGTGCTGGCTTCTCTTTACTCCCCGATCCGGTACCGCCGGGCCACCGCCCGTCCATGGTCCATACGGTTTGCTCCAATTAGCCTCTCCTGCAGACGGTCACCACCGTCTGCCAACCTTGCTGAGTGCCCGGGCCACACACCCGGACACGGTCAGTCTCCTCTGCTACCACTTCACTCCTCAAGTCTCAAACTGATCTGACTACTTTTTCCCGTCTCCAGGACTGTGAACTCCTCGGTGGGCGGGACCAACCGCCTGGCCCACCCCCTGGTGTGGACATCATCCCCTGGAAGAAGGCAACAAGGATTTTGTGTTTGGCTTCGGTGTGCCTAACCGGGGTGTAGGGTGTGTTGGTGTAGTACCTGTGACGACCTGGCTTGTCCAGGGCGTCTCAATTCCACCATCAACAGTGAATTTTATTGAGAAGTGGAAGTGTTTAAGAACTACAGGAACTCAGCCGTGAATTGTCAGACCTCTTAAAGTTATAGAATTACAGGAGTTGCCAAGCACTGAATTGTTTAGTGCATAATAGTCACCAAATCTGTTGCCTCAATAACTGCAGAGCTCCAAACAAAATTCTGACATTAACATCAGTTAAAAAACTGTGCACAGGGAGTTTCATGACATAAGTTTTCATGGCTGAACAACTTCTTGGAACCCTTATATCACAAAGCACAATGCCAAACATCGAAATGTAGAAGTGTAAAGCAGTGACCACTGGACTCTGGAAAAGTACAATTGTGTTCTGTGGAGCGATGAATCATACTTCTGTATCTTACAGTCTAATGGACATTACTGGGATGTGCAAATGCCAGGAGAACATTACTTACCTGACTGCATAGCACCAGCTGTAAAGTTTGGTGAAGGTGGGATAATGTTATGGGCTTATGTATCAGGGTTGACCTAGGTCTAATAGTTGCAGAAAAGGGACATATGTATGCATCACCAATTGTCCAAACATTCTGGACAACTCTATCCTTCAAACGTTCTGGGAATGGTCTGGAGAAGGCTCTTTTCTGTTCCAGAATGGCTCTGCCCTGGTGCATACAGCAAGATCCATAAATGCATGTTTGAAAACTAGAGACCAACTCTGTATTGTCTTTGGATTTAGAATGGGTGTGATAAATGCTCCTACAGGCCTAATCTATAGATGTCCCATACAGTCAATCCATGACCTTTTTTAATGGCAATTATATCACATTTTAGAAAATCTCTGCAATAATCTGGTCTTCACCATGTATAAATATGTGTTAAGATTCCTAATTTGTGCTGTAGCCGTTCGTTATCCTCTTTTTTGATTAAACAATAGTTATGAAGGAAGCTACTACAACATAGACCTGTTCCGAAAAGTACACTTGTAACTAGCGTGTTAGGGTATGTGCCCAAAATCCGGAAGACACTGCGTTCTGACACAGTGTCATTTTCTTGCGGAGACAGTAGTGTTCTCTATGGTAGAACGGAGTATCCATGCCCACAATCAGGAATCTTGGCACAGCAGATTTTTACTCTGTTGTCCCACTGTGAACACTCGCATCTCAGTAAGCATAAATTGACATGCTGCGGCTTGGAAAGCTGCACCGGATGTCAGTTTACACTACGTAGAAAAGAAGCACAGTGGGCACATTTCTATAAATCTGATCCACTGTGCTTGCACTGTACAATGCCAGTGAAAATACGCCCAAAAATAGTCCAAAACACTGCTAAGCCTGCTTTCACATTGCGTTTTGACCTGTGTTCAGAGGTCCAATGGGGGCTTCCATCTGAATTCCTTGCAAAACAGTGCCAATGACTATTATGGTGCAGACAGAGTCACCGTGTGCTCTGTCGTACACCATTTACGGGAGTATACGCTGACTGGAGATAGACACCCAGACACGGTCTACTATGTCTGGGTGTTCGTCGCCGGAAAGTGCATACTCCCAAAAATGGTGCACGACAGAGCACACAGTGACTCCGTCTGCACCATTATAGTCAGTGGCACTGTCAGCACATGTGTCCGAAACCCATTTTGCAGAGGATTCAGACGGAAGCTCCAATGGGACCACTGAACGTAGGTCAGAACGTAATGTTAAATAGACCTAACATTGATTGTGGGCACGTACCCTACAAGGAGGGACCATAAACAACATTCATCACTTATTCACAGGTTATCTGATTCCTGGAGGCTGCACGGCTCAGACTCCACTGATCATAAGAACGCTATGTTCACATATGTGCTCAACCGCTAGATTTGAAATTCCAAAGAGAACAAATGGAGCGGAGGTGCCTATATGCGATCTGTGAACATAGGTCAATTGAATCAAGGGACACAAGACTTCCAATTTCAGGACTGGTGAGGATCCTAAAAGGATATATGTGCAAAGGTAATGGATGATCAGGGTCCAACCATTTTAATCTTCATTAATAAAATATTAAAGTACCTTTTAGGGGTACTTTGCATACTACGACATCGCAGCTGCGATGTCGGTGGGGTCAAATCGAAAGTGACGCACATCCGGCGTCGCTGTCGACATCGGAGTGTGTAAATCGTTTTTGATACGATTAACGAGCGCAAAAGCATCGGAATCGTATCATTGGTGTAGTGTCGGTCATTTCCATAATGTCTTGGCAGCGACAGGTACGATGTTATTCCTCGTGCCTGCGGCAGCACACATCACTGTGTGAGAAGCCGCAGGAGCGAGGAACATCTCCTTACCTGCGTCCCGCGGCTCACGCCAGCTATGCGGAAGGAAGGAGGTGGGCGGGATGTTTACGTCCCGCTCATCTCCGCCCCTCTGCTTCTATTGGCCGCCTGCCGTGTGACGTCGCTGTGACGTCGCACGACCCGCCCCCTTAGGAAGAAGGCGGTTCGCCAGCCAGAGCAACGTTGCAGGGCGGGTGAGTGCATGCGAAGCTGCCCTAGCGATAATGTTCGCTACGGCAGCTATCACAAGATATAGCAGCTGCGACGGGGGCGGGGACTATTGCGCTCGGCATCGCAGCATCAGCTTGCGATGTCGTAGTGTGCAAAGTACCCCTTAGTCTTTCCCATGTGTTTAATATGAAATACTTTTTGGATAAAGCAAAATAATCTGGAACAGACTACAAACCAAACACGATGTATGTTCCCTGAGAACACAGCATGCAAGATATTGTATCATGCTTTGTAAATGCTCCCTATGGCTTACATCTGCTGCATTGTCCAAATGTTAGCACATAACCTTTTGTCCTCGCATATGACTTTGATTATTAAGTCATTATCAGCACCATAATTTATGACGTGTATTGTACTACACAAAAGTTTCTCATTTAGAGTTTGTTTTATTGTTAAAGTAGAATCAGGCAGGTGGGACATCTAACAGAATGAGAGCCATAAAGGCAACAGTCCAGATAGCTGTCAGATATGCTTTATTGTCATGATTTTTTATCTAGAAAAGTAGCTTTTGTTGCTTGCGCTAGTGCTGGATTTGTAATTCATCCTCAGATTCGTCAGCAGACTGATACCTGTATTCATACCTCATATTTAGACCACCTTTATGTGGCAGTAGCTGGGTCAGAATTTATCATCTAGTTCTGTAAGTCAGACCTAAAAGTGGAACCTATAGAATGAAAAACTTGAAGGGAAAGATTCACACCTCCTCTATGTTTTGAACCCACTGCTGGTGTCACGATAGGGAAAAGAGGACCTGAGATGAACGACACAAAACAAAGGGTACACCAGGGAGCCAATACAACGGATGACCCTGGCACTAGGATGAGGGGAGAAGGATCACCTCCTAACTCTTACCTGAGGCTGATTCCTGCACTCCCTAATGTCCCTAGATGTGTCCTTCCCCCATGTGCTGCCATGTACCACTACCTAGGTCCTTGCTAGCCTTGAACTCACCCTGACTAGTGCAAAGGCCAGAGACACACTAGTCTCACCATTATAATAAAACATCAAGAGAAAGTTAAGACAAATAGGGGAAATATAAAATATATACAGTAGTTATCTACATCTACTCAAGCAGGAAGCTTCTCAGCTGCAACAGTAACAACACCTCAGCTGCTCCAGAGCCAGGCTCCTTCAAAGTGGTCAGTTATAGAGTAAGCTATAGTCAGCATAGGAAAGAGTGAAGACTGAGTATATATAGCAAAAGGGCATGGATGCAGCTGAGATTAAACAGCTACAAGACAATATCAGCAGGATAGAAAAGATACCGTAACCCCTTCCGCACCATATGGAATTAAATACGCTACTACTCAAGATAAGTGATGAGCAGATTCTAAAACGGATCTGCAATCAACCTAACACTAAAGGTGGCTTTACACACTGCAACATCGCAAACGACATCGCTGTAACGTCACCGGTTTTGTGACGTTATAGCAACCTACCCAGCGACATTGCAGTGTGTGAAACACATCAGCCACCTGGCCCCTGCTGTGAGGTTGCTGATCGCTACAAATCGTTCAGGACCATTCTTTGGTCCTTTGTTTCCCGCTGTGCAGCAAAGTCTCAGTGTGTAAAGGGGACTTTACAGCGACTTCGTTAGCGACTTCCCTTTCAAAAAGCTGCTTTACAACGTCCCCAATGACTAGCTAGGTCGTTCTGCAGGTCCAGATCGCTGTTGCGTCGTTGGCCAGGTCTGCCTGTTTGACAGCTCACCAGAGACTTTGTAGCGATCCCGGCCAGGTTGGGATCGCTGGTGGGATTGCTAGAAAGTCTCAGTGTGTAAAGGGGCCTTAAGATTTCTGATCCCCATCCCCCGGAGGTCTCAGCAGGATGCAACACACTTGTGATAGCTAGTTTTGGCTTTCAAATACTCTCCTTCAGAGACTCAGAATATTGGCATAACTAAGCAGCCATAATATAGCCACAAATTTACTAACTCAAAATAGCAGCATTGCATATTCTTATGTCACTGTTAGTTTGGGACCTAAAATTCAGTCCGGAACTTGCATCTGTATTACGGACTTGCATACACTGCATCTGTAGTTTGAGTAAAGGGCCTCATACACATTAGATGTCTGTTGACTGAACGATGTTTTAGCCGATCATTTGGCCGACAGCCTTCTCAACCGTCACTATGATTAGCCGAGACATCCCGCCTTCTCTACGAGAAAGTCGCCAACAATCCAAAATCAGACATGTTGGATAATCATTAGTCAGCATTACAACACCAATCGGACAGCCATTAAAGTGTCTGCCAAATCAGAGGGCGCAGCCGACATTAGTTTTATCTGTATGGGAGAATTAAAGAGATGATCTATTAGAAAATATTTTTATTGGTGCTTGAAAGTTTGTGAACCCATCAGAATGTTTGACATTTCTGTTGAAGTTTGACCTATAATTACAGCAGATTTTCACATAAGTCCTAAAAGTTAATAATGTGAACCAACAGGGGCATAACTTATTATTTATGGAGAAATATTGTAAATTTTAACAGGTTCACAAATGGAAGTACCAAGAGTTATAAAGCAATCATAAGCAGAGATATGAAGCGCGTATTTTTAGGATTGAACATACAATTATTGAATGTTTAGATTTATTTTAGGAGAAGATGAAGAAAAGTGAAGCGAGGGGCAGCAACATTGGGATGTGTGAAGAAAATAAATATGAACTATGTATGAAGATAATGAATAACCCTATTGTTTTAGGTTCTAATATTTAGAATGATGGACGTATCTGAGTGTGCATACTACAATATTGTGGAGAACAGATGTAATCCGGGAAATCGCTTGTAGACAGAATTTTGTCTTCTTATAGTTGAGGAAGGTAGATTCCTATTATTGAATTCTTAGTATCATTATTATCTCTATTGGCACAGATGTTGGAATGGAGAATGGTTTATGTCATAGTATTTGCTTCATCACTGTGCAACCAAACAACACTGGCCAAAAAACAACTCTTTATTAAGGGACTGTTTACACAAGCCAATAATCGAGAAAACAAATGTTTGTAGAAAAGCTAATTGACCCACCTAATTAGCCCAACAGTCATTGACAAAAGAGCAAAACACATGTTAGTTTGGAGTATAACAATTGTTATCTTCAAGATATGGACATCATACTATATAAAGATCTGATGTGCTGCTGATTATTCTCTGTGTTTAAATCACTTCTCGGACTGTGCAAACAGGCCACTAAATGTCCATGTGTCCTATGTATCACGACTTGTGCTGATGAGAACAATTACAGCTTTTGTGCAGTCATCTATTACTGATCATTCCCTATCAGAATATCATCGAAGTGTAGAAAGAAACCTGAATATACAAACACAGGAAGAACATAGAAATCGTTGGAGACCTTGTCCTTGGTGGGATTTGGACCCCCATGCTGCAAAAGAACAGTGCTAACCACTGAGCCATGATGCTATCTCTCCTGGATCACCACACAGTTGTTGACTAGGCTCCTGTATTTTCATTAGCGATTCGGGATTGACCTGCTTACATACACTTTTCTCATCTTCCTGGAGAACAAAAGAATCAGGCACTGAAATGAAACATGTCCATTCCTTCTTCCCTTCCACATCATCTGTCAGAGAGGAGTCCGGAGCCCCCATGGACCTTACATGCTCGTCCAATCCAGCTGAGTCAGGTTCATCTGTATGCCATACTGTAGAAAAGACATAGACGCACATCCAAAATCATACTTTGATCTAGGCAAAAATTTATATACCTCAACATGAGGATCTGAGTTCAACATTCTAATCAGATTGTATGAAGTGCACTGCCACGTCACGGCGAACCTCTGGTGGGTCCCTATCCTATCTGAAGCTTTAAAAGGTGTGGTGCCACCCACTGCCGCAGTGACAGTGCACCAGCAGAGTAGGTGACCTGGTGCCTCACAACACCATGCTGCAAGGCTGAGCCCCCATGACTCCAGGCCACGCCGCAGCACCAACACAAAACCACTACAGCAATGGCCCCAACACAGCACCAACACCCTGTGTGATAGAAACCTTTAAGAAGGATTCTATCACACCATGTTTGTGGGCTCTGCCAGAAGCAGATATCTGTATGTCAAAGGGAAGTCGCCTGTTGAAGTCAGATAGATTTCAATAAGAGTTCCCTTTTAGTAGTCATCTGACAGGTCTACATGAACATAAACCCCACTTTATGAAACCATTATGTAATTCAATTGTTACAGTGAAAGTCAAAAGCATAGTTTAGTTTATTTATTTGTTGGGTGATACCTCAAAGCCTTTAGTGACAATATCTGAGATCTGAAGGTCTGTGTTGCGTGAATTTACTGAACAGATCAATTTCCAGACCACTGTAACTACTGCCCGGCTTCTGGGGCTTGATTTAGGCTTTTTATCAGAACGGCTCCTACTTTGAAGGGCGATAATTCCAAGAATACCATTGTAGTGAGAAATTGTTGCTGTTGTACTTCTCTAATATAATATTAAAGCAGCTCTAAATAAGAAACTGTAGTAGCCTTTTGAGCTCATCAATATGTGGGGGTTTTTTTTACGTATGAGTCTCATCTGTCTTTTCCATGGATAGGACTCTGACCTCTCATAGTGGAGCTGTTCACGTGTTTGTATATTTTTGCAGGCAGACTGGTCCGCACAAAATCACAAAGACATATCTGATTTTGATCTGAGCCTTGGATCCAACTCACCAATGCAAGTCTATGGGTCCGTGAAAAAAATCGGATGCCATCCATATGTCATCCTTGCGCTGTCTTTTTTTCATGGACTGCTTGATAGGAGAAACTTATGAAAACTCCATAACTTTTTTATCTGAAAACAAACTGATGAACGCTGATGGTAGAAACTGACACCAACCAAACTCTGATAAAAGCCCTGAAGAATCACGAATGGAGTTGAGCGGACCCATGGAAATTTAGTATGACGGGTTCAGCTGGACTTTAGATGGTTCGGTTCAAGATCCAGATTTCATCTGAACCCCATTGTATAGTAAGTCACTGATTGGGCACATTGGCTCTCCACCCACATACAGCCATAACCAGAACTCTTTCGAGGGAGCGCAGGTTGTTGGTACACACTACAACCGATAATGCTGTTAAGAGCCATTCAATAGGAGAGAAGCTCTGCGTCACCGATAGATAGGTGCTCAGGGGTAAAGGGGCTGAAAAAATAAAGGACAACCCCGGCACACTACTACTCCCAAAATAAGTAAAGCATGCAGCTGTTAATATGCAAATTTCTCTTTATTGATCAGGTTTTCAGTCAGACAGTGCAGGATTTCCACGCACAGACCGCACGTCCAGCATCAGTGTGGATCACGGCCACAGGCTTTTCCGGTCCTACCGGTGATATTATACAATTTTGGCCAGTCTAATAGTGAATGTCATACCTGACGTATTTTCTTCCACTATTTACCCCTTGGCTCACGTTTTGATGTGATTCTGTACCATTATACCAACTGTGATAAAGTCCAGTCTGACGAAGGCCTACGGCCGAAACGTCGACTTGTTTGGACGAATCATACTACATAACTATTCACAGAATAACCTGATCAATAAAGAGACATTTGCATATTAACAGCTGCATGCTTTACTTATTTTGGGAGTAGTAGTGTGCCAGGGTTGTCCTTTATTTTTTTTTGTTGAGAGCCATTCAGACACAGCAAGCTTCTTGCACTGGGCCGAGCACCAAGAATACCTCAGCATAGCAATGCTCACATGAGGAGTTTGCATGCATAAAGCACCCGAACTCGAACACTGATTTTTTCGTAAAGTCCGTGTTTGGAACAAAGACCGAACTTTACTCTAATTATTAACCATTTTTTGTAAGAAAATAAGGAAACTCACTGATGTGTGAATGAGCACTTACAGTGATTAGTATAATAATTGTTGCGTAAATGTGGAAATCTTGTGTAATAATAAGGAAAGGTGGTTAGGAGAAAAAATACACAACACATACCACATATAGGCTTACACTGAAAAGTAGATGAAGCCGATAATACAAATCAATATGTAGAGGGGAAAGTAAAAAAAAAGTAACAATGAGGCAGCTAGCATGTGATCAGAGGAAATATCAAAGTCATTAGGTATGTTGTGTCATCATGTGTCAGGATCATACTATCATTCATTCATGAGTCCTATAGTAAAAGCATGCAGTTATTGCGCAAAGGACGGTCACATAATGACATCATATGAATCAGCCCCCTAACAGAAATGCTCATATTCAGGAATGCGGTGGTGGTAACTGGCATCAAAAAATCTAAATCCTTACACTATATGTGAATCAGGAAATCTGACAATGAGTCACATCGAGATTGCATTATCTCTAACAGAAATTGTGCAGGAAACTGTAATGATGAAACACAGAGAGAAGTTAAATAAGGTTTTTGGAATGCTAGAATATGAGCGTGTTGTGGATGTGAGCACAATCATGTAAGAAGGACATGAAGATATGAGCCGATAAGTGAGCAATACAATAACAGTATCGCTCCCGATTGGCTGGGGATGTCTATTGTTAGTTCACCAGTACAACCATAAAGCCCATTGAAGCTTTATATAATATTATCCCATGGTGTGGCCTTGTGGGGGATTAATGAAACAAGTGATTTGGAATGCATATGTGTTCCAAGTACAAGGCGTGTACCATGATGTCAGCGCAACTGTTTAGCTCATTCAGGGAGACAAAACCAGCAGAAACTTTCCTGTACATGGTCCTCCATTCTATGTCACTGTATAATTACTTATGTAATTATAGCAAATCTGCTCACCCTGAGTGCATGGATATATGAAGTATGAACAGCTTAGACACAATGGCAATGCATATGGTTAAATTAGCACTCCCATAAATATTTTGTATTCATTAACTGTTTGTATATATAAAAGAGCAGGACAGTAGAAGATGCACTTAAGTGACCTCTTACAGTGTCTGTGGGATAACATTGCCATATGCTGGTCAGAGGAGGCAAGCAGGAACTAAACAGTGAAGTGTGTGTTTCCTCAAGGGAAGAATTTGAAAGAGACATCAGGTCATATGACAGTTGTGGCACATTTGTTTAACATAAATGGTCGGGATGGCCAAGACTTTGGAGGAAGCAGATGTTCGAACAGCAGAGGCGGCTTATCGGTGCCATTACCATCGGCATGACTGTCAGATCCCTGATCCAGAAGAAGGCTTGAGTTATACTTGAGTTGAGAGCAAAATCAAATCAGTGACCTGAGCTGATAAGGAGATCGATGACCTGAAGAGAGAAAGAGATCGATGACCTGAGCAGAGAGGAAGCTCTGTGACAACGACAGTGGAACACCGAAAACCGTCTACTGAAAACCGAACATCGTTTTCAGAAGATGTGATATCGAGTGGGGATTGAGGCAGCATTTCCAAGGATGAAGGCAGCCAGCACACTAAAGGGCCATTTACATGCTGCGACATCGCTAACGATATATCGTCGGGGTCACGGTGTTTGTGACGCACATCTGGCGTCATTAGCGACATCGCAGTGTGTAACACCTATGAGCGACCTTAAAAGATCGCAAAAGAGGCAAAAATCGTTGGTCTGTGATACATCGTTCATTTACCAAAAATCATTGTCTGGTCAGTAGCGAGGTTGTTTGTCGTTCCTGCGGCAGCACAAATCGCTATTTGTGACACCGCAAGTACGAGGTTATTCCACCGGCAATGAGGAAGGAAGGAGGTGGGCGGCATGTTCTGGCCGCTCATCTCCGCCCCTCCTCTGCTATTGGGTGGCCGCTTAGTGACGTCGCAGTGACGTCGCTATGACGCCGAACGCACCTCCCCCTTGAAGGAGGGATTGTTCGGCGGTCACAGCGATGTCGCTGAAAAGGTATGTGCGTGTGATGCTGCTGTAGCGATAATGTTCACCAAATGTCGCACGAATGACGGGGGCGGGGGCTATCGCGCATGACATCGCTAGCTATCGGGTACTAGCGGGTAGCGTCTCTGATCTGGTTATGGCCTGTTTGCCATTTTGTCAGATTTAGCCAATGGAAGACAAGGAAGGAGAAAAGTCCAGCACTACCAAACATAACGTACGCTCCACTTAAAGACCTAAATTCGGACACCTGCGACCAGAACAATGCTGGTGCTGAGCACAAATGCACGGGGAATGCCAGAACGAAGGCCGTTTCGCGTGACCAAGTCTGAGCTGCAACAGGTCCAAAAGGAAAGAACCTGTAGAAGTGCGGACTTAAGGCCCTGTCACACACAGAGATAAATCTGCGGCAGATCTGTGGTTGTAGTGAAATTGTGGACAATCAGTGCTAGGTTTGTGGCTGTGTACAAATGGAACAATATGTCCATGATTTCACTGCAACCACAGATCTGCCAAAGATTTATCTCTGTGTGTGACGGGACCTTTAGTCGTGCAAAACAGCTGTTGTCCTGCCATTCCCCGCTCCTCCCCCCCTACCTTACTTATAATCTGTAATGGATTGAAGAATAAAGTTTGTGATTTTACTAATGGTGAGTGCTGAATTTTCTGTACTCTCTGGATATACTTACATTTAGATAAAGAACAGCTGAGATGAGTAGACTGACACTAAGGCTGGGTTCACACATAGCGACAGCGACAACGACGTCGCTGTTACGTCACCATTTTCTGTGACATAACAGCGACCTTGTAAGTCGCTGTTATGATCACTGCTTAGCTGTCAAACACAGCGACGCAGCAGTGATCATAACGTCGCTACATGTGCAGAGAGCAGGGAGCCGCGCACACTGCTTAGCGCTGGCTCCTTGCTCTCCTAGCTACAGTACACATCGGGTTAATTAACCCGATGTGTACTGCAGCTACATGTGCAGAGAGCAGGGAGCCGCGCACACTGCTTAGCGCTGGCTCCTTGTTCTCCTAGCTACAGTACACATCGGGTTAATTAACCCGATGTGTACTGCAGCTACATGTGCAGAGAGCAGGGAGCCGCGCACACTGCTTAGCGCTGGCTCCCTGCCCTCCTAGCTACAGTACACATCGGGTTAATTAACCCGATGTGTACTGCAGCTACATGTGCACAGAGCAGGAGCCGCCGGCACTGGCAGCGAGAGCGGCGGAGGCTGGTAACGAATGTAAATATCGGGTAACCAGGGAAAGGGCTTCCCTTGGTTACCCGATGTTTATCTTGGTTACAGCTTACCGCAGCTGCCAGATGCTGGCTCCTGCTCCCTGCTCGCTTCATTTCGTCGCTCTCTCGCTGTCAGACACAGCGATGTGTGCGTCACAGCGGGAGAGCGCCTTTGAAGAAAACGAACCAGGGCTGTGTGTAACGAGCAGCGATCTCACAGCAGGGGCCAGATCGCTGCTCAGTGTCACACACAACGAGATCGCTAATGAGGTCACTGTTGCGTCACCAAAACTGTGACGTAGCAGCGATTTCAGTAGCGATCTCGCTATGTGTGAAGCACCCCTAAGGTTTCCCTGATAGAGGGATTAGGTTTATGATAACATTGAGGGCATTAGTAGTAGGAATAATACTGTGACTGTGTAGATAATATTCTAATTGTATTCCAAATATCTGTTTTTCCAGTTGTGTTGCCTCTTCTGTAATATAATCAGTTTTCTAATAGTCACTTGTGCTGTTCCCTTATCGTACCTTACCACTGCCACTCCTTTATTTATGTAAATAAATATCTGTAGTTGAGCCACCACTGAGTTGTCTTTACTGCATTGTTGCATCCAAGTAATCAGCTTACATACATGTGTATATACGTGTATATAATGTAGTGTGAGTGTATTAATATACTCATCTACTGCCGCCTTCTTTGGTATCCGTTCCACTCCTCTTCTAAGTAACGTCATTGCTCTTCAGACTATCTGGATTACTCGATGTGTGAGCCAGAAGTGTTTCAATATAACTCTATGGAGCCTCGTCCAGATGCAACCAGTATCTCAGACGAAGTGCATCCATGCATTACATTGTCAGTCATTTAAGTCAACTGTAAGTTATGCATTAAAATATGATAGTAAGAAATCAGCTGATCCTCTTTTTTTAAAGGGGTTGGTCTTTGTGGAATAAACACTTTAATATGACAGCATAATGCTACCTTCCATAATGTTGTCATATCGGCATCCAATAATCCTCAGCATCCAACACATTCATTCATGTGTGACGCCCTGGACAAGCCAGGGGTCACAGGTAATGACATCACCACAGCCTACACCCCGGTTAGGTACACCTAAGCTAGACCAGAAACCCTTGTTGCCTTCCTCCAGGGGCTGATGTCCACACCAGGGGGTGGGCCAGGCGGTTGGCTCCGCCCACCGAGGAGTACACAGTCCTGGAGGCAGGAAAACCAGGCAGATGAAGTTAGAGTGGAGTGGTAGAGGAGCAAGAGAGAGGAGAAAAGGGACAGCTAAAGAGCCTGAGAGCGTCCGGGTGTGTGCCCCGGACAGAGACAGCAAGGTTAGCAGACGGCGGTGACCGTCTGCATGAGTGGCCTATCGGAGGTGCCGTAAGGACCGTGGACGGGTGGTGGCACAGCGGTACCGGACCGGTACACAAGGAGAAGCCAGCACCATTGGCAGGGGCCTTTCGGATCCCGGCAAGGCTTGGAGTCGCCGTGAATTTGCCAAATCCGTCAGTGAAGGGGACCCCCGGGTCTCCAAACAACTAAGTCCCGATTGAAGGCAACAGTCCAACCGTATGAGAGAGACACCACCACCGCCAAGGCACCAGTTTCTCAGGGCCAGCGCCTGTGGGCAAAGAGGGGCTCCTCCGGCCCATATCCAAGTCGGGGAGTGGGTTACCGGTGGGAACCCATCGCAACCAACTGAAGTACTAGGTGCAGGGAAAGAGACAGTCACCGTTAACTACCGGGGAAAAGCAACAGCAACCGTCCGTGGGAACCGTCTTTCCAGCCGTGTGTTTTACCGAGAACTGTGTCAACGTCTCAGGCTGAGTGAGTACCACCGTGCCGTAAGGCACAGCGCTGCCCCCGCGACCCTGCACCTCACCAGGCCCCGCACCCGGCCTGCCATCCACCCCTACCCCATCACCGGGCCCCGGGAAAACCAACCCCCTACCCACGGAGGGGAGAAATAACAACACAGCTGCTCCCTGTCACTGCTCCCGGTATCCCCATACAGAGCAGCGGTGGTGTCCACACAATCACCACAACCGTGGGTGGCGTCACGGACAATAAATCCCCAAAACCAAACCCCTTTTCACTCACGGGCGAGGAGCGCCGCTCGAGTCCCCGGGATCCAGCCCATCGCTCGAGCCACCGAGCAGCAGAGGCCGCAGCAGCAGCGGCAGCCGGACCCGAGCAGTGGGAGAGCGCAGCGTCCCCTCCTCCGCCCACGACAACTTGGCGTCAGCCCGCGACACATGTACATGTGATTACCCTGGGTCTAAGCAGACAGATACATGTGCTATCAGATACAGACATATTCAGACACAAGACCTGATGTATGTAATAGATCCGGATCACCCTCAGCAGAAGAATTGGCCCAATATTGGATGCTGCCCTTACCACACGTATTTGATGGAAGCCTGATCTATGTGGTCATTACCACCAGTACAATAGTTAACGCTAAAAGATGACATCTTCCCGTTGCAACATTTTTCTATGACAGTAATCTGCTGTCATTGTGTGCCTAAGATACCCTCAGGCACCCTGGACAATAGTTTCCAAATACATCAAAGTCACATTGTATTTCAGCAGATCACATAAAGATGTGGCGCAATGCTATAATTACGATAGTATGTAATGTTGCAATGTGACATCACATTCCATTTTGTAATATAATTTTACCTATTCTCAGAGGTTTAAAATGGTCCTAAAATTTCCAAAAAACAAAGGGCCCAATTCATCGCTTGATATTTTTTGGTTATTTTTATTCATTTTTTTTTATCTTGTACTATTCGTTGGCATTTTTTTCACCTAAATGGCATACACAGTACATACATTTTGAACAAAGTCCCCCAATTTTTTTTTATTTTGTCTAAAATATTTTTGAGACTTTTTACAGCGAAAAAAAATGTTTTGCAAAATGGCGCTGAAATTGTTTGAAAACAATTGACGTGCCTAATATCACACTGGGGGTGGAAACATAGGTGTATAAGTGCGACAAATTCTGCAACTTTTTGAAAAGTCGCAAATGATTAATTAGGCGAAAACATCTAGAAAGCCTAAACTCTGCACACAATGGGGAACATTAAGGAAGATTAACAAAGCTTAAATAAAAACAAACATAAGGCAAGGGGAAATAGAAGGCAAAACACTATAAGGCCCGTTTCACACGTCAGTGAAAAACAGTGACGTTTTTCACTGGCGTGTAAAACACGCACATGTCCCTGCGTGTGCCGTGAATCTCGGCACACGTGGGTTGTCTAAGTACAATCCGGGCTCCGTTCTCCGTGGCCCGTGATTGCACTTAGAGATTCACTCACCTGCGCCCGCTCCCGCTCTCCATGGTGCTGATCGCTCCCGCGGTGCAGCATCCGGCTGTCGGTGACCCCTGCAGCAGCTGCTTCCGGGTCGGCTGTGTCATGCATAATGAATATGCGCGACAGTAATCAGCCGGCTTAGAAGCAGCAGGGAGAACGGGCTGCAGAGGACATCGCTGGACGCCGGGTGAGTAAAAATGTTTATTATTTTAAATGCACGTTTTTTTCAGGCACGTGTTTCACGGACCACACCACTGCGTGGTCCGTGGGACATCAGTGATGCCAGAAAAAAATGGACATGTCTCCGTGCGGCAATCACGCATACGCGGGTACGCCGCACAGAGACACGTGCAGTGACAAATCACTGATGTGTGAGTAGGCCCATCTATATATATAATTGCCTTATTCTGTCTGTCTGTCTGTCTGTCTGTCTTGCTCCAAAATTGTGTCCTTACGGTGACACAAAGCGGATTGGCCGTTGGCCTCGCCATGGCCCCGCCCCCCCGCACGGATTGGTCGCTCGCCCTGGCTCCCCCCCCACACGGATTGGCCGGCCGCTCGCACAGGCTCCACCCCCCACACGGATTGGCCTCTCGCCCCGGCACCCTGCACGTATTGGCAACTCGGCCACGCCCCGCCCCCCTCACGCAATGCACGCTCGCTCTGGCCCCGCCCCCCCGCACGCATCCCCCGAACTGACAAGGAGACACGACTCCCAGGTGAGTACTGTACCCCCGGGAGCCCACACCAGCATACGTCGCCAACCCAGCCGACACAAACCCTCGCATTGCTGGGGTTTGCCGCCGTATGCTGGTGTGGGCTCCCGTGCGAGTGGGGGACGTGATGCGCTGTAACCATGGTAGCATAGTTACCAGCGCATCAAGGTCCTGCAGCGGCGGAACATCCACACGCACACACACAACAACAGACACACACACACACACATCAGATCACACTCACTCTCACACACACCTCACACACACACATCAGATCGCATCCACACACTCACAGCATCCGGAGATATCGCTTGCTTCTCGGCCGCGATACTGTGCTGTGAGCTTCCAGGACCTGCCGGAGGATCGCATGGCCAGAAGCATGTGGTATCTCCGGATGTTGTGAGTATGAGCGCGTATGTGCAATATCGTCAATGTGTGTGTGCGTGAGTGTATGCGATCGGGTGTGTGTGAGTGTATGCGATCGGGTGTGTGTGAGTGTATGCGATCGGGTGTGTGTGAATGTATGTGATCGGGTGTGTGTGAGTGTATGCGATCGGGTGGGTGTGTGTGTGTGTGAGTGTATGCGATCGGATCTGTGAGTGTCGGCAGAGGAGCACAGCGTGCTGGAGGAGGCTGGGAGGAGAGATGCTGATCCTGGGGAAGGCTGGGAGGGGGAGGCTGATGCTGGGGGAGGCTGATGCTGGGGGAGGCTGGGAGGAGAGGGGCTGATGCTGGGGGAGGCTGATGCTGGGGGTGGCTGGGATGAGAGAGGCTGATGCTGGGGGAGGCTGATGCTGGGGGAGGCTGATGTTGGGGGAGGCTGGGAGGAGAGAGGCTGATGCTGGGGGAGGCTGATGCTGGGGGAGGCTGGAAGGAGAGAGGCTGATGCTGGGGGAGGCTGATGCTGGGGGAGGCTGGGAGGGGGAGGCTGATGCTAGGGGAGGCTGGGAGGAGAGAGGCTGATGCTGGAGTAGGCTGGGAGGAGAGAGGCTGATGCTGGGGGAGGCTGGGAGGAGAGAGGCTGATGCTGGGGGAGGCTGGGAGGCAGAGGCTGATGCTGGGGGAGGCTGGGAGGCGGAGGCTGATGCTGAGGGAGGCTGATGCTGGGGGAGGCTGGAAGGAGAGAGGCTGATGCTGGGGGAGGTTGGGAGGAGGGAGGCTGGGAGGAGAGAGGCTGATGCTGGGGGAGGCTGATGCTGGGGTAGGCTGGAAGGAGAGAGGCTGATGCTGGGGGAGGCTGATGCTGGGGGAGGCTGGAAGGAGAGAGGCTGATGCTGGGGGAGGCTGATGCTGAGGGAGGCTGGGAGGTGGAGGCTGATGCTGGGGAAGGCTGGGAAGAGGGAGGCTGGGAGGAGAGAGGCTGATCCTGGGGAAGGCTGGGAGGAGGGAGGCTGGGAGGAGAGAGGCTGATGCTGGGGGAGGCTGGAAGGAGAGAGGCTGATGCTGGGGGAGGCTGATGCTGGGGGAGGCTGATGCTGGGGGAGGCTGGGAGGAGAGAGGCTGATGCTGGGGGAGGCTGGGAGGAGGGAGGCTGGGAGGGGGGAGGCTGAGAGAAGAGAGGCTGATGCTGGGGGAGGCTGAGGCTGGGAGGAGAGAGGCTGATGCTGGGGACAGAGAGGCTGATGCTGGGAGGAGAGAGGCTGATGCTGGGAGGAGAGAGGCTGATGCTGGGGGCAGAGAGGCTGATGCTGGTGCAGCATGGGGGATGGAGCACGATGGGGGGTGCGCAGCATGGGGGATGGAGCACGATGGGGAGTGCGCAGCATGGGGGATGGAGCACGTTTGGGAGTGCGCAGCATGGCGGATGGAGCACGTTTGGGACTGCGCAGCATGGCGGATGGACCACGTTTGGGAGTGTGCAGCATGGCGGATGGAGCATGTTTGGGAGTGCGCAGCATGGCGGATGGAGCACGTTTGGGAGTGCGCAGCATGGCGGATGGAGCACATTTGGGAGTGCGCAGCATGGTGGATGGAGCACATTTGGGACTGCGCAGCATGGCGGATGGACCACGTTTGGGAGTGCGCAGCATGGCGGATGGAGCACGTTTGGGAGTGCGCAGCATGGCGAATGGAGCACGTTTGGGAGTGCGCAGCATGGCGGATGGAGCACGTTTGGGAGTGCGCAGCATGGCGGATGGAGCACGTTTGGGAGTGCGCAGCATGGCGGATGGAGCACGTTTGGGAGTGCGCAGCATGGCGGATGGAGCACGATGGGGGGTGTGCAGCATGGGGGATGGAGAACGATGGGAGGTGCACACCTCCCCCCAACACACACACACACACAACACACCACACACACACTGGGAACCACAAACACCGCCCTACACAGACACCCACACACACAGACAACGCTGCACACACACAACACCCAACACACAAACACCGCGGCATACATAAATATACGCACATACCACGCAACACACACATTGCACAAAACATACCTCCCCCCAAAACACACCACACACACACAAACCGCGCAACACACACACACACACACAACGCTACAGACACACAGGGCTCCACAAACAACGCAACACACATACAACACCGCTCTCACGCCCCGCCACACCCAGACAACACCCAGAACATGTACAGCCCCTACACAAACACTTGGTAACTACAGACAACAACATCTATATATATATATAACAAAAATCATACATTAACTACACAATACGTAAATTCTAGAATACCCGATGCGTAGAATCGGGCCACCTTCTAGTTCATTATAATGGGTCTGCGTATGTCAGTGATTCTGGTACGTTTAAAAAAAGCACAAACGTACCAGAATCACTGACGTGTGAAAGGGGCCTAAACTTGTAGAAAAACAGGTGTGAATGCAATAGTGAAGCAGGTGCAAAGTTAAGAGCCTTTTTTAACTTTACTCTGTATATTATTCAAATGTTCTTTAACACTAGACGTCCCAGGAATTTCGAGCTCCATAGGGTTTTAATGGTAAAAATGTCAAATGACCCCTCTCTGGGACTTCTAGTGTTAAAGTGGAACCTGTCACTTACTACATGGAGTCCAATCTGTGGAGATCATGGTATAGCGCAGGAAAAGCTGAGCAAAAAGATATTTGTTTTTTTTGGAAAAGATTTAGTGTAGCTTGTTCTTTGTTCATTGAAATATCTGGGGTTTGCATGGATTAGTCAGTGGTTTTAGTGATTGACAGCTGTCTCTGCATGCTCAGTCATACAGAGAAGACTGTCAATCACTGAGTTGGACCGCCAACTGGACTCATAAATACAAACAACAGGGATTTAAATGAATAAATTGCAAGTTTTGCTGAAACTTTTTGCTCAGAAATGTCCATCATTCTGATCAGCTCCTTCTTCTCTATACCAACCTACCTGCAGATCAGATCCCATTTTCAACATGGCAGAGTCCCTTTAAAGGAGTTGTCCGGCCTTGTCAGGATTCCCACATGTTGGCACCAGAAACAGGCGGCCATGTGACCATAAGTAGAAATTTGCATACGTCCAGACACTTTTTGAAAAGACTTGTCTGGCCTTGCTCAGTTCACTTGTATTGAGCGAGACCAGGCACGTCTAGTTGGGAAGTGAGTGTATAAATGCAAATCAATTACTTGTGGTCATCTGCCCATGAGCTGTTGATGCCAACACTGGAGAATCCTGACAGCGTGTGTACTGTGCAGTGTGACGATTCAGAAATCTGCAGTGACATAGAGTGACTGCAGACTTGTACCCCAAGGATGACCAACCTCTTTATGGCCTTTATACCAAACATGTTGTGCACCCCACAGGTGGTCTGGATTTGGTTATGTCTTACATTTTCAGTCACATACTGGTGGTCTAATAATACTGGGCGGTACTAAAGGAGTTGTTTGGTCTTGTCAGGATTCCCTGGAGATGGAGCTGGAAACAGGCAGTCATGTGACCATAAGTAGAGATTTGCATACTTCCAGCCACTTTTTGAAAAGACTTGCCTCACTCAGTTCACTTGTATTGAGCGAGGCCAGGCACATCTAGTTGGCATGTGACTGCATAAATGCAAATCACATACTTGTGGTCATGTGCCCTTGAGCTCTTGGTGTCAGCACTGGAGAATCCTGACAGCGAATATGCTGCGCACTGTGAGGATTCAGAAGTATAGAGTGACATAGAGTGACAGCAGACTTGTAACTCAAGGCTGGACAACCCCTTTAAGGCCCCTTTGAGGTCCTTATACCAAACATGTTGTGCACCCTACATGTGGTCTGGATTTGGTTATGTCTTACAATTTCAGTCACAGATCTTATGGCGTACCGATGGTCTAATAGTTTTCATGCAATTTATGTGTTAAGGGCACTTTACACACTGCGATATGGCTTTTGATATCGGTAGCGAGCGTACCCGCCGTTGTCGGTTGTGCGTCACGGGCAAATCGCTGCCCGTGACGCACAACATTGCTAACACCCATCACACTACTTACCTGCCTAGCGACGTCGCTGTGACCGGCCAACTGCCTCCTTTCTAAGGGGGCGGTTCGTTCAGCGTCACAGCGGCGTCACTAAGCGGCCGCCCAATAGCAGAGGAGGGGCGGAGATTTGCGGCCGGAACATGTCACCCACCTCCTTCCTTCCTCATTGCTGGTGGACGTAGGTAAGGAGATGTTCGTCGTTCCTGCGGCATCACACATAGCGATGTGTGCTGCCGCTGGAAAGACGAACAACCAGCGGCATGCAACACCAACGATATTATGAAAAGGAGCGAGGTGTCAACGATCAACGATTTTTGAAGTTTTTGCGATCGTTGATCGTCGCTCCTTGGTGTCACATGCTGCGATGTCGCTAACGACGCCGGATGTGCGTCACTAACGATGTGACCCCGCCGATATATCGGTACCGATGTCGCAGCGTGTAAAGCACCCTTTAGTGGAATATTACAGGGACCACAGCTCAGACCATATAAATATAATCACTAACATATGAAAAATAATGTATATCCACAACATATATTTCCATAGAAGACTATTGGTATATTTATAGAATTTATGGGGCCACGGTAATGATTTATTTCTCAGCGGCGCTGCATGAAAGCTTCATTTTACTACTTTGCTATTGCAGAAATGAGCACGTTTCTTTTTGCTGGGCTTCGGAATGTAAATGACAGAAGTTTAGGGCTTTATTGGTTCTAGAGATGGGATATAATACGACTCTCAAGGGACACAAAACAAATAAACAATTGAATGTCACAAATTCCAAGGCACATCTGGGATAAGAGGGGGTGATGTCACAAGAATGGAATTGAAGCCTCTGGAAGGTGCAGTGTTATTTTTTAATGCTGAAATTCCAGCGAGACCACCAGGCCTAACTACCTCATCGAATTCATGTATCCTTCACTTTTCATATACACAGGGGCCAAGTCATGTGAGGAATGTATACTGCAGCATATGTCTGGGAATAATTACATTCCGGAAGAGTTGGCGCTCTGCACTCATGAATTTCTTTCCTTTTTAGGGGGAAATATCATTTTGGACCATGAAGCATGCTGGGCAGGTCTGAGACTGAATTCTTCATAGAACAAACGTTTACAGTACAAAATTTATCTTGTGATACATAACAAAGCAAGTAATCAACAGCTAAGTGCAAAACGGCAACGACATAGGAAACAAAGACAAAGGGCACATTAACACAGGGTGTATAATTTAAGAGCACGCTGGTATTTGTGGTTAGTTCTGAAAGAAGAACATGCAAAAAGAGTTTGTTCCTGTGGTGAAAACATATGGGGGATATAAAAAGTCTACACATCCCTGTGAAAATGCCAGGTTTTTGTCATTTCAAAATAAAATAACTTTTTCCACCTTTAATATGACCCAAAATCGGGACAAATGCATTGATGAACAAACTGAAATAATTTTGTTGGGGAAAATAATAACTAAATAAAATAATAATGTAGTTGCAAATTGTGATCACTCTCTTATAATTGTGGTTGTGGTTGTGTTCAGATTTATCCAATCTCATCTAAAATCATTAAATTACAGCCGGTACACAGCTACCATCATTTACAGCGAATTTGATAAGCTCCAGATAAAGTTTAGCTGTTTTAATCAGATTTTCCTGATATTTTCTTTATTAGCTTTTACAGCAAATGTCATCGCTGGTAAACAGCTTACAATACAGCAAAGGGATCTAATTGTTGAAAGTTATCACATTATTTTTGAAAGTTAAAAATGTACTAAAATATTTCCAAGACATGAGATGTACCATGCAGGACGGCACGGTGGCTCAGTGTTTAGCATTGCAGCGCTGGGGTCCTGGGTTCAAATCCCACCAAGGACAACATCTGCAAGGAGTTTGTATGTTCTCCCCGTGTTTGCATTGGTTTCTTCCAGGTACTCCGGTTTCCTCCCACACTCCAAAAACAAACTGATAGGGAACCTAGATTGTGAGCCCCAATGGGGGTAGTGTTGCCGATGTATGTAAAGCACTGTGGAATTAAGAGCGCTATATAAATTAGTAAATATTATTATTAAATATTATGGAGGAACACTATGAAAACAGTCATAAGGAAGAAGAAAAAGACTGATGGCACTTTCTAACTTTATAATGTAAACAGGTGTATACTGAGCATGAAACATAGTAACAAAAAAGAGACAGTTGCACTCTGTAGTGTTAAGATATGTGTAACAAGGAATATGGCAATGTAAACATGCATTACTGCTATGGAAAACATGTACAAATTGAGATGCTTAGCACACAAAAATGGTCAGTTTTATGTGAGTCCAACATTCAATGCCAAGGCGTATCTCTTATTGTTGGGTCCCTCCCTATCTAACTATAATGCCTCTTTTTGGGTTAACAAAACCTCCAATTTATGGGTGGATAGGAACCTGCAAATGAAGAATTAAACTCCTTTAAGGTTGAGGAGCAGAAGGCATAACCCTGTAATCTAAGGAAAAAGACTGATGGCACTTCCTACCTTTCTAATGTGAACAGATGCAAACTGAGGATTAAACATAGTAACAAAAAAAGAGACAGTTGCACTCATCAGTCTTTCTCCTTTTGCATCTGCACATGTGCATCTATGTGCTAATCACATGACATTCACATGATCTATCAAAGGGGAATGTCTGACATGTCACATGATACATCAGGGCTGGAGGGCCCTTGCCTTCTAAACTGCCAGGGCCCTGGATACTCTTAATGGGTCCATGGCTGCAGTAATCATGTATGTATCCCCACTGGAAGAGGAAGTTCAGAAACTGGGACTAAAGGCCGCTTTACATGCTACGACATCGCTAAAGCGATGTCGTTGGGGTCACGGAATTTGTGACGCACATCCGGCCATGTTAGGGATGTCGTTGTGTATGACACCTATTAGCGATTTTGAATCGTCGCAGAAATGTTCAAAATCGCTTATCGGAAACATGCCCCCCTAATCTCGATTATCGTTGCTGCTGCAGCTACGATGTAGTTCGTCGCTCCTGCGGCAGCACACATCGCTACGTGTGACACCGCAGGAACAAGGAACCTCACCTTACCTGCGTCCTGCCAGCAATAAGGAAGGAAGGAGGTGGGCGGGATGTTCGTCCAGCTCATCTCCGCCCCTCCGCTTTGATTGGGCGGCCGCATAGTGACGTCGCTGTGACGCCGAACGAACCGCCCCCTTAGAAAGGAGGCGGTTCGCCGGTCACAGCGACGTCGCTATGCAGGTAAGTAGTGTAACGGGTCGGCGCAATTTTGTGCGCCACGGGCAGCGATATGGCCATGACGCACAAACGATGGGGGCAGGTGTGCATGCTAGCGATATTGGTCACGATATCGCAGCGTGTAAAGCGGCCTTAAGGCCATGTGTGCACTAGAAAATAAATGGACTTTTCTTAAGGAAAATCCGCACCCTCTGACAGAATACCGCATCAAATCCGTGGTAAATCCGCAGCGTGCGCACATAGCCTAAAGCATGCAGCATTTCAGAGAGGTGGCTGGCCATCAGTACGTGAGTATTCTTTTTTTTTTAGAGATGAACAATTTGATTCTCACTGCCCTAGTCTGGCATCAATTCCAATATTCCATCTCCAATTCTGGACTTGGCATCCTCGACCTCCATCTGGGGTGCCGCTGGTGCTTACAAGGCCCCACGACATCATGACATAACATATTGCATGTCATATTGCATGGAGCCTAGTGACTAGTAGACGGCCAGAGCGACCAGGATGCCGGGCAGAATGTGCCGAGTGTAGATTGGCTGCCACGAACAACTGAGATGGCTGCCGGACCAGTGCAGTGTGAATTTAAGTCCTTTTTTTTAATTTTTAGTCCACATTGGACCTTTTTAGGAAAAAAAAAGGGTGGTACAATCCCTGTAAGATTGTTGAGCTGTCTGGGCAATATATGGGTGCACAGACATGTTGTATGTCCAGTCTGGCTAATGGATAGCAGACCAGTCCCCAATAGCTAAAAATGCTATTAGAGAAGGATTTTTAAAACCAAACCAACCCTTTAATATATAGTCATTGCACAGACTGACCATGCCTTAGTTTGTAAGGAAATTTAGCCTTAGATGATATCTGACGTTATGAGACTTCATCCACAGTAGTCAAACTAGATGCAAATACCTTCTGCATGGAAGAATAGCATATCTATATTTAGGGCATTTACATGCAGTCAGTACTGGTATATCGTGTCCTTTATTAGTATTTCACGAATGCGTCACATCACGAATAGTGGGACCTTGTATGCAAATGCTGCCTAATGTGCAGATTTGGATATCAAACCATATTGTGCTTTTAGAGAGGCCGGGGAGCTCAAAATTGAGTGTACTGTCCACATGACAATATAGATTATGGGTGTGAAAGGGTTAAAGTGGTCAGTGGAGGTTTCGGGGGTTCTGGACTGGAGGGGGTAGATGGGGGAGGATAAAAAGGGAGTGAGGGGGTTGCTACCTCCTCTGAATAGATAGCAGCTAAACTTTAACCACTTCGGTGTTTGGTGCCGTTATTTTGGCAATGTATGGCAGGATTAGGCAACATGATATTTTGGATACTCACTCTCAATCACATCTTTTAATTCAAAAGTAGAAACAGATCCTAACTTGAGGGAAAAGACAATTGTTCCCTTAGTGATCATTCTCCCTTCATGATGGGGTCAATACATAGTTTTAGTTGACAAATATATATAAGAGAGAAGGGCTGAAGTTAAACTTTTCTTATCAGGACTTGTTCACACAATGCATTCTCAAGTCAATTTGTTTTTTACTATTAAAAAAAAAAAAATATAAGAAAAAAAGTAAAATTACAACATTATTATTGTATTTCAGAAAATCAGGGTAAAATAAAACATTGCAAATACATTTTGTGAACACGGCCTTATCCGCTGTATAGCAGGACTATCCAACCCATTGAATTGATCGTTCACTGAAGTTAAGCAAAATGTACTGGAAATTCTTAGTAAAATTCTGTAGAAAACGTCCTGCTTTACATACGTCACTGGCTGAATATAAACTCTGTCCATGTGTACATTTTTCTAAACATATGCGTTCAGAATACATACATTGCCCACATTGCTTACAGCCATCTGTCCACCTTATTTGTCTGTAAGAGCTTTGAGTAGCTGCGGTATACAATGTAACCTGTATATTTGGATGTATATCACATATATGGTATAGTAGGTTTATTGCAATGGTTATTTTTTTTTTTTTTACTTCATTTGTAGGAGAATTTTCAAGGAGACTTAACAGCATTCTACCGGACCGGCTATAACACACTGGACTATGTGTTGTTTCACCACCCTGCAATCCAATCTCTATGACTGCACTTAGGCCCTATGTAGACAGTTTTATTTTGGGATGGAACCATACACAAATTTTTAAAGAGCATATGAGTAGAAAATTGCAGTAGTCCAGACAAGAATTAAGACAATCTATAGTTTTGAAGGCTCAAAGGGCGAATTCTGGAGATGTTTATGAGGTGCAAGTGACAAGAGAGAGTGAATGATGGGATAAAGAGAGTGAAGGAAAGATCAAGGTTGAATCTAACCCTAAGACAGCGGGCATTCTGCTTAGGACTCATGGCACAACCACATACAGAAAGGAAAATATCAGTTTTAGGAAGGTTAGTAAAGGGAGGAAACACAAGAAATTCACTGTTGGAGAGATTCAGTTTTAGATACATGGATGACATGATGTTAGAGACAGCCGATGGAAAATCACTGGTATTTTGTGTTATACTGAGGCTGAAGAAGAGACCTGAGTAGTCTGGAAAGCTTGCTATTATTACCATCTTTTCAGTTAGCCATTAAAAGGTATCAACCACTGAGGACTTCAGTTCTTTTAAACAATTTGGTATTTTGTACTAATGTGTGGGTGATATCAGAAGATGTGTATAATCAGACATCATAAGCAGAGAAATGATACTCGTTATGGTTTGTCCAATAATGGTGGTGTAAATAGAAAAGAACCCCAACAGTAAGAGGAAAAGAGGAGGAAGAACAGCCGGCAACCGATACTCTGAAAGAGCTTTTAAAGGTAGGAAGAGAACCAAGAGAGAACGTTGTCCTTGAGACCGATAGAGTGAAGCATAGTGAGGAGGAGCTGGTGATCCACAGTATCGAATGCAGCACAGAGATCCAGGAGGATCAGCAGGGAGTAGTGACCATTAGATTAAGCTGTTATCAAATCATTAGAGACTTTAGCATGGGCAGTTTCTGTTAAGTGTAGAGAGTGGAGACCAGTTATATAGAGATGTGGATGCCCTAATATGAATAATGTGACCTTTGACCAATTTGATGGACGTGTAAGACATGTAGGACATTGGCTAATGATGACTCTTGATTGTGATTGCGTTATGTTCTCTTCAACAAACTTTCATAATTATGAAACCGTTTGCGATTTTGTAATTTTCACTCGTTTTTTCAAAGGTTAATATAAGTTTATTGAATTAAAAAGACAGAGCACGTTCTCCTAAGATAAAATAACCAATAGTAAATATCAGTTTCTAAGTTATATCCATGTTAAAAATGTTAAAAAATGTCTTTTTGGTCAAAATGATTCACAGAAAATGAGTAATTTGATACATTATAAATTCTTCCAAACAGCTAAGAAAAGCCCAAAAGTGTAGTGACGCTTACACTTTGTGGCACTACTGGTGCAGCTTGACGAAGGAACCCAAAATGTTCCTGCATTTAATTTCAACTAGCTACAAACAACTAAGTCACCATTAGTGTTTTATAGGTATGAGTTTTAAAGAGAATCTGTCACTTGATTCATTGCATCCAAACCATTGGAAGTGTGAGTCAAAGCTTTGCTGCACAATTGCAGCCAGGTATATTTTTCTCTGAAACACCGGACATAAATTAAAGGGGTGGCTGGGGACCATAGTGAGAATTTAGATTAGTTTGGCGCTGCCCCTGGCTGGGTTTTCTCCACATTGCTCTGGATGATTGATCAAAAAAGCAGGATGAACAACAGTGTAGCAGCTTCTTCTTACATCAGTACCCCTGGCATCTCCTGTGTTAGATCGGAAAGACAGGGTGGAAAATAGTTTGAGCAGCCTCTTCCTACCTCAACACCCATGGTATCTCCAGTGTTAGATCAGATAGACAGGGTGGACAGTAGTGTGAGCAGCCTCTTCTTACCCCAGTACCACTTGTATCTCCAGTATTAGATCAGAAGAACAGGGTGGACAGCAGTGTGAGAGCCTCCTCCTACCTCAGCATCTATGAAATCTGCAGTATTAATCAAAAAGACAGAGTGGACAGCAGTGTGAGCAGCCTCTTCATACCTCAGCACCCCTGAAATCACCAGCATTATAAATCTAATTGGGAGCATACTTTCCTAAACATGAAGGAAAGAGAAGGGAGCTAATTACTGCACAGGCACATACACCTTTCTTATTAACATCCTGGAATAGCTTTCTGTTAGTGTAACAAGATAGGAACCATTTCAATGTACTACAGTGATTACTGCTCCATGCAAAATAAGCAGTATTTGCTGATTACAGGTATTTAGAATTTTTTAGAATTAAATTTGAATTATTGATTCAGTGTTTTTAGATTCCCAAAGAACCACTTTAATGCCCGTTGTCCTCCTGTTGGATGTCACTTTGTTTTATGAGTAATCGTTGTTTTGATTTTTATCTCATTAATCAATATAGCACATGAAAATAAGAAACTTTGTAATATATCTTATCAGAGGAATCTGCTTCTTTCTTCTGTCGGACAGATCTTTCACTCATTCTTCATCGGTAGAATCTGTATTCAGTGAATACAATTTTTCTCAATAATATAGCAAGAGATAGTTGCTACTAATAGATTTCCATGGCCAGTGAATAAGGGAGGATGTAGAGGTAGATATAGACATCCAGCTGCAAGTTCTCTTGAAACAACAGTTACACCTGTCGTTTCAGATGAACTTGCAGTAGAATGTCTACGCCTAGCTTCACTCTTGATAGAACTTTATGAAAATCATCTGTCATTTTATATCTCAATAATGGTCAAATCTGTATTCACTAATGACAGATTTTACTTGTGAATTGAGAATGAAGGATTATTTCAGGATGAGAAAGCAGCAGATTTCTTTGATAATTTGTTAAAAACTGTATATTTTCAAATGCACTATTGATTTATGAAATAAAAATTAAAATGATAGTTACTGTTTAATTCTTGTAATAAATATATATACAAAAATGTGTATAGAAAGAAACTGTACTTCCAGTAAGGGGTACTTTCACACTACGACATCGCAGGTGCGATGTCGGTGGGGTCATGTCGAAAGTGACGCACTTCCTGCGTCGCTCTCGACATCGTAGTGTGTAAATCCTAGATGATACGCTTAACGAGCGCAAAAGCGTCGTAATCGTATCATCGGTGTAGCGTTGGCGAATTCCTTAATTACGCTGATGCGACGGTCCGATGTTGTTCCTCACTCCAGCAGCAGCACACATCGCTGTGTGTGAAATTGCAGGAGCGAGGAACATCTCCTACCTGCGTCCCGGCTGCAATGCGGAAGGAAGGAGGTGGGCGGGATGTTTACATCCCGCTCATCTCCGCCCCTCTGCTCCTATTGGCCGCCTGCCGTGTGACGTCGCAGTGACGCGGCACGACCCGCCCCCTTAATAAGGAGGCGGGTCGCCGGCCAGAGCGATGTCGCACGGCAGGTGAGTGTATGTGAAGCAGCCGTAGCGATAATGTTCGCTACAGCAGCTATCACAATGATGACGGGGGCAGGGACTATCGCGCTCGGCATCGCAACATCGGCTTGCAATGTCGTAGTGTGCAAAGTACCACTAAGGCTATGTTCACACCCTGCATCTTTTACTGCATTTTTGGTGCATTTTGAGGTCACAAATATGCCCCTAAATGCATGCATTTCCTTCCTCCAGCAAAGTCTATGAGATTTCAATTTTGCTGTCCACACTGGGCATCTTTTTTTGGCTGCATCTTGGCTGCGTTTTTGAAGATGCAGCATGTTAATTCTTTTTAAATTTTTCCAGCATTTTTGAGCCCTTGCAGTCCATAGATTTGACTTAAAAAAACGCATTGGGTGAAATGTGGTAAAAACACGTCAAAAACATGTAAAAAAACGCATGCATTTTTTGATGCTTTTTTGCCGCTTGTGCGTTTTTGGGGCCAAAAATGCTGCATCTTTGTGGTTAAGAAAAGATGTAGTGTGTGAACATAGCCTAATGGCACAAAATGTATCTTTCTAGTACTATTCACAAGTCTATTCTTGGTGGATACTTTTCAGCCAATATCTCATGAAGACAATGCTTTTTCTAGGGTCAACTGCCCTACTGACCAACTGGTCTAATTTCAGAAACCCCAGGTGATCAACAAAAGTCAGCCATAAAATGCCCCTGCAACCACAGCTGGAGAAACATGGTATCGCATGCACATTAATGACGTAGAACATACTTTGTGGCTCTCTGCTATAGAGAATAGGTCACCTACCATGTGTGATGGCCATATTCCCTAATAAGTATATGAACAGGGTTGTCTTCATGAGATGACCTATTTATTACTCTCCTAACTTGAGGAACTATGAATGATTTTAGACTAAATACAAAGGCAACAAAACCTGTCTTGGTGGATCAAGTCTTAAAATCACAAGTTCTCTCAATCAACAACTCAAAAAAAAAGGCAAAATAAAAGCACACAGTGAGTAAACACATTCTGAACATACCCAGGTATAGCAAAAAACTGAGAATAATAGTGACCTGTCTTATTTAAAGAACCAACAAGGCTTCAAAGTGATGTAATGCAGCTTATTCTAAGAAAAGGAGTTGTGGTACAAACCACCAAGCATGTCGACCAGGCTACAAAAGAGCGCTTGTCACAGGATGTTATATGTGAAATAAACAGGCTTCTATATATAGCACTAACGCTGTCTAAACCGTTTGTACATTTTGTCTTTAACAAAAGGGCAAAATGTTCAGACCACGCACTAAAACTAGTCGTGATCTATGACAAGGGTGACAATACTTTAATTATTCCTGGTGAGTTATCCTGGAACAGTAGAAAGATGCTTTCCTACCAGATAGGGACAAGAACAATCACATATTTCACCTTTATCGCTGCGGTTCAATGCTACCCATACAATATCAGAGGACTTTGGAAGTAGTTTATCAAAAGTACATGAAGAAGAAGAAATAAAAGTTAACAAAACACGTAGGTTGGTACCTACTCCGAAAGAGGTGCTATAACACGGCAGGTTAGGCTGGAGGAGGGGGCCACAATTGGTTTTGGATAAGAGATTAGGATGCAATTAAGATACTTTAGCGACGTACGGATGGAAATAGACTGCAAACTTGGAAAATGTTTTATTTTTATAAATTATCAAAATGCACAAAAGACAAATTTAAATCAAATTATTATTTGGTGTGACCACCAGGAAAATAAGGGGTGCGTCTTAAAATCCAAATGTAGCTTACCGGGGTGGTGGAGAGGGGTCACAGGAGGCAGGGCATGATGTATGCTGTGCTGTGAGCACTGCTCTGTTTGGCTCTCTGCGGCGCTGCTCTGTGCGGTGGGTGGTGCTGCTCTGTGCAGCTCTTTGCGGCGAGTACCGCTGCTCTGTGAGGCTCTGTGCAGCAGGCAGTGAGGCTCTATGTGGCGGACAGCGAGGCTCTGTGCGGTGGCCAGCAAGGCTCTGGGCGGCGTGCAACAAGGCTCTGGGTGGCGTTCAGCGAGACTCTGGGTGGCGGACGGCGAGGCGAAGGTCATTCCTAAGATGTCGGTGGTAATGGCTTCAAATAATGGCGCCGAGAGTCGGCACGTGCACACATGGAGCTCTCGGCTTAAGCTCTCATCTGAGAAGTATACAAGGCACTCCCAAGATGATTTGAAGAAATATTTATTCATGTGCGTAACAAAACGTTTTCGGTCCTATGTGGACCTTCCTCAGTAGCACATGTGTGAGGGAACACACTGTGTGGGCTGTCAGATGCGGAATCCACCGCTATATGGGGGCTGCCATACGCTCTCATCTGCACACGGGTGAACTCTGGCCGGTAATTCTTTGAAGCCTGCACCACTGACATCTTCAGAATGGCCAGTGCCTCACTGCCCTCAGTGAGCACCAGCACAGAGCAACCCCCTCTGCACCGCCCGCAGCATCGCTGTACTCAAGCACCACCCCTGTCTCCTGTGACCCCGCTCCACCACCGCTGACGCCCCCTCCAGTAAGACATCACCGGATTATAAGACAGACCCTATATTTTTTTTTAACTTTTTTATCTCTAAATTTGGGGTGCGTCTTATGATCCAGTGTATCTTATAAAACGGATATATACAGTAACTTCAGCTAAAAAAGCAAGGAGTTCTGGAAGTGATGATTTGGCACCACAGAACCCTGATCGCAACATCATTATGTCTATCTGAGATTTGGGCAGGTCTACTTCCCCACTACTTTAGTTCCACAAGTTGTTTGGAACAATGTCCCTGCCGAGGTCCTTCAAAAACGGTGTGCAAGTTTATGTAGAAGAATTAATGCTGTTTTGAAAGTGAAGAGCATATTTTGATTTGCCTCTCAAGCATTGGAGGACCACAGTAACACTAAAGCTGGTTACAACCAGTGAATGTTAAGAAACTGTGCTGGAAAGAGCTAGTAAGTCCTGCACTCTTTGCCTTAGGGTGGCTTTACACGCTGCAACATCGCTAGCCGATGCTAGCGATGGCGAGCGTTATAGCACCCACCCCTATCGTTATGCTGATATGTGAAGATCGCTGCCGTAGCGAACATTATCGCTACGGCAGACTCACACGTACTTACCTGCTCGGCGACGTCGCTGTGACCGGCGAACTGCCTCCTTTCCAAGGGGGCAATTCGCTCGGCGTCACAGCGGTGTCACTAAGCGGCCGCCCAATCAAAGCGGAGGGGCGGAGATGAGCAGGACGAACATCCTGCCCACCTTCTTCCTTCCTCATTGCTGTCGTGTGGCAGGTAAGGAGAGGTTCCTAGTTCCTGCGGCGTCACACGTAGCGATGTGTGCTGCAGCAGGGACGAGGATCAACTTTGCCCAAGCGACAGCAGCGATAATTGGGAGAGGACCCCCATGTCAAAGAGGAGCAATTTTGGACGTTTTTGCAACGATCCAAAATCGCTCCTTGGAGTCACACACAACGAGATCGCTACAGCGGCCGGATGTGCGTCACAAAATCCGTGACCCCAACGAGATCGCTGTAGCGATCTTGTAGCGTGTAAAACCCGCTTTAGAGACCAGCCACTTCTGATTGACTGCAACCTTCACAATTAGCAGCAAACAAAATAAAATAATAACATAAAAAATAATTTGATTTAATTAAAGGGAATCTGTCAGCAGGTTTTCACTATGTAATCTGAAGACAGTATGCTGTAGATTTTAACACACAGATTTCAGGGATGCCTCTCTTATCACACTGTGTGCAGTTGTTTGCCTGCAATTTTAGCTCTAGGAGATTGGGATGGCTAAAATAGGTAAGCTAGTCCGGCACAACCCTCTGCTGTGATTATCAGCTCACTGTCTGTAGACATTGTATATAGAGAATAAAAAAAACAAGAGTAACAAGTATAATATACCAATGTTTTTTCCTTTTTATTACTCAAAAAAAATTAATATTTAATTTATCAACACACATTTTTTAAAAAAAAAACAAAGACAAGGTCACTCAAAAGAAAAACAATATGGGGGAATTTGTATTCAGAGAGCCTGGTGTGTTTGAGGGTAGCTTTCTGAGCTCTGCTGCATGGCTAAACCTAAAAAGTCTGTTGTGTCAGTACAGCTGCACCAAGTAATATAAGTGATACATCGTTGGATTCAGAATCTCTCTGCCTACATTATGCTGCTGTCAACCTGCTGACAGATTCACTTTAATAACAGGTAAAGTACAAAATTGATTGCTTTTACAACAAATTGAATTATATCCATGGCTCATGATGAGAAGACGCCTTTAATGAATGCGACTGAGTGATGTCTATTACATATAGACCTGTAAAAAAAAAACAAACGTACACCACATTATTTTACTGGATGCCTTCGCGTGGAAAAGCCTAAACAGACCCAGCAAAAAAGTGTATTATTATAGATATAGCTACAAACTTGAAAGAATATAAAGAATTCTTGTGTGTATGTATTTTTCTTCTTACATTTTAGTATGGAGGCTATTGTGATGATAAAGAACATATTTAGAAAGATATGGCCTTCCACTACGGATGTGTTTTGTGTTGAGTTAGTTCAAGGAAATAGATCAAGACTACTCTCCCCCCGCAAAAAAAAAAAGATCTTATCTTGGTCATGCATATATTTTATAGTTCTCTAATCCATATGGATCGTTTGAAAATAAATTAAAAAAAAACCTATAACATTGTGTGACAATCAGAACAGTAACAAATATTTATACCATATAGATCACCTATACAAGAAGGAAGGAAAAGCGACAGTCAAAATAGACGCTTGGTGTTTAGACAGTAGGTGGACAGCTGTGTGTTCTTTAAGGAGTTCTCTGGAATTTAGTGAGAATTTTTCTCCATTGAGCGTATTTCACGTGAAGAATCAGGCTCTCGCTAGAACAACATGTCCTAGACATTCAGTGGTCTCCTCAAAAGGTTACTCAAATACTTAGAATTCTGGTGTTCACAGTTTATGTCAACTCTCTGACATATTAATGTGTACTTCCACGAAATACGATGTTCCTATGATTGACCAGGTTCACCATCTTTTTTTTTTGTTTTATTGCTCTGGGATTTTTTAACATACATCTTTGTAAAAAGACGATAAAAATTTGCAATATAAAAAATGACAGCAAGTTTCTTTGGAGTAAAAAAAAAACACAAAAACTAAAGAATGACTATTTTTTTTATTTTTTTCCTAATTAGGACAATATCAGTATGAAGTGTCTAACTAATACATACACTGATCCAAAAGATAAACAGAACACTTTTCTCTTTTTTACCATTTTTCATGAGCTGAACTCAAAGATCTAAGACTTTTTTTATGTACACAAAAGGCCTTTTCTCTCAAATATTGTTCACAAATTTGCCATGCTCGTGAGAAATTCCAGCCTGCTGCTGACCGGTAGTAAGCTCTATAGGAATCGATGGGAGTCATGGGACATTACACCATTGGATTACATCTGAACTTTGAGGATTTCTTTTTAATAGACGAGGGGGAGTCTTTACTCAAATAAACAATTTTTTTCCTGTGTTTTTTTAACTGTACACATGCAGGGTTAGTAATGGGGGTGTCTGAGAGTTGCCTCTCCATTACTAACTCCTGGGCTTGATGCCTGCTGTCAATTCACTGCTGACATCAACCCCCAAAATTTTACTCCAATTGCCACTGCACCAGGACAATCAGGAAGACCTGAGTAGAGTGACAGAATTGGCCCATCATATTACTGTGCCACTTCTAGGGCAATTGTGGGCTGTTATTTTTAGGCTGTGCGGGGCAAAATAAAAATGCACCTTCCAGCTGTCTGACTTACCATGGCTGGAGAGAGAGAGAGAGAGAGACAGGTGAGTTCCTGCAGAAACTACAGGGAAAGATGAAAACACCGATCCTCACAGGTAAACCACTTAACTGCTCTTGTTAATAGCAAGCGCGGTATCTAAGTGGTTAGACAGAGGGAGTGGACTCTGTGTCGCCCAGGAAATGGGGTACTCGGTCCCGGGCAGTGTATCACTGGTAAATGTCACTTTGGTGGCCGTTGCCCGGTCCCGTGCCCTGAGTCTTTTTTAATGGGGAGTATTTACATGGGAGATTAAAGTCATTTGTGTGACGCCACCTGCGGGTTGCGGTTAAGATGGTGAAACCGCCAAGTTGATTATCTCTAGGGCTGGTGGTAATGGCAGCTGTGGTAGTAGGCCCTCCGCAGGTAGGGCTGAACTCGGGATATGTATAATGGAGTAAGGGAGGCCACACCGTGGGTTGTAGTTAACAGTCTCTACTCACTCTTGACTCTCGGACAGCTGGTTCAGGTCCCTGTGGTTCCAGTGCCAATTGATGACTCGGTTGCTCTGTCCCCTGCACCCTCAGTGTGGTTGGGTCCCCGTAACATGGAGCGTTTGGGCCCCGACTGTCCCTTTTTGTGGCAGTCTCCTTGTCTGTACGGCAGGCAGTGTGGACCATGTAGGGCTGGTCTGTGTTCCAAAACCTGATCCTTGCTTTACTGCTGTTGCCCCCGGATCTGTAGGTCAGTGAGGTCTGTGAAGGTCCCCTCACTGTGCAGGTATTTGCAAGGTTGTATGAAACTGACACCTGACCTAGGGCCCTGTGCCCCGTCGTTGCTCTGGTCCAGCAGTACTCGGGTGTACCTTCCCTGGCGACCACTCTCCTGTGCACCCAGGTCACCGTTACACAACCCAGCTATAGGCAAGTCTTTCCACTTTCACTCACTACTCTAGACTCCTCTAGACTGACTGCTGTCCCCTCCCACCAGGCTGTCTAGTTCCCTGGTCTGGCTCCGCCCTCTAGGTGGCCATCCCCTTGTGTCCAACTAGCCAATTACCCCTGGTGTGGAGTGGAAGCTGGGATTTTGGTGTTTCTAGGTGTTACTGGTGTGACGCCCTGGCCTACCAGGTCATCACAGGGTATTGTGCAACCTGCCCTTCAGCACAGTATCCAATCCTCCTTGGTTGCGGAACCCTGTTCTTTGGTGTTGCTAAGATCAGAGCCAGTCAAAACCCTAGGAACACTTTACACCATACCCACCAGACACACCATTGGGGGGCCTGAAGGGAATAGGGCCGCCAAATTGGGGGGTTGGTAGGGAAGTGAAAAAGTGAAAGGAGAAGTAGAGGAGAAGTGAAAAGGAGTGGAAGGAGTAGGAGGTAGAGCATGACTCTCTGAGAGGGAGAGGTCACTGGTGAGGAGCAGGGCTACTGAAGTCTCCTAGGTGGCAGACGTTGGTCTGGGCCTGGTAGGAGCTGGAACCCCGGTCCCAGGGGATCGTGTCAAGGGGCACGGATTGCCAAGGAGGGCAGCCGGCGGCCTTGAGCCATCTCCGGGTAGGGGCCAGGGCACGACGGGATACGCGGACCCTAGGCCAGGAAGTAGTTTCAAGCGTCCTGGTAATTTACCCGACGGGGGTGGAGTCTTCAAGATTCATCCCTCACCCGCTCCAAAATCGGGGTACTAGCGCACCGATGGGATAGGACTTTTCCCAAAAACACAGTCTATCAAATCCCAAGCGTGAACCCTGAGAGCAAGCTCACTCCGTTAGCCATACGGGTGAGCGGGCCCCGATTAGTTCCATACTATAGAGTCCAGCAGTGAGAAGGTGCCACGGAAAAGGTCACAGGCTAACAAGCAACACCAAGGGCACGGATCCAAGCGTGCTCCCTCCTAGCTGCAGCGGTGCTCAGAATTTTGGTTTACAAGCTGTCGGTGTCAGTATTCTTGGACTGAGTGAGTACGCAGAAACCCTTTCCCTTCCCAACGGCACCCCTTCACTGAGATCACCGGGTCCTGGGGCACACAACCCCCTACCCACGGAGGGGTTAAACACCTTGCTGCCATACCACCGCCACCGGGCTCCTCAACAGCAGTGGTGGTACTCCACCTTACCACGCACCGTCGGTGGCGTCACGAACTTCTAACTCCCTTGTACATACTCCCTTTTTTAAACTCGAGTGTCCAGACGAATCCCCGGGTCCGGAGACCCCACGAGCCACCGCGGTTCCGGATCCGAGCAGCTCGGCCGCTGACACGGGAGCGGTACACTGGCACTGGTGTTCCAGGTCCCTGGGGGAAGCCCCTGCTTCCTGGTGAGGATACAGTACCTAGTAGCGACCTGAGTGGCTCAGGAGCGCTACAACTCCACTGTCAGCTCATCGTCCTACCTCAGCATGACCTCATTGTTGTCATTACACTGGGGGCCCAAATGGCTGCCAATAGTTCTTCTACTAGCGCCATCCAGAGTTACCAATATTGCAGTGTATTACATGAGTTATAAAGTTCATTTACATTCAAGTACCCAGGCAGGACTAAAGCAAAAAGTTAAGAAATGTTAAAAAAAGAAAAGAAACAATAAAAAAACACCGTTTTCCTTTTTACTTTTTCTTTATTATAAAATTGTAAAAATAATACATAATTGGTATCATTTATAATTACACATTTTATAAAAATTTCACATTAGTAAACCCCCAAGGCCAGGACTTCTCCCCTCTGTTCCAGTATGTCATTGTTAGATTACTGTAACTTATATGTGTATTTTGTATGTTACCCTTTCTCATGTACAACACCATAGCATCAATGATACTCTAAAAATAAATAATAATAATCTTGCAAAATCAAGTCCTTATACATTGGTGTTAATGGAAAAATGAAAAAGGTATGCCTCCAAGACTATATCTATACAAAACAAATGTTTCTTTTCTAATAGATTTTATTGAACAAGATTAGGAAGACTTGAGTGAAAAAAAAATAAAAAAGTGTTATGATTAACACTGTATATAAAACAAACAAGCAAAAAAAAAACAAAAACACAGAATAGCAGTCGTCCCCCCTTGCCATTAAAAATAATACAAGGTTTTAATGTCAACACATCATATATTATCATTAGAAAATACAATTTGTCCCATAAAAAAACTGAAACTTGTATGGCTCATATGGAAGAATTAAAAAGCGAGGACTTCTAGAACACTATGAGAAAAACAATGTACTGTGTTCTCAAAGACCAGACCTGCTGTGTCGTTAAGAGGTTAAATCGCCTTTTGCTCCAGGCAGCATAAGACATGGGCTATACGTAATGACATACCTGATGCAGGTAAGGATTGGCTGGAGTGGGCATACGCTGGTTCAGCTTGTCGTCACTGTTGCCTTGTATAAATCATCGGCGCTGGAGCCATTGAATTTTTAGATATTTTGGCAATGTATTTTTTTTAATAAGGGTACAACCCTTTTAACTTAAAGAATTGGATAAAAAGAAAAAATGTGTGTGATGTCATGGATTAGACAAGATTCAGGAAGATGAATACTTTTAATGGATTAGAAATTTCAGGGATGGTCAGTTCCCTTCAACAGGTACATCTGATGAAGGGGATGGAAACGAGTAGTGTGCCGCCCCGGCACAGACCGGGGTGCTCGGATCCGGGTTGGTCGTGGCTCGAGGGGTCCGAACCCAGGCTCGGCAGACACTCCGATCCTTGAAAGGGGATTATTAACAGGGGAGAAGTTCGTGATGCCACCTCGGGTTGCGGTAATGGGAGTACCGCCGCTGCTGGAAGGAGTTCCGGGGCAGATTGTGTGGAGCAGCAAGGTGTCAGTCCCTCCGCAGGTAGGGAAGGCCCCGGCCTCTGGGGTTTTGGTGGCTTATTTATGAACGCAGGGTGCAAGGGTACCAGGGTACTCACTGTGGGTAGTCGTGGTGCTGGATGAGGATTATAAAGTAGACACTCACACCGAAGGTAAACCAAAGTCTCTGTGCCTCACTGTCACTGCGGGGAGCCCGTCCAGGTATCCGCTTCCACTGTTGTCACTTGGTAATCCGGAGCCCACCTTCATGCACAATTTAGTTGTCTGTTTTGGCCCTTTGGCTTGAAGCTGTTGGGACCCCTCTCACTATGTCTAGGGTAGCTGTGCTCTTGATGGCTGGCACTTGGGATTTCAGTGGGCTGCTTTACTGGAAAGCCCTATCCCCAGCGGTGTGCTGTCGCCTTCAATCTCTGAGCTCTTAGGGAAGTTCATAAGGAGACTCTCCCTCCCAGGTTAATTATCAGGACGTTGAATCGGCTCCTGAACTAGGGTCCTGTACCCCGTTGTGCTCGGTACCGGTCAGTTATTTTGGGTGTTTGATGCCAACAAGCATCCTAGACTATGTCCGTCACACCCTCTTCCAATGTCACTGTCACCGGTCCCCGACTCCTCTGGTCCCAGACCACTGTCTGCGACCCAACCTCGGTCTAGCTCCCCGGGAGCTACTACTCCAGCTCCTCACTCCTTGAGGGCTCTCACTACTCTGCTGTCTTCCTCCCTCTCACCAGTTGGGTGGCCCTATTCGAGCTTAACCAACCCACCGGTGTGTCTGACAGGTCATGATGTGAGGTATGATTGGGATTTGTGGTGCTACTAGCAGCGACTCCGGTTTCTTAGGAACCTGGAACCATAGGGGAGTAGGCCATGCACCCTGGGTGACAGAATGCAGTTCCCTGTGGCACCCTGATATATTCAGGGGCACCACAGGTAGTCCATAAAAATTATTTATCTTCCTGAAAAGTCCTGTCTCATTACAGCCTCTGGACAACACTGAACACATTTTTTTCTTTTTATCCAGTACTATGATCAGCTCCCTGCCGAGTGGACCTGGAGCTTGTGGTCGAAGCAGCAATAACCGAGTAGAGACTATCATACTACTTCCAGTGTTGGGTCTGTTCAACATAACCAACCAAGCTGAGCACCACTCACATGCTGGCTTAACTGATCCACACATGAAGGGCTTACTTTTATCAGTGTCTACATATTTTTACTTAAAGAAGCCCTCTTTAAGCAAAATTTTTAATGCCTAAACCTGTGTAAATGTTTATATGGTATAGTGTAGTGTAAGGGGTACTTCTCACATAGCGAGATCGCTAGCAAGATGGCTGCTGAGTCACAGGTTTTGTGACGCACCAGTGACCTCATCAGCGATCTCGCTGTGTGTGACACTAAGCAGCGACCTGGCCCCTGCTGTGAAATCGCTGATCGTTACACACTGCTCTGGTTCATTTTTTGCTCGTTGCTCTCCCGCTATGAAACACACATCGCTGCGTTTGACAGCGAGAGAGCAACGATCTGAATGTGCAGGGAGCAGGGAGCCAACGTCTGGAAGCTGCGGACGCTGGTAACCAAGGTAAACATCGGGTAACTAAGCGAAGCGCTTTGCTTGGTTACTGGATATTTACCTTGGTAACTAGCGTACGCCGCTCTCAGGCTGCCAGTGGCGGCTCCCTGCACACGTAGCCAGAGTACACATCGGGTAACTAAGCAAAGCGCTTTGCTTAGTAACCTGATGTGTACCCTGGCTACGAGTGCAGGGAGCCAGCGCTAAGTGGTGTGCGCTGGTAACCAGGGTAAATATACCCGAGATTTACCTTGGTTACCAAGCGCAGCAGCCTTTCCACGAATCGCTGGTGGCTGGTCACTGGTCGCTGGTGAGATCTGCCTGATTGACAGCTCACCAGCGACCATGTAGCGATGCACCAGCGATCCTGACCAGGTCACATCATGGTCAGAATCACTGGTACGTCGTTTAGTGAGACGGTACCCTTAGTGCGGTAATATACTTAATCGGCATCTTCTCTGGTTTCCAAGGCCACTTCGGTTTTCTTCTGAGACAGATTACTTCTATTTCAAGTCACTTTTACAATGTAGGCCTATGGAGCCTCATTCTAATGCTTTGGAAGACACGGCAAGTCGAAATAGCTGTCACATGACCAAGAAGATGACCTGCAGTAGCGAGGACACATTTCGCTTACAGTGTAACAACAGGTGAACACCAGGGAAAAGGTAAAAGTGAGGCCCTGGCGATAGGGAGAGGGAAAAAGATCACCCCTTAACACTCACCTGAGTTTGAACCCTGCGCTTCTTATAATCCCTAGACGGATCCTTCCACCTGTGTGCGATCATGTTCCCAGACCCTCGCTGACCCTAGTGTATAGGGCAGCAAGACACTAGTCTTAATACTGCAATAAGACCACACAAGGAGAGAGGCAAACAAGCAGACAAAACACAAGAAGGAACTCCAAAGCTTCTCCAGAGAGGGATTTCACAGCGTCTACTGGAAAGAACTCCACAGCTTCAACTGGAACAACTTCACCAAAGTGGTCAGTATAGAAGATCTATAACCGGAATAGGAGAGAGTTAGGAGTGAGTTTAAATATAGGAAGGAAGTGGTCATAAAGTACAACATGCTGAGATTTAAAGCTAAAAGGATTCTCAGCAGGAAAAAAAGGCACTCAACCCCTTCAATACAGAAAGGAAATACAGTGTTTTTTCAAAAATAGGATCTTCCTCAAAAATAAGCTATAGCAGGAGTTCTCAGTATTTTCAGCGTAAGGCTTAAATATACGCCCTACCCTGAAAATAACCCCTAGTCGCGGTTCAATAATAAAGTGTCCATGACGCTAAAAAAGTTAAAGAATTCTGCAGGACACTTCTTTATAGGAAGCAGATGTGTCGCCCTGGGCAAGCCAGGGGACACAGGTCACAACACCACCACACCCCACACTCCAGGTAGGCACATCACAGCTAACCACAAATCCTTGTTGCCTTCCTCCAGGAGACTGATGATGCACACCAGGGGGTGGGCCAGGCGGTTGGCTCCGCCCACCTAGGAGCTCACAGCTCTGGAGGCAGGAAGAAACCAGGCAGAACTGTCAGGGAGGAGGAAGTGGAAGGAGTGGAGGAGAGCCCAGGCAGGGCAAGTGTGAGGAGCTGAAGTGAGAAAGTAAACAGCGAAGTGAAAGTAGTGAAAGCAGAGAAGTGTAAAGGAGAAGAGTAAGCAAAGTGACAGAAGGAAAGGAAGCCTGAGAGCCCAGCTTTGTGTAGGGCCAGAACAGCAAGGTCAGCGACGGCGGTGACTGTTTGGAGGGGGACCGTTTGGAAGTTCCTGGAAGGACCCCGTTGGCTGTGTGCCCGGTGGTCTGGAGCAGTGTTCCGAAGGACAGTCAGCACCAGGGCAGGGGCCTCTCGGACCCCGGCAAGGCTAGGAGTCGCCAGATTTGCCAAATCCGTCAGTGACGGGGACGCAGATCCCCCAGCAACCAAGTCCCGATTGACGGCAACAGCCCGACCATTACCGGGGAGACACCGCCACCGCCAGGGCACCAGTTTCCCCAGGGCCAGCGCCTGCGGGCAAAGTGTAGAGCTCCTCCGGCCCAGATTGCAGTCGGGGAGCGGGTAACCGGAGGGAATCCACCGCTACCATCAGACAACATAGGTGCAAGGAAGAGAAACGTCACCGTCACCTACCGGGAGTGCAGGTGCAGCCGCCTGTGGGACCGTCCTACCAGCCGTTGGTTTACCGTACAAACTGTGTCCGTGTGTCAGGCTGAGTGAGTACCATAGTGCCGCAAGGCACAGCGCTGCCCCCGCGTCCCTGCGCCCTCCAGGCCCTACACTTCACATCTCATCACCGGGCCCCGGGATCACCAACCCCTACCCACGGAGGGGCAACACAACACCTGGCTGCTCCGCATCACCATCCCCGGGACCCCCATACTAAGCAGAGGTGGTGCAATCACCACAACCGTGGGTGGCGTCACGAACTATAACAATCCCCACACCCAACAAACACCCCCTTTCACTCACGGGCGAGGAGTGTCGCTCGAGAAACCCCGGGATCCGGCCCACAGCTCGAGCCACCAGGAGCAGCTGCCGGACCCGAGCAGAAGGGGTGAGCGCGGTGTGCTGACACCCTCCTCCCCGCCCGCGACAACTTGGCGTCACGAACAGGATCTTACCGCTCTGCCGTCAGGTAGAGGTGCGCCTTGTTACCGCCGGAGGCATCCGGCAGAAAAATTTCAGAAGCCGCCATCTTTGGCGCGAAAAGTTCCCGCTCGAGCATCTTCTCGAGCAGTAGAGGCGCGAAGGCCAAAACCCCGCCCCGAGAGAGGAGGGGCCGAAAAGAGCTAAGGGGGACGCGATGGCGGCTGGCCGCATGTAAGCGCGGCTATGGAAGCAGGGACGCCAGGACCCTGCGGCCATTTACTGGTTCCTGGAGGAGGCCGCTGCTAAAGATGCTGAGTCCGACAAACAACACCGTGGTCCCCGCGCCGGGCATGGCAGCGTGGGTGGAAGTCCGGACCGTCCAGCTAAGCAGCCGTCTGCAGGTCCACAGGCAGCTCCTCCTGGAGGAGCGGGAGGCCGACATGGTGGAAGTGGTGGCTGCTATGTGGAGATGCGAGGTGGAGGAAGATTTGGAGGAACGGGTAAGAGACCCACGTCCCTGTATTCCCGAGGGATCGGCCGCTGCGGCTGAGGGGCCCGGCCTACACCCGTTCACCCTGCTGCCTCTCCCGCTACCCGCGTTAGCTGCTGCTGCCCCGCCACTAGGCCCGCTACCACCACCACCGGTAGCGGTACCCTGCCAATCCGCCCCGGCGGACCGACCTGCAGCAGAAGCTCATGACCACCCTGAACCGCTTCTATGGAAGAAGCCAAAGGCTGAGCCCGTCAGCAAAGATGCACCGGAGGCACGGCGGGGATGCAGCTGCCAGGAGGCAGAGCAGGCCATGTCACAGCGGGGTCCCTCATTACTGAAGGTGCCGGTCGTAGCCGACACGGAGGGACTCTGCCTGGGCCCGTCCCTCGCACACGCTGAACCGGAGCAAAAAGAAAGTGCTCCCGGCTGGGAGCGACGGCAACAGCAGCTGCGCAGGGAGATCGATGCCCGAGAGGGGTGTAGAGCGGATGTGCATGTGTGAAGCCCCGCTAGTATGTGTCGGTGCAGTACCTTCAGGGACTCCACGTGGATGGAACAGTCTGGTCACAGGTAGGGAACCTTCTTTTCTGATTGTCGTGACGCCACTCTCAGTATTGCGGTCAGCGGGGACCGCCACTGCAGATCAAGGGATGCCTGGGGCTGATGGTGGGTGCAGTCAGTATATTAGCCCCCTGAGAGTGAGGCAAGCCCCAGGCCCCGGTGTATGTGTGTGGGACCACAGGTCGCAGAATGACTCAAACACAGTCCAAGAAGTCTTTCAACGTGTTTACTCACTGTTTGGAGGTCACGGTGAGATGCCCGAGCGACACTGTGATAACCAGGTTGAACCAGGAATTCCAGGAGGCCGTTCTGAGGGTAGCTGTCCACTCGCCCTCCTTGCACTCTTTCTGTTTTAGGAGGATCCTTTGCTTGAAGCGTGGTAGGACCCCTCCAGGGAAGCTGTTACCACCCTGCTCCCCTCTCTCTGGCTCGTCTGCCGGCAGCGTGGCCTTGGTGGGATGGCTTCTGGCCCTGTCCCCTTATGGGCCTGGTGATTGCTGCTTGGCTCAAGCGCTGTGTAGTCGTGGTGAGGGCATGAAGTACCCCCCCCACCTGTAGGTTAAGCAGCTCTGGATGATCTGCTGCCTGTACTGGGGATCTAGTTCCCCTTGTGTGCTCGGATACCGGGATCTCCGTACTCACCCACCCTTCTCTCTCTGGATGGTTTTCAGGCCGACCCACGGTACTCCTTTCTCCCCCGCTTTCAGCTACTGCACTCCTCAGGACCTGTCTGACACGAGAGCTCCTCTGCTCCCTTCCACACACTTCAACTTCTTCCTCCAGACTCTCCTCTTCCTCTCTCTCTCTGCCCTGCTTCCTAGCAACCAGCCCCTGAACACACCCCTAGCTGGGAATTGAAAGTTAACCCCTTCTGGCTACCCAAGGGTCCCCTCTGGTAATGTGGGAGGCCTGGTCACTATATGTTTGTGTGTGCACCTCATCTTGGCCTTTGGAGATTACCTGGAAGCATTGCTCCCGCATGGGTGCAATACTCTGTGGTGCCTGACCAGGTCAGGGGCGCCACATTCCCCCTTAGTTATCATCAGCACGTCCTCGGGCTGCAAAGACAAGAGAAAGAAAAAGGTAAATACAAACTTTTCCCACACAGAGGCAATTATTTACATTTAAACATACCAGGTACCATTCCACCACCAACCACCCACATGTCCGAACCCCACCCAAAAACCTCCAGGAGGTAGGTCGCCGGTCCTTTTGGTGACCAGGTCTGGGCCATCACATTCCCCAGACCTTTCCTCCAATCTTCCTCTCCTGAGGAGAGTGGTGTAAGGTAGGCCCCATAAACAGGCGTACCCGCTTCCGAGTGTTGGAGGGCAGGCCCCATAAACAGGCGTGCCCCCTTGTTGGTGCAGAGCCATGCCCCTCAACAGGCAGACTCAGTGGTTGATACCAAGGAGGTAACTTTTTACAATGCAAAAGTTTGTGGTTAAAGCCAGTTCATAACCAGTGGTCTAACATTTTAAGGAGGTCTCACAATAGTCCTTGTGGGCACATTTCACTTAAACGTTACTTAACTATAAACAGGTTAAACATTACATTTCATACCGTCACTTTGAACTAAACTGTACTTTCTCTATAGCGTAATGGGAGCTGACCAAAGTTGCTGCGGGTTGACCTACGCAGTACTATACTGTCATCTGTCTGAGGTTGTGTCCTCCCACCCGATGTATGTGTCTCAATGTGAATAATGGGTGTACTGGGTATTGATACCAATGCATGGTCTTCTGCTTCAGCTACATTTGGCTCTTCCAGGTTCTGAACAGGTTCTTCTGGTTCTCTTACTTCTCCAGATTGAGGGAATGTAATAACCGGAATAACTACTGCTCCATTGTATTGAGGCCAACTTGCTGGAAAATCTCCAAGTACAGTATGGATCATCTTTTCTTTTGGTTCTTGAACTGGCAAAGGGTTGGGAATTTCTTCAGGGATTCTTAGTTGTTCAGGACATTTCTTTAAGCGATCTCTAGAAACGACAGCTGTTGTTTTTCCTCCATCTTTGCTGATAAGGCATGTCTTTTCATTGCTAAGCGTCGATGGTAACACAGTATAGGGTTCTTCTTCCCAGTGATTGTCAAGTTTATGACGTCTTCTCTTTCTTTTGAGAACTATATCTCCTGGCATCAAAGGAACAGCAGGTGCTTTTCGATTGTAGGCCTTTTCTTGTTTCTCACGCTGCTGAGTCAGGCTTCGCTCCACACACTCTTGTACTTTCTTGTATTGGGCTTGGCGGTTGGAATCCCAATCAGCACCTTGTAGATGGTCTTCAGGGGTCTCAACTCCCATTTCCAGATCTACTGGCAATCTCCCTGGTCTGGCCCTCATCAGGTATGCCGGTGTGCAGTTCGTGGAACTCACAGGGATGTTGTTATACATGTCCACTAGATCGGGCAGTTTTTCCGGCCACTGACTTCGTTCTTCTAGTGGGAGCGTCTTCAGAAGGTCGAGAATGATGTGGTTCATCTTCTCACACATGCCATTGGTCTGGGGATGGTAAGGCGTAGTACGGATCTTCTGGCAGCCGTACAGGTTACAAAACTCCTTAAACACTTCAGCTTCAAAGGCTGGTCCTTGGTCAGTGAGCACTTGATCTGGATAGCCATGTGGTCGACAGAAATGTGTCTGGAACGCTTTGGCTGCAGTCTGACCTGTCAAGTCCTTGACTGGTACTACCACCAGGAATCTGGAGTAGTGGTCAACCATAGTGAGAGCGTAGTTGTAGCCTTGTCTGCTGGGTGACAACTTTACATGGTCCAGGGCCACAATCTCCAGGGGCCGTTTAGTTTGGATTGGCTGGAGTGGTGCTCTCTGGCTGTGCTGGTCTTTTCTTCTAAGATTGCAGGGCCCGCAGTTTCGACACCACTTCTCTAGGGCAGATCTCATGCCCACCCAGTAGAATCTTACTTTAAGTAGGGCCTCCAGTTTCTTCCAACCAAAGTGGCCTGCACCATTGTGATAGGCTTCTAGCACCATCCTCGTATCCTTCTGTGGTACAATCACTTGCCACACCTTCTCATGCGTCCTCGGGTCAATGATGCTCCTGTAAAGTTTGTCTTGATAGATGAATAATCGACCCCTCTCCTTCCATAGGTACTGTGCCTCAGGTGGGGCTCCTTTGTCAAGGCTGGCGCCAGGCTGGCTGATCAGTTTCTTTACCAAGCCTACCGCTGGATCATTTTCCTGGGTCTCCTTCCAGTTGTAGTGAGGTAGTGGGTTCAGGGTCACCTCTTGGCGGTGGGCACGCGACTGCCGACACTGTTTTGCTCCATGGCGATGGAACGCTGGCAGCTCAATCTCTTCAAGATCATCTACATCTTCACCCTCGTCTGCTAGGTGAGGCATCCTGGACAGAGCATCTGCGTTGCCGTTCTTGCGGCCAGCTCGATACTTGACAGTAAAGTCATAATTCGCCAGTCGGGCTACCCAACGCTGCTCCATGGCACCCAATTTAGCAGTATCCAAGTGGGTCAGGGGGTTGTTGTCCGTGAAGACAGTGAATTTGGTGGCTGCCAGGTAGTGCTTGAACCGCTCTGTGATAGCCCATACCATGGCCAGGAACTCTAGCTTGAATGAGCTATAATTCTCCGGGTTTCTTTCAGTAGGCCTGAGCTTCCTGCTGGCGTAAGCAATCACACGCTCTTTGCCTCCCTGCACCTGTGAAAGCACTGCTCCCAGTCCCACATTACTGGCATCTGTGTACAGTACGAATGGCAGACCGTAGTCAGGGTAGGCTAGGATCTCTTCACCCGTCAAGGCCCCTTTCATTTGTCTGAAGGAGTGTTCTTCTGCTTCTCCCCAGTGAAATGGCGGGCCGGAGGTCTTTCCTCTCTTCTTTGGGTGGCCTACCAGGAGCTCTTGCAAAGGCGCTGCCATTTTCGTGTAGCCCTTGATGAACCTTCTGTAGTAGCCTACCAAGCCAAGGAACTGACGTACCTCCCGGACGGTAGTAGGTGTGGGCCATTCCTGGATGACTGTGACCTTCTCTGGGTCCGGCGCTACTCCTTCTGCACTGACCACGTGACCTAGGTACTGGACCTTTGGCTTCAGTAAATGGCACTTGGATGGCTTCAGCTTCATTCCATATCGGGATAGCGCTTCAAAGACTTCAGCCAGGTGTTTCAGGTGGTCCTCGTAGGTCTTGGAGTACACGATGACATCATCCAGGTAGAGCAGGACGGTCTCAAAGTTGAGGTGCCCTAGGCAACATTCCATAAGCCTCTGGAAGGTCCCGGGGGCATTGCAGAGTCCAAATGGCATGCTGTTGAACTCACAGAGGCCCATTGGGGTGGTGAAGGCCGTCTTCTCCCGATCTTCTTCTGCTACAGATACTTGCCAGTAGCCACTAGTAAGATCTAGGGTAGAAAAGTAGTTGGAGGTTTTCAAGGCAGCGAGGGATTCCTCTATCCTTGGCAAAGGGTAGGCATCCTTGTGTGTTATCTGATTTATCCGTCTGTAATCCACACACATCCTCATCGTGCCATCCTTCTTCCTCACCAGGACTAGGGGAGCTGCCCAGGGGCTGCAACTGTCCCTTATGACTCCTGCCTCCTTCATGTCCTTCAGCATGTCCTTTGTGCGCTGGTAATGGGCTGGTGGAATAGGCCTATGTCTTTCCTTAATGGGAGGATGACTGCCTGTGGGTATGTGATGTTGCACCCCTTTGATCCTACCAAAGTCTAGTGGGTTCTTACTAAAGACCTGCTCGTATTCCCGCACGACCCTGTAAACCCCATGTTTCTGGTAGACGGGTGTAGAGTCAGTCCCCACGTGTAGTTTCTGGCACCAGTCCTCTAACTGCTTTTGGGAGGTCTCATCCTCTGTTGAGTCAGCTTGTGTCAGGGGACCTACAGGTGTTATGGCGTCATCTGAGCATGTAAACAGTTTGGCTATGGTAGCGTACCTTGGTAGTCTGGCTTCCTCCTCCCCACAGTTCAACACTCGTACAGGCACTCGTCCCTTGTGTACATCAACTACCCCCCTGGCTGTCAGAATCGTGGGCCAGTGGTCTGAATGAGTGGGCTCTAGTACAGCCTGGTAATCCTGTCCTCTGAGACCTACCGCTGCTCTACACCACATCATCATTTCACTCCGTGGGGGTATCACAATGGGGTTAGCATCCATCACCCGTACACTACCAATCTCACCGCCAGTCTGTTTTACCTGTTGCTTCCTCAGAATGATTCGGATCTCCTTTTGCAAGGCTCTTTGCGACCTGCCCTCAGCACCTTCAACAATCTGGTGAAGCAACAACAACACTTCCCCTAGGCAATTTTCTATGACATTAGTGCCTAAAATCATTTGCGGGTTCCTTTCTCTAATATCAGTGTCCACAACAATCAGTCCTTGTCCCTTCATTTCCTGCCTTCCCACCTTTATGGTTACCTCTTTGACCCCGATCTGGTCTATAGGTTGTCCGTTGGCAGCATAGATGGTGAGGGAGGGGTCCGGTGGTCGGAGATCGTCGTCCGACCAAAACCTACGATAAAGGACATACGGGATCGTGGTGACCTGAGAGCCGGTGTCCAATAATGCCGGGGTAGGGATCCCGTCCAGGACAATGGACAGGACAGGACGTCCACCCACGTACTGATCACAGCAGCGACTTGGGCCTGATCTTCTTAATCCTGAGGACTGGCCCCCGGCCCCAGGTTTGGCTCGTTTAAAGGACAGGCCCTTGCATAGTGTCCCGCCTCCTGGCAACGACGACAGATGGGTTGTCCAGATGAGTCATAGCGATCACTGCTCCTGCCTCGGGTTGGGGGACCTCTTTTCCTCCGCATCCAAGGGACGTCCTCTGGGTTGTCAGCTAGCAGGATCCGATGAGGGACTTTGGTCTCTGAGGGCAACTGCATTGCTTTCAGGATTTGTGCGACGTCCTTAGTGAGCTGTTGCACCTGGGAGGATAGCGTACTTATGGTCTCTGCTGGCGCGTTGAGTCCTTTTGCAGTTATTAGGGTCTGCGAGGAGGATTCCGCTCCTGCAGCCGTGGAACTGGCAGGCCATGCTGGTGCGACGGGGTCTGTGTCCACAGGAGGTTGGAGTGCTTTCACTGCCCTGTCTTTCAGAATGGCAAAGTCCACGTCAGGGTGTTCCAGGGACCACAGCTTCATCTGCTTCCCATCCTCAGGAGAGCGCAGGCCCCGCAAGAATTGTTCCTTCATCATCCGGTTTCCTTCCTGATCACTGACAGGGTCCACCAGCTTGAGAGCCCGTAGTGCAGCCTGCAGCCTGAGGGCATAGGCTCTTATGCTATCTTGGGGCTTCTGACGGCAGTTATAGAAGTCCGTCCTCAGCTCTCCCTCGGTGCGGTGTTCAAAAGCAGCTGCTAGTTTGGCAAAGATGGTCTCAACAGAGCTCCGGTCATCATTGGTCCAGGACTCAGCTTCCAATTCTGCTGCTTCAGTCAATTGTCCCAGCACCACAGCGGCCCTCTGCTTACCAGTCATCGCGTGCATGTCTAGCAGGGTGTTGATCTTCTTCTTAAACCCGGTCAGCGTGTCTATTTTACCGGCGTATTGGGGCAGCCATTGCGCTCCTGGGACATACAGCAAGGAAACTGGCATTATGGGGGAGATTTCGGCCGGCGCAGCTGCGACCGCGGCACCGGCACCAGGCGCTGCTGCGTCTAGCGCGACGGGGGCTGGCCTCGCTTGGGCTGCGTCGCCCTGACCAGGGGCATTACCTCCTGCAGCGTCCATTTTTCTTCAAAAAATCTGCGCGCTCCCTTTCCACTTCCTGGGTCAGTACGCTCTCTGAATTGTGGGGATTCTGGGGCGGCCACACCTCTTCGTGGGCGGTGCTCTTTTCCCTCGCGCGGGCTGCAGCGCGCGCTTTTGAAGATGGCAATATGGCGGCGGTTCAATTTTTGCGGTCGGACCTCTGAGGCGCACGGTCACCTGTCTGAACAGGTCTAGTCCTAATCCTGTTCGTGACGCCAGAAGTTGTGAAGCCCCGCTAGTATGTGTCGGTGCAGTACCTTCAGGGACTCCACATGGATGGAACAGTCTGGTCACAGGTAGGGAACCTTCTTTTCTGATTGTCGTGACGCCACTCTCAGTATTGCGGTCAGCGGGGACCGCCACTGCAGATCAAGGGATGCCTGGGGCTGATGGTGGGTGCAGTCAGTATATTAGCCCCCTGAGAGTGAGGCAAGCCCCAGGCCCCGGTGTATGTGTGTGGGACCACAGGTCGCAGAATGACTCAAACACAGTCCAAGAAGTCTTTCAACGTGTTTACTCACTGTTTGGAGGTCACGGTGAGATGCCCGGGCGACACTCTGATAACCAGGTTGAACCAGGAATTCCAGGAGGCCGTTCTGAGGGTAGCTGTCCACTCGCCCTCCTTGCACTCTTTCTGTTTTAGGAGGATCCTTTGCTTGAAGCGTGGTAGGACCCCTCCAGGGAAGCTGTTACCACCCTGCTCCCCTCTCTCTGGCTCGTCTGCCGGCAGCGTGGCCTTGGTGGGATGGCTTCTGGCCCTGTCCCCTTATGGGCCTGGTGATTGCTGCTTGGCTCAAGCGCTGTGTAGTCGTGGTGAGGGCATGAAGTACCCCCCCCACCTGTAGGTTAAGCAGCTCTGGATGATCTGCTGCCTGTACTGGGGATCTAGTTCCCCTTGTGTGCTCGGATACCGGGATCTCCGTACTCAGCCACCCTTCTCTCTCTGGATGGTTTTCAGGCCGACCCACGGTACTCCTTTCTCCCCCGCTTTCAGCTACTGCACTCCTCAGGACCTGTCTGACACGAGAGCTCCTCTGCTCCCTTCCACACACTTCAACTTCTTCCTCCAGACTCTCCTCTTCCTCTCTCTCTCTGCCCTGCTTCCTAGCAACCAGCCCCTGAACACACCCCTAGCTGGGAATTGAAAGTTAACCCCTTCTGGCTACCCAAGGGTCCCCTCTGGTAATGTGGGAGGCCTGGTCACTATATGTTTGTGTGTGCACCTCATCTTGGCCTTTGGAGATTACCTGGAAGCATTGCTCCCGCATGGGTGCAATACTCTGTGGTGCCTGACCAGGTCAGGGGCGCCACACATGCCCGCATGAATATGGAAGAAGATCGCCTGCAGCGAGCTACCATTGGGGTCCAGAGCGGTGCACCATGTGAAGGTGGCACTAGAGCCCCACGAGTGAGGATGGACTGCTAAGCCGGCGGTCCTCCGCCTAAAAGTTGTCCCCGTTGGGACCAGAAGTCAGTGTGTTTGAAAGTTGAAAAAGTTTAAAAAGTTTGAAATGATAAGGAAAATGAAAATGATACCGAGTACTTCACCTGATTTGTGTGTTGATTTGCAACCGGCAGGAGCCGGCACCGTTGTCCCCGTGGGGACCGTTTAAGTTTTGCATGGGAACTATCCATGGACAAGCCCGTGAACTTGCAGGGCACCACAAACGTTAAGTGGCTTGTAAATATGTTGGGTACCGTTACCGTTTCCGCAATGCCGCCTCCGGAGAGGCAGGTTGGAGGGAGGGCCCTGAGCAGAGCAGGCCAGGGCCCAGCCACCAAAGGAACCGGTGGCCACCCTCTGGAGGGGAAGGACAGATCCCGCTCGGGTGACTTGTGCTGGACTGTGGGTCAAGGGGTGCTGCCTGGGTTTTAGGGGCAGCATCAGGGCCAGGTTGCTTGGGTGGGAGAGAGCGGAAACCGTGACCGTATACCGTTGCAACGTTTAAGTAAATGTGCCTCCCGTCTTGGGAAGAGTTTATGATTAAAAATGTATTTATGTTTGCTTAACCCTTGTTATCCCCTTTTACAGAAAAATAAAACCGGTGTAGGACGGCAGCCCGCGGACGGTCTGCATTTTGCTAAGGGGGAATGTGTCGCCCTGGGCAAGCCAGGGGACACAGGTCACAACACCACCACACCCCACACTCCAGGTAGGCACATCACAGCTAACCACAAATCCTTGTTGCCTTCCTCCAGGAGACTGATGATGCACACCAGGGGGTGGGCCAGGCGGTTGGCTCCGCCCACCTAGGAGCTCACAGCTCTGGAGGCAGGAAGAAACCAGGCAGAACTGTCAGGGAGGAGGAAGTGGAAGGAGTGGAGGAGAGCCCAGGCAGGGCAAGTGTGAGGAGCTGAAGTGAGAAAGTAAACAGCGAAGTGAAAGTAGTGAAAGCAGAGAAGTGTAAAGGAGAAGAGTAAGCAAAGTGACAGAAGGAAAGGAAGCCTGAGAGCCCAGCTTTGTGTAGGGCCAGAACAGCAAGGTCAGCGACGGCGGTGACTGTTTGGAGGGGGACCGTTTGGAAGTTCCTGGAAGGACCCCGTTGGCTGTGTGCCCGGTGGTCTGGAGCAGTGTTCCGAAGGACAGTCAGCACCAGGGCAGGGGCCTCTCGGACCCCGGCAAGGCTAGGAGTCACCAGATTTGCCAAATCCGTCAGTGACGGTGACGCAGATCTCCCAGCAACCAAGTCCCGATTGACGGCAACAGCCCGACCATTACCGGGGAGACACCGCCACCGCCAGGGCACCAGTTTCCCCAGGGCCAGCGCCTGCGGGCAAAGTGTAGAGCTCCTCCGGCCCAGATTGCAGTCGGGGAGCGGGTAACCGGAGGGAATCCACCGCTACCATCAGACAACATAGGTGCAAGGAAGAGAAACGTCACCGTCACCTACCGGGAGTGCAGGTGCAGCCGCCTGTGGGACCGTCCTACCAGCCGTTGGTTTACCGTACAAACTGTGTCCGTGTGTCAGGCTGAGTGAGTACCATAGTGCCGCAAGGCACAGCGCTGCCCCCGCGTCCCTGCGCCCTCCAGGCCCTACACTTCACATCTCATCACCGGGCCCCGGGATCACCAACCCCTACCCACGGAGGGGCAACACAACACCTGGCTGCTCCGCATCACCATCCCCGGGACCCCCACACTAAGCAGCGGTGGTGCAATCACCACAACCGTGGGTGGCGTCACGAACTATAACAATCCCCACACCCAACAAACACCCCCTTTCACTCACGGGCGAGGAGTGTCGCTCGAGAAACCCCGGGATCCGGCCCACAGCTCGAGCCACCAGGAGCAGCTGCCGGACCCGAGCAGAAGGGGTGAGCGCGGTGTGCTGACACCCTCCTCCCCGCCCGCGACACAGACACCCCCAAAAGAGAGAAGAAAGAAGACAGAAAACCCTGCAATCATACTTCCCAGACGCTGAATGGGAGGACCTGCAGGGGAACGCATCAAGGACCTGCGGTGGAACGCACACCCACACACATCAGATCGCACACACATCAGATCGTGCACACACACACATCAGATCGCACACACAATTAGAGCGCACACCCTCACACACACAAACATCAGATTGCACACACACACACATGAGATCACACACACAATCACACTTCAAATCGCACACACACTCACCACATATAGATTGCTTGCCGGCGCAGAATCCTGGGACACAGAGTGGTTGAAAGCATAGAGGAGCTGTGAGTCCTCCATGCATTCCACCACAGGTCTTCGCACACCACTGCACTACTTCCCATCTTCCCCTGCTGGCCGGAAGCAATCTGTACCGCCGGATATGGTGAGTCAGTGTGTGTGCGATCTGATGTGTGATTGTGTGTGTGACCTGATGTATGTGTGTGTATGAGTGTGCGATCTGATGTGTGTGTGCATGCGTTCTGATGTATGTGAGTGTTGGCCAGTAGTAGGGGAGAACGGTGTGCAGCATACCTACTGGGAGCACCCGCTGAAGATCACAGGAGGACCTGGAAGCCATGCAGACATCCGGGCCCTGGTAAATATGAGTCTCCTGGAAAGGGAGATCTGCTTTTTTGAGGAGGTTAAACTTACCTCCTACCGTGTTTCTCCGAGAATAAGACCTACCTGAAATAAGCCCTAGTGCTTTTTTTCGGGGCAAAAAAAAGGATAAGACAGTGTTTTATTTTTGAAAAACATGGTAATTCCCCTCCACTCATGATAATTGCCACGGAAGCCCTAAAGAGGACCTGCAGTCAGCCAAACACAGTGACCTTCTGATCCTAGATACCCCAGAGGTTACAGCAGGGCGTGACACATTTGTGACAGGACCAGAGTGGCACTGGAAATCAGGGAAGGTGGCAATCAGTGAGAATATTACCACACACTGCATTTGTGACGCCCCTGATCTTATCAGGGTGTCGCAGGGAACTGCACCCCTTTTCCTTATGGTGCAGAACTCACCCTCCATAGTTCTGGGATCCTAACTATTGGTATTGCTTCCATCAGCATTCAAATCCTAGCCACACCTCACACCACACCCTGTCAGGCACACCAGTAGGTGGTCTAGCTGGAAAAGGGCCACCCGCCTAGGGGTCAGGCAGATTGGTCAGAGGGACATAGTCAGTCGAGTAGTAGCCCTCAGAGAGTGAGGAGCTGGGGGAGTTGTAGCTCCCTGGGAGACTTTGGTTAGGTCGCAGACGGTGGTCCGGGACCAGAGGAGTCGGAGACCCGATCGCAGGGTATTGGAGAAAGGTGCCCAGACTTAGTTTTGGAAAACGGTCGGCACCGGAAAATCTATTAACCGGACCAGTACCGAGCACGGCGGGGTACTGGACCCTAGATCAGGGAGTAGCTTCACGCAACCTGATAATTAACCTGTGGAGGATAGTCTCTTTTATTTTCGAGTGGCCGTAAGCCTCCGGGTCCGGAGACCCTCGAGCCACAGCAACCCCGGATCTGAGGAGTCCAACTGCTGCAGGGGTGGTACACTTTAAATATACATTACCCAGGTTTAGACAATAAAAAGTTTGAAGCATAGTATGTTCTATCACACTAGTAGAGTTAGCACTGTATATAAAAATTACTCATAAAACCTGCCTAGGAATCTACCTCTAATAGCAAAAAATGATTCTACATGGGGTAAGAAGGAGGCAGCAAACAAATATTAACCCTCCTATCCTGAAATAGGGGTAAGGACATGAACCAGAAGCCTAACTTTCTATGTGTATTCCCATGGAAAGGAAAATAAAGCATAAAAACAGTGTAGTAAATATATTACAGTCTTAGTACCATTAGGGTAACACCTCACATCAGAGTGTTTTTTTTAACTAAACCTTTTTTGGGATTTGATTCTATCACGCGATGAAAATACAAAATTAATGATTTTGTCATTATTTCATAAGAAAACGAATAAAACAAAGCAGAGCTAATGTTTTGGGTTTTTCTTTTCTTTTTTTACTGTTTAGTTTTTCTGTAAACACAACTCATCCTTCTTTTAGTCTAAAAATCCAAAGAACTAATAATGTCACCAGGCAGCGTACATTTACATTTGGATATATTTTGCAAGTGAGGCAAAAGTTCCCAGAAAACATCCGCGCTGCTGAGCTTTGGGATTTTTACTCGGTTTGAACTTTGTGTCTCCAGCGTGTGGTAATAACATTACACGTCACAGGGCCGGGCAGTGACAAGGCAGGCGATGGATTCCAGCGTGTCACGTAACCCTTGCCATGCCGTCAGTAATACAAGTTACGGCTTGGAAGAAGACGTTACCTCGACCCTTTGCCGCCAATACTTGGATTGTTCTTCGAATTTAAGAAACACAGCTAGATAGTTATCAGTCTAGAGAATGTTATATAACGTTACGACGTTTAGGGAAGAACCCAGTACTTCCTCTTACCTGTACACCTATGTAATTTACAGTATATGCTAATGGATATCTACACATTTTCCCATCACGATCAGTACATTACAAAGATAGAGCTCACCTAGATCTGTTATATGAGCCAACTAAAAACATTTCCCTCTCCATTGGTTATGGTATTACAAATCAGCTGCATTTACTTTAAAGCACCACTCCAGCACTTTTTTCCAGCACTGGAGTAGTGCTTTAAACCCCCTGCCTCCCTGTGTTATACTCATCTTCCAGTGGTTGTATCTTAATTTGCATCGCCTGTAACCTCTGACAGGCCAGAAGTCACAAGCTCACAATACAAGTCTATGAGAGCTAGAGCGAGACTAAAATGAGGCTATCATAGACTAATGTGGTGCCCCTGAGGCTTCAGTCGCCACAGGGTACTGCACCTCACCAGAGGTGCAGTATTTATCCCGGTTAAGGAAGAGGTCATTGCCGGTAACCACCACAATCCATACAACACACAGTCAGTTCCCCTCCCACTGGGACTGGGTTAGGGTAGGGACCTAGGGGGTGACCATCACAAAAGTAGTTGACCTCCTGCCCACGAGTTCAGCAACCTGTAGGGTGGAGCTAGAGTCGGGGAAGTAAGGCGACAGACTCACACAGCCGGTTAAGCAGAGACTAGGAACAAATGTGGCGTGGGGAGAACACGGTCGCTGAGGAGAGAGCTGTGCCATAGCTCCCTCAGGACCAAGCACATAGAACAGCGTGCGGAGCCCTAGGCTGGGTGGGTACTGCATGTCCCACCAACATAATCCGCAGGGCAGAGGATTTCAAGTCTTCTGGTCTACACAAAGTGCCCAGGGTACAGCAGCATACTAGAGCCAGGAGCCATGACAAAAGAGTGACACCAGTAAAGGAGTCGCGCTGCCTGCTATACGGGAAAGGACCGGAGCCAATATAAGGCAGAGGGTCCCAGCGTAGCTTCAGGCCACAGGGACCCGCACAACACAATGCAAGGAGGAGGGACTCACAGAGAAAAGCACCAGCTCTGACTTCTGAACTATCCGGGATGGGCTGAAGCCCATGACAGCAGTACCCGGCACTCTAGAGGCGATGAATACTTCAGTGAGTAAAGAACTTTGACTGCAACCCCTGTGTCGTCCAATCCTTCCTGCGCCCTACCCTCGCCATAGCTGCAAAACAACAGGAGACTAATACTCCCAACATCCCTTGGGATGAGCTTTGCCTGTGGAGAGCTGCACCAACCAAGCTGCGCTACCATCTGCCCCAGAGGACACCTCCCGCAGCAGTGGCTCCTATGCTAGCCACAGACCACAGGTGGCATCACGAATACTGACTCTATTCTCCCCTGTAAATATACCACTCCGCCTTTATTGACACCACCGGGGTCATGGAACCAGGTTGGGCCGCTGTGACATCCCAACCTCTCTGCACCGACCCAGTGATGAGTAATCCCCCAGACCCCCGTGGGCATGTCACTAGCATTGAATTGTGACCTCTTTCGCTCTCAATCAAACGCTGGAGCTACTTGGAGGTCACAAATCACTGGAGACCGACCGGAGCATCGCAAGAAAAAAATGAAGATGGTGGAAGTTAAGTATGAGACTGGTCAGGGAACTTAGATTTAAAACTCCACTCCAGCTGGAAACTAAAACAAAACGCTGGAGTGGTGCTTTAAAAGAGCCAACCCACAATACCCAACACAAGCCATGGACAGATGTGGCACTGTAGCTGGAAAGAAGCGGAAGTTTTCTTAATCCTACCTACCAGCTTTTTACAGAACACACAGATTCTTCAAAAAGAGGGTACCACTAGGCAATTGAAAGGTATTCACCTACCTTAACACCTCATTGAGACATCAGATTTTCACATATGAGAAAGACTAAAGGCTACTTTACATGCAGCGACATCGCTAGCGATGTCGTTGGTGAAAGCACCCGCCCCTGTCAGTTGTGCGTCACGAGCAAATCGCTGCCCGTGGCGCACAACATCGCTAGGACCCGTCACCCGTACTTCCCTGCCTAGCGACGTCGCTGTGGCCGGCGAACCGCCTCCTTTCTAAGGGGGCGGTTCGTGTGGCGTCACAGCAACGTCACACGCCAGCCGTCCAATAGAAGCGGAGGGGCAGAGAGCAGCCGAAAGAAAGTGATGCCCACCTCTTTGCCGGAGGACGCAGGTATAGTGTTGTTCGTTGTTCCTGGGGTGTCACAAGTAGCGATGTGTGCTGCCTCAGGAACGACTGCCTCAGGAACAACCTGCGTCCAGCAACAGCAATGATATTTGGGATTAGAACGACGTGTCAACAATCAACGATTAGGTGAGTAATTTTGATCATTAGCGGTCGTTCGTACGTTTTACATGCAACAACGTTGCTAACGAGGCTGGATATGCGTCACGAATTCCGTGACCACAACGACATCTCTTTAGCGATGTCTTTGCGTGTAAAGCCCCCTTAAGTTTCATCAGTGACTTTCATCAGAGTCTAATCAGTTTCATCAGTTGTTTTTCACTGATGAGAAAAGAACAAAAGGTTTTTCCACCTTCACTTTTCTATCAGTCAGTGAAAAACGGACAGAACACAGATAGAAACTGAATTCTGGCTGATTTTTTCACAGACCTATGGACTCACATGGCCAATTTTTATTTGACACTCGATAAATACCGGACATATCTCCAGGATTGTTCACAGAACACTCATTCCGAGGGGAAAAAAAATCAGACATGTGAACAACCCCAAAGACCAAAGGGTCCAAGCGCTATCTGTGGAAAAACTGGATTGCACTTGTACATGAAAACTGGTGTGTGAATGTGGCCTAACCCAGAGCAAACTGTTTCATACTAGCCTACCATCAATGAAACCTTGGATCATCTGACTAGTCCTCTAAATTACCCCCTTCCACAAAGCATTCACTCTGCTTAACATATTTTACCACACAACTTTACTTGTTTCATCCCATTTCTGTACAAGTCTATCTACATCTAATATATAAAGCTGAGTGTATATACAATATGTGTGTGTGTATATATGTGTGTGTATGTGTGTCCACTAAAGGAATTCACACTGTCGCATTTACAATCACAAAATATTGCACAGACACCTCATTTGACTTGGAACATCATAGACTATGTTTTCAGGGGAAAATTTAACCCTGCGCTTTACAGTTATTAAAACCTGCTTACATTAAAGTCAATGGAGTAGGGAGCTAAAGGTCATTAATAGCAACTTTGAATGTTTCTTATAGGCAACAAAGGAAATTCTTCGTATAAGACAGCTTATATGTCAGTTAAGATGAATTTGGTGGAGAGACAAAAAGAGAGAAAGACAGACAGAGAGACAGACAGAAAGAGAGAGATGGATAGAGAGTGAGAGACAGAGAGAGATGGATATAGAAAGAGAAACAGAGACAGACAGAGAGGGAGACAGACAGAGACAGACAGAGAGAGAGGCAGACAGAGAGATAGACAGAGAGAAAGAGAGAGACAGAGAGATGGATAGAGAGAGAGAAACAGAGAGACAGAGATGGAGACAGACAGAGAGAGAAAGGCAGACAGAGAGACAGACAGAAAGAAAGAGACAGAGAGATGGATAGGGAGAGAGACAGAGAGATGGATAGAGAGCAACAGAGAGACAGACAGAGATAGAGAGAGACAGAGAGAGATGGATTGAGAGAGAGACAAACAGAGATAGACACAGAGAGAGAAAGACAGACAGAGAGAGGCAGACAGGAAGACAGACAGAGACAGAAAGAGAGACAGAGAGAGATGGATAGAGAGAGAGAAAGACACGGATAAAGAGAAAGAGAGACAGAGAGAGAGATAGAGAGAGACAGACAGGAAGAGAAACAGACAGAGAAACAAATAAACAGAGATAGAGAGACAGACGGAGAGAGACAGAAAGAGATGTATAGAGAGAGAAAAAGAGAGAAAGAGACATAAACAACTGAGACTGACAGAGAGATAGAGAGACAGGCATAGAGATAGAGAGAGACAAGCAGACAGGGAAAGAGACAGACATAGACAAAGAGAGACAGACAGAGAGACAGAGACTGAAAGAGAGAGACAGAGAGAGAAACAGACAGAGAGATACAGACAGAGAGGGAAACAGAGAGGGAGAGTGAGAGAGTGGCAGAGAGGGACACTGGGAGAGAGACAGTTACAGAGTGACAGTTACTATCCCGGGCAACGCCGTGTACTACAGCTAGTGGTTCATATTGCTGACTTCTGGGCTGACCGACCAAGGTTTTATTGAGGGAATTGATCACCAGAATCAACAGTTAGGAGTACTTTACACATTGCGACATCGCTAGCGTCGGCTAGCGATGTCAAGCACGATAGCACCCGCCCCCGTCGCACATACAATATCTTGTGATTGCTGCCGTAGCGAACATTATCGCTCAGGCAGCTTCACACGCACATACCTGCTCGGCGACGTCGCTGTGACTGCCGAACAATCCCTCCTTCAAGGGGGAGGTGCGTTCGGCGTCACCGCGACGTCCCCGCGACGTCACTAAGCGGCCGGCCAATAGAAGCGGAGGGGCGGAGATGAGCGGGACATACCATGCCGCCCACCTTCTCCCTTCCGCATTTCTGGTGGACGCAGGTAAGGAGATGTTTCTCGTTCCTGCGGATTCACACAGCGATGTGTGGTGCTGCAGGAATGACAAACAACATTGTATCTGCAGCAGTGACGACATTATGAAAATGAACGACGTGACACAGATCAGTGATTTTTGACTGTTTTGTGCTTATTCATCGTCGCTCCTAGGATTTACAAATTGCGATGTCGCTACCGAGGCCGGATGTGCGTCACAACAACCGTGACCCCGACGATATTTCGGTAGCGATGTTGCAACGTGTAAAGTACCCCCTAGAAGAACTTTAGTGATCTATTGTAAGGAATTAAAGAGAATCTTTCATTAAAGTAATGCTGTCCGAACTACAGGTAGCATTGATCAAGGGCCTTGCTGTGCCCCTGATGACGTCCCTGGCAAGTTTCTCCCCACCCGGCTACAGATAATGGACAGGTTTCTAGAATATTTATATATGAGTAATCAAGTCTTTTCCTATAGTTGCTGGCTAGCATATTAAAGTATGTTTTCTCAGAAAAGTCGCCGCATTTTAGAGTAGCCAGGACATTTGTCACCAGTTTTTTGGTACTCCATCTGAGAGAGTCAAGATGTAGGGGCAGAGACCTTGATTCCAGGGATTAATCACTGTCTGGAATACTTTATGCAATTTTTATAAAATCACTATTTTATCTTATACAGATATACCACTGCTCTGAATGCTGAGCTCTGTATAACCTGCCCACATAATTGATTGACAGATTTCTTTGTGCACTGTACATAGGCAGAAAGCTGTCAAATAGTGGTGAGACAGTTATACAGAGCTTATGATTATGGAAGACTAGATGTCAGCAGGTTTACTAGCTCTCAAGTGATAATATCCTGCTGACAAAGTAAATTTATCACAACTATAGCAAGCAGCCTGTTCCTACTTTATGCTGCTCTCAGATGACATAGCATAAACGTGGTGAGAGATTCCCTTTAGGCCCCCTTCACACGTCCGTGAAAAACACGCACGCGTGTTACGTTCCGTTTTTCGGGTCCGTGTTCCGTTTTTATGGTATGTGTGGCATCCGTGTGAATGGCGTATGCTAGCCGTGTGTGCGTGTGGAATGTCCGTGTGTGCGTGAGATACGTAAGTGACATGTCCGTGTGTTCCCCGTGTGAAATGTTCCATGTGTGATGCACAATGTCGTTAATACATACCCGCTGACAGCAGACAGAGTCGCGCGATGAGAATGAACTCGGGTGAACTTCACCCGACTTCATTGTCATCCCGCGGCTCTGTCTGTGTCGAGTCCTGATTAGTGGTCACCCCTGATCACCGGTGACTGCTAATCTCCTGAGTGACTGAATCGCTGCTGTCACTCAGGTTACCCCCGGCTAGGTGGATCCTCCACCCGAGACCGCAACTCACCTGTGACTTCATCGCTGTAACTCGGGCGACTTGCTGTCACAGTTGGAGGATCCAGCGGTGGCCGCGAGTGACCTGAGTGACAGCACAGCTGATCGCGATACTTACATCAGTTGCTGTGTGGAGCTGACAGGAGCAGCGGTGTTCTTCTGCAGCTCCTGTCACCTTCATGTACCAGACCTGGAAGCGACGCGGGACCTCCGTGGATTACGCCGGACATGGATGAGTTTTTGCTTAATAAAGTGGTGAATGAGGGTATTTGTTAGTGTTTACTATTGCAAATAAAGGATTTTTTCACTGTGTATGTTTATTAACTTTAAATTACAGGTTAATCATTGGGGGTGTCTCATAGGCGCCTGCAATGATTAATCTAGGACTTAGTGGCAGCTATGGGTTGCTGCCATTAACTCCTTATTACCCCGATTGCAAACGCAACAGGGCAAATCGGGAAGAGCCGGGTAGAGTCCCATCTAATGGATGCGGCAATTCTGGGCGGCTGCTGGCTGATATTCTTAGGCTGGGGGGCTCCCCATAACGTGGGGCTCACCATCCTGAGAGTACCAGCCTTCAGCCGTATGGCTTTATCTTGGCTGGTATAAAAATTGGGGGGGACCGCACGTCGTTTTTTTTAATTATTTATTTTACTGCACAGTATAGACCCGCCCACCGGCTGCTGTGATTGGTTGGAGTGAGACAGCTGTCACTCAGCGTGGGGGCGTGTCTCCCTGCAACCAATCATAGGCGCCGGTGGGCAAGGAAAGCAGGGAATACTAGATTGATTAATGAGCAGCCGGCATTTTCAAAATAGTAAAAGCCGCTGGAGTTTTTTTAACAGCTGTGCAGCGCCGCGCCGGTGATCGGAGAATGGTGAGTATGAGAGAGGAGGGAGACTGACTGACAGACTGAGAGAGGGACAGACAAGACAAAGAGACTGACTGACAGACAGAGAGAGAGACTGACCGACGGACTGAGGGAGATTGACTGACATACACAGGAAATAAAAAAATGACCGACATCGCTAGAAAAAAAGCACAAAACGTACATGGAGCATGCGGAGATGCATCTGTGTCACGTACGTGTGCTCACAGACCCATAGACTTACATTAGGTGCGTGTGTGCATGTTCTGTGCAGAAAACGGACATGCATCCGTGTAATACAGATACACATACGTTTCACGCACACGGACACACGCACCGTACAGAATAACGCACGTGTAACTACAAACATTAAATAACATTATGGTACATAAACGGACGAAACATGCACGTGTTTCATGGACGTGTGAAGGGGGTCTTAAAGAGGTTGTCCACTACTCTTACATTGATGGCCTGTCCTTAGGAAAGATCATCAGTGTCTGATCTATTGGGATCCAACACCCGACACCCCCGCTGATCAGCTGCTTCCGATGCCCGCAGGGGCAGCAGGCATCTGGAAATGCTCAGTTTTGGAGCTGCCATGTCTTCTAAGAGCAGCCAGGTACTGCACATACGCCCCCTATTGATTTGCATGGAAGGCGTATATGCAGTACCCAGCTTTGGCCGCTATCTGAGCATGGGGCATCTCTGGGAACTGAGCATTGCCGGAAGACTGCACCAGTCTCTGGCATCAAGAATAGCTGATCAGTGGGAGCGCTGGGTATCGGTCCCCGGCTAATCAGACATTGATGACCTATACTAAGGACAGGCCATCAATGTAAAAGTAGACGACAACCTCTTTAATGTTGTGAACTTGGACTTACCTGGTCCCAAAAAGTGCAGGAAAGAGAGAAAGAGCAGGAGAACTCTTAAGGTGGAAATAGGAGCAGTCGAGTCGCCTGAGGGAAGTGAGAGAGAAGGAAAGCTGTCTGTGTTCTGTGTTTGGGAAGAGGTACGGTGTTGGCTGTGAGAGAGAATGTGACCCGGACCATGAGAGAGCCCTGATCACTGTTGAGCGATTATCGGACAGAGACGTTCCTGAGGTTGGTGAATCCAAGGAAGAAGAGTTCTCCCTGCCCTACAAGGAGAAGTGCGCACTGACGAGCATCATAGCACCAAGTTCCCGGGAGTGGACTGGTCCGTCCGCAACTGGATTGTGAGTCTTTACCGGTGTGCGCACTTGATAGGGCATAGCATAAGACTTCATACCAAGAGCATGGTATCCGCGTGGTCTGGTTAGCGAAGGCCAGCTAGATTGCTAGTGCAGTGTAGTTGTAATTAGATTGTGTCTACCAAGTTTATTGTTGTGGTGATCTTTGTTATAGCTGGAGCGACATGCTGTTGTCAGTGTGCTAAAACGTTACTATCGCCAGAATAATTACCGCGTTCACTTGTATAAACGCTTATTCCCTGCCTGTTAATAAAGCTTTACTCTTGATTCTGCAATCTCATCTTGTGTACTGTAATTGCATCCTGCACTGTGGTAATCGCTAGGTCACTGCTACAATATACTACATTACATGGAGGATATAGAACACAATTTAAGATTGGCTTTTATATTAGTAAAGCTTGATGTATGGTGGAGTCCAGGAAGAAAAAGAAAGGAGGAAGGGAGGAGGGCAAAAAATGAATGAGGAAAAAAAAGAAAGAAAGAAAGAAAGAGAGAAAGAAAGAAAGAGAATGAAAAAAAGAGAGAGAGAGAAAGAAAGAAAGAAAGAAAGAAAGAAAGAGAGAGAGAAAGAAAGAAAGAGAAAGAAAGAAAGAAAGAAAGAAAGAAAGAAAAAGAAAGAAAGAAAAAAGAAAGAAAGAGATAAAGAAAGAGAGAGAAAGAAATAAAGAAAGAGAGCGAGAGAGAGAAAGAAAGAAAGAGAAAGAGAGAGAAAGAAAGAGAAAGAAAGATAGGTAAAAATAGAAAGAAGGAAAGAAACAAAGAAACAAAGAAAGAAAGAGCAAAAGTGGAACTTGTGTCACCAAACATGTTTGCTTGACTGTTTTAATGAACATTTATGGATGTTAGTATACATTATAATAAAAAAAAGTATTGGGACACCTACACATTACACCTGCAGGAGCGTTTAAGACATCGATTTCTATATATATTTCTATAATTCTTTTTATCATGTCATTTCTGTAAATATAAGATACCGTAATATATTTTCAAATGGTCTCCTCCTGTTTATAGGATTATATTGTTATTAAAATGGAGTAGTTTCCCTCTTTCAGATGTATCAGCTTACACTGTTCTAGGAAGACTTTGGATTGTGTTTGTTGAAATGTTTTTTCCATTGATCCAGAAGAGCATTTCGGACTTCAGACACAAGGTTGCTAACTTTTATCCTTATTTTTTCTAGATAGTTTATAAAAATATCATAGACAAACAATTTTTTGACAAACATGTTGGAAAACTATAATAAATCATTATGATTATAAGTGATAAAGGTCTACAGCCTGCAATGCTGATAAGAAGACATTAGCTGCAGTCACTGTAGCCTGTAAAATGATGATAATTACAGTCAGAACATTCTTCAGCTTCAAAAATTCATGAATGTCTTAACTTTTTTATGTACAGGGCAAAAAAAAGAGTCCAATTTTTATGGACTGTCCTGGACGGTTGACAACCCAGCTTATACACGGATGTTGGATGAAAGGGCCCGGGTGGCACTCTCGCTCTGGATTTTATACACCTGAGGCAATGGGATTAAGTGAAGAAGCTGAATCCAATGGTTAATCAGTTTGTGACTCCTGACCATAAATATGCGTTGGCGCTTCTTGGGCCTTGTGCAGCGCAGATGTATATTTATAGTGGGCATTCCCATGATAATCACATACCCCACAGTTCTAGCTCCCCTCAGATCCCCCTACTAAATGCTGCTTTGACTGATTTCAACATAGGAACCTGATTATTTCAGGTGAATCATCTAGCTCAATAGTTTGGTATGCAATTAGACTAATACCAATATCAATTGCCTTTATACAAAAAATTACCAAACCTATTAAAATTTAACTTTTTACCAAAGATTATTCAAATTTAAATCTATTGAATTATTGAGTGAATGGGAATGTGCAAGATATGCTAATTAATTATTAGTGCAATTTAAAAACATACATACTCTAAAGCCCGCTTTACACGTTGCAATATATCTTACAATCCGTAGTTGGGGTCAAGTTGTAAGTGACGCACATCCAGCATAATTCGTGACGTATTTGTGTGTGACACCTACGTGCGATCAAGATTGAACGCCAAAACGGTGATCGCAAACACATCGTATCTTTGTCTAGAATTGAACGTTTTGTTGCACGTACCTAGTCAATTGAAACGTGTGACATCGCTCATACGATTTTGCAAATACAACTTTCAGGCCGGCTTCTCCCTTGCGAGTTTCTCGCAGTAGAGCAATGCGAGAATATCTCGCATTGGAATCGGACACATGTTAGTGAATGATTCGGCTCGCATTTGCGATTCTTTTTTCTCAGTCCAGATTGGACTGAGAAAAAAAATCACAGCATGCTGCTTTTGTCGGTCGGTCACTATCTCTGTCCCTCTCTCTCTGTCCATCTCAGTCAGTCTACCCCCCTCTCTCATACTCACCCATCCCCGATCACCGACGCGGCACTGCACGGCGTTCACACTGCTCTGGCGGCTTCTCCTCTTTTGAAAAAGCCGGCCGCTCATTATTCAATCTCGTATTCCCTGCTTTCCCCGCCCACCGGCGCCTATGATTGGTTGCAATCAGACACGCCCCCACACTGAGTGACAGGTGTCTCACTGCAACCAATAACAGCAGCCGGTGGGCGTGTCTATACTGTGCAGGGAAATAAATAATTAAATATTTAAAAGAAACGGCGTGCGGTCCCCCCCAATTTTAAAACCAGCCAGATAAAGCCATACGGCTGGAGGCTGGTATTCTCAGGATGGGGTGCTGCACGTTATTTGGAGCCCCCCAGCCTAATAATATCAGTCAGCAGCCGCCCAGAATTGCCACATACAATAGATGCGACAGTTCTGGGACTGTACCCGGCTCCTCCCAATTTGCCCTGGTGCGGTGGCAATCAGGGTAATAAAGAGTTAATGGCAGCCCATAGCTGCCACTAAATCCTAGATTAATCATTGCAGGCGTCTCCCCGAGATACATTCCTTGATTAATCTGTAAGTTACAGAAAATAAACACACACAGCCGAAAAATCCTTTATTTGAAATAAAAAACACTAACAAATTCCCTCGTTCACCAATTTAATAAGCCCGGAAAAGCCCTCCATGTCCGGCGTAATCCAGGATGGTCCAGCGTCGCTTCCAGCTCTGCTGCATGAAGGTGACCAGAGCAGCAGAAGACACCGCCGCTCCTGTCACCTCCACGCAGCAGTAGTGTTTTTTCTTTTTGGGATGTTTGCTTTCTATAATGAAGTGTCCTGCACTGTTCTTTAATTTTTTTATATTCATGGAAACTTCAATATTGAAGCGCAACTAGGGCTTATTGTCGCGGGCAGAGGAGGGGACGCTGCGCTCTCCCACTGCTCGGGTCCGGCTGCCGCTCGATGGCTCGAGCGATGGGCCGGATCCCGGGGACTCGAGCGGCGCTCCTCGCCCGTGAGTGAAAGGGGATTGGGATTTGGGATAGTTTATTGTCCGTGACGCCACCCACGGTTGTGGTGATTTGTTGACACCACCGCTGCTCTGTATGGGGATCCCGGGGACTGATGACAGGGAGCAGCAAAGTTGTTGGTTCTCCCCTCCGTGGGTAGGGGGGTTGTTGTCCCGGGGCCCAGTGATGAGGTGCGTGATGCAGGGCTTGGTGGGGTGCAGGGACGCGGGGGCAGCGCTGTGCCTTGCGGCACTGTGGTACTCACTCAGCCTGAGACGATGACACAGTTCTCGGTAAAACACACGGCTGGAAAGACGGTTCCCACGGACGGCTGCACTTGCTTTCCCCAGTAGTTGACGGTGACGGTCCCTTTTCCTGCACCTAAGATGATGATGGTTGCGATGGGTTCCCACCGGTAACCCGCTCCCCGGCTTGGATATGGACCGGAGGAGCCCTACTTTGCCCGCAGGCGCTAGCCCTGAGAAACTGGTGCCCTGGTGTTTCTCTGTAACGGTTGGACTGTTGCCTTCAATCGGGACTTGCTTGTTGGGAGACCCAGAGGTCCCCTTCAATAACGGATTTGGCAAATTCACGGCGACTCCAAGCCTTGCCGGGATCCAAAAGGCCCCTGCCACTGGTGCTGATTGCTCTTCGTATACCGCTCCGGTACCGCCGGGCCACCACCCGTCCGCGGTCCTTCCAGCAACCTCCAAATAGTCACCCCTGCAGACAGTCACCGCCGTCTGCTGACCTTGCTGTCTCAGTCCGGGGCACACACCCGGACCAGCTTCAGGCTGTCTTAACTGTCACTTTCCCTTTCTTCAGCTCCTCTCCTTAGCTCCTCTACCACTTCCTTCTACTTCCTCCTCCTAAACTGCACTGCCTGGTTCTCCCGCCTCCAGGGCTGTGAACTCCTCGGTGGGCGGAGCCAACCCCCTGGCCCACCCCCTAGTGTGGACATCAGCCCCTGGAGGAAGGCAACAAGGATTTTAGGTTAGCCTTGGTGTTCCTAACTGGGGTGTAGGGTGTGGTGGTGTCATGACCTGTGACCCCTGGCTTGCCCAGGGCGTCACATTATTTTCGGAGGAGGGGTTATATTAAAGCCTTACTCCGAAAAAGGCTTAAAATTCCTCTTAGGGCTTATGTTGTGAATACATTTTCCAGTTTGGGGCTCCCTCTTTTGGTCAGTGCTGGCAGTGTAGTTGACTTGTGGAATGAGAGCCATACACCTGTGGAGGACTGGCAATCAGGCCTTTCAGATTGGGACTATGGGACTATATAACTGAGTAGTTTTTTCCTGTTACTTGCCGGTGCTCAATTGATTTCCTGTGTGTTAAGGACATTCTGAAACCAGCCTTGCTCACTACCAGAACTCCTCTCAAGATAAGTTAGTCTTTGTGCCTCTGCTTATTGTTTTCACTTTCTTGTTGTTTTTTTCTGTTTTGATACTATTGCTTGATTCCTATATTGCCTGTGTGAAGTTCCTGGTGGAATTGGATCATTCCCTGCTGGGAGTGTCTGACTGTCTGTATATTTACCCTATGATTCTACAATGTATTGTGTTTTGTCATGCTTGGTATTAAATTCAGTTCCTCATCTATATTAGTGTTTTTGGATCCTAGTAACATCAGAGTACTGATATAGTGGGGGAGAGGCCGTGTGGTCTCAGGGTTTTTCCATGTCAGGTGTGCTGAGATTTTTTTAGGGTTTTTATGGCTGCAGACAGTGCTCTTTCCTATCCTTTCCTGTAAAGATAGTTTGAGCCTCATCTTTACTGAATCTGTTTTCTAGCTTTGTATTGTGTTTTCCTATATCACCGTAGTCTTTACATGTGGGGGGCTATCTATATCTTTGGGGATTGTTCCGAGGCAGATTAGCTTTTCTTATATTTCTATCTGTAAGAATATTTAGTTCTCTGGCTGTGTCGAGACGACTAGGTCATCGTTGGCTCGTCCCACGGCTACTTCTAGTTGTGTGTCAGGATTAGGTCTGCAGTCCGTTAAGGTTCCAGCCACTCTGGTTACCTTTTGGGTTTCCGCATTTTTTGATCCTCCTCGGTCCCTGAATCATAACAGCTTATTTTCAGGGTAGGGTTTATTTTCAGGGAAACAGGGTAATAGCAGGTTAAACTAGGCGTCTGCAGCCCATTGACTTTCTACACCACTGCCCTATAGTTTGTATCACTGTGACTGTACCAAGGAGAATAACACAATTTAAACCTTCAAAACTGCCTCCCCAAAATGTTTCTCCCAATTTATTTTTTTTTTAAAGAATAATAGCTGGGTCCCACTGGTTGCTGCCAGTTCTAACTTGATGACGGTGCTGGGCATCAGCCAATTTAGAAGGGAAGTAAGCATGTTAATGATTCTGCTTCACTGTTTCTTTGGCTGACCACTGTGTCTACGGTGCTTAATTTTGCCCTTTTCTGGGTGTTCTGAATGTTCAAACATACAGGCAGATACTTATCCAACATGCAATACCATCAGGGAGGTGTTTGGCTCTAAATGTATTCTGCAGCTGGACAATAGCCCCAATAATATAGCCAACTTTAAGAACTATCTTCAGCATAAAGAAGAACAAGGAGTCCTGGAATTGATGACATAATCTTCACAGAGCCCTGATCTCAACATCATCTAGTCACTGTGGGGTTACCTGAAAACACAGAAGGATTTGCACAAACCTACATCTACAGAAGATCTGTGGGTAATCCTCCAAGATCATAGAATTATAGAATCATAGAATATTAGAGCAGAAATGGACCTCCTGGGTCATCTAGTCCAACCCCCTGCTAAAAGCAGGATTCACTAAATCATCCCAGACAGATCTCCGTCCAACGTCTTTTTAAAGACTTATGGTACCATCACACTAAGCAACATTGCTAGCAACATCGCTGCTGAGGCACAACTTGCTAGCGATGTTGCTGTGTGTGACATCCAGCAACAACCTGGCCCCTGCTGTGAGGTCGTTGGTTGTTGCTGAATGTCCTGGACCATTTTTTAGTTGTTGCTCTCCCGCTGTGAAGCACACATCGCTGTGTGTGACAGCGAGAGAGCAACAACTGAATGTGCAGTGAGCAGGGAGCCGGCTGCTGCGGACGCTGGTAACCAATGTAAATATCGGGTAACCAAGAAGCCCTTCCCTTGGTTACCCGATATTTACCTTCGTTACCAGCGTTCGCCGCTCTCACGCTGTCAGTGCCGGCTCCCTGCTCCCTGCACACATAGCTGGAGTACACATCGGGTAATTAACCCGATGTGTGCTGTGGCTAGGAGCGCAGGGAACAGGGAGCCGGCACTGACAGCCTGAGAGCGGCGGACGCTGGTAACGAAGGTAAATATCGTGTAACCAAGAGAAGGGCTTCTTGGTTACCCGATGTTTACCGTGGTTACCAGCGTCCGCAGAAGCCGGCTCCCTGCTGCCTACACACGTAGCAGAGTACACATCAGGTAATTAACCCGATGTGTACTGTGGCTAGGTGTGCAGGGAGCCAGCGCTAAGCGGTGTACGCTGGTAACCAAGGTAAATATCGGGTTGGTTACCCGATATTTACCTTAGTTACCAAGCGCAGTATGCTTCCACGTGTAGCGACGCTCCAGCGATCCCTGCCAGGTCAGGTTGCTGGTGGGATCGCTGAAGCGTCGCTTAGTGTGACATCTCACCAGCGACCTCCTAGCAACTTACCAGCGATCCCTATCAGGTTGTATCGTTGTTGGGATCGCTGGTAAGTTGTTTAGTGTGACTGGGCCTTTACATTGAAGGAGAACTCACAACCTCTCGTGACAGCCTGTTCCACTCGTTGATCACCCTCACTGTCAAAACGTTTTGTCTAATATCTAATCTGTGTCTCCTCCCCATCAGTTTCATCCCATTGCTTTTAGTCTTTCCTTGTGATAATGAGAATAAAACTGATCCCTCTACAGTGTGACAGACTTTAAGATATTTGTACTGTTGCGAACAACCTCACAACCGGGTGCAAGTCCACCTAGAAAAATTTATGCAGGATACCCTCCCCATCTGGAGACAACTGGAGAAATTGTTTGGGAGCTGATAAGCTTCTTTTTACAAACAGGCTATCAACTGTATGTGGACAATTCCTACATATGTAAGAATATAGACATGCATTACTGCTTAAGGAATTATAAAAAAAATTGAAATATTTAGTAAACAAAAATGGCCATTTCTATATCTGCCCAGTAGCCACGTCACGACATATCTCATTTGCTGGGTACGTACCCTGAACTGAAGCCTCTCTCTATGTTTAAAAACCACCATGCCACGTGTATGGGAGAACCTGAGATAGAGAATAAAATCACCTGTGACTGTTATGCACCTTTGAACAAAGACCAATTTAAGTCCGAAGTAACTCTGCTGCCTCATTATAGTGAATGGATCTGTCAGGGGTTTCACCTGAATCATGAATTTCTGACATTTAGATGAATTGAAATACTATGTTCCAAGAATGACAAAAGTATTTTAGGAGTGATACCTTTATAGGCTAACCAGAAAAATTACATTAGCAAGCTTTCAGAGCACAAAGGCTTCTTGGGACATAGTATTTCAATTGATTTTTCTGGCTAACATGGTGCCACAATATCACCCTGTATTGCACATTGACATTTAGATGGAAACCCTAATGTAAGCGTTCAGCATAGAGCTCGGGAAAAATGTGAACTGATCCAAAATATTCTGTACCCAAATTGCCACCAAATAGCATTCAACTAACTCAACCCACAAAAACACGAGTCCCCACTCATATCTGTGATTTGTTAGAGGAAAGATAACTGGAGTCCAAGTTACTGGTAAGGCTGCTTTCACACTATGTTTTTTTAGCATGCATCATGAACGTTTTTTTGCATAAAACATCGGGTAAACATTGGTAAACATCGGGTAACTTGCTTGGATACCCGATATTTACATTGGTTACGAGCGTCTGCAGCTGCTAGGAGCCGGCTCCCTGCACACGTAACCAAGATAAACATCGGGTAACTAAGACCGCAGTTACCCGATGTTTACCTTGGTTATGAGCGTCCTCTGCTCTCAGGCGGGGAAGAGTGGAGAGAGAGGGAGGGGGAGGGAGGGAGGTGGAGAGAGAGACTGATCACGCGAGGCTGGTTTCTGGGCATGCTCAGTAGAGCAAGCAGGATCCTGTCTATAAGCAAGTCGCTGGATCCTTACTATAACGCACGCAAACGCAGGTGAACGCATGTTGATGCGAGTCCATTGCAAATGCATTGAAATGAAAACGCATTTGCACTGGATCCGTTTTTGCGTTAAAAAAACGTTCATGACGGATGTTAAAAAAAAACGTAGTGTGAAAGCAGCCTAACACAAAGGCTGTGGACAAGCACAATGCCCCTCCCTTCCCCGAAAAAAGAAATCCAGGAAATTCTGTACTCCCAAATCCAAATGCCCCTCCTTCCTTCTGAGCCCCATAGTGTGCCTAAACCTCAGTTAACGTTCACCTGTTTAACATTGTTGTATTGGGGAAGCCCACTTACTTTATAGGGTGTACAGTATGTCTCCAGAAACATGAGCTGGGCACAATGTACGGGCACTATAATGTATTGGGCATTACAAGGGCTTATTTGAAATTTTTCACTGCATATTCAGACAAATTCTCAGTTTCCACTGGGTTGTTTCCGATCTTATTGGTTCTGTGAGTCCCAGCACAACTCAGCCTAACACTACAGTCCAACTGTCCAACTTGTGATGACCACTTTCCCTTCCCTACCATATGCATTTAGAGACAAACTGATCCTTACCATGGAATTACTGAGGGCTTTCCTGTTACATTTACAGACTAGACTAGAATAGACTTGTGAAAAGTGATGCTTCCCCCCTGAAGGCCAAAATTGGACCCTGTCCTGGAAAACACACGTCCATGTAAACACATATTACCGGTAAACAGGTGATACATATAATAAATGATTTGCCGGGGAGGGAGATGCAATGATCCAGAGCAGAACAATACTTCCAGTCGTGTTCCTGTATAGAAGAGATACCTTTGGTTCCCACACAGATTAGTGAGGAGGGGCAGGGGGCAGGAATCGCAGATTTCCTATTGCGTATGAAAAATAGCACATGTAGTCCTGATGGCAAACATAAAGGAAATGGGAACTGTGATATCTAACCTTTAGCAAACGCAAAGTGCACACTATATGGCTGTATGAAGACTGATGTGTGCTCAGCTCCTACGTGGATTATGGCCTGGAGCCCTCCTGGGTTTATGCTACTGAAGTTTAAAGGGGTTGTCCACCGTTGGGGATATGTTTTTCTTATTCAAATGTATGTTTTGTAATTAGGTTGTAATAAGAATCTCACACAATTTGCTTTCTATGGTCTGTGTTGCCTTGTCTGTTGCTTGCTGCAGAATGCTGTAACTGAGAACTGTAAGTGAGCTCCTTTTAGGAAGGAGAGTTTCTTTCTTGCTTATCTGTCTTTTTTTTAGCTCCTCTCTGCTGAATTATGCCCACTGATCATATCTAAGTTCAATGTGCAAAGAATTAAGGAGCTTTTAAAGCAAAACTGTCACAGGGGTGTCACGCTTGACAGACAGTCCTGTAGTTTCTGGCTGTAGTAGGTCGCAGTGTTTGGCTACACAAGCTGCTCTCTGACTTCTTTTTTTCCTGCTTGGGTTTATCCCTTCCTCTTTAGGACCCTGTGGATTTCCTCACCTTTTCAGCTATTAATCTCCAGCACTCCCCTTTGTGTCTTTAAATATCCTCACTCCTCCTTAGGGTACTTTCACACTTGCGTTCAGCGCAGTCCGTCACTATGGAGAATAGCGCAGTCCGTTAACGCACTGCGCTATTCTCCATAGACTTGTATGGATGACGCACTGTAATGCAAGTGTCAGCGATGCATCCGCTGGACTACGCAGCGTCGTTATTTTGACGCTGCGCCAGGCGGGAGGAACGCAGCATGTAACGTTTTTTTGAGCAGCGCAATCCATTGAATTTCACTGCGCATGCTCTCTGGCTCCCTGGACCCGTAACCAAAGTAAATATCGAGTAACCAAGCAAAGTGCTTTGCCGATATTTACCCTCACTACGTGTGCAGGGAGCCTGACCACTTCCCCGCTTGGCTCCACCCCCTCCTGCACTCCACTCCACATGTATGTACACACACACATACATATACATACACACACGCACACTCACTTGTCCTCAGCGCCATGGCCCGCTCGGCTCCACCCACTCCTCACTCTGCCCCCCGCACACATTCTCGGCGGCCGAACAATCACCTGATCGCCCGGCCGCCGGCATGTGAGAGCGCTCAGCTGAGCGACCGGCCGCCGGCTATTGAGAGCGATCAGCTGATCGTTCACAATAGTCTGCTGCCGGTAAAACTGTAAAGAAGAAAAAAAAAATAATAAAAAAAAAGCTTTCCGTTGTTTTGTGCGATCCGTAGCATCCGTTGTGCCACTATATGCAACGCATCCGTTGCATCCGTCACACAACGCAATGCTACGGAAGCTGTCCAACGCAAGTGTGAAAGTAGCCTGACTTTGTGCTGGTGAAAGGTCTAATACCCTTAACAAGTCTTCGGTGCAAGTGTGGCGCCCTGCACAAGCCAGGACGTCACAGGTACTGCAACAACACACCCCACACCCCGGTTAGGCACATCAGTCACACAAACAAATACAAATCCTTGTTGCCTCCCTCCAGGGGCTGATGTCCACACCAGGTGGGGCGGGGCCAGGTGGTTGGAGTTTACAGTCCTGGAGGCGGGAAAGGAAGGGAGTTGAGTAGGAGAACAGTTAGGGAGAGTGGAAGTGGAGGAGCGAGGAGTGGTAGTGGAGGAGCAAGAGCAGAATGACCGTGTCCGGGTACGTGGCCCGGGCACCCAAGAGCAAGGTTGGCAGACGGTGGTGACCGTCTGCAGGCGAGGCCGATTGACACACAACCGTGAGGACCGGGGACGGGCGGTGGCCCGCCGATACCGAACCGGGGAGCGAAGAGAAGCCAGCACCATTCGGCAGGGCCTACGGACCCCGACCAGGCTTGGAGTCGCCGTTAAACCGGTCAAATCCGTCAGCGACGGGAACCTCCGGGGTTCCTCAGTAGTAAAGACCCGACTGAAGGCAACCGCTCAACCGTGAAGGGAAATACAGCTACCACCACAGCTAGAGTTCCCAGGGCCAGAGCCTTCGGGCAAAAAGGGGCTCCTCTGGCAAATACACCGCTGGGGAGTGGGTTACCGGTGGGAAGCCATCGGAGCCGACAACACATCACAGGTGCAGGGAGAGATTATCACCGCCAACCTACAGGGAGTGACCATCGCAGCCGGCTGCGGGACCTGTCCATCCAGCCGTTTGTTTTACCAGAGACTCCGTTTACGTTATTGGCTGAGTGAGTACCACCGTGCCGCCTGGCACTGCGCTGCCGCCCCCGCGACCCTGCACCTCGCCAAACCCCGCCATCCACCTTACAGTCACCATCACCGGGCCCCGGGACCACCAAAAACCCCCTACCCACGGAGGGAGAGAGAAACATCTTGGCTGCTCCCTGTCATCACTCCTGGGATCCCCGTCCAGAGCAGCGGTGGTGTCCCAACCTCACCACAACCGTGGGTGGCGTCACGGACTGACTTCCCAAACCCCAGAAACTATTCCCCTTTCACCCACGGGCGAGGAGCGCCGCTCGAGTCCCCGGATCCGGCCCACCGCTTGAGCCACCGAGCAGCAGCAGCCGGACCCGAGCCACGAGCGCGGTCGAGCAGCGCACCCCCCGCCCGCGACACAAGCAGTCGGCTTGTTTTCATCTGGAGAATCTTCGTTGTTGTTGCAGTTCCTCTCCCTGAGTCATCTGTAGAAAAGTTATGTGTTTACTTCCCCTGTGTGTATTTCTTGCATGTTCTTTAGAGCATAATGGGGTTGACTAAGCGTTCATCCCATCTGTTCCCTACCTAGGGCTTATTTCAGGGTCAGGTATCCTGCTCGGCGCATAGGTGCAGAACCTATCTAGAGTGGTGAGGGAAGCAATGCGCCAGTGGTAGGTTTAGTCAGGTGTCACCATCTCCCCCTTCCCTAGACACAGGGTTTCCCTTCCCTTCTGCCTCTTGCTTGGTACTTCCCCATACCTAACGTGACAAAAATGGTGCAACATTTTTAATGAAACTAAATTGCATACATGATTTTAGTCCCAAATACATGTGTTTAATAAAAAAAACATTAACCTATGCTAGACAAAGGAATGTGTTTGTCCTCTCTCCAGATAAAACTTTTCCAATTCATGAACAGAATCTTCTTCTGTATCATGGCAAAAATCAGCAAACTCATCCTCTGCTTAAAGGTATTGACATCTCTACAGGATAAGCCATAAATGTGTGTCGCCCTGGGCAAGCCAGGGGACACAGGTCACAACACCACCACACCCCACACTCCAGGTAGGCACATCACAGCTAACCACAAATCCTTGTTGCCTTGCTCCAGGAGTCTGATGATGCACACCAGGGGGTGGGCCAGGCGGTTGGCTCCGCCCACCAAGGAGCTCACAGCTCTGGAGGCAGGAAGGAACCAGGCAGATGAGTCCAGGAGGAGGAAGTGGAAGGAGTGACAACAGAGATTAGCCCAGGCAGGGCAAGTGTGAGGAGCTAAAGTGGAGGAGTTAAGGAAGGAAAGTAGTAAAGGAGGAAAGCAAGTAAAGTAACAGAAGAGAAAGACAGCCTGAAGGGTCCAGCTTTGTGATGGCCAGAACAGCAAGGTCAGCAACGGCGGTGACTGTCTGGAGGGGGACCGTTTGGAAGTTCCTGGAAGGACCCCGTTGGCTGTGTGCCCGGTGGTCTGGAGCAGTGTTCCGAAGGACAGTCAGCACCAGGGCAGGGGCCTCTCGGACCCCGGCAAGGCTAGGAGTCGCCAGATTTGCCAAATCCGTCAGTGACGGGGACGCAGATCCCCCAACAACCAAGTCCCGATTGACGGCAACAGCCCGACCATTACCGGGGAGACACCGCCACCGCCAGGGCACCAGTTTCCCCAGGGCCAGCGCCTGCGGGCAAAGTGTAGAGCTCCTCCGGCCCAGATTGCAGTCGGGGAGCGGGTAACCGGAGGGAATTCACCGCTACCATCAGTCAACACAGGTGCAAGGAAGAGAGACATCACCGTCACCTACCGGGAGTGCAGGTGCAGCCGTCTGTGGGACCGTCCTACCAGCCGTTGGTTTACCGTACAAACTGTGTCCGTGTGTCAGGCTGAGTGAGTACCATAGTGCCGCAAGGCACAGCGCTGCCCCCGCGTCCCTGCGCCCTCCAGGCCCTACACTTCACGTCTCATCACTGGGCCCCGGGATCACCAACCCCTACCCACGGAGGGGCAACACAACACCTGGCTGCTCCGCATCACCATCCCCGGGACCCCTATACTGAGCAGCGGTGGTGCAATCACCACAACCGTGGGTGGCGTCACGAACTATAACAATCCCCACACCCAACAAACACCCCCTTTCACTCACGGGCGAGGAGTGTCGCTCGAGAAACCCCGGGATCCGGCCCACAGCTCGAGCCACCAGGAGCAGCTGCCGGACCCGAGCAGAAGGGGTGAGCGCGGTGTGCTGACACCCTCCTCCCCGCCCGCGACAAATGTATAGTAGGTGCCACCAATGGGGACTGCATCTATTTTGAAAACTTGTCGTTATTGTGCGCTGCTTTCAGTGTACAGGTGGGTAGAATTCCCATACAAAGTAATGTTATATTCTGTGGGCATGCCATAAATGTAAGAAATGATAATGTCCTCTTAAAAGAGGTTATAATGTAATACCTCAAAGTATTTATGTATGTGCCTTAAGATGTAGCAGGTCTGACAGCTGCCTTATTATGTTTGCACTCTGTTAACATTCCCCTTTACAGGTATAGCACATGAGAATTCAGCACATAAAAGTGGTTTATATATGCACAAAGTGATGTTCCGGTTATGTTCTTCTATTAGGATGTTGTTAAGGGTTAATGACATAGCCCTGCTTTCCATATATGCCATACAGGCACCTGGTAGAACTACATGACCCTGTGTCTGGGCTTAGCAATGAAGGATAGGAGACATTTTGCCTGTGTGAGAGCTGTCCTGGAGAAGCTGAGGGGGTAGGTAAGGGAGCAGCCATACTAGTTAGTTCCTGTATATAAATTAGAATTCAGAGTTTCTGCTGCAGATAATTGTACAATTAGGATTGTGCATACCAGCAGAAAGTGAAGCTGAGGAATCTCTGCATTTGATATATGAGGCTACTTTCACACTTGCGTTGGACGGCTTCCTTTGCTATCCGCCGCCTTGAGGAATTACGGTAACCGTTGCAGGAATCCGTTTATTCCTCATAGACTTCTATTAGCTATGGATATGTGCCGCCCCCGTGCCGGCAGCCTGCCGCTGCTCGGGTCCGGGCCTTCCGGTGGGTGGCTCGAGTGTGTCCGGACCCGGGGGATCCCACGGACACTCTGAATTAAAAGGGTTGGGGGGATGGTGGATGTAGGACGTATATGTACGGGCTGGGCCGTACTAGGTTCGTGACCCCACCCACGGTATGTGGTGAGTTTGGACACCACCGCTGCAGTTACGGGGCACCTGGGGGAGATGTTGTGCAGCAAGTTGTTAACCCCTCCGTGGGCAGGGATGGTGGCCCCGGGACCCGTTGGGTGCTTTGTTGGTGCAGGGAGATGGGCGACCGCAGGGTACTGGTGTACTCACTATTGAAGGAAACACACGAGTCACTGGTAAACCAAGGTGATGGTGTTCGGTGCCCGCAGCCGGCTGCGTTCTGGTCCCCCCATCCGGCTGGTGGTCTCTGTCTTTCTCCTGCACCTTTGTGTAATGGTGGACTGCCTGTGCTTGCAACTTCAGGAGTCCGCTCCCGGCTGGATGTGGCCTAAGGAGTCCTTGCCCACAGACGCTGGCCCGTGGGATCTCTGAGCCCTGACGGTGGCCTTTTATCCCCCTTGTTGGGTTGTTGTCTTCTAATAGGGACTTTGGGTGGGACAGGACCTCTAGTCCTGGCCTCAATCGGTTAATTAGCTGGTTCCAGTCGCTTCTGGTCCCGGCTTCAGGGTCCGAGTACCCCCCTGTGTGCTCCGGTTTCCGAGTCGGTTCCCCGCGTCGGTACCGGCGAGCCACTACCCTGTCCCGGTCCACCTCGGTTCCACCGAGCCGTCTTCCTGGCTCCTGCAGACGGAGACCACCATCTGCCTCCTAGCCAAAGGCACCAGGGCTCCTACCCTGGCACCTGTCAGTTTGCTTCAGGCCTGACACACAGGCCTGACCTCCACTCTCACTGAACGCTAAAACTCCATTCCACTTTTCTGACTGTTTTCCCGCCCCGGGCTGTACAGACTCCTTGGTGGGCGTCATCCAACTGTCTGGTTCCACCCCCTGGTGTGTCCATCTAGCCCTGAGGGGGGTGACTAGGGTTTTAAGGTTGGTTGATGTCACCTGTGAGAGAAAGGTGTTGTGCAGGGGCCTATTTGTGACTACCTGGCCCGGCCAGGGCGTCACACTCCCCCTTGGTTAAACACAGACCGTCAGTGGGCTGTCCAACCACCACCGGTTTATTTTGTTTAACTGAAAAAGATAAAAGGGGAAAAAACATTTACAAGCATAATAACATATTTACATTCATGGAGATTTTGGTTTCTTCCCTTAACGGGAGGCATGTTACTTTAACGTTGCATAACATTTTTATTAACCGGGACGGGACCGGGTCCTTTTCACCTTAGCCCACCCAAACAAACCTAGCCCTGGTGCCACCGCTAAGCACTGGTGCGCACCCCTTTTTCCCAGTCCAGGAAATAGGTTCGGGTCCGGGTGGTGCCCACACGGGCCGGGTAATAAGTTCCTTACCCGGCAGTCTCTCTTAGAGGCCCCACGTCCAGGGGACCCCTGACCCGGAGGGTAGTTACCGGTTGCCATGGTGACGGGACCTCGGCCTACTCTGCCGCAGGCCCTTCCTCCAACCAGCCTCTCCGGAGACTGCGGCATGATGAAAAGGGTGGTTTGGGGCTATTTACAAGACCCAATAGTTTTTGGGTTGGTCTGCAAGTTCTCAGCCATGTCTTTTTATAAATGCAGTAAAACAAACGGGAACATCAACAGGGTCCCAACAGGGACTTTGCAGAAAGGTAGCCAGGAACCACTACCTCCTTAATATTCTTCTTCTTCAGGTGGCATGGTGCCGGGTGGCGCCATCAGCTGCTTGGAGATGGGCTTTCCGAACCAAGTGCAGTACACCCCCGGGCTGTAGACTTTCCGGGGGACCGGGGTTTGTGCTGCAGGGGGCACCATTTCCTCTTGGGGCCGAGCCGTCCGGGGCTCTGCCTCCGAATGGATCAGCGGAATCGGTAGGGTCTGCGTTGCTTTATCCTGACAGGGTGCTGCTGACGAGGCTGGTTTCTCGTGGGCCCACACCACCACTATCATTCTCTGCATCTCTGCATCTCCTCTTTCCAACCCAGCGCCTGCTGCATCGATTCGACCCGCACCTGGACACAGAACCGTGCCAACGTCCGTTCTAACCAGGCAGCCATCCCTGGCGGCAAATGGTTACATTCTGGCTCCTCCGCTCCTTCGGCCGGAGCGGGAGCTGCCACTGCCTCCTCACCAGCCACACCCATGTGCGCCACCCCCGTCGCGGCCGGGCGGACTGCCGGAGCTGACATCCTCCCTGTGGCAGGCGGGTCACCGCCAGCTGCTTCACGGGGAGTCACCACCGGAGTCTCAGGGTCTGCCACTCCTGCGGCCGGAGCGCGAGCTGCAGCTTCCTCACCGGCTGCTTCCCCCACGGGCGCCGTCGCTCCAGCGGTCGGCGCGGGGCCGGCATCGGGTTTAGGAGCAGACATCTTCCATCTGCTCCCCCTTGGTCTTTTGCTGGCACACCTCTTTCAGGCCGGTAAGTTTTGTTTTTCGACTTCCGGCTTTGATTTTTAGCCATGTTCCCAGGGGGCGGGGCTTCGGCTTTCGCGCCCTTTTCTCGGGAAGGAGACTCTGGGCGGCAATCTTTGCACCAAAAGATGGCGGTTTCTGGAAATTTTTCAACGGATCACCGCTGACTTCAATACAAGGTGCACTTCCACAAAGTAAGTGGATGGTTAAGTATCCTGTTCATGACGCCAAGTTTCGGGGTGTGCCGCCCCCGTGCCGGCAGCCTGCCACTGCTCGGGTCCGGGCCCTCCGGTGGGAGGCTCGACGGTCTCCGGACCCGGGGGATCCCGCGGACACTCCAAATGAAAAGGGTTGGGGGGATGGTGGATGTAGGACATATATGTATGGGCTGGGCCGTACTAGGTTCGTGACGCCACCCATGGTATGTGGTTAGTTTGGACACCACTGCTGCAGTTACGGGGGCACCCAGGGGAGATGTTGTGCAGCAAGTTGTTAACCCCTCCATGGGCAGGGATGGTCGCCCCGGGGCCCGTTGAATGCTTTGTTGGTGCAGGGAGATGGGCGACCGCAGGGTACTGGTGTACTCACTATTGAAGGAAACACACGAGTCTCTGGTAAACCAAGGTGATGGTGGTCGGTGCCCGCAGCCGGCTGCGTTCTGGTCCCCCCACCTGGCTGGTGGTCTCTGTCTTTCTCCTGCACCTTTGTGTAATGGTGGACTGCCTGTGCTTGCAACTTCAGGAGTCCGCTCCCGGCTGGATGTGGCCTAAAGAGCCCTTGCCCGCAGACGCTGGCCTGTGGGATCTCTGAGCCCTGGCGGTGGCCTTTTATCCTCCTCGTTGGGCTGTTGTCTTCTAATAGGGACTTTTGGTGGGACAGGACCTCTAGTCCTGGCCTCAATCGGTTAATTAGCTGGTTCCAGTCGCTTCTGGTCCCGGCTTCAGGGTCTGAGTACCCCCCTGTGTGCTCCGGTTTCCGAGTCGGTTCCCCGGATCGGTACCGGCGGGCCACTACCCTGTCCCGGTCCACCTCGGTTCCACCGAGCCGTCTTCTCGGCTCCTGCAGGCGGAGACCGCCGTCTGCCTCCTAGCCAAAGGCACCAGGGCTCCTACCCTGGCACCTGTTAGTTTGCTTCAGGCCTGACACACAGGCCTGACCTCCACTCTCACTGAAGGCTAAAACTCATCTCCACTTTTCTGACTGTTTTCCCGCCCCGGGCTGTCCAGACTCCTTGGTGGGCGTCTTCCAACCGCCTGGTTCCACCCCCTGATGTGTCCATCTAGCCCTGAGGGGGGTGACTAGGGTTTTAAGGTTCGCTGATGTCACCTGTGAGGGAAAGGTGTTGTGCAGGGGCCTATTTGTGACTACCTGGCCCGGCCTGGGCGTAACAGATTCCAACGGATGGTCTTGCATGGCATCCGTCCCGCGGCGCGTCAGTTGTTTTGTCGCTGACCGTCAGTGACCGTCAAGCGGAGGGAACGCTGAATGTAGCGTTTTTTGTTGCTGAAAAAAACACACTCCGCAGGATTCCGTTGGGATCCGTTACGAGGCATAATGAATGTCTATGGTGCTGGATTCCATCGCCATGTGTTTGGCGATGGATTCCAGTGCAGGATTCTGTCACGTTCTACTGAGCATGCTCAGCATGTCTAGCAGAATGTTCTAAATCATTTAAAAGCACTCCTGGTCTCTCTCTCTGTCGGTCGGTCTCTCTCTCTGTCGGTCGGTCTCTCTCTCTGTCGGTCTATAGCTCTCTGTCAGTCTATCTCTCTCTCTGTCAATGTCGGTCTATCTCTCTCTCTCTCTGTCAATGTCGGTCTCTCTCTCTCGCTCTCTGTCAATGTCGGTCTCTCTCTCTCTCTGTCGGTCTGTCTCTGCCTCTCTCCCCTTCTCTCATACTCACCAATCACCGTCACGGCACTGCACGTCTGTCACAGTTCTCTGGCGGCTTCTCCTCTTCTCCCGCTCATTATTCCATTTAGTATTCACTGCTTCCCCCGCCCACCGGCGCCTATGATTGGTTGCAGTCAGACAAGCCCCCACACTCAGTGACAGCTGTCTTACTGCAACCAATCACAGCCGCCGGTTGGCAGATCTATATCGTGCAGTCCAATAAATAAATAAATAAATAAATAATTTAAAAAAACGGTGTGCGATCCTCTCCAATTTTGATACCAGCCAAGGTAAAGCCACATGGCTGAAGGCTGGTATTCTCAGAATGGGGAGCCCCACATTATGGGGAGCCCCCCAGCCTAAAAATATCAGCCAGCAGCCGCCCGGAATTGCCACATCCATTAGATGCGACAGTCCCAGCACTCTACCTGGCTCATCCCGAATTGCCCTGATGCAGTGGCAATCGGGGTAATAAGGAGTTAATGTCAGCAGCCCATAGCTGCCACTAAGTCCTAGGTTAATCATGGCAGGCGTCTATGAGACACATTCCATGATTAACCTGTAAGTGAAAGTAAATAAACACATACACCCGAAAAAATGCTTTATTTGGAATAAAAGACAAAAATACACCCTCTTTCACCACTTTATTAAAATCCCCAAATACCCCTCCAGGTCCGGCATAATCCACAAGGTCCCGCAACAAATCCAGCTCTGCTACATGAAGCTGACAGGAGCGGCCGTAGAACACGACCGCTCTCTGTCAGCTCCACGCAGTAACTGAAGGGAGTCGCGCTGTCAGCGGAGATGTCACTGAGGTAATGCCTGTGTGTGTGTGGTGATAATGGATAAGGTAGTGCCTGCGTGTGTGGTGCTGATGAGTGCAGTAGTGCCTGCGTGTGCGGTGATGATGGGGGCGGTAGTGCCTGCGTGTGCGGTGATGATGAGTGCGGTAGTGCCTGCGTGTGCGGTGATGATGGGGGCGGTAGTGCCTGCGTGTGTGCAATGATGATTGGGGTGGTAGTGCCTGGGTGTGTGCGGTGATTAGTGCGGTAGTCCCTGGATGTGTGCGGTGATGATGAGTGCGGTAGTGCCTGCGTGTGCCGTGATGATGAGTGCGGTAGTGCCTGCGTGTGCCGTGATGATGAGTGCGGTAGTGCCTGGGTGTGCCGTGATGATGAGTGCGGTAGTGCCTGCGTGTGCCGTGATGATGGGGACTCTGTCTCTCTCTCTCGCTCTCTCGGCTAGAAAAGTTAACGCAATGTGTTATCTCACAGGAATCCGTTGCCTTTATTATCACACTATTTGCAAGGCATCCGTCACATGCGTCACATAACACAAAGCAACGGATGTAGTTCAACGCAAGTGTGAAAGTAGCCTAAGGCCTAAGAGACACGGCATCAAAATCGGAGCGAGTGGAATGTGATAAAACATCGCATTCCACTCGGACCAATATTAGCCTATGTGTCAGCACACATGATCAATTATTTTCTCAGCCCCAATTGGACAGAGAAAACAATCGCAGCATGCTGTGACTATAATGCGAGACTCTTTCAAGTCTATGGGGCAAGAGAAAGATCGCACTGCACTTGCGGTACACAGGTGTACCGCGAGTGCAGGGCGAGAATGGCAATAGCTGGCTACGGAGGAGAGAGGGAGATAAATCCCTCCCTCTCCTCCTCCATGCCGGCCCGCCCCTCCTCAGCGCTGGTCCGCCCCTCCTCAGTACCGGTCTGCCCCCCCGCAGCTGAGGTCCAATCGTATGTCAGTGAGCCAGAGAAGCCAGTGGCATCATGTTCTGCTCACGCTGGCACACCATATTCAGTTGTTGGCTACAGAAAAGGACGCCACACGTTGTGGGAGAGGGGGAAGGTAAGATGAATCCTTTGTTTCTTTTTAAAATGTGCTGGAGAAGAATTAAGATCTTTATTAGTGGTAGAGGACCAGAATGGGTGACTTTATCCCAGGAAGGGGCCCAGGATGGGGGTTTTATATCAGGGTTGGGAGATTATACCAGTATGAGGGTCATTATAACAATAAGGGGTCCAGGATGAGGGGCATTATATGAGGAAGGGGCCCAGGATTGTGACATGGGGAGTAAACAGTCATGTCTGTATAGGATCTAGAATGCTTCAAAGGCCCAGACATCTGACCAACATACAGGTCAGGAGATCCAAGTACAGATTTTGCATCAGGGCATATCGGACTGTCATTAGGCCACTGGCTCCCCATATACATTAGACTAATTTTAGCTTAACCTGCCTATAATGATGGGTTTGGCCAACACTCTAATGACAATTTATTGTCAGTGTAGCGCCTGTTCCTGGTACAGCATCCCCACACGCTCCCACTCTCAGTCCGTGGCGCCGTTCTCCTCATGTGCCCGCCAGTTCCATGCCACCTGTTCCAGCCCCGGAGTCTCCCTTGGCCTCCTCCGGCTTCCAAGCCACATGCAGACCTTTTGGGAGTGCCCATAGGGTGCACGCACGGCCACACCCCCTTTCTTAAAGAGCCGGCGCCTCATTACCCGGAAGTGATCCTTGAGGTCAGCTATTACCCTGTAGGCTGACCTTATGGGAGGCACCCAAGCAACATTGCCCATGCTTAGTGTGTTGCTAGTTCTCAGGTCCCATACCCGCTACTGTGTCTAGTTTAGTTTTTCTTGTCCTAGTACTATTGTCTTTGTTCGCTAACCTGTGTCTCTTCTCAGAGCTTGCTTGCATTTAGGCCCCCTGGGGCTGCACCTAACAATCCCTGTGAAGGGGTTAGCTCCTCCAGGGGAGTCCGGTGTACGGCAGAGTGGGTCAACTCCCGGACACTCGCTGCCCCTCTGCAACCGTAACAGTCAGGATGGTTAAGTACCTTGCATGTCCATATTTTTACTATCGTTCTGTTTGTTCACATTGAGCTAAAGGTATGTTAGACAACTGTGGCAGCTTCTCACTCATGGAGAACACAGGAACCCTCGGCTGAACGAGCACTCTCTTGTATGGGTGAGAAGACCAAGATGGCAGTCTACCGAATGATCGGCCCAGCCATTATTCGGCTAACAACCTATTAATGTGTATGGTGATCTTTAATCTCTATATACAGATGTCACAGGAAAGAAGGTTTGGGTAGTCCTTTCAATGAGAAGTTCATAAGTTGCTAAAGACTTTTCTTTGCTAACAATGGTGGAAAAATACAGGAATCACGTAGAAAGCATAGAGTTTATCGAGGTATGGAGCTTATATCCCTTACACATGCTTGGAAAGTTTTTTCTTTAACTTTTCTTTAAAAAAAAAGATGTAATCCTTTATTATCTTACTTTTGGATTAATTAATTATTTTTTCTTACCACCTACTGCCAGGATTACATGAATGTAATTTCTTTTTCTCCAGGACGCTGAGATTGCAGAAATATCTGCTGCATTTGTAGCTTTCCACTGCTGTACGTGCAGTTTAGGGTCAGCCTGCTGCAGTTTCTCTTGTATGGATTCCTCATAGCATGAACAGGACATAACTCTGTTGAGTGGATGACCTCACTCTTGGCCTAGAGTGCTCTTCTGATATTTTGGTCATCAGCCCCTCTCCCCTGGACAGGATGGTAAACACATCTCCCTCAACTCTCCTTTCTACACTTAAGGGCTATGTTATTTTTAGGCGGTGACACTCAGCTGTCCCTATGTCATCTAAGCAGACCAGCCTGCACCAGTCCATTTGTTCAAGCCGGATATCTCTGGATCCATTACAATAGCAAACACATAAAAGCACGGCACAACTCATGTTGTTTTCTCTGGTCTGTCACTTGGACATCTTAGGTCATCGGTAATTTATGTTTACTTGTCAACCCTCACAAAATATATTGTTGGGTTAACGCCACAGTGATTCCTTTCTGCGTACATAGATAAAGATAAATTAAAGGAGTTGTCCAGCTCACTAAAAACATGTTTCAAATGCTAATTAATAAAAGTTACTAATTTACTTCTACCTTGTTTACCAAAAAATAAACCGTACCCTGAAAATAAGCCCTAGCAGGAATTTTCGGCCTTTTCGAAGTAAAGCTTAAATATAAGCAGTAGCCCGATTAGCCCTAGTTGCAGTTCAATAATGACGTGTCCATGCAGCTAAAAAAGTTACAGAATTCTGCAGGACAATTCATTAAAGAACACAGACACCCCCAAAAGAGAAAAGAAAGAAGACAGAAGACTCTGCAATCATACGCACTAGACTAGAACTAAAACTGGATGACCTGCGGTGGAATGCCTGAAGGACCTGCAGTGGAACGCACACACACCCACACATATCAGAAGGCACACACAATCACACGTCGATTGCACATGTACCGCCCCAGCAGCGGTCGAACTGCTCAGATCTGGGTGTCGCTACTTGTAGCTCGAGGGTCTCCGGACCCGGGGGCTCAGGGTCACTCTAAAATGTAATAGGGGGATTATTTACAGGGGATTAGATAGTTCGTGACGCCACCCGTGGTGTGCGGTAACGGGGAGTACCGCCGCTGCCGTTGGGAGTACCCGGGGTGATGGAATGGGGCAGCCAGATGATGTTACCCTCCACGAGTAGGCTCGCTGGGAGCAGGGGGGTAATCAGGTACTCACTCAGAGGGAAAGCAGACGCTGACAACGTAGTAAACCAAGTCTCTGGGTGCCGCTGCCCTCTTGGGGGAGATTGTCCGGTTCTCCGTCCCTTGCAGTACTGCCTGATGGTTCGTAGCCTGCCTCCGTGCACAAATTTTAGTAGTGTCCAAGTGGCCTGTGGGTATAAAGCTGTCTGGGCCCCATTCCCCACTTTTTGTGTGAAAGAGCTGTGCTCTCAGGAGCTCACGCTTGGGATTTCAGTGGGCTGCTTTGGTTGGAAAGCGCTATCCCCCTCGTTGCGCTAGTACCCCCAATCTCTGAGCTTCGTGGGGACAGTCCATAAAGGCCCTATCCTCTGCAGGTTAATTGCTGGGTTGCTTGAAGCCTCTCCCTGACCTAGGGTCCAGTACCCCGATGTGCTTTCGGTCCCAGCCCGGCTATTGTACTCGAGCTGCTGGCTGTCCTCCAAGACTAGTCCAGGCACCCAGTCCCAATATCCCGCGACCGGGGCTCCGACTCCTCCGGATCCAGACCACCGTCTGCAACCCAATCTTCTCCTCCCCGGGAGCCACAAACTCCCCCAGCTCCTCACTACTTGAGGGCTACTTCAGAACTCTGTTCTTCTGGGAGCTCCAACTCCCAGCTTCCTCTCACTTTGCTCCCCTGGAGCCGACCTCTCTTTACTTCCTCTCCCTTTGCTCCCCTTGAGCCGACTACTCTGTGATCTCCCACCTCCCTGCCTGACCCCTAGGTGGGCAGCCCTATTCCAGCTTAGCAGCCCACTGGTGTGCCTGACAGGGTGTGGTGCGAGGTGTAATTGGGATTTTTGGATGCTGATGGAGGCAGTGCTGCAGGTATGAACCCAGAACCAAGAGGGGTTGAGTCCTGCACTAAGAATAAAGAGCGTACAGTTCCCTGTGATGCCCTGACTAGTCCAGGGCTGTCACACACACACACACACACACACACATCAGGTGATACCTATTGCTTCCGGCCAGAAGGGCAACCTGGGATGCAGTGCCTTCCACCGCAAGTTTCCGATGCGTTCCACCGCAGGTCGTCACAATCCACTGCACTACATCCCCAGTTCCCCTGCCGACCGGAAGCAATAGATATCAACGGATGTTGGATGGTGTGCAATTTGATGTGTGTGTGCGATCTGATGTAAGTATGTGTGATCTGATATGAGATTGTGTCTGCGGTCTGATGTATGCATGTGTGATCTGATGTGTGTGTGCCATTTGACGTGTGTGTGTCTGTGTGTGTGTCTGTGTGTGTGTGTGTGTGTGTGTGTGTGATCTGATGTGTGTTTGAGTGCCAGCTGGAAGCAGAGGAGGACTGCTGTGGAACACACCTGCTAAGAGCGCCTGCCAAGGATTGCAGGAGGACCTGGAAGCGATGCAGATGTCTGGGGTCTTTTAAGTATGATTCTTCTGGCGGAGTCTGCTTTTTTGGGCGGGTAAACTTATCCCCAAACCATGTTTTCCCGAGAATAAGCCTTACCTCAAATATATAATAATATAAATATAAAACTAAAATAAAAATAATAATATTTGGCTGGGCCACCAAAGGGAATATTTCACAACTTTATAGCCCTTACCAAGTAGTTTTCCTCCTATTGAAGCCCCTATGTTCCTGTAACACCTGCCTGGAACCATAGGCTCAGACTGGCTGTAATGGACAGGCTAGAGGAAAGCCACTCACAAAGCAGGACCCCGAAAACCTGAAACCCTTTAACCCCTATACAGGGATTTGTAATTACACAGGGCCCCGGAGAGCACTACCTGTGGTAGGCTGCAGTCCGATGAGAGAAGTAGCAAGGCAGGGTCAAACCAGGAAATGCAAAACAGGGACAGAATCAGGCAGGCAAGGACGTAATCAGAAAACAAAGCAGAGGTCAAATCCAGATCGGGCATCAAGGAACAAATACGCCAGGCAGGAGAGTAGTCAGAGAGCAGACCGGGGTCAAAGCAATAATCAAATAATCAGAGTAGGGAGAACCAGTCTAGCAGGAATACAATCTATATCTGGCAATGGCCAGCAGACAGAAGAGGGGATAAAAAGGGTGTTGTGTCTTCCCATTGGTTGTAGCTGAATTGTGGCAACCTCAGCTGGAAGACACATGCCACCTACACTCAGCCAGTGGTACTGCAGGTGCCAGGAAAACCCAGCCTAGTGGATGAGTGGAGCCTGCGCCCACCAGAGCCATCGGCACCAACTCCTCCCCCATCACCAGCACAGTCCACAGCTGGAATACAGCGGCACCTGATGACTGAAGTAGAAGTCGCAGGAGCAGACTCTGGTGAGGACGTGACAGCTCTCCTTTCATTGCAGCCATAAAGTATGATGGCAGCAAAAGTGCCCCACAAATACTGTATGATATCCCACAATAAATTCTTCCACAGTACCCTCCACACACACGGTATGATTGACCCTACTGTACCCCCCCTTCAACTACCCCAGCAATGAATGGTAACCCCGACACAGTATGATCCCCAACTGTGACCTCCACACAGCCCTCCATGTAGTATAATGAGCGCCTACATACAGTATAATGGCCCTAACTATCCTCCAAATAGTATAATGCCCTCCACATGCCCTCCACACTGTATGACGGAACCCACTCAAAGCTTCACACTATATAATTACTTGCACGCAGTATAATGGCCCTCATATAACTCCAGATAAAGTATAAAGGTTCTCTCATAGCCCTCCAAATATTATAATAGGCCCACAAAGCCTTCCATATAATATAATGGGCTTCACATAGTCCTCCATATAGTAATGGGCCCCACATATAGTATAATGGGCCTCAGATAGTTCTCCATACAGAATGAGCCCCAGATAGTCCTCCCTATCATCTAATGCACCGCATAGTTCTCCATGTAGTATCATGCTGCTCACGTAGTATTATGCAGCGCCATATAGTTTATGCAGCTCAATATAGTATTATGCTGTCCCCCGTAGAATTACGCACCCACGCATAGTATTATGCAGCCCCATGTAGTATTATGCTGCCCCACGTAGTATTATGCAGCTCCATATATTATTATGCTGTCCCACATAGTATTATGCAGCCCTACATAGTATTATACACCCCCACATAGTATTTTGCAGCCCCATATAGTATTATGCTGTACCACAAAGTATAATGCAGCCCCACATAGTAATATGCACCCTCCACATAGTATTATGCAGCCCCACATAGTATTATACACCCCACATATTATTATACACCCATGCAGAGCATTATACATTCCCACATACTATTATGCAGCCCCATATAGTATTATACACTCCCACATAGTATTATACACCCCACATAGCATTATACACCCCCACATAGTATTATGTAGCCACATATAGAATTATGCTGCCCCACATAGTATTATGCACCACCACATAGAATTATGCAGCCCCATATAGCATTATGCTGCCCTAATAGTATTATGCATACCCACATAGCATTATACACCCCCACATACCCCAATAACATTATACGCTCCCACCATGTACTGAATAAATACATACACCTTGGTCCCCCGCTCATTCGCCCGCTGTGTCTGTGCTCTGCACACCTCAATACATGGCGCGCAGTAGTGACATCTCATCTGTACTGAGCAGTCAGAGCACAGACACAGAGGGAAAATGATGAGAGGGAGTGCTGTGCTCCATCTCATTATTGCTTTCAACTGTGTCAGCATCTGCGATGCCGATACATTCAAAAGTGTGGTCTTGTGTGGGTGGCCCACTGCCGGCGCTGACACCACTGGCAGCCGCCGCTGGGCCCCTGCCAGCTCACGGGCCCCATAGCAGTGGTGTAACTTACCTCTATTGGCAATACGCCACTGGTTCCAGCTCAATTCTTCAGTGCAGAAACAGAGAAGGGGAAAGGTTTAGCTATTGCACTGAGCTTAAGGGTCCTCATACACATTAGATAAAAGTCATCTGAATCCTCTGATTTTGGTGAGATCGGCCACCCATCTACGGTATATGAGGGCTTCCCAACTGTCACTATAATATGTCAAGGGTAGTGGTGGTAACAGACAGAAGAGGGCCCCTGTTCAAGGACAATATATGGGCCCTGTGCAGTTCAATAACTCTTTATAATGTACAATTCCACCTGCTTTGGAGGTGGAAGTGTGTCCATATGCTGTTTCACTGGTTTGGTACACCGACACCTGGTCAGAGGACCTATGGATTGGGTAGCTGAAGTTTAATTCCTGATGCTTTTCATCAAAAGAGAGATAAGCTTCTATCACTTGATTTTCTTATAGAGAGCACTAAATACAAAACACCAAATGTTACTCTGTATTAAGTGGATGGGAGAGATACATTTAGGTCCAGAAATATTTGGAAAGTAATACAAGTTTTGGCATTTTATCTGTTCGCCACAGATACAAGATACAGTTATATGATCAATATGGCTTAATGTGCAGACTCAGCTTTAATTTGAGGGTATTCACATCCTATTTGGAGTAAGAGTTTAGGAATTACAGCTCTTTAATATGCAGCTTCTTCAGTTTCAAGGAACCAAAAGTAATTAGACAATTATCTCAAAAGCTCTTAATGGGCTGCATTGGTTATTATCTCATTAATCCATCTTCAATTAAGCTGGTAAAATGTCTGGAGCTGATTCCAGGTGTTACATTTGCATTTGGAAACTCTTGTTGTGAACCCATTGTGGCACCCCAGGGTTGCCACAGTAACAACACAAAGGGTTAACTCCCCACACACAACACCAAGACCTCCTGGCCAGAAGGGGGAGACCAAGCTGCTTCCCTGTACATTCTGCTGGGGGGGAGGAAATGGTCAGAAGTAGTTTCAGTTTGGAAGTTCAGTGCAGAGCACTGAGGAGAAAGGATCTGCAGGTTGGAAGCTGGCTTTAGCTCACCTCAGGATCCACTGACCAATTCCAGGCCTAGCTGAGGGTCTGAGGAAAGGAGACAGATTACACAAAGGAACATTCCTGGGAGACAGAGCATTGCAGAGCTCATCCCCAGTGGAGCACACAGAACGGGTGCTGGATCCGAGACTGCAGGTTACATACTGCACAGTGAACACCAGAGAAGTGAAGATTCCAGATCTTTCACCTGTACCACAGACACAAGCAACAAGCGCAGAGTTCAGGAACATACAAGTAAGGACTCGAGTTGCCTGTCAGGTCGGTACCTAGGAGCAGAGCAGAGCACAGCCGGCTGCATAGTTCACTCAGCAGCGGGGCCACAGACACACAGTGCAGGCAAGGAAGCCAAAACGGCCCGGCTGGGTGGGAGAAACCCTGAACCCCTCACAGACTCCGTGGACAGTACTCTGCTAAATAACATCATCAGTAAAAGACAAAGAAACTGCAAAACCGTGAGTCTGCCTGTTTATTGTGCTCGTGTCCTGCACTCCCCCCATAGACTAACATACTGCCCCGGGGAAAAGGCTCTACCCGTGGGGAGCCGTCCCATCTCAAGCTGCCTTCCATCACCCCGGAGGTTCTGCAGCAGCGGTGGTCATCTCTGATCACATTCCACGGGTGGCGTCACGAACATAACCCCCCCCTTTTATTGTGGAACCAGGGAGCACAGACCGGGTCACGACACCGTGATCCCCTTTCCAGAAGCGACCCCTTGGCCCGGTTCTGGGTATCTCCTTAACCCCTGGCGACACAACTTTGGCGTCACGAACAGGATCCGGACTGGACCCGGCTGCAACCCGGGTGACGTGCGCCTGTAAAGACTTATTGCATAGCATAAAAGACTTGCACTGTGAATTGTTGCAACAAAGAACGGACTTTAAACTTTGCAAACATACCTGGAAAAATCCAAAAACATCATTGGTAAAATTTTCCAGGCGCCATCTTTAATCACGCCATTACCTGCTACGCGCGGGAAAACATCGCGCCTAAACTAAGACTCCGCCCACCGCTTGCTGAGGAGGTGCGCTCGGTGCTGCGACCCGAACGAAAACGCAGAAAAGTGTCCCAGGCTTGCTGTCAAGAAGACTGGTGAAATTAACTAAGGGGGCGCAAAGATGTCGCAGCAGGGAGACGCTGTTGTACCCGGCGGTGCAGCGGCACCTATCATGCCGTTCCTGATGCCGTACACCCCGGGTGCAGTGTGGCTGCCACAGTACTCAGGTGAGCCCAACACACTTAATGACTTTATCGGAAAGCTAACAATCTACTACAGCATGTACCCCCTGACAGAAGCTCAGCGTGTTGGTATGCTTATGGGACAATTAACTGGCAATGCCCAGCGGGAGGTTACATCCTGGCCGGACGATGCAAAAGACACTGTAGAGCATATAATAGCTGGACTAAAAGCAGCTTTTGAATCCACTGCTGGCAGCCGGGCTAAAATGAGGTTCTTTGGATGCAAGCAAAAACCTAGAGAGAGCGCAAGAGACTTTGCCTTAAACTTACAGGAGGCGCTCAGAGCACTTAAATTAGCAGAACCTGCCTTAGCCCCTGGAGCAGATAAGCTGCTGATAGACCAATTCCTGGATGGACTCTCATCCCCTTCCCACCGGGGACAACTGAGCATGATGGTGATCCAGGATCCAGGACTAACATTTGCCCAGCTAAAGGATAGAGCCATCCGCCTCCAGCAGGTGGAGGAGCCGCAGGATATAGACTCTGTTCAACACCTTACAGTGGCACCCCAGCAGCCAGTGGTGCCGGTGACATCGGCCATGTCAGCGGCTGTTGCTAACCACCTGGAGCCGATCACTAATGAGGCTCTACATCAAAAGCTTGAAGCCCTTACAGACACTGTTGCTTCCATGGCTAGAATCGTCCAGGAGCTGCGTGGATCCAAGTCTGCACCCAAGATTGAGCTGGCGACCAGCAAGGAGGATGTCCCATGGATGAGGCCTAGGAGATACCAAGCGACGAGAGGACGACCCAGCGACCGCTACCAGCCGGATGGACAGCCCATTTGCCGCCGTTGCAATGAGCCAGGTCACTTTGCCCGTGAATGTGCTTTAAATGGGGATCCCCTGGGGAGGCGGGCCGCTCCTCAGGAATGAACTCTCAAGGTCCTTCACCCTGGCACGACAAGTATGTGGGGGGACGTCCAGTCATCCCCATCGTGCTGGATGGCATTCCGCTCAACGCCTTGCTGGACACTGGTTCCCAAATATCATCAATTCCGCATGTCCTTTATAAGAGGTACTGGGCTGATTCAGACGTTAGCAGTGGTCCATCTAATGTTGCATTGAATATATGGGCTAGCAATGGTGAATTAGTACTACAGGTTGGTTTCAGAGAAATGACCATTAAGGTTGGGAGAGTAGAATTGCAGAATCAGGGTATTATCATTGTTGATGTTGACCGACGAGAACGTGAACCAACTATGCTGCTAGGAATGAATGTAATTGAAAATTGTTTTGCAGAGGTAATTACTGTCTTGCAGCAGATCGTCGAGACTGCCAAACCTGGGCAACAGAGACTCCTGCAGAAGGAAATTAAAGCCTTGATGCTGAAGCAGCAGGTAGAAATGTCAGGAGGTGAAATTGGCAGTGCAAGGGTAAGTGACCCAATACCTATTGTAATTCCTCCCAAAACTGAAATGCTGGTCTGGTGTAGAGCCGCAATAGGCATCAGAGGGCGAGACTATCAGGCCCTGGTAGAACCTGTGTACTCAGACAGTAGGCCCACTGTATTGACGGCCAGAGGAATAGTTGAGGTACACAGGGGAAGAGTGCCAATACGCCTTCTAAATTGTGGGGAAGATGAGGTCACCCTACCAAAGTATGCTACCATGGCTAAGCTATATACGGTTGATAACAACGCCATCACCACCGTTGAGCCCTTGAAGCCGTCAAGTCAGGCGGAAGACAATGGCTCAGAGGGAAAGCTGGAGGATTGGTGCCAAAAGCTACATGTAGGTACCGATTCTACACCCTCCCATCAAAAGCATGGAGTATACCGAGTAGTGAAAGAATATGAACAAATATTCAGCAAACACCCATTAGACTTTGGGCAGATCAAAGGGGTAGAGCACACTATACCCACAGGTAACCATCCACCCATAAAGGAGAGGTATAGACTAGTACCACCGGCTCACTACCAATGCGCCAAAGACATGCTCAAAGAAATGAAAGAAGCAGGGGTAATAAGAGACAGTTGTAGCCCCTGGGCAGCCCCACTAGTGCTAGTTAAGAAAAAAGACGGGACCATGAGGATGTGTGTAGATTACAGACGGATCAACCGCATTACACACAAGGATGCATACCCATTACCTAGGATAGAAGAGTCATTGGCTGCATTAAAATCCGCTACTTACTTTTCCACCCTAGATCTGACTAGTGGGTATTGGCAAGTTCCTGTGGCAGAGGCTGATAAGGAGAAGACAGCATTCACCACGCCGATGGGCCTCTGTGAGTTCAATTGTATGCCGTTTGGACTCTGCAACGCACCTGGAACCTTCCAGCGACTGATGGAGTGCTGCCTAGGACATAAGAACTTTGAAACTGTCCTCCTGTACCTGGATGACGTCATAGTCTACTCCAAGACCTATGAACAGCATCTACAAGACCTGGCAGAAGTGTTTGAAGCCTTATCCGGATACGGCATGAAAATCAAGCCATCCAAGTGTCACCTTCTAAAGCCAAGGGTACAGTACCTGGGACATGTCGTGAGCTCAGAAGGGGTAGCACCAGATCCTGAAAAAGTTACCGTGATCAGAGATTGGCCGAGACCCACCAGCGTGAAAGAGGTGAGGCAATTCCTGGGACTGGTGGGCTACTATAGAAGATTTATAAAAGGGTTCACGAAGCTAGCAGCTCCCCTACAAGACATCCTGGTAGGACAGTCAAAGAAGTCTGCAGCCCGAAATCCTCCTTTCCAGTGGAGTGATGAGAGAGAAGAGTCCTTTAAGAAGTTGAAGTGGGCACTGACAGGAGAAGAGATCCTGGCATATCCAGATTACCATCAACCCTTCATTTTGTACACGGATGCCAGCAACGTAGGACTGGGAGCAGTATTGTCTCAAAAGCAGGAAGGCAAGGAGAAAGTTATTGCCTTTGCAAGCAGGAAGCTCCGGCCTACAGAAAGAAACCCAGAGAATTACAGCTCCTTCAAGTTAGAACTACTGGCAGTAGTTTGGGCTGTAACAGAGCGTTTCAAACACTACCTGGCAGCTGCAGAATTTACCATCTTTACTGACAACAATCCGTTGACCCACCTGGACTCTGCAAAACTAGGTGCGCTGGAACAGCGATGGATAGCCCGACTGTCAAACTACAACTTTGTCATCAAGTACAGGGCAGGCCACAAGAATGGGAATGCAGATGCCTTATCCCGGATGCCACACTCGGGGAACGTGGAAGAGGAACCGGAGGGACTGGAAGAAATTGAGCTGCCGGCCTTTCACCGTCCTAAGGTGGGACAGTATCAACCGAGTGTCTACCAAAAACAACAGCAGGCAACTCTCAACCCATTAGCACACCACGGATGGGCTGACACACAAGATAGCGATCCAGCTGTGAAGCTAGTGAAAGAACTGCTTACACAACAAGGTGCATACCCTAATCAGAATGCCCCAGCTGAGACACAACATCTCTGGAAGGAGAGAGGTAAATTGTTCCTGTACCAAGGGAAGCTCTGTAGAAGGCACACCAATCCAAAAACACACGAGTTGGTCTGGCAGATCATCGTGCCCAAGAGAGACGTCAAGATGGTTCTGGAAGCTTACCACGACGGTGCTGGTCATTTTGGTTGGAAAAAGTTGGAAGTGCTCTTAAGAGAAAGATTCTACTGGGTTGGCATGAGAAAATCAATTGAAGATTGGTGTAGAAAATGCGGACCGTGCAACCTCAGAAGAAAGGATCAACAGAACCAGAGAGCTCCACTCCAGTCCATAGTAACCAAGCAACCACTCGAGCTAGTCGCATTAGACCACGTCAAGTTGTCACCAAGCCGGTCCGGCTATGTCTATGCCTTAACCATCGTGGACCATTACTCACGCTTCTTAGTGGTGGTACCCGTGAAAGACCTTACAGCTAGAACAGCAGCTAAAGCATTCCAGACGTACTTTTGCAGACCCCATGGTTACCCAGAACAAGTCCTTGCAGATCAAGGTCCAGCTTTCGAATCACAGATCTTCCAAGAATTCTGCAACATGTATGGCTGTAAAAAGATTCGCACAACAGCATACCATCCCCAAACAAATGGCTTATGTGAGAAGATGAACCATATTGTGATTGACCTGTTGAAGACCTTACCAGAGTCAGAAAGAAATCAATGGCCAGAGAAATTGCCAGACTTGGTGGACTTGTACAATCATGTCCCGGTGAGTTCTACAAACTGCACCCCCGCTTACCTCATGCGTGCAAGGCCCGGTAAACTGCCAATTGATTTAGATATGGGAATTCTGAAGCCAGATGCAGAAGTTCAAGAATCCAATTGGGATACCCTACGTCAGCAACAGTATCGCCAAGTACAAGAGTGCGTAGAGAAAAGTCTCCAACAAGCTAGGGGAAGACAGGAGAGAACCTTCAACCAGCATGCTCTAGCAACCCCATTGCAACCTGGTGACCAAGTTCTCAAGAGGAAACGGCGCACAAACAAATTGGATAATCAGTGGGAAACCACCCCATATACAGTCTTACCGTCCAGTATGGATAATCCCAAAGTGTGTCTCATCAGTAAGGATGAAGGAAGGACATCAGCTGTCGTGTCAAGAGATCAACTCAAACCGTGTCCTGAAACCCTGAAGACACCAAAAGTCACCTTACCCATACAGGTACAACCTGTTAAGGAGGAAGAAGATGTATTCCATACAGTCTTAGGAGATTTCCCAAAAACATGGCCAAATTACCATGGAGCAGTAGTAGTCCCAATGATCGCCTTCCCTCAAGTGGTGGAACCAACATCAGAACCCATACCACAAGAAGTCCCAAGACATGAAGAACTGGAAGTTGAAACCGTAGAGGAAGAACAGATTCCTGGTCCCAGTGAGCTTGCCAGTCCTACAGTCAGCTCCCCATCCTCACAAGTACCAGAAACACCAAATAGGTACACTTCCACCCACACCATTATGCTAAGTACACCCAGTACACCAGCAGTACGCAGGTCACAGCGTAGTACTCAGGGTCAGATACCAGCAAGATATAAAGACTAATGTGAAATTGCATATAAAATGTACATATGTTATAATGTTTATATGAAAAACCGTAACAGTTTAGTGTACAGAAAAGGTGAGAGAAGAGTGGTGTAAGGTGGCAGCACGGAGAGTTACAACTTGATCACATTGTTGGTGGCCCGAGGGCCGTGAGGCCTACTGCACTTACGACCAGAGTAGAGACACCTTTAAGAAGTGTTTGTTGATTAAAATGTTTATTTAATTGCAACGTTAAGACCAAAAGCCCAGTACCTACAGAGACTATACTGTATGAACACATATATTTTTGAACATTTTGGACTCTTTTTGAGCTTTAAGGTTTTTGTATTTTTTTCCTTTTGAGACTCTGTATATATATAATTGTTGTGATAACTTGTTTGTTTGTTTCACAGTCCCGGAGTACTGTTCTTCACTAAGGGGGAATGTGGCACCCCAGGGTTGCCACAGTAACAACACAAAGGGTTAACTCCCCACACACAACACCAAGACCTCCTGGCCAGAAGGGGGAGACCAAGCTGCTTCCCTGTACATTCTGCTGGGGGGGAGGAAATGGTCAGAAGTAGTTTCAGTTTGGAAGTTCAGTGCAGAGCACTGAGGAGAAAGGATCTGCAGGTTGGAAGCTGGCTTTAGCTCACCTCAGGATCCACTGACCAATTCCAGGCCTAGCTGAGGGTCTGAGGAAAGGAGACAGATTACACAAAGGAACATTCCTGGGAGACAGAGCATTGCAGAGCTCATCCCCAGTGGAGCACACAGAACGGGTGCTGGATCCGAGACTGCAGGTTACATACTGCACAGTGAACACCAGAGAAGTGAAGATTCCAGATCTTTCACCTGTACCACAGACACAAGCAACAAGCGCAGAGTTCAGGAACATACAAGTAAGGACTCGAGTTGCCTGTCAGGTCGGTACCTAGGAGCAGAGCAGAGCACAGCCGGCTGCATAGTTCACTCAGCAGCGGGGCCACAGACACACAGTGCAGGCAAGGAAGCCAAAACGGCCCGGCTGGGTGGGAGAAACCCTGAACCCCTCACAGACTCCGTGGACAGTACTCTGCTGAATAACATCATCAGTAAAAGACAAAGAAACTGCAAAACCGTGAGTCTGCCTGTTTATTGTGCTCGTGTCCTGCACTCCCCCCATAGACTAACATACTGCCCCGGGGAAAAGGCTCTACCCGTGGGGAGCCGTCCCATCTCAAGCTGCCTTCCATCACCCCGGAGGTTCTGCAGCAGCGGTGGTCATCTCTGATCACATTCCACGGGTGGCGTCACGAACATAACCCCCCCCTTTTATTGTGGAACCAGGGAGCACAGACCGGGTCACGACACCGTGATCCCCTTTCCAGAAGCGACCCCTTGGCCCGGTTCTGGGTATCTCCTTAACCCCTGGCGACACACCATAACATGCGGTCAAAGGAGCTCTCAATGAATGAGAAACACACCATCATTAGGCTGAAAGAAGAAGAAATCCATCAGGTAGCAGAAATGTTAGGAGTGGCCAAATCAACAGTTTGGTACATTCTGCAAAAAAAAAGAGTGAATTGGTGAGTTTAGAAACTCAAAAAGGACTGGACACCACTGAAGTTAATAGTGGTGGATAATCACAGAATCCTTTCCATGGTGAAGAAAAACCCTTTCACAACATCAACCCAAGTGAAGAACATTCTCCAGGAGTTAGGTAGGAGTTAGGTATTTCAGTATCTAAGTCAGGGGTGGGGAACCTTTTCTCTGCCGGGGGCCATTTGGAAATTTCTGCCAACCATCAGGGGCCACACAAAATGTGAAAATAAATTGGCTATATTTGGTCAAACAATTAAATAACTCACCCCTGTTGTGGTGGTTGGAGCTGCTTCTGATTGGTGCGGCTGTGATGTTCGGAGATACTTATGCTGCTTCTCACAACTGCTTTTCCAGATTTGTCTCGGTCTGGAGCGCGGTCAACTCTTTGGGATAATGATATTGGTAGATCATATACATCACATAACAGACGCAGGGACTGGTGTATATAAATCACAGGGGACACATACATCACATAGGAGACACAGGGACTGCTGTATATACACATCACATAGAAGACGCTGGGACTGCTGTATATACATCACAGGAGACACCTACATCACAGGAGTCACTGGTGGCACATACATCACACGAGGGGCTGGGGACATATGCCTGCAGCCCCTCCTGTGATGTATGTGCTTCCAGCCCCTCCTGTGATGTATATGCTCCCAGCCCCTCCTGTGAGTTATATGCTTCCAGCCCTTCCTGCCCCCAGCCACTCCTGTGATATATATGCCCACAGCCTCTCCTGTGATATGTATGGCTCCAGCACCTCCAATGTGATGTATATGCCCCAGCGTGTGAAGTATCTGCCCCCAGCGTCTCTAATGTGGTGTTTGTGCTCCATCCCATTCTGTGATGTATATGCCCCTAGCATCTCCAATGTGATGTATATATCCCAAGAGAGGTTGGGGCATACACATAACAGGAGACACTGTGGACATATACATGACAAGAGAGGCTGGGGAACAGACATTACATAGGAGGAGTTGGGGCATATACATCACAGAAGGGGCTGGGGGCATATACATGACAGGAGGGGCTGGGGGCATACACATCACAGGAAACTGTGGGGGCATATACATACAGGAGGGGCTGGGGAACAGACATTACTAGGTCAATGAGACAGATAAGCATTGAAGGGCGGCACAGAGAGCACATACATCACTAGGTGCGCATAGACATTCTAAAGTGGGCATAGACATCACTAGGTGGGCACATACATCACTAGGTGGGCACAGACATCACTGGGTAGCCACAGGCATCATTAGGAGGCACAGAAATCACTGGGGGGGCACATACATCACTAGGGGGACAAAGACAGTACTGGGCAGCCACAGGCATCACTAGGGGGGCACAGACAGTACTGGGCAGGCCAGCCACAGGCATCACTGGGGGGGCACAGACATCACTGGGGGGGGCACAGATATCACTAGGTGGGTACAAACATCACTAGGGGGGCACAGACATCACTAGGGGGCACAGACATCACTCGGCAGCCACAGGTATCATTAGGAGGCACAAACATCACTGGGGGGGCAGACACATCACTAGGGGGCACAGACAGTACTGGGCAGCCACAGGTATCACTAGGGGGGCACAGACAGTACTGGGCAGGCTAGCCACAGGCATCACTTGGGGGGCACAGACATCACTGGGGGGCACAGACATCACTAGGGGGGCACAGACAGTACTGGGCAGCCTCAGGCATCACTATGGGGGCACAGACATCACTAGTGGGCACAGGCATCACTGTGGGGCATACAGACATCACTAGGGGGGCACAGACATCACTAAGGGGGGCACAGGCATCACTGAGGGAGGCACAGACATCACTGAGGGGGGCACAAACATCACTAGGAGGAGACTAGGAGGCACGGACAGCACTTGCAGAGCACAGACATCACTAAGGGGTACACAGCACAGGAGGTGGTACACAGCATTGGGCGTGATACTCATCACTAGAGGCTGCACACAGTACTGGAGGGAGCACACTTTACCAAAAAAGGGGCGGAGAGTGGACTCACAGCGCTGGAAAGCAGGCGGCACACAGCGCAGGAAAGCGGGCGGCACACAGCGCAGGAAAGCGGACGGCAAACAGCACTGGAAAGTGGGCGGCATACAGCGCAGGAAAGTGGATGGCACACAGCGCAGGAAAGCGGGTGGCACAGCGCAGGAAAGTGAGCGGCATACAGCGCAGGAAAGCGAGCGGCACACAGCGCTGGAAAGTGGGTGGCATACAGCGCAGGAAAGCAGATGGCACACAGCGCAGGAAAGCGGGCGGCACACAGCGCAGGAAAGCGGACGGCAAACAGCACTGGAAAGTGGGCGGCATACAGCGCAGGAAAGTGGATGGCACACAGCGCAGGAAAGCGGGTGGCACAGCGCAGGAAAGCGAGCGGCATACAGCGCAGGAAAGCGAGCGGCACACAGCGCTGGAAAGTGGGTGGCATACAGCGCAGGAAAGCAGATGGCACACAGCGCAGGAAAGCGGGCGGCACACAGCGCAGGAAAGCGGACGGCAAACAGCACTGGAAAGTGGGCGGCATACAGCGCAGGAAAGTGGATGGCACACAGCGCAGGAAAGCGGGTGGCACAGCGCAGGAAAGCGAGCGGCATACAGCGCAGGAAAGCGAGCGGCACACAGCGCTGGAAAGTGGGTGGCACACAGCACAGGAAAGCGGGCGGCACACAGCACAGGAAAGCGGGCAGCACAAAGTGCTGGAAAGCGGGCACACAATGCTGAAAGCAGTGAAGCTGCTGTGGGATGGAAGCGCAGAGTGCTAAACCCGCCAACAAAGTCCTGGGCATGCTGGCACCTGCCAGCGAGAGAAGTCATTGGTGCGCGCAAGTAGCGCATGTGAGGAATTAAAAGGCCTGCGGCCGGTAAGACTGCGGCGGCCGCCTGAGCACTACCACCACAGAAAAGGTCATGGTGGGCCACATGCGGCCCGTGGGATGGAGGTTCCCCACCCCTGAACTAAGTCTATATTAAAAAGGAAGACTTCATGAGAGTAAATACAGAGGGTTCACCATATGGTGCAAACCATTAATCAGCCTTAAAAATAGAAAGACCATATTACACTTTGCTAAAAAAAACAAACTCTAAGGCCTCTGCCACACTTACGTGAAAATCACGCACGTGCCGAGAGACACGTATTTCCCCTGCGTGTTGCGTGCAGGTAAGTACGTGTCTCTGGTACGTGCGGGCCACGTGTGTTCTACGTGTGCTATCCGCGATAGCACACGTAGAACCGGTAATTTACATACTCACCTGGTCCTTCCTGCTGTCCGCGCTGCTGTCCGTGGTACTGATCCTCGGTCTCCAGCCCTCCCGTCTCCCCGCTGCTGCTGCTGCCAGGCAGTGAAGTGAATATTAAATGAGAATAATGAGCGGCGGTCGGCAGCAAGAGGCAGCAGCGGCAGAGATAGGAGGGCTGGAGAAGGTGAGTTAATGTTTTGTTTTTTTTTCACTGACACGTGTGTTTTCTCTGGCGCGTGTCACACGGGACCGCATCCACACTACACCCGTGTGGTACGGGTGCGGGCCGTGTGACACCCGGGCTGCGGGAGAAAACACTGACATGTCAGCGCTTTGAAAAATGCACACACGTACAAACGCACACGGACACACGTTCCGTGTGGTTTTACGTGTGTGTGCCTGCTACAATAGGGTAGCATTGCTTAACGTGTCTCCGTGCCGCCGGTACGTGTAAAAAATGACAAACACGTGCCGGCGGCACGGATGTGTGTTGCAGGTCTAAAGAAGCGAGCCCAGTTCTGGAAAAGCATTTTTTGGACAACCTGTACCAGAATGATGGGAACAAGAAAGTATGGAGAAGGCTTGGAACTGCTCCAAAGCACACCACATCCTCTGTAACACATGGTGGAGGCAGTGTGATGGCTATCATGCATGGCTTCCAATGGCACTTTGTCACTAGTGATTATTGCTTATGTGACTGAAGACAGAAGCAGCCGGATGAATTCTGAAGTGTTCAGGGCGATACTTTCTGCACAGATTCAGCCAAATATAGCAAGGTTGATTGGACGGCGCTTCACAGTACAGATGAACAATGACCCACAACATACTGCCAAATCCACCCAGAAGATTAAGGGAAAAAAGTGGAATATCTTGCAATGACGGAATCACCGTATCTCATCCCCTTCGAGAATATCACATGCTTAAGACAAAACATAAGGCAGAAAGATCCATAAACAAGTAACAACTGAAGTCAGCTGCAGTAAGGCCGGCAAAGCATCACAAAGGAGAAAACCCAATGTTTGGTGACGTCATTGGATTCCAGACTTCAGGCAGTCATTGCTTGCTGGGGTTCTCTACTTCTCTACATTAAAAATGAACATTTTATTTATAGTAAAGTCACGTTGGCCAATTACTTTTGAGCCCCTGAAATGAGGAGGCTTTGTAGGAAAATGGTTGTATTTCCTAAATGTTTCTCAGGATATTTTTGTTCAACCCCTTAAATTAAACCTGAAAGTCTAAACTTCAATTACATTTCAGTAGTTTCATTTTAAATAAAAAATAGCGGCATGCAGAGGCCAAATCACGAAGATTCAGTCACTGTCCAAATATTTCTGGTCCTATCTGTATACAGTATGTTGGCAGAAGGAGAGTTCGGATGACAGCTACCTAATGCGTATGGCTAACTTAACAGCCAGCTCCTTTCAAGTACATCATTAGTCATGTGCCGACATGGAGAGGCTGGAAGAAGATTTCTTTCTGTGTTGAAATGAACTTGAAAGTACATCGAGACCAGTAGAAAAATCGGACTCCAGGGAGATAATACGATGAAAGTGTATTAGTATTTTTCCCAACTAGTATTTTAAACACAAGTTGTTAGGCACCAATGGATCCATTTGATCAAATGCCCATAAATACATGATCATATATTCTCAGCGTAGTGTTTATTGATGTGTGACGCCCCTGGACTATCAAGTCGTCACAGGGTACTGCACGCTCTTTCTCTTTGGCCGAAAACACACATCCGTTAAAACCACGTCCGTGTAAAATGGGCCGTTTTCCGTTTTTTAGGTCCGTTTTTATGGTACAGTTAGGTCCAGAAATATTTGGACAGTGACACAATTTTTGCGAGTTGGGCTCTGCATGCCACCACATTGGATTTGAAATGAAACCTCTACAACAGAATTCAAGTGCAGATTGTAACGTTTAATTTGAAGGTTTGAACAAAAATATCTGATAGAAATTGTAGGAATTGTACACATTTCTTTACAAACACTCCACATTTTAGGAGGTCAAAAGTAATTGGACAAATAAACCAAACCCAAACAAAATATTTTTATTTTCAATATTTTGTTGCGAATCCTTTGGAGGCAATCACTGCCTTATGTCTGGAACCCATGGACATCACCAAACGCTGGGTTTCCTCCTTCTTAATGCTTTGCCAGGCCTTTACAGCCGCAGCCTTCAGGTCTTGCTTGTTTGTGGGTCTTTCCGTCTTAAGTCTGAATTTGAGCAAGTGAAATGCATGCTCAATTGGGTTAAGATCTGGTGATTGACTTGGCCATTGCAGAATGTTCCACTTTTTTGCACTCATGAACTCCTGGGTAGCTTTGGCTGTATGCTTGGGGTCATTGTCCATCTGTACTATGAAGCGCCATCCGATCAACTTTGCGGCATTTGGCTGAATCTGGGCTGAAAGTATATCCCGGTACACTTCAGAATGCATCCGGCTACTCTTGTCTGCTGTTATGTCATCAATAAACACAAGTGACCCAGTGCCATTGAAAGCCATGCATGCCCATGCCATCACGTTGCCTCCACCATGTTTTACAGAGGATGTGGTGTGCCTTGGATCATGTGCCGTTCCCTTTCTTCTCCAAACTTTTTTCTTCCCATCATTCTGGTACAGGTTGATCTTTGTCTCATCTGTCCATAGAATACTTTTCCAGAACTGAGCTGGCTTCATGAGGTGTTTTTCAGCAAATTTAACTGTGGCCTGTCTAATTTTGGAATTGATGAATGGTTTGTATCTAGATGTGAACCCTTTGTATTTACTTTCATGGAGTCTTCTCTTTACTGTTGACTTAGAGACAGATACACCTACTTCACTGAGAGTGTTCTGGACTTCAGTTGATGTTGTGAACAGGTTCTTCTTCACCAAAGAAAGTATGCGGCGATCATCCACCACTGTTGTCATCCGTGGACGCCCAGGCCTTTTTGAGTTCCCAAGCTCACCATTCAATTCCTTTTTTCTCAGAATGTACCCGACTGTTGATTTTGCTACTCCAAGCATGTCTGCTATCTCTCTGATGGATTTTTTCTTTTTTTTCAGCCTCAGGATGTTCTGCTTCTCCTCAATTGAGAGTTCCTTAGACCGCATGTTGTCTGGTCACAGCAACAACTTCCAAATGCAAAACCACACACCTGTAATCAACCCCAGACCTTTTAACTACTTCATTGATTACAGGTTAACGAGGGAGACACCTTCAGAGTTAATTGCAGCCCTTAGAGTCCCTTGTCCAGTTACTTTTGGTCCCTTGAAAAAGAGGTGGCTATGCATTACAGAGCTATGATTCCTAAACCCTTTCTCCGATTTGGATGTGAAAACTCTCATATTGCAGCTGGGAGTGTGCACTTTCAGCCCATATTATATATATATAATTGTATTTCTGAACATGTTTTTGTAAACAGCAAAAATAACAAAACTTGTGTCACTGTCCAAATATTTCTGGACCTAATTGTATGTGTGGCCTGTGTGTGTATCCCGTATGCTAGCCGTATGTGCGTGTGGAATGTCCGTGTGTGCGTGAGTGAAATAACTGACATGTGTGTGTGTTGTCCGTGTGAAATGTTCCGTGTGTGTGTGTGATGCACAATGTCGTTGATACATGTAGGCTGACAGCAGACAGAGTTGCGCGATGGGAATGAACTCGGGTGAATTTCACCCGACTTCATTGTCATGCCGCGGCTCTGTCTGTGTGCCGCGTACTGATTAGCGGTCACCCGTGAAGGACTCACCGGTGACCGCTAATCCCCCGAGTGACTGAAGTGAGCAGCCCTCTCTCATATACTCACCGTTCCCCGATCTCCGGCGCCGCGCTGCACTGCTGTTATAAAAGCTCTGGCGGCTTTTACTATTTTGAAAAAGCCGGCCGCTCATTAATCAATCTCGTATTTACTGCTTTACCCGCCCACAGGCGCCTGTGATTAGTTGCAGTCACACACGCCCACCACGTTGAGTGACAGCTGTGTCACTGCACCCAATCACAGCAGCCGGTGGGCGTGTCTATACTGTGCAGTAAAATAAATAAATAATTAAAAAAACAGGTTTCAGACGGTGGTCTGGTCCTAGAGGAGTCGGACCTCCGGTCACAGGGTATTGAGGCTAGGTGCCTGGACCTGTCAAAGAGGACAGTCAGCAGCCTGGTCCTATCACTGATCTGGGACCAAAGGTACGGCAGGGTACACGGATCCTAGGTTGGGGAGAAGCTTCAGGCAACCCGGCAATTAACCTGCAGAGAGTGGAGCCTTTATGGACTGTTCCCACTAGCTCCAGAATTGGGGCACTAGCGCAATGAGGGGGATAGGGCCTTCCACATAAGCAGCCCACTAAAATCCCAAGCATGAGGCCTGAGAGCAGGCTCCCATCCTTAGCCACAGTGGGGAGCGGGGCCCGGCAAGTTTTAGACTACTGGGCCACTATGGTGAATTTAAACTTTGTGCCAGGAGGCAGGTCACGGATCACCAGGCAGCACCGTAGGGGATGGGACCCGGACGAGCTCCCCTTTGAGAGGCAGCAGCACCCAGAGACTTGGCTTACCGGGTTATCAGCGTCTGCTTATTGGCTGAGTGAGTACCTGAGTGGTTTTCCCTTCACAGCACCAAGTAGCATCATCCAGAGCCCCAGGGCCTACCCCTACCCATGGAGGGCAATGACACCTTTCTGCCCCACTCCATCACCCAACGGCAGCGGCAGTACTCCCAGTTACCGCATACCACGGGTGGCATCACGAACTATAACTCCCCTGTAAATATTCCCCCTTTTACTTTGGAGTGTGGCCCCTAAGCCCTCGGGTCCGGAGACCCTCGAGCCACGAACGGACACTACCCCCAGATCCGAGCGGTTCGATCCGCTGCTGGGGCGGCACAGATGGCCAAATCCTCCAATGAATTCAGTTTGCAGTCAGCCGTATGCTCTGAATATACAGTATGTTTCAATCTGTCCTGTCCCTGATTTTTCCAGGGTTTCTCCCTTGTATTCTTCACAAAAACAACAGGATATAGATCTTTCTCAGGCTGGGGTCACACAAGCGTATAAGAAAATTGGTGGCATGCAGAAAAGTGGGACAAATTTTTTCTTACTTGTTATCCTTTTGCTGTGTGCTGACCATATGCAATCTATCTTTTCACTCAGTAGCTATTAATTTTACAGGAATATTTAGTTTCCCTTCTTACAGAATTGTAATGTATCCGTAAAATAGTGATGGTCTGTATGGCATCTGTTTTTTCTTCCTCACATTGTAGTGATTTCGGAGTCAAATTGCAGCATGCCAAATATAGCTGAGAAAAAAAATTGAAGCACATTGGTCAAAGTACAATGCCTTTTTTATCAGATTGCACTAGATCGATTTATATGTGTGTGTGTGTCACACTAGGTACCAGGAAGTACCATGTGAACGGCAGAAGGAGACCCCTGCATCTAGGGAAGGGGAGGATGGTGTTCCCTGACCAAGCCTACTGCTGATTCCTGGAGTTTCTCACCACCCTAGATAGGATCCGCACCTATGCACCGAGCCGGATACCTGACCTTAGGTATCCATAGTGCTGGACCCTAACTAAGTAACGGGTGGGAGGAGCCCTTCATCAACCCCACTAAACACTATAGAAGACACAAGGAGGACACATGGGGGGAAAACGCATGAACTACTTATCCACAGATGACTCAAGCAGAAGTTCAGCAAGCTTCAGCAGCCATACAACTGAGGAGTACAAGCCACTTGCTTGCAACCAGGGCTTGAATGAACTGAATAAAATCACCAGCATCAGTCCAAGGAAGGAAGGGGTATTTAAGCACCAAGAGAATGGTGATGATCAGCAGCTGGCTGGAGACAAGCTCCTGCTGGGTCCAAAAGGGGAAGAGATGAAAACCCAACAGAGGAGCTTCCTCGTACAATGAATACTGCCAGCAGGAACAATGGAAAGTCAGGGAGCATTCTGTGCAACCAAACACTGTGACCTTCTATGGCCAGAAACCATATAACTGTCTGTCATGTGACGTGACACACCCGTCACAGCGTGTAAACTAGCCCTTACAGGTTGCCTCGAATTGCATGCCAGATCAAAAGCCTGTTCATTGAAAATGGCTAAAATAGAAAATTACCTATGGAAAAGTGTCGGGCTTTTTGGTGTTACCAGGAATGACAATTTAAAAAGAAAAAAAATGTAAAATAATAATTTATAGATAACTGTTACAGTAGTTACTTTCTTCATATTAGCAATGATTTATTTCTTCTAAACATATAATTAGTACCTCAAATAGTATTAAGAAAACATTACTTAATAAAAACATTACTATTAATGGAATGATACTGAAAATTGGGCAGGGCAGCAGTGTAATTATAACTGTATATACTTGTGGGTCTTAAGACTTAGTCACAGGCAAATCCCACTAAAGTCTTAGCCTTTATTAGATATAGTGACGAGGAAGGAGCAAAACAAATGCCAAAATGTAAAAAGAGGATAAAATTTATTACATTGTATGGAAAAAAAATACAATTTCGATTAAAAGACCATAAATATAACAGTTATAGAAAAATATATTTGGGTGATTGGATAAAGTGGGAACGGCTATTGGAATAAAGGAAAAATGGAATGCATATAGAATGAGGTCTATGAAGAGTGGGGGGGTAAGCAGTCACAATAGTTATTCCCCGATACATGCACAGTAAAGCAACTGAAAGTCAAGTAATTGTCATAATAGCAGTCATGTGAGAAAAACAAAGGCAAGTGAGCTGAATCGTATATTGGTAGGAGGCTAAGTAGCCAGAACATCCTTTAAATCACTGCACTTCCACATGGATAAATACAGGAGATACCACCAAATTGTAAAGCCACATGAATACAATTTAGTATAACTAATTGTTTTAACTATATTGTAAGATGGATTCTTCAACAGCCAAAAGAGGACAATGAAATGTTAATAAATAAGAAATGTGGCCATAAAAATGATATCCCTACACCCACCTTACGGTGTGCTCCTTACACTATTATCCCTGAGCACTTACTCTACAATATCAAATTAATATATTTGGGTTATCACTTTTCATTCTGGGGTTTATTGTGGATTTGGTAGAATTTTAATAGAAATTTAATACAGGTTTAAAGGGAATCTGGCAGTAGACTCCCCTGTCTTAAAGGCCGCTTTACACGCTGCGATATCGTGACCGATATCGCTAGCGTGGGTACCCGCCCCCATCGGTTGTGCAACATGGACAAATCGCTGCCCGTGGCGCACAACATCGCCCAGACCCGTCACACTATTTACCTTCCCTGCGACGTCGCTGTGACCGGCGAACCGCCTCCTTTCTAAGGGGGTTGTTCGTTCAGCGTCACAGCGACGTCACAGCTGCGTCACTGAACCGTCGCCCAATAGAAGTGGAGGGGCAGAGATGAGCAGGACGAACATCCCGCCCACCTCCTTCTGCCGCATTGCGGGCGGGAGGTAGGTGAGGAGAGGTTCCTCGTTCCTGCGGTGTCACAGGTACCGATGTGTGCTGCCGCAGGAACGAGGAACAACTTCGTTACTGCTGCAGCAACGATATTTGAGAATGGACCCCCATGTCACCGATGAGTGATTTTGCACGTTTTTGCAATGATGCAAAATCGCTCAAAGGTGTCACACGCAACGGCATCGCTAAAGCGGCCGGATGTGCATCACAAATTCCGTGACCCCAACGAGTTCGCTTGAGCGATGTTGCAGCGTGTAAAACGGCCTTAAGCCGTCTATATGAGTATGTAGCTCACAGGAAGGTGAATAAAATGATACAATGATATCTATGATCCAAAGTCATATTTCAGAGAAATTCACATTTTTCTTATTTGTAAGTAGCTGTTTAGATCTATGGGCTGGACATAGATCTCCCCAAGAATTTGCCTCCAGTGGTTGTTTTGAATGAAAGGGGGCGTTACCAGTGTAATATAATGTAATGATAGACAGTTTGCACTAAGCTCAGCAGTGAGATCAGAGCTAACACAGAGCAGCATGTATAGTTGTACTCTTACAGTGCTGTCACCTCTGCTGCACATCTATCCCTTACTGTAACCAAACCAGTACAGCAGAGCTGAGCTTTGTCTTATTACAAACACATTTGCAGTTATCCTAGTGCTTCAGCTATCTCACAGGCAGCCAGTGTGTATACGGGTGGGAGTAGGTGGAGTGGCGCAGAACAGCAGAGCTCACCACACTATGAGAGGACAACTACAAATGTGTTTGCAATAAGACAAAGATCAACTCTGCTGTGCTGTGTTGGTTATAATCAGGCATAGATCTGCAGAAAAACTCCCAGTACTAAGACAAGACAAGTGCTACTGATAATATGTTATTCATGAGACACAGTTCATTTCTACTGTACTATGTTAGTTCTGATCTCACTGCAGAGCTGTGTGTGATTGAGAGCAATGTGTCAGCCATTACATGGCTCACACTGGTAATGCCCATTTTCTTTAAAAATAAGCTCAGGATGCAGGTTCTCAGGGAGATCTGTGTCTGGCTTAATAGCTCATTTACATATAAGAAACATCGGATCGCAGACATCAAGGCATCTCGTTATTTAGTTTCCTATGACCTACATGGCCATGTAGACCACTTAGGAGAGGTGATCCTACTGACAAGTTTGCTTTAAGTTTTGAGATTGCATGTTCTAAGTTCCTAGTGCTCCTTCTCTTTTTTTTTTCTTATGGTATTTTTTTATATCCTTATGGGTAGTTGCAGAGTTGTTATTTACTCCTTATTATTACAGGTTATAGTCCAGAAGTGGAAGAGTCTATAGTTTGATAGGCTGGCACAGAATCCTCTATGAAATCCCCTAATGTTATGCCATTCTCTAGATCAGTCCTTCAGCTAATGCTGAAGCAAATACTTCAATATCTCAGAAGTGCATTTACTTAAAGGGAACCAATCACCAGGATTTTTGTATATGTGCTGCACTGACACTATCAAGCTTATTCTCTACATACCTTTAGTGGTCAGCTCGGATGCATAGATTTTGAAATCCAAGAAAGTAAAGTTTATAAAATCGGCAGCTTCTTGAGTAATAGCAGCTGAGGAGCAGATAATATGAGGGGAGGGGTATTTATAGTTATCATCTCCCCCTGTTACAATTAGCATAAGTTTTATACAATCGATTTCCTTTTTCACTAACAGGACCTTTGGTGAGGTCATACGCATGTGACCAGAAGGGGCGGGGCCTCATCAAACATAAAAATGTTGCTGTCTGGTATCAGCTATGTTGGCTGAGGCCCCGCCCCTACTGGTCACATGGGTATGACCTCATACAAAAATCCTGGTGATTGGTGCGCTTTAATGTTTTCTGTAAAAAAGTTCTTTAATTATTCATATATAACCATATACTTCTTGTATTGAGAAAAATTGGTTACGTGACATAACATGGAATAATGGAGCCGCAGAGGTTACCATGACCTCACCATCACAGGTGTGTGGCTGCATGCCCATGTGATATATGCAAAGCACTGCACGAGCCGTCCGTACAGTATATGCTACAATCATATATACAAGCCTGAATGGACAGTAAATGTGAGGGATCATTAGCTAATACATGGGGATCAGATTTTAGCCCTATACTTTCCAGACCACTGCTCTTCAAGGCATTCACTCCAAACCTGATCTCTCTACATTGGGAGGCTGAACGAGCCCTAGCACAACATGACTTTTATAACTTTACAGTTGCTTATATAAATATAATTTTCTACGAACTTGTTTTTTTTTTTCCTCTCCCCTTGAATAGTTACTGTTAAAATAATATTATGAACACGTACTATACATTTGAATTAACCCTTCAACTCATGTCTTTATTGTTTTTTCTGTTTTGTTTTTTTGTTTTTTTTTGTAGCATGCAGTGGATATTATTATACAATAAACTAACCATAAAAAGCTCAATGTAATTGGTCATAGTAACTAAGATCCATTATACACAGCTCTTATCTGTCTTGCATACAAGATTTTTTTTTTAAACCACAAGTCTCCAGAGTGGAACTTGGAATTAGGCCCAACACCACCACAACCACCAATTACAGAGAGTCAAGTTTTTGGTCATTAAAGTCCCGTGAGTCATCTTCTTTTTATTTTCCAATTGACATATAGTGGTTACATATTTACATTGGTTAAAAAAAGACCTAGGCCCATCAGGTTCAACCTTCCTCCACTAATTTTTACATTTTGACTTATCTTTATTTTCCTCTTTCTACTGTCACTCACCCATTTTATTTGCCTTACACTGTGTGCAGAATTATTAGGGAAGTTGTATTTTAGAGGATTTTTTTTTAATTATTGATTAACAACTATGTTCTCAATCAACCCAAAAGACTCATAAATATCAAAGCCTAATATTTTTGGAAGTTGGAGTGGGTTTTATTTTAGATTTAGCTATCTTAGGAGGATATCTGTTTGTGCAGGTAACTATTACTGTGCAGAATTATTAGGCAACTTAATAAAAACCAAATATATTCCCATCTCACTTGTTTATTTTCACCAGGTAAACCAATATAACTGCACAAAATTTAGAAGTAAACATTTCTGACATGCAAAAACAAAACCCCCAAAAAATTAGTGACCAATATAGCCAGCTTTCTTTATGATGACACTCAACAGCCTACCATCCATAGATTCTGTCAGTTGCTTGATCTGTTTACGATCAACATGGCGTGCAGCAGCCACCACAGCCTCCCAGACACTATTCCGAGAGGTGTACTGTTTTCCCTCCCTGTAGATCTTACATTTTATGAAGGACCACATGTTCTCTGTGGGGTTCAGATTAGGTGAACAAAGAGACCATGTCATTATTTTTTCATCTTTTAGACCTTTACTGGCCAGCCACGCTGTGGAGTAGTTGGATGCATGTGATGGTGCATTGTCCTGCATGAAAACCATGTTTTTCTTGAACGATACTGACTTCTTCATGTACCGCTGCTTGAAGAAGTTGTCTTCCAGAAACTGGCAGTAGGTCTGGAAGTTGAGCTTCACTCCATCCTCAACCCGAAAAGGTCCCACAAGTTCATCTTTGATGATACCAGCCCATACCAGTATCCCACCTCCACCTTGCTGGCGTCTCAGTCGGCGTGGAGCTCTCTGCCCTTTACTGATCCAGCCTCTGGCCCATCCATCTGGCCCATCAAGAGTCACTCTCATTTCATCAGTCCATAAAACCTTTGAAAAATCATTCTTAAGGTATTTCTTGGCCCAGTCTTGACGTTTTATCTTATGTTTCTTATTCAAAGGTGGTCGTTTTTCAGCCTTTCTTACCTTGGCCATGTCCCGGAGTATGGCACACCTTGTGCTTTTTGATACTCCAGTAACGTTGCAGCTCTGAAATACAGTCATATGTAAAAGTTTGGGCACCCCTGGACTTCCTGTTCCGGTCCTGGCTGAGGAGGCAGCATAGAGGAGAAGCTCCCGACACCCCTCTGAGAAACCGACGATAAACAGCATACCCGGGCAAGTGAGCGAGCAGAGAGCAGCACGTCTGGTAGCAGGAAGCACACAGCTATGGAGCGGTACTTACTGAGGAGTGCTGGTGGTGGTGAGGGGACCTGCAGGAGTGGAGATCCTGACTGCCGGCGGGGAGAAGAGGAGACTGACATGGCACCTACAAGCCTGATGGAGGAGGAGCCAGAGTCCCCAGTGCAAGATGTGGTAATGGAAGCCAGGAGAGGGAGAAGTGAAGGAGATGAGAGCGGGGGGTCGGGGGAGGATGGAGCAGGAGAGAAATCGCTGCAGGGGATTGCAGAGGGAGAAACACAATGGATAGAGGAAGGGGACATGGAGGAACAAGAAAGAGAGGAGGAGGAGGAGTGCAGCAAGCAAAGAGTGGCCAGAGACGCAGGAGACCGGACTGATCACTTAGACATGCAATATAAGGTGTCTAATCATGATAAATGCCAGCAGAAGCTGCATGTCAGAAACAGTAACATTCCTTCTAAAGCAAACAAGAAACTGCCGGCCACACCATTATCTAAATACTGTAAACAAATGGGGGAGGGTGGAAAATCCCCAGCTCAGAATAAGAGAACTAAGAAACCAGCACCACCTGCAGGCCAAGACAAGCATGCACAAGAGCTCAATGTTGATTATAAAAAATTGGCTGCCGAAGTGACATCACAGCTGTCAAAAGAGATTAAAGTGGCCATTGAAACAGCCATACAAACATCCCTAGCAGCTATGCAAAAGCAGATTAGTGGACATACATCTAGACTGGCAGAAACAGAGCAGAGAATATCTGACTCAGAGGAGAAAATAATGGCTATGCAAGAGCAAATAGCAGCTCTAGTGAAATCTAACGATTATTTGAGAGATAAAGCGGAAGACTTAGAGAACCGATCGAGGCGAAATAATCTGCGCATTGTGGGGCTGCCAGAATCGGTATCTTTGGGACAGCTGGATAACATATGTGAACAGGAGTTACCTCAGGCCCTGGGCATTAAGGCTAAATTCAGAGTGGAAAGAGCGCACAGAGTGGGACCACTGAGACAACAAGAAGCGAATAGGGGAGAGGATCCAAACCCAAACAAGAAAGCCCCGCTGAGGGCTAGACAAGTGATAGTCAAATATCTTGATTATAAACATAAAGAGGAAATACTGAGGGCCTTTAGAGACAGACAGCGACCATTGCATTACCAAGGCAACAGACTGCTAATTTTCGGCGATTATTCAGCAGAAGTCTCCAGAAAGAGAAAAGAATTCAGCAAAGTATGTTCATTCCTGTATAACAAAAAAGTCAAGTGCCAACTGCTATACCCTGCCACACTGAAAGTCAGAAATCTTAATGGCTCGTTTGCATATTACAAAGACTTTAAAGAAGCAGAGCGTACTCTCATGGCAGAACAAGATAAGAATCGGGCTGATGGACAAAAAAGAGGAAACAATGGAGAAGGGACCAGCAGAGGAGGATCTCCAAGAGGCCCAGGGAAAGACTCGAGAAGCTTTGAGGAGCAATCGCGGGTGGAGAGTAGAGAGGAAAGGAGATTGAGCCCAAAACAACAAAATAATCCTCGCTCGGAACACAGAGACTAACTGTTGGAAATGGTTCATGATAACTGAACTGAACTAGATATTGCTGGTCCTGTTCTCGCACTCTCTCACTCTCTTGATTTCACTCTCTCATGTTCAGTTTTGCTTTCACGCTTGCTATCAGTTTCACTTTCAGTCTTACTCCTAACGTTCAGTCTCACACTCTCACACTCACTCTCAGTCTCACACTTTTTTTTTTTTTTTTTTTTTTTTTTTTCTCCCTCCCTCACATATTCAGTCTCATTTTCAGTTTCACGCTTACTTTCAGTTTCACACTCACTCTCATACTCAGTTTCATTTTCAGTCTCACGCTCACTTTCAGTACCTCACGCGCTCTGTCTCACTCTTTTTCTCTCGCATATTCAGTCTCACGCTTACTTTCAGTTCCACTTCCAGATTCACTTTCATTCTTACTTTCACTCGCCTTTGTCCAGGAACGACTTCCAGGCGTAAATGAAGTGGATCTGTCTGCTCTGAGTGCGGGGATGACCACCAGAAAATAGAGCTAAGTTGGACTTGAAGTCCTTATAGAGTTTTTGTCATACTGTACTATTTTTGCCATTATTTAAGGCTTGTTCATGTGACTCATGTGAATCCGGGGCTAGAACGTATACTCTAAGGGGGGTGACTAGGGAGCTCAACAGTTTGGCTAGGAAAAGGGGAAGTCATCAGCATGGCGAAAAGAGCCAAAAATTTCCCAGAAGGGAAAACGTGTTCTACAGTTACTTGTTTATTGTTATATTTGTTATACATACAAGGTGGGGAAAAGATATATCAAGCCTGGGGGGCAAACTCTATACCTGGTAATAATTGTCTCGTCTCTTGTGAGTTCAGGGCCCACAGGGGAGGAAGTAGTAAGAGCAAAATACAAAGGCAAATATGGTACAAATAACTACATGGAATGTGAAAGGCTTGAGATCTCCTAACAAACGAGCAATGATACTAAGACATCTGAAAAGACTAAAAACAGATATTGCATTATTACAGGAAACGCATTTGAGGAAGGAGGACTTTTTCCGCATGAAGAAATACTGGGTGGGTACTGTATATGGGGCAGAGGCACAAGGTAGGAAAGCGGGGACAATGATTCTAATACATAAACAGCTCAGCCATGAAGTAGTGACACACGAGGCAGACGACCAGGGACGGTGGCAGCATTTAACAATCATTAGTCCAGCGGGTAAATTAAGTATCTATAATGTTTACGGTCCAAACTCCCAACAGAGCATATTTCATGATGGCATAAAGGCCAGCATACTACCAGATGGGGAGACCAACATCATAGTAGGAGGTGATTTTAACACAGTTCCAGACTCAGCTGAAGACAGGAGGAGGGGGAAGGAGAGGACAGGGGATGTGGACAGAAGGCCGGACCATAGGGATGTGACATTAGAAGACGTGGGTTTGAAGGACATCTGGAGATTAGCTCACCCGCATGATAGAGAATATACACACTTCTCGCATCCTCATGATAGCTGGTCGCGTATTGATCAATTTTGGATTTCTCAAGGCCTAGTTAATCGGGCACAAGAATGTGTGATAGAAAACATGGTGATATCTGATCATAGTCCGTTGAGATTGGGTATCAGAGAGCAGTTCAAGAGAGGTACAGATATCATATGGAGATTTCCATCATTTCTTCTCAGACAAGATAATTTCCACAGGGTATTACGAGAGTGGTGGGGAGAATTCACAGAGGAAAACAAGGAACACAAAGGGAACCCAGTGCTATACTGGGAAACGGCAAAAGCGGTCTTGAGGGGTCGCCTGATTGGATATGCGGCCATGATCAAAAGGAAGACCAATGAGAATTATAATGCCCAGAGTGAAGCAGTGCGGGTAGCATACACAAAGTATTTGGCTAATAGATCTCCCACGACGAAAGACAGATGGTTGGAGGCAAAAAGGGGGTTCGACGAATGGGCAAAAAAAAAGGAACAATTATTTTGGTCGCACAGGGAAGCAGAGCTACATAGATTTGGCAACAAGGCGGGGAGGATGCTGGCAAATTTGGCAAGGGGTAGCAGGAAAATGACAGTGATTTCCAAACTAAAAAGAAAGGGGGGGGAGGTGACCACAGATCCTAAGGAAATTAATAAATTGCTGGGACATTTTTATAGAAAACTATATGGGCCAGGAAACAATGACATGACTGACGAGGCAGAGTGGTTAAGACAAGCGCACTTGCCTAGCGTAACAGAGGAAGATCTGAGTGACCTAAATGCAGATATCACAGTTGAGGAGGTGACTAGAACAATCGGGGAGCTTAACACCAACAAGGCACCAGGCCCCGACGGTTTTAACAGCGAGTTTTATAAGGCTATGAGGGATCTGATCTCGCCAGATTTAACTGCGGTATTTAATGCATTTTTGGAAGGAGAGGAAATTCCTAAAAATTCAAACGTAGCATATATCAAATTACTCCCTAAGGGAACTAAAGACCTGGATGATCCCTCTAGTTATAGACCCATATCACTTATAAACCAGGATTTAAAAATAATATCTAAGATTATGGCTAATAGATTGGCCATGATTCTTCCAAGGATCATTACAGAGCATCAGGTAGGGTTTATTAAAGGGAGAAATGCTGTCACTAATATCCGGAAGACAATACTAGTGGTGGATGCGGTGAGATTGGATCAGATAGAGAGGGGGGCAAGACCCGCTCTAGTTACACTCGACGCAGAAAAAGCGTTTGACAATGTAAATTGGAGCTGGCTGGAAAAAGTACTAGAGGCCACAGGGATTGTAGGTAAAATGAGGCTTTACATTAGGAATCTTTACGCTAACTCGGGAGCTAGGGTACACACTCCAGGTTTTTTATCAGACGTGTTCCCTTTGATGAAGGGAACAAGACAAGGCTGTCCGCTATCTCCCCTCCTATTCGACTTGGCCATTGAACCATTGTCAAGAATATTGCAGGGCCCAAATAGTTTTAAAGGGATTAAGGTAAGGGGAACTGAAATAAAGACAGCACTTTTTGCCGATGATGTCATACTATATATGGGGGACCCTAGCGTGGATTTACCACAGACTCTAGCCCTAATTGAAAAATTTGGATTAGTCTCAGGATTCAAATTGAATAAAAAAAAGTGTGAGATCCTGTTCCTAAAAGGGGGGAATGTAAGGGATGGTTGTATATGTGGCATTCCTATAGCACAGACATCACTTAAATATCTGGGAATTCATATAGGAAGAACGGTGGAATCAATTTACGAGATGAATTATGGCCCACTAATTAGGAAAATTATAGCACAACTAAAGGGTTGGAAGGGTCTGCCTCTCCCACTACTGGCAAGGTGCCACCTGATAAAAATGATGAGCTTTCCTAGACTGTTGTACCCATTCCAGACGATCCCGATATTGCTAAAACTGAGGGACGTAAATAGGCTCAACTCAGCGTATGCGGATTTTATATGGCGGGGAAGGAAACCTAGAATAAAGTTACGAACATTGATGAAGTCAACGGAGGAAGGAGGTCTTAGTTTCCCGGATGTTCGGGGTTATAACCTGGTGTGTATAATGAGACATGTGTTTGATTGGTTGAGAGGAACAAGCAGGCACTCAGACTATGGCATGGAAGCCAAGTATGCATCACCGTGGGATTTGGCGTCCATTTTACACTCCCCATTGTCCAGGGCGGATGGGCATATAAGGAACTCAATCTTATTCCGAGACACTATGCTAACATGGAAACTGGTAAGAAAGAAATTGGGACTGTCATGGAAAGTATCTAAGTACTTAAATCCCTGGGCATCTCCGAACTTTCCCATGGGACGGGAAAATAAGCTATTTACTAGATGGAAAGAGAAGGGCGTCGAGAGAATGAAGGATGTCATGAATGTGGAGGAGAGAAGGTGGCTGACAGGACGGGAAGTGCTTGACAAGTATGAACTTAATAGCTCACATATCATCCAGTATGAACAACTGAAGCATGGAGTATTTGTAGATTTGGGGGAGCTTGGAAAGGAATTGAATAAGAGTTTGATTGATGAGCTTATGGAAAGTGATGTAGCAAGTGTAAATGTTTCCAAAATTTACCGAACATTTCGGGGAATGCTTATATCTGGGGAGGATAGCCGTACTCTAACAGCGTGGGGGAAACAATTGAAAGGGCAGGAAGTTGTAGGGGATATATTGAAGGGATGGGTACAGATGCGGAAACATGTTACCAATGAGAGATGGAGAGACACCCAATTTAGAATTTTACACAGGGCTATTATGGGCTTCAACATTCCGGGAAGAGATATGCGGTGTCCTAAATGTCAAAGAGAAAAAACAGATATGCTACATGGACTATGGGAGTGTAAGGAAATTCACAGGTTCTGGAATCAAGTTAGATTATTTGTCCAGGCAACATGGGGAATTTCTGGAAATCTAGAGCTAATGGTGTGGATTTTCCATTCCTTTGAGGGAGGAGTAAGAGGGGGATCGGACATGCCGGGAAAGAAGAAATATACAATAGTACATGACATAGCCATGATAGCCAAACGGTCCATATTAAAGCATTGGATACAAAGGGAGGGACCATCCATAAAAGAGGTCATCGGGGAATTACATAATTTATTGAGGCTGGAGAAAGTGGAAGCGGAAACGGACAAAGACAGGTTGACACCCAAGTTCTTTGGGAAATGGAGAAATTTCATTGAAAGTCAATTTACTCAGGGAGAAATAAATAATCTGATGACACCTTTTATACAATCGGAATGGTACCTTCTGAATGATATCCAGGACAAACTGGGTAAATTGAAAATCACGGAGGTGTGGGTTCCGGAGGAAAGGGAGACGAGACGCTAAGGTAGCCACAAGACGTGCCAGAAAATTTGGAAGCATTCGGGGTTGGCTTAGGGGCTTAATGACTCTAATTGACTTGTATCACGTCTGTTATTTCTTAATACTTTTGCCTTGGTTTAATAGAGACCATATCAATCAGATAATCAGTTTAAAATATCAAGTTGGGGCATTGCACCCTATTATGTCACATATTGTCAGACAAATGTTTTTCCTTGCGTAACCTTGAATATCTTGTTATGTTTATAAAAAATTGGAAAATTAATAAAAAGTTTTGGAAAAAAAAAAAAACTCTCCAAAAAAGTGAATGGAGGGAGTTGCACCAAGGGTTGGGGTCCTACTGACAGATGCAAGATCCAGAAGTGACGGATAATTAGGGTATATATAGTGGATTTGCCATAAATGTATAAAATAGCACTAGCCAATTACCTGCTGTGGTTGAGATAAACTTTTATGCTCTATTATATATTTAGCATTAAATTGCTATTGTATTCATTTTCTAAAAGAATTTATATCTGTATATAATCCTAGCAATGTAGTTAGTGTGCAGTAACTGCGATGTCGCAAACATTTTGTATGGTGTATATATATTTTATCACCACTTCTTCTTTTTTTTTTTTTTTGTTTGTTTTAGAGCGGTCAGGCTAATTTAACTTTTCAACCAACCTCCAGAAATGTAATAAAATGTAATACAAAAAAGTGTGCATACTTACAAAAAAAAAAAAAAAAAAAAAAAAAAAAAAAAAAAAAAAAAAAAAAACAAAAGTTTGGGCACCCCTATTAATGTTAACCTTTTTTTCTTTATAACAATTTGGGTTTTTGCAACAGCTATTTCAGTTTCATATATCTAATAACTGATGGACTGAGTAATATTTCTAGATTGAAATGAGGTTTATTGTACTAACAGAAAATGTGCAATCCGCATTTAAACAAAATTTGACCGATGCAAAAGTATGGGCACCCTTATCAATTTCTTGATTTGAACACTCCTAACTACTTTTTACTGACTTACTAAAGCACTAAATTGGTTTTGTAACCTCATTGAGCTTTGAACTTCATAGGCAGGTGTATCCAATCATGAGAAAAGGTATTTAAGGTGGCCACTTGCAAGTTGTTCTCCTATTTGAATCTCCTATGAAGAGTGGCATCATGGGCTCCTCAAAACAACTCTCAAATGATCTGAAAACAAAAAGTATTCAACATAGTTGTTCAGGGGAAGGATACAAAAAGTTGTCTCAGAGATTTAAACTGTCAGTTTCCACTGTGAGGAACATAGTAAGGAAATGGAAGAACACAGGTACAGTTCTTGTTAAGCCCAGAAGTGGCAGGCCAAGAAAAATATCAGAAAGGCAAAGAAGAAGAATGGTGAGAACAGTCAAGGACAATCCACAGACCACCTCCAAAGACCTGCAGCATCATCTTGCTGCAGATGGTGTCAATGTGCATTGGTCAACAATACAGTGCACTTTGCACAAGGAGAAGCTGTATGGGAGAGTGATGCGAAAGAAGCCGTTTCTGCAAGCACGCCACAAACAGAGTCGCCTGAGGTATGCAAAAGCACATTTGGGCAAGCCAGTTACATTTTGGAGGAAGGTCCTGTGGACTGATGAACCAAAGATTGAGTTGTTTGGTCATACAAAAAGGCGTTATGCATGGAGGCAAAAAAACACGGCATTCCAAGAAAAGCACTTGCTACCCACAGTAAAATTTGGTGGAGGTTCCATCATGCTTTGGGGCTGTGTGGCCAATGCCAGCACCTAGAATCTTGTTAAAGTTGAGGGTCGCATGGATTCAACTCAGTATCAGCAGATTCTTGACAATAATGTGCAAGAATCAGTGATGAAATTGAAGTTACGCAGGGGATGGATATTTCAGCAAGACAATGATCCAAAACACCGCTCTAAATCTACTCAGGCATTGATGAAGAGGAACAATTACAATGTTCTGGAATGGCCATCCCAGTTCCCAGACCTGAATATCATTGAAAATCTGTGGGATGATTTGAAGCGTGCTGTCCATGCTCGGCGACCATCAAACTTAACTGGAATTGTTTTGTAAAAAGGAATGGTCAAATATACCTTCATCCAGGATCCAGGAACTCATTAAAAGCTACATGAAGCGACTAGAGGCTGTTATTTTTGCAAAAGGAGGATCTACAAAATATTAATGTCACTTTTATGTTGAGGTGCCCATACTTTTGCACCAGTCAAATTTTGTTTAAATGCGGATTGCACATTTTCTGTTAGTACAATAAACCTCATTTCAATCCAGAAATATTACTCAGTCCATCAGTTATTAGATATATGAAACTGAAATAGCTGTTGCAAAAACCCAAATTGTTATAAAGAAAAAAGGTTAACATTAATAGGGGTGCCCAAACTTTTACATATGACTGTATGGCCAAACTGGTGGCAAATGGCATCTTGGCAGCTTCACGCTTGATTTTCCTCAATTCATAAAAAAAAAAAAAATTATTATTTTTGCGCCTTCTTTGCCTAACATGCTTCTTGCAACCCTGTTGGCTATTTGCCATGAAGCGCTTGATTGTTCGGTGATCACGCTTCAAACATTTGGCAATTTCAAGAATGCTGCATCCCTCTGCAAGACATCTCACAATTTTGGACTTTTCAGAGCCCGTCAAATCTCTCTTCTGACCCATTTTGCCAAAGGAAAGGAAGTTGCCTAATAATTAAGCACACCTTATATAGGGTGTTGATGTCATTACACCACACCCCTCCTTATTACAGAGTTGCACATCACCTTATTTACTTAATTGGTAGTTGGCTCTCAAGCCTATACAGCTTGGAGTAGGACAACATGTATAAAAAGTATCATGGGATCAAAATACTCATTTGCCTAATAATTCTGCACACAGTGTAGTGTTGGTATATCACATAAAATCCATATATATTAAGGAGGCAGGAAGCAGTTCCTTAGGCAGGTGCCTACCCTGCCTACGCCTCATCCCGATCCTGCTCTTGGTAATAATGCCATCATCTTTGCAATATTAATAAAATCCTGAAAACATGATCTGTTAGGGGCGTGAGGACTGGAGTTTGGGAAAAACTGATCTAAGGCCTCATTTAGACACTCAGGATTTTTAATGTACAAAACCGAGTTTTGTCAGTATTTCAGTTTTTACCATTAGTAAATTCAGCAGTGATTTTTCATGTATGAAAAATAATAAATAAGCTGTAAAACATCTATCCATTACAGTGTTGCTTTTACCTAGCACAGAGATCTGTCACTGATGCCATCTGCGTGCTGTCCATGATGTTCATGGACTCAATAACTTGGGTAATTTTGATCCATGATCATTTTTGCGGATACATAGATTGCAAAAAAACACAGACATGTGAGTAGCACCATTGATTTAAATGGGTACTTTTCTATACTTGAAAATCAGGAATAGAACACTTATTTGATTCTTGGACGTCTGAATGAGGACTATCGTATAAGTCTTTAACACTAGAACTACTGGACTCGTGACACCTATATAGAAATACATGGTGCAAAGTAGTCAAAATGACTACCTCAGTAGTTCTAGTGTTAAAGTTCTATCCTGAAAATGATTTAGTTAGCAGTGTATACCCAGCCTCACTTATTGATGGTATATAAAGACTCAAATTCTGCTACATTTTATTCCTCGTTAATTCTCATTTAGATTGTAAGCTTATATGGAGAATTGCTACCGTGTTTCCCCGAAAGTAGGACCCCCCCGAAAGTAAGGCAGGGTGGGGGTTTCGGGGGGGTCCGCCAATGTAGGGCACCCCCCGATTGTAAGGCAGGGTAGCGGGGGGGGCCGGGGAATGTAAGGCCGCCTATGGGTGGTGGTCGCGGCGTAATGTAAGGCCGCATATGGGTGGGGGTCCCTGGGGAAAGTACAGGAACTTACCGCTGCCGCTGTTCCCTCGCTCCATCCAGGCCTTCTCCAGTCTCGTGCCACCCGTGGTCCGCCTCCGGTGAATGGCCCCCGCAAGGCTCCCTGCTGGCCATCAGCTCGAGCTGTGATTGGCCAGTCAGCCGGCTCGCAGCTGATTGGCCCTCAGCTCGAGCTGCGATTGGCCAGTCAGCCGGCTCGCAGCTGATTGGCCCTCAGCTCGAGCTGCGATTGGCCAGTCAGCCGGCTCGCAGCTGATTGGCCCTCAGCTCGAGCTGCGATTGGCCAGTCAGCCAGCTCGCAGCTGATTGGCCGAAATCAGCCGCGACGTCACCGCCTGCAGGCTCGCTCCGATTTCGGTAAGTTCCGAAACTCTGTGTGTGTGTGTGTGTGTGTGTGTGTGTACGGTATGTGTATGGGTGCCGTATGGGGCTGTATGTGTCAGTGTGTGTGTGTGTGTGTGTGTGTGTGTACGGTACCGGTACGATATGTGTGTGGGTGCCGTGTGGGGCTGTACCGGTACCGTATGTGTCAGTGTGTGTGGTGGCAGAGTGGGGGGCAGAACCACTGTATGGGGAGGCTGCAGGGGGGAGGATGGGGTGGATGCCGGATCTCAAACAATGGGGAGGCTGCAGGGGGGAGGAAGGGGTGGATGCCGGATCTCAAACAATGGGGAGGCTGCAGGGGGGAGGAAGGGGTGGATGCCGGATCTCAAACAATGGGGAGGCTGCAGGGGGGAGGATTGTCATTTTTTTTCCAATGTAAGGCCTCCCCCGAAAGTAAGGCAGGGTGGGACTTTTGGGGGTAAAATTAATGTAAGACAGGGCCTTACTTTCGGGGAAACACGGTATCTCTCTCATCATCACTTTTTGGTGGCTTGTACTTGTTTTTCACGTTTTTACAACTGTATTAGTATTATCTATAAATATTATAACAAGTATAAAACCAATGTTATAATTGTTAGTCATTTAATGTGGGAATTGTGAGCAAAAAATGATGCGTTACGTGTTTCCTAGTATGACCATTGTCCCACAAGGGAGTTTTCACCCTTTGTTATACAGACTCTTACCTCATGTCTTGGTCCCTTCTGAAACTGGATTTCACAAAGCCTGTATACGGCATAAAGTTAAGCAAAGATTTCTACTTTCCCACAAGTCAGTCTAATATTACGCTAGTTCCTCTTTTTGGTTACTTACGTTAAAACGTGTCATTGTTAAGAATATTATGCTGTGACTAAATAATGTTTCCCAAACAAGACCTATGGAAAATAATGGTAAATCACTGGGTCATAAGTCTTAGATTTCCAAACCTGCTTTTAAGGCTAGGAAGTTTCAATGAAGTAATAGGAAAAGCATGTGCCCAAATGCCTTAGGCTACTTTCACACATCCGGCTTTTCACCGGATTGCCGGATCGGCGCACTTCCGTACAGTGTATACAGTACAATGGCATCGCGACAAGCTCCGGCCACATGCTGTCATGTGACCAGAGTATGTGACCCGGATGTTGTCGCGATGCCATTGTACTGTATCACACTGTACTGGAGTGTGCCGAATCCGGCAATCCGATGAAAAGCCGGATGTGTGCAACTAGCCTAAGATAGTGGATGGTTGAACACTAGTTTGTTCAACAACTCTCTTCCTTTGCCTTCATGAACTTCTGGCTCTTTCTTATGCACATAAGTATTCCAACAGGGAAAAAAGGGGAACCCTACTGGTTCCTGTACAGACTGGTATCCCTTGCTGCACAGCCCATAATGGCTCCGAAACAGGCTGAAATAACCCTAGCCGCAACACTAGAAACTACAACTCAGACCTGTTTGCCTAAAAGCCATCGAGTTGTTCTTCATGCCTCCTGAGGAACCAGACCAGACAGGAGGTTGCTATGCACTACAAACCAAGGTAGGAAAAGCTTATAGAAATAGGCAGCACACACAAGGTGAGAAAACATAAAACATGTACACAAGTGGAAAAGATGAAATAGCAAATGCAAGCTAGGATGGCCTCCTTCAACTAACTGCTAGATGTAGGGTAAATAAATAGTATAATAGTATAAATAGCCCCACCCGGGATGTAATATGACAGAGAAAATGGGCAAATGAAAATACCTGATAACTGCAAACCAAAAAGATAGAAGCAAAGGTAAAAGACCATCTGCATTTGGACGGGAACTGACCAGCCTGTGGCTCAGCAGGAAAGAAGATTATCCACACTGCACAAGGTCACCAGATTAAGTCCCGAAACCCTAATCATAATCATGACTCCATAACTTCTTATTTATGTGTTCTCAGTGGGGAGAAAGCCTTTACCAAATATTTTTGGTGTTGTTTTTTCTGTCGGGAACACAAAAGGGTGAAGCATGTGATATCATCTGCTATAGCAGAATACAGCAGAATCTGGATACCCCCTTACACATGAGATGTCTGAAGAAATTCAGTGGGTGCAGTCAACTTTGGCTTTTAACAGTATGGTGGATGTATGAAAGTGTGGGGATTTAAAACCTATGGTATTCAAGGAAACAGCAGAGAACAACCACCTATCACTCTCATAAGTGAGACTCTGAGTGTTGGAACCCGCACCTATTCAATATGTATCCCTTGTATTTACCATGAATGTATCAGGTGAGAAATCTTCTCTAAACGTAATACTTTCTAGAGCTGTAAAAAGGGATAATCAAACAGTATTTGTTAGATGTAAACACAATGTGCTCAAAGCCATTGTTGGGCTTATAGTCATGTTTTATCATGAGAAGGTTAACGGGAAGCAAAAGGAGGAAGTGACTTCAGCAAACCACAAATTTGCATCATAAGCGTAAAATGAGTTTATTTACATCTTGTGAGGATGACACATAGGGGAAACATCGGGAATCAGTGCCGAGTACAGTAAGAACATACACCTTGCCCTCACATACCGGACAGAATCCTAATGTCATATACATCATGATGGGTTCTGAATGGTATCAACAGCTATTCACGCACCATATCACTGATTTATTAGACAATTATCTTAGATAACGATTAGATTGCTCTTCTAGATATGTTATCTGATTATGATTCTATAAATCATAACAATATCAAAAAGGCATTCAAAATGTAACAGTATTGTGTACCTCCCCCGTGCCAGCGGCCGAGCCGCTCGGATCCGGAGCCGCGGTGGCTCGAGGGGTCTCTGGATCCGGGGGGTCAAAGCAGACACTCGAATTGAAATGAGAGGGGGGTACTGTACAAGGGAGTTAGAAAGTTCATGACCCCATCCACGGTGCGTGGTAATGTGAGGGACCACCGCTGCTGTTGGAGAGCCCGGTGACGATGGTGCAGCAGACAGATGTTTAACCCCTCCGTGGGTAGGGGGTTTGTGTCCTGGGGCCCGTTGGATGGTTGGTGCTTGCGGTGCCGTGGGGGATAGGAAAGAGGGTTTCCAGTGTACTCACTCAGTCCAGGAATAACAACACCGACAGCTTGTAAACCAGAGTTCTGAGCACCACTACAGCTTGTAGGGAGCACGCTTGGGTCCGTGCCCTTGGTGTTGTTGTTAGCCTGTGGCCCTTTCCTTGGCACCTTTGTCTCTATTTGGACCCTCAGGTATAAAACTCTTCGGGTCCCGCTCACCCGTATGGCTAACGGAGTGAGTTTGCTCTCAGGGTTCACGCGTAGGATTTCTTTGGACTGTATTGGGAAAGTCCTATCCCATCGGTGCGCTAGTACCCCAATTTTTGAGCGGGTTGGGGATGAATCTTGAAGTCTTCACCCCCGTCGGGTTAATTACCGGAACGCATGAAGCTACTTCTGGCCTAGGGTCCACGTACCCCGTCCTGCCCTGGCCCCTGCCCGGTGATAGCTCAAAGCCGCCGGCTGCCCTCCTCAGCAGTCCGTGCCCCTTGACACAATCTCCTGTGATCGGGGTTCCAGCTCCTACCAGGCCCAGACCAACGACTGCCACCTAGTAACTACAGGAGCCCTGCTCCAGGCCGGTGTCCTCTCTCTCTCTCAGAGAGTCACCTGCACCTCCTTCCTCTCCTAGTTCACTTCACTCTCTCCTCTGCTCTACTGTCACTTTTCCACTTTTCCCTTTCCAACCCCCCATATGGGCGGCCCTATTCCCTTCAGGCCCCCAATGGTGTGTCTCGTGGGTACAGTGTTAATTGTTCCTAGGATTTTGATTGACTAAGCTGTTAGCAACACCAAAGGACCAGGACCCATAACCAAGGAGGAGTGGATACTGTGTAGAAGGGCAGATTGCACAATAGCCTGTGACGACCTGATAGGCCAGGGCGTCACAATTGTATCTTGAAGAATTAGAGCTACACAATGGTCAAGGGTTCTGTATGTGTATGACTAAGGGGTACTTTGCACGTTGCGACATCACTACTGCGATATCGTCGGGATCAAATCGAAAGTGATGCACATCCGGCGCCGGTAACGATGTCGCAACGTGTAAAGCCTAGATGCGCCGATAAACGATCGCAAAAGCGTCGTAAATCGGTGATCTGTGTAGCGTCGGTCATTTTCATAATGTCGCACCAATAGGAGATACGATGTTGTTCCTCGTTCCTGCGGCAGCACACATCGCTGTGTGTGAAGCCGCAGGAGCGAGGAACATCTCCTTACCTGCGTCCACCGGCTATGCGGAAGGAAGGAGGTGGGCGTTATTTTTACGTCCCGCTCATCTCCGTCCCTCCGCTTCTATTGGCCGCCTGCCGTGCGACGTCGCAGTGACGCTGCACGACTCGCCCCCTTAGGAAGGAGGCGGGTCGCGGGCCAGAGCGATGTCGCAGGGCAGGTAAGTGCGTGTGAATAATGTTCGCTACGGCAGCTATCATAAGATATTGCATGTGCGACGGGGGCGGGTACTATCGCGCTCGGCATCGCTAGCATCGGCTAGCGATGTCACAGTGTGCAAAGTACCCCTAAGAGTTACCACAAAGCCTAGAACATTTCCATAGTCTAACGGAGGGAACTTTAGGTTGAATATTGAAATGAGCCTGTGAGTCGTTTAGCTAACTCTTCCGGCTTATAACTTTTTTGTATTTGTCTCCTCTACATCTTAGGCGGGCTTTGCACGTTGCGACATTGCACGTGCGATGTCGATGGGGTCAAATCGAAAGTGACGCACATCCGGCGTCGCAGTCGATATCGCAACGTGTAAAACCTTTTTGATACGATGAGCGAGCGCAAAAGCGTCGTTATCGTATCATCGTTGCAGCCTCCGACATTTCCATAATGCCGGTGCAGCGACAGGTACGATGTTGTTCCTCGCTCCTGCGGCAGCACACATCGCTGTGTGTAAAGCCGCAGGAGCGAGGAACTTCACCTTACCTGCCGCCGGCTGCAATGAGAAGGACGGAGGTGGACGGGATGTTTACATCCTGCTCATCTCCGCCCCTCCGCTTTAATTGGCCGCCTGCAGTGTGACGTCACTGTGACGCTGCACGACCCGCCCCCCTAAGGAAGGAGGCGGATCGCCGGCCAGAGGGACGTCGCACGGCAGGTAAGTGCGTGTGAAGCTGCCGTAGCGATAATAATCGCTACGGCAGCTTTCACTAGATATCGTATGTGCGACGGGGGCGGGACTATCGCTGCAGCATCGGTAACACATTGTTACCGATGTCGCAACGTGCAAAGCCCGCCTTAGTTACTTAGTGTGTTTTTAAGGTGTCTATTGTTTTTTGTTTCTTTTTTTTTAAAAAAAGTCTCATTATAATTTTCTAAAAATAAAATTTAAGGGAGTTGTCCTTCAAAAACGTTTTATTAAAAACGTAATAAATTATGCATCACTTTTATAGTGCCATCAAATTCTAAAACACTTTGCAGACATTATCACTGTCCCCTTTGGGGCTCAAAGTCTAAATTCCCTATCAGTATGTGTTTGGAGTGTGTGAAGAAACTGGAGTACCAGGAGGAAACCCAAACAATCATGGTGAAAACATGCAAACTCCTTGCAGATGTTGTCTTTGTGTCACACTAGATACGGGGGAAGTACCAAGCAAGCGACAAAAAGTAAGGGAAGCGGACCACTGCATCTAGCGAAGGGGAAGATGGTGACCCCTGACCAAACCTACTGCTGGTCCCTGGGGTCCCTCACCACCCTAGGTAGGTTCCGCACCTATGCACCGAGCCGGATACCTGACCCTAGGTATCCCTAGTGCTGGATCCTAAATAGGGAACGGGTGAGATGAGCTCTTCATCAATCCCACTGCACACTAAAGGAAGACACAAGGAGGACACACGGGGGAAAAGTATGTGTGCCGCCCCGGCGTCAGCAGCCGGACTGTTCGGGTCCTGATCCGCGGTGACTCAAGGGGCATCCGGACCCGTGGGGTCGGTGGTCGTGCGGCCACTCAAATAAAAGGGGGGTATTTACATGGGGCTGTATGGTTAAAGTTTGTGACCCCACCCGTGGTGTGTGGTAAGGTGGAGTACCACCGCTGCAGCTGGGAGTACCCGGTGGTGTTGGAGTGGGCAACTAACCCCTCCACGGGTAGGGGGGATGCCCCGGGACTCAATGATGGTGACAGGGACGTGCCGTTGGGGAGGTAAGGGTCACTTTCTTACTCACTCAGTCCATAAAGCTAACACCGACAACTTAGTAAACCTAAGTTTTGGACACCGCTGCCACTGAGGGGAGCATGTTTGGGTCCCGTTCCCGCTGGTGTTTCCTGATGATCTGTGATCTTTCCCTTGGCACACTGTTCTCTTCTTAGTTGGTCCCTATAGCCAGAAACTAGTCGGGTCCTGCTCCCCAGTCTGGCTAACTGAGGGAGCTTGCTCTCAGCGTTCACGCTTGGGATTTCCTGGACCGTTTTAGTGGAAAGCCCTATCCCAATCGCTGCCCTATTACCCCGATTTTGGAGCGGGTGGAGAGCGGATCTTAAAGGCTCTGTTCTCGTCAGGTCAATTGTCAGGTTGCCTGAAGCTACTACCTGACCTAGGGTCCACGTACCCCGTCGTGCCCTGGTCCCAGCCCGTGGTACAAGGCCGCCGGCTGTCCTCCTCGACAATACCATGCCCCTTGTCACGATCACCTGCGACCAGGGGTCCAGCTCCTACTAGGCCCAGACCACCGTCTGCCACCTAGTACTTCCAAGGAGCCCAGCTCCTGACCCCTCTCACTTCCTCTCTCTGACTCCAACTGTCTAACTCCTGACACTCCTGACCTCTCCTTAACCAACCCCCCAAGTGGGTGACCCTATTCCACTTGGGTCGTCCACTGGTGTTGTCTGGTGGGTGCGGTGCAGAGTGTTCCTAGGATTTTAATTAGCTGCTGTTGGCAACACCATTGGTTGGGGACCCATAACCAAGGAGGAGATGAATATTGCACAGAAGGGCAGATTGCACAATACCCTGTGACGACCTGATAGGCCAGGGCGTCACATATGAACTTATCCACAGATGAATCAGGCAAAGCTTCAGCAATGATACTACAGATAAGAGCAAGCCACCTGCTTGCAACCAGAGCTAGAATGAACTGAATAATATCACCATCACCAGCCCAGGGAAGAAGTGAGTATGTAAGGACCAAGAGAATACTGATGATCAGCAGCTGGGTGGAAGGTGAGCTCCTGCTGGGTCCAAAAGGAGGAGAGATGAAAATCCATCAGAAAAGCTACCTATTAGAATGAACACTAATAGCAGAAACAACAGAAAGTAGGGGAGCATTTTGTGCAGCCAAATGCTATCATCTTCTGTTTCCAGAAACCACATGACTTTGTCACCCGTGACACACCCATAACACCTTGGTGGGCTTTCAACCCAGGACTCAGGCGCTGTAAAGCAACAGTGCTAACACTGAGCCACTGTGCAACCCAATAAATGAATTATGTCGAAAGAAGTGTATTTGTGATACATAACCACTAAAACTAACAAACGGTTTTGTATATACACTACATTATCTAGGATTAGTGCCCTATACAATATTGGCCCACATTCACTGGTGGGCACACATGCTCAATAGCTTCCTTGCATTCACCCTCTACTTCATGATGTACAGTGATCTGACAGTGAAAAGGCTGATACTATGTGGTAATGGAAGAAGAGATGGAGCATGTGCAGCAGCTGTAACAAGCAAGGACTAAAATGAGGCATATGATTAGCTGCATCAATAAGTCAACAGGAACAGTCATCGGAGGAATATTAGAAAATGCGCTGTTCTAGTCAGCTGGACACTACAGACACTCCCAGGCTTTAGTGGTCCTGTGACATCTGGAGTGGCATAGTCATTGTTCCCAGAGCTGAAGGGGGCAGTGCTGGATCCATAGCAGTGTCACTATTTAGTTTATTTTTTTGCTAATCAATATTTTTTTTTAACTTCATATAACACCTTTAAATTCAAATTTTATTGACTAAGCTATTTATATAGAGTAGTGAGTCACAGCACTACATCTGTTGAGGTACCGTCACACTTTAGCGACGCTTCAGCGATCCCACCAGCGATCTGACCTGGTCAGGATCACTGGTGCGTCGCTACATGGTCGCTGGTGAGCTGTCAATCAGGCAGATCTCATCAGCGACCAGTGACCAGCCCCCAGCAACGCGTGGAAGCGATGCTGCGCTTGGTAACTAAGGTAAATATCGGGTAACCAAGCACTTGGTTACCCGATATTTACCTTGGTTACCAGCGCACACCGCTTAGCGTTGGCTCCCTGCACTCCTAGCCAGAGTACACATCGGGTTAATAAGCAAACCGCATTGCTTATTTACCTGATGTGTACTCTGGCTATGTGTGCAAGGAGCAGGGAGCCAGCACTGGCAGCCTGAGAGCGGCGGACGCTAGTAACCAAAGTAAATATCAGGTAACCAAGCAAAGCCCTTCGCTTAGTTACTCGATATTTACCTTGGTTACAGCTTACCACAGGCTGCCAGAAGCCGGCTCCCTGCTCCTTACACATTCAGATTGTTGCTCTCTCGCTGTCAAACACAGCGATGTGTGCTTCACAGCGAGAGAGCAACGTCCAAAAAATGAACCAGCACTGTGTATAACGAGCAGCAATTTCACAGCAGGGGCCAGATCGCTGCTCAGTGTCACACACAGCAAGATCGCTAATGAGGTTACTGCTGCATCACAAAAACCGTGACTCAGCAGCGATCTCGCTATGTGAGAAGTACCCCTAAGAGTGATAGTGACACTGGATCAAGCAATGACCAATGCATCACCACTGCGGCCACTGACTTGATGCAGGGGTCAGGTACCGTCCATGCCGAAAGAGGGTATGAGAAGGCCGGCAAAGAACCCAACCAGCAGTGTGTGGCGCCCTGGACAAGCCAGGGGCCACAGAGAACAACACCAACACACCCCACACTCCTGGTCAGGCACACCTAAGTCAGACAAAACCCTTGTTGCCTTCCTCCAGGGGCTGATGATCACACCAGGGGGGTGGGCCAGGCGGTTGGTCCCGCCCACCGAGGAGTTCACAGTCCTGGAGGCGGGAAAAGTAGTAAAAGTTGAGAGATCAGTTAGGGAAGTGGAAGTGGAAGGAAGGAAAGTGGTAGTAGAGCAGACTGAAGTGTGTCCGGGTGAGTGGCCCGGACGAAGCAGCAAGGTTGGCAGACGGTGGTGACCGTCTGCAGGAGAGGCCTATCGGAGCTAACCATAAGGACCGTGGATGGGCGGTGGCCCGGCGGTACCGGACCGGTACACAAAGAGAAGTCAGCACCATCCGGCAGGGGCTTACGGACCCCGGCAAGGCTAGGAGTCGCCGTGAATTTGCTAAATCCGTTAGCGAAGGGAACCTCCTGGGTTTCCCAGCAGCCAAGTCCCGAAAGAAGGCAACCGTCCAACCGAGAGAGGGAAACACAGTCACCGCCAAGGCTAAAGTTCCCAGGGCCAGAGCCTGCGGGCAAAAGGGGCTCCTCCAGCACCCATCCAAGCTGGGGAGCGGGTTACCGGTGGGAACCTATTGGAACCGTTTACACTACAAAGGTGCAGGGAAAGGCAGACACCATCAACCTGCCGGGAGAAACAACACCGCAGCCGTCTGTGGGACCCGTCCATCCAGCCGTGTGTTTTACCGAGAACTGTGTCCTCATCATTGGCTGAGTGAGTACCACCGTGCCGTGCGGCACAGCGCTGCCCCCGTGACCCTGCACCTCACCAGGCCCCATAACCCGCCTGCCATCCATTCTTACCCCATCACCGGGCCCCGGGACAACCAACCCCCTACCCACGGAGGGGAGAACTACCATCAAAGCTGCTCCCTGTCACCGTTCCCGGGATCCCCGTCCAGAGCAGCGGTGGTGTCACAACTTCACCACAACCGTGGGTGGCGTCACGGACAATTTCAAATCCCCACAATCAACTCCCCTTTTCACTCACGGGCAAGGAACGCCGCTCGAGTCCCCGGGATCCGGCCCACCGCTCGAGCCACCACCGAGCAGCAGCAGCCAGACCCGAGCAGTGGGAGAGCGCAGCGTCCCCTCCTCCGCCCGCGACAACTTGGCGTCACGAACAGGATCTTACCGCTCTGCCGTCTGGTAGAGGTGCGCCTTGTGACCGCCGGAGGTGTCCGGCCGAAAAATTTGTGAAGCCGCCATCTTGGGCGCGAAAAATCCCCGCTCGAGCGTCTCCTCGAGCAGTGGAGGCGCGAAAGCCAAAACCCCGCCCCTGTAGAGGAGGTGCCAGAGAGACACTAAGGGGGGGGCGGATGGCGTCCGGCCGCATGTGAACCGCGGCTGTGGAAGCAGGGACGCTAGGACTCTGCAAGTATTTGGTTCCTGGAACACCGCTGCGCGAGATGTTCCGTCCATCCGGCACCGCTGATGACGACGGCCCCAGCAGTCCACCCGGCCGCGATGGAGATGACGACGGCTCCGGCAGTCTGCCCGGCCGCAACCGCAGCGAAGCACCCATCCCGTTAAGGAACCTGGGCCCGTTCCTGGACTGGGGTCAAGGGGTGCTGGCCACTTCTTAGGGGCAGCATCAGGGCCAGGTTGTTTGGGTGGGTGACTGAAGGACCCGTTCTGTTGCCGTTATTAAAAGTGTTTTATTGCTGTTGCAACGGTTGAAGTGTTATGCCTCCCGTAAGGGAAGTTGTATGAAAAAAAAAAAAATGCATGTGTGAAAATGTTTAAAAAAAATGTTTTATTCTTTTTCAGTTCGTGAAAAATAAAACCGGTGATGAACGGGCAGTCCGCGGACAGTCTGCATTTTACTAAGGGGGAATGTGATGCCCTGGACAAGCCAGGGGCCACAGGTAACAACACACACACACACCCACCCCCAGCAGTTCACAGCAGACATCCCCAGTGAGACCTGATTCCTTCCCTCGGGTTCAGACAGACACACTAGGTGGGCGGAGTCAAGCACATAGGCACACCCACCGAAGAGTCTAGCTGGCCTGAGGCAGGAAGCAGGTCCAGACAAGTCCAGGCAGAGGAAGAGAGAGGAGGTCTGCAGAGAGGCAGACGTAGACTGGGGCCTAGGTTGAAGCCTAGGTCCCTCGTGTAGCAGTCAGGCAGACGGTAGTGGCCGTCTGCAGGAGGCCAGGAAGACAGTCTGGTGGAACCGTAGGTAGCCGGGGCTGGGCGGTGAGCCAACCGGTACCGAACTGGGGAGCCAGCTGGAAACCGGAGCGCAGGAGGAGTGTACGGAAGGTGCAGGAAAGGACTTACATTACCAACCTGGGGTCAGGGGAAAAACACCACAGCCGTCTGTGGGACCCGTCCATCCAGCCGTTTGTTTCATCAGAGACTCTGTGTACATCATTGGGCTGAGTGAGTACCACCGTGCCGTGCGGCACAGCGCTGCCCCCGCGACCCTGCACCTCATCAGGCCTTGTAACCCGCCTGCCATCCATCCCTACCCCATCACCGGGCCCCAGGACAACCAACCCCCTACGCACGGAGGGGAGAAAACAACATCCTAGCTGCTCCCTGTCATCGCTCCTGGGATCCCCGTCCAGAGCAGCGGGGGTGTCACCAATCTCACCACAACCGTGGGTGGCGTCACGGACAATAAATCCCCAAAACCATCCCCCCTTTCACTCACGGGCGAGGAACGCCGCTCGAGTCCCCGGGATCCGGCCCACCGCTCAAGCCACCACCGAGCAGCAGCAGCCGGACCCGAGCAGTGGGAGAGCGCAGCGTCCCCTCCTCCGCCCGCGACAACTGCGAAGCAGAGCACTTCAATAAACGATAGGCAATTACCAAACACGTAAGATGCTGCTTGTCTTTGGGAAAAGCAAAAGGTCAAATTTGTTAGCATCCATACACTGGTTGAAGATTTAATCAAACACAATAGTTTCACAAGGAGGTTTGTGCAAGCATCGCTGACTGTCATGTTGTCAGGATGTTGGGAAACTTCAGATTCTTTCACTCTGTCTGCTAACGTTCCTGATGTCTGTGATCAGCGCAGGGTGACTTGGGCATCGCCGCACAGACCTGTAGTTCATCGGCAGGTTAGCAAGAGTTAATCTCTCGAGGACTGCTTGTTAGTCTCCTTGGTCACATGCTATGAGAGAGAGCGTCACATTTGCTTTCCTCATATATATGCTGGCTGGACTGCTTTTATAATGCCAGCTATAGCTTGACTATACCTGGTCTGGATAGGTGCATTTATACAGGCTTAGGCTACATGCGCATGCTGCAGTTTTTGTTGCTTTTTTGTCGCTTTTTTTGGTGCAGTTTTGTTGTCAGCAAGTTCTGACTTTTGACTTCCCAGCAAAGTCTATGAGAATTCACACATTTGTACAAAAAAAGTTTTTGTATGTCATATTTTGAGGGCTATAATTTTTCTATATTTCTGCTGGAGGAGTCATGTGAGGACTCATCGGTATCATTTTGGTGCACATAGAGTTTTTTTTTTATTGTTTTCTGTTCCGATTTTTAGAAGACAGAATGAACAAAAACTAGCAATTCAGGATTTGTTTTCTACGCGTGGTAAAAGTGATGATAGCCTTATTCTTTGAGTCCTTACAATTACAGTGATAACTAGTGATGAGCGAGTACTAAAAAGCTCGGGTGCTCGAAGCTCGGGCCGAGCCTCCCAAGATACTCGTGTACTCGGCCCGAGCACCGAGCCCAATGTTATCCTATGGGAGACCCGAGTATTTTTGTGAAATGACCCCCCGGCAGCATGTAGAAACCCTAAAAATGTCACAAAAGTCTCAGAAGAGTGCTCAAATGACATGGCAACAGCATGGGGAAGACCCCTTGAAGCATTTATCACTCAAAAGTCACAGCTGTGAACAATTTTGTCCGAGTTTTACGCCATTTTTACGGACTCACCAGAAAACCTTCCAAAATGACACCAAAATGAATTTTCATGGCGGAAATGTTAAGGGCACATACCCAATAGTGAGATAGAGCTGGTGTATGTTACTTTTTGAGATTAATACATGAAAGATTTTACATGAAAACCTTGTGTGGCACTCCGATGTCCAAAACGCACGTTTTGTGCTTTTTACTAGCGATGTCGGTCATTTTTTTTTTTTTTATTCTATCTCCCTCAGTCCGTCGGTCTGTCTCTCTCTGTCTTGTCTGTCCCCCTCTCACAGTCTGTCGGTCAGTTCCCCCCCCTCTCTCTTACTTACCGTTCCCCGATCACTGCCGCGGCGCTGCACGGCTGTTCAAACTCCGGTGGCTTTTCCTCTTTTGAAAAAGCCGGCCGCTCATTAATCAATCTCCTATTCCCTGCTTTCCTGCTTTTCGGCGCCTATGATTGGTTGCAATGAGACACGCTCCCACACTGAGTGACAGCTGTCTCACTGCACCCAATCACAGCAGCCGGTGTGTGTATACTGTGCAGTGAAATAAATAATTAAATAATTAAAAAAAACGGCGTGCGGTCCCCCCAATTTTAATACCAGCCAGATAAAGCCATACGGCTGAAGGCTGGTATTCTCAGGATGGGGAGCTCCACGTTATGGGGAGCCCCCCACCCTAACAATATCAGTCAGCAGCCGCCCAGAATTGCCGCATACATTAGATGCGACAGTTCTGGGGCTGTACCCGGCTCTTCCCGATTTACCCTAGTGCGTTGGCAAATCGGGGTAATAAGGAGTTAATGGCAGCCCATAGCTGCCACTAAATCCTAGATTAATCATGTCAGGTGTCTCCCCGAGATTCCTTCCATGATTAATCTGTAAATTACAGTTAAAAAACACACACACCCGAAAAATCCTTTATTAGATATAAAAAACACTAACAAAGTCCCTCATTACCAATTTATTAACCCCGACAAACCCTCCATGTCCGGCGTACTCCACAGTCCTCCAGCGTCGCGTCCAGCTCTGCTGCATGGAAGTGACAGGAGCTGCAGAATACACCGCCGCTCCGGTCACCTCCACGCAGCTAATGAGATGAGTATAGCGATCGGCTGAGCTGTCACTGAGGTTACCTGGATCCAGCGGTGGATGCAGCGGTGGCCGCGGGTAACCTCAGTGACAGCTCAGCTGATCGCGCTACTCACCGCCGCTCCAGTCAGCTCCATGCACCAACTGAGGTGAGTATAGCGATCAGCTGCTGTCACTGAGGTTAATCGCGGCCACCGCTGGATCCAGCGGTGGCCGGGAGTTACCTGACTGACAGCAGCTGATCGCGCTATTCACTTCATTAGCTGCGTGGAGGTGACCGGAGCGGCGGTGTCTTCTGCAGCTCCTGTCACTTCCATGCAGCAGAGCTGGACGCGACGCCGGAGTCCGTGGAGTACGCCGGACATGGAGGGTTTGTCGGGGTTAATAAATTGGTAATGAGGGACTTTGTTAGTGTTTTTTATTTCTAATAAAGGATTTTTCGGGTGTGTGTGTTTTTTAACTGTAATTTACAGATTAATCATGGAAGGAATCTCGGGGAGACGCCTGACATGATTAATCTAGGATTTAGTGGCAGCTATGGGCTGCCATTAACTCCTTATTACCCCGATTTGCCAACGCACTAGGGTAAATCGGGAAGAGCCGGGTACAGCCCCAGAACTGTCGCATATAATGTATGCGGCAATTCTGGGCAGCTGCTGACTGATATTGTTAGAGTGGGGGGCTCCCCATAACGTGGAGCTCCCCATCCTGAGAATACCAGCCTTCAGCTGTATGGCTTTATCTGGCTGGTATTAAAATTGGGGGGACCGCACGCTGTTTTTTTTAATTATTTATTTATTTATTTTACTGCACAATATAGACCCGCCCACCGGCTGCTGTGATTGGGTGCAGTGAGGCACCTGTCACTCAGCGTGGGGGCGTGTCTCACTGCAACCAATCATAGGCGCCTGTGGGCGTGGAAAGCAGGGAATATGAGATGGCTGTGTACAGAGCACAGCGCGCCCGCCGGTATAAAGGCTCGGTCACGCTGTGCAGGCCGGCCAATCACTGCAATTCCACAACTAACAGGGCTGTGGCATTGCAGTGGTCTGCCAGCCAATCCCTGCATGAGGGCTGGCTCTCAAAAGAGCGCCAACATGCAGGGATGAAGACCACGAGTAAAGCACGAGTATTGCAAAATTACTCGGTACCTGCCGAGTAGCCCGAGTACAGTGATACTCGTGCGAGTACCGAGTAGTAACAAGCATACTCGCTCATCACTAGTGATAACATATTTCTATATTTCTTATGATTTGCTGCTTTTGCACAATAAAAACCATGTTATAAAAAAAAAAAGAATTGTTTTCGCATTGCTATATTCTGAGAGCTATAAATTTTTCTTTTCTACAGATGGAGCTGTTTCATGGCTTCTTTTTTCCAGGACAAGATGATGTTTCTAGCAATACCATTTTTACTTACAATTGTATTTTTGATTTTCTTTTATTCTACTTTTTGTTCAGCGGTTTTATGGAAAAGTATAGTTTTATGCCACATTTTGTACTTGTTTTTTCTACGGTGTATTTTACTTTTTTGGGACTTTAACTTTCATTATGCTGATCGTTGATATAATGCATTGCCATGCACTGGCATGGCAATGCATACACCTGTCAGTGATGCAGTGACAGAAGCCTTTTAGGCCATGCTCATGGCATGATCTAACAGGCTTGCCATAGCTGGCTGACCCAGAGGTTGTCATGATAACCTTCTGTTGCCTCGTCAACTATTGGACCCTTGTGATGACGTCACGGGGGCGTTGATCAGATGGGAGAGGGAACTTCCTCCTTTCTCTCCCAGCCTCCTAAATGCTGTGATCGATATCGATTGAGGCATTTAGGGGGTTAAACAGCCTGAAGCGATGCAGTTAAAACTATGGTTACACTTTAAATACTGCAAATAGAGGGCCATATTGCAGGAATGGACAGGAGCACTAATAACAAAATGAACAATACTGGTGGCATTTACTCAGAGTAAATCAATTACATGTCAAGTGAGAGTCCCTCTTTTAAGTAAACCTATTATATATATAAAACACTATTAACATGCAGATATACGATTAATTTGCACGTGAATAGTGCTCTGAAGCCGTGCAGCTGGCTCACTGAAACCATGGCTACTGGGAGGAAATGAACTTTGTTCCTCCCAGCAGCCCCCGATTTTCAGTCATAGAGTTGCATCCGACCCTGTAACTACACTCTGACACTGTTTAATAGCCAGCTAAGTACTCAATCAGTACACAGCCAGCTGTCAGTCAGTGCCAGGAGTGCGGTTAGTGCCGCTGCTCACTAGGTACTAAGAGGTGACTGTAGCCGCACCTCCATGACTGAAAGCTGGAAGCTGCCAGGAGGAATATTTTTAATTTCCTCCCAGTATACGTGCTTTCAGGCAGCTTCAGAACATTAACCTGCAGCGTAACCCAATAATGTCAGGGTAATTGTGTTTTTTGACATAAATATCATTAGTATCAGATAGGTAGCGATGTGATGTATATGTGACGCCCTGGCAAAACCAGGTAGTCACAGTTAGGCCCCCGCATTACACCGTTCCCTCACTAGGAAACATACAGCCAACCAGAAAACCTAGTCACTCCCCCTTAGGGAAAGATAGACACACCAGTGGGCGTGACCACGCAGTTGGGACACGCCCACTCAGGGGTCCAGACAGCCCGGGGCAGGAAAAAGCAGCAGATGAGTCTAGATCAGTCTGAAGTTCAGTTTGGAGAGGAGTGTGGGCTGGAGCTAAGTGTAGCTCCAGCAGGGAAGTCAAGTTGAACGGTGCCAGGGTAGGAGCCCTGGTGCCACTAGCTAGAAGGCAGACGGTGGTCTCCGTCAGCAGGAGACGGGAAAACGGCTCGGCAGAACCGAGGTGGACCGGGACAGGGTTGTAGCCCGCCGGTACCGACATGGGGAACCGACCCGAAAACCGGAGCACAAAGGGGGGTACTCGGACCCTGAAGCCAGGACCAGAACCAAGTGGAACTGGTTAATTAACCGATTGAGGCCAGGACTAAAGGTCCTGTCCCACCCAAAGTCCCTTATAGAAGACAACAGCCCACCGATTAGGGATAAGAGGTCACCGCCAGGGCCCATAGATCCCATGGGCCAGCGTCTGCGGCCACGGCTCCTTAGGCCACATCCAGCCGGGAGCGGACTCCTGTGTTTCACACTAGGAAAGTCCACCTTACACACAGCAGTGCAGGAAAAGGATAGAGACCACCAGCCGGGTGGGGGATCCGAACACAACCGGCCGCGGCACCGGCCGCGGCACCGGCCACCATCACCTTGGTTTACCAGAGACTTGTGTGTTTTACTAACCATGAGTACACCAGCACCCCCTGCACTGGTCGCCATCCCCTGCACTGAGCCACGGGGTCCCGGGGCCACCATCCCTACCCACGGAGGGGTTAACAACTTGCTGCACAACATCTCCCCCGGGTGCCCCATAACAGCAGCGGTGGTGTCCCACCTTACCACACACCGTGGGTGGCGTCACGAACTTACTACAGCCTAGCCCGTACATCTACGTCCCCCCATTTATTCGGCGTGTCCGCTAGACCCCTGGGTCCGGAGACCCTCGAGCCACCACCCCTGAAGGCCCGGATCCGAGCAGCGCCGGCTGCTGGCACGGGGGCGGGACATATACAAATTAAACAGATTTGCATTGCACAACTCCATTCAGTGTGTAGCAGCTGCTGCCAGGTACTGCAGAAAGGACTACCTTTTCTAAGTAGACATCTAAGTACGGTAACTTGCCAATGTACAACACAATAGTCTGTCCGTCCATGGGGATTCAACATCTAGGGTAATATTAACCCTCAATTTTTAATATTCTAAAAAGGATGGCTGTTGTGTAATTAAAGGGTATAGCTCAGGACACAATAATGAATAGGACAGAATGTCCCATGGATACTACTAGAAAACATTACTCTTTGGCCAGTAAGAGCCTAGACTTTGTAGGTAACTGTGTAGGCCGTAGAAGAACTCCTTGGTTCCTGTAAAGACTGATTTTGTTTTGCACTGTGAAATATAAGACTCCTCACCTTAGCTCCTGCACTTTCCCATAGATACAGGTCAGGTAACACCGCCACATGTCCTGTTAGCTTTGTGCTGCTGGTGTGAAGCCAGAGATCAGTGAAGTTGGCAGCTAAATGCAACATTTTCCTTCGGCGCCTTAGGCTCTGAGAGGAAACGGTGCTTTGTGTTACATCCTGGACAAATGTTTATCTTCCCTCTCTAACTTGCCATTATACTTTGCTTTACTGAGCTTAATACATTTCTGTGCGTGAAGATATTTTAATAAACCGTGAGGAATTTGTTGTAAAGAAAAAGCCCTATGGATAACAGTCAATGCTGGCAGTGTAGGTCCTGCATGGCCTGAAATTCGAGATGCCGGCTACCACACAGGAATGCTGATGGTACCCCTCAAGACAAAGACTTGCAAAAATCACAAGGTCTCTGTAGTATTCCATAGGCCAACACTCAGACTTGGAATATATGAAGGGGTTTTCTTATCTGGGACATTTATTCATATTTATAGGATTACTGGTGGATAAAGACAGAAAAAGGTCCCTGACCAAGAACAATATATGGGCCTTTGCAGTCCAAGAGCTCCTCATAATACACAATTCCACCTCCTTTGGAGCTAGATGTGGCCCCCTTACCTCTCAGGCCCCTGACCAAGAATAGCATATGGGCCTTTTGCAGCCCAATAGCTCATCATAATGCACAATTCCACCTGCTCTGGAGGTAGAAGTGGCCCCCTTACCTCTTGGCTCCTTGACCAAAAACAATATATGGGCCATTTGCAGCCCAATAGTTTATCATAATGCACAATTCCCCCTGCTTTGGAGGTAGATGTGGCCCCCTTACCTCTTGGACCCCTGTGCAAGAACAATATATGGGTCCTTTGCAGCCCAATAGCTCATCATAATTCACAATTCCACTAGTTCTGAAGGTAAAAAAGGCCTCCTTACATCTAGAGCCACTGTGCGGCCACCCAGGTTGCATCAATGATATGTCCGCTCCTGGATATAGGAGGTGGAATATTTAAAATCATATTGCTTTTAAATTATTAAAGAATCACGCTTATGAGACATTTTATTTCCTAAACTTGTGTGTATGTGTACGTAGTGTAAGTGCACATATAGATCCCAGTGTGAGTACGCAACCAAGAATAGACGTTGCTTGATGGAGCAGTGCTGGAAACTAAGAAAGTTAATGATCTTCGTGGTGTGAAATAGTGTTTGCCCCATTTCCTGATTTCTTATTCTTTTGTTTGTCACACTTAAAAGGGAACCTGTCACCAGATTTCTCCCTTGTAAGCTGCGGCCACCACCAGTAAGCCCTTATATACAGCATTCTAGAATACTGTATATAAGTGCCAAAGCTGATCTTATTATACTCACCTGCGGAGCATTCGGGTCCGTTTGGGTGTCGCTGGTCTCGGTTTGGTATCCCCTATCTTCTTGCAACACTATCTTCCTTCCCTGCTCTGTGTGGATGACATGTCCTACATCGTCCACACAAAGTCCTCCATTGTGCTCCTATGCACTTCTCTCTGCCCTGCTGCATCTCAATTGGATTAAGGTCAGGATTTTGACTAGGCACTCCAAAGTCTTAATTTTTTTAAGCCATTCAAAGGTGGACTTGCTGGTGTGTTTTGGATAATTATTCTGCTGCATAACCCAAGTGCGCTTCAGGTTTAGATGACTAACAGATGGCCGGACATTTTCCTTCAGGATTTTTTGGTAGACAGCTGAATTTATGGTTCCTTTTACCAAAGTAAGTCTTCCAGGTCCTGAAGTAGCAAAACAGCCCCAGACCATCACACTACCACCAACATATTTTCCAGTGGGTAAGTTGTTCCGTTTCTAAAATGCGGTGTTAGGCCCTGTGCGCACGCTGCGTTTTTTACCGCGGTTTTGCTGCAGAAAATGTTCATAACCTTGCTGCTGTCCTTCCCCACCAAAACCTATGGTAAAAAAAAAAATGCTGTGCGCACAGTGCGGTTTTTGTCACCTACAGGTTTTGCTGCATGTTTTATGCAGCAAAAAGAATTGCACATCACTTCTTTTCCACAGGTACTTGCGGTATTTCACTCCATTGACTGTAATGTAATCATGAAATACCGCAGGGAATAACGCAGGTAGCAAATTATATGTGTTTCATTGCGTTTTCCTGCGTTATTCCCATGGTATTTTGCGTTTTTCGAGACAATGTTCATCACTAACCTGCGTTTTGCAAGGAAGTGATGTCATTATGACAGGAAGAGGAAGTTGAGCACAGAATAAACACACACATATCACACTCACACGCAGACACATACATATATAATGCACATAGAAATCAGAAACATACATATTAAAAATAAAAAACGAAAAAAAAAAACGTTGGCTCCGCCGTATTTTTACCGTCCAGCCAAGGTAAACACACAGCGGCAGCCCAGTATTTTCATGCTGGGGAGGGCGAGGGCCTAGGTTATTGCTCCCCCCTCTCCCGCAGCCAAGAATATCAGCCCACAGCTGCCCCGAGAATGTCGAATCCATTATTATTATTATCGGCTCTTCCCGATTGCCATGATGCAGTGGCAATCGAGGTAATAAGGAGTTAATGGCAGCCCATAGCTGCCACTAAGTCCTAGGTTAATCATGGCAGGCGTCTATGAAACACCCCCCATGATTAACCTGTAAGTAAGGTAAATAAACACACACACCGAAAAAAATCCTTTATTTGAAATAAAACACAAAATGCCCCCTCTTTCACCACTTTATTAACCCCCCCCCAAACACACAGCTCCGGTGTAATCCACAGAGGTCCCATGACGCTTGCATGGTGATCCAGCTGCGTCTGACACATAGTACTCAATGCAGCCTCGTAACGAGGATGCAGGGGTAACTACAGGTCATTTCTCATGGTCGGTAATGTCAACACATTACTGCTCGCGAGAACTTCAGGGCCTCACCAGCAGTAATAGTGATGTCACCGACCGGCAGTGACCCTGCCGCAGGGTCACTGCTGTATGAGAAATACTGTGGGGGGGAAACACAAATAGAAATAAAGCTAATATCTCTCTATCTCTCTATTATCTATCTATCATTAAAAGAAATAAAAAAATAAATCTATATTTTTATATAGCGCTAACATATTCCGCAGCGCTTTACATACATCAGGAACACTGTCCCTATTGGGGCTCACAATCTAAATTCCCTATCAGTATGTTTTGGTAGTGTGGGAAGAAACCGGAGTACCCCCACGTAAACACGGGGAGAACATACAAACATCTTGCAGATGTTGTCCTTGGTGGGATTCGAACCCAGGACCCCAGCGCTGCAAGACTGCAGTGCTAACCACTGAGCCACCGTGTTGCCATATCATTCTATCTACCCCTCTATTATCTATCTATCCCTCTATTATCTATGTATCATTCTATTATCTATCTATCTCTCTATTATCTATCTATCTAGCCATCTATCCCTCTATCTATCCCTCTATTATCTATGTATCATTCTATTATCTATCTATCCCTCTATTATCTATGTATCATTCTATTATCTATCTATCCCTCTATTATCTATCTATGTATCATTCTATTATCTATCTATCCCTCTATTATCAATCTATGTATCATTCTATTATCTATCTATCTATCCCTCTATTATCTATCTATGTATCATTCTATTATCTATCTATCCCTCTATTATCTATCTATCCCTCTATCTATCAGAAGGAAATTACACTTTTTTTTTTCAATGTGTTTTATTGCATTGAATGCATTAAAACACATGTATCAACCCGCGGCAATACCGTGGCAATACCGCGGTAAAACTGCGGCAAACCGCTGTAATACTGCATGCGGTTTTTGGGTGTGGTATGCTGCGTTTTTTTTTACCGCGGGTGCAGTAATCTTTCAGAACCTGCAGAATTTTCTTAAGAAAACTGCATTATCTAGTGCGCAGAAGGCCTTACTTCTACACCATATGTAATGGGACATACAGCTTCCAAAAAGATCAACTTTTGTCTGTCAGTCCACAGAGTATCTCTCCAAAGTCTTAGGGATCAACAAGATATTTTCTGGCAAAATTGAGGCTTTATGTTCTTTTTGCTCAGCAGTGGTTTTCGTCCTGTAACTCTACCATTCAAGCCATTTTTGCCCAATCTCTTTCTAAAGGGTGCTTTATATATATCGTCGGGGTCACATCGGTAGTGACGCACATCCGGCGCCGTTACCGACATCGCAGCGTGTAATAAAAATGAGCGACGATCAAGTAGCACAAAAAACGTGAAAAACCGTTGCTTGTTGACACGTCGCTCATTTCCTTAATATCGTTGCTGTTGCAGGTACGATGTTGTTTGTCCTTCCTGCGGCACCACACATCGCTGTGTGTGACACCGCAGGAGCGACAAACATCTCCTTAATTGCCTCCATCGGCAATGCGGAAGGAAGGAGGTGGGCGGGATGTTACGTCCCGCTCATCTCCGCCCCTGCACTTCTATTGGATGCCTGCCATGTGACGTCGCTGTGACACCGCACGAGCCACCCCCTTAGAAAGGAGACGGATCGCCAGCCAGAGCAACGTCGCAGGGCAGGTAAGTCCGTGTGACGGGGGTTAGCGATGTTGTGCACCACGGGCAGCGATTTGCCCGTGTCGCACAACCGACGGGGGTGGGTACGATCGCTAGCAATATCGGTACCGATATCGCAGCGTGTAAAGTACCCTTTATGGTGGAGTCATGAATAATGACCTCAACTGAGGCCTGAAGTTCTTTGGATGTTGTTGGGGAGTCTTTGATGAGTCACCACTGCACTCTTGTGGTAATTTTCGTCTGCCAGCCACTCCTGGGAAGGTTTACCACTGTTCCATGTTTTTGCCATTAGTGGGTAATGACTCTCACTGTGGTTCGCCAGAGTCCCAAAGGTTGAGAAAAAGCTTTATATTTTCCAGACTGATAGATCTTAATTACAGTTTCTCATTTATTCCTGAATTTCTTTGGATTGCGGTATGATGTCTAGCTTTTGAGGATCTTTTGGTCTATTTGACTTTGTTAGGCAGGTCCTAATTAAGTGAGTTCTTGATTGAGAACAGGTGTGGAAGTAATGAGGCCTGGGTGTAGCTAGGGAAATAGAACTCAGTTAAGACAACACAGGTGAGGTTAAAAAGAAACAGGGACACCTGGGAAGCATATTGAAGAAAAATAATAGTAGTCTAACTCCTATATTATATTCATGGATAATCTGGATATAGTAAGACATATAATAAGACAGTGCCAAGTAAGACAGACATATACTCCATACATGCATCTAAACAGAAAGTAAGGAGTGAAGTGGCTATCCATAACCAAGACCGTATCTATACCTACTGATGTTCAATAGTTAAGATCATAGCCATGTCTACTGACCATCAATAGTAAAGACCATATTCATGCCTACTGACGTTCAATAGTAAAGACTATATCCATGCTTACTGACGTTCCATAGTAAAGACTATATCCATGCCTACTGACGTTCAATAGTAAAGACCATATCCATGCCTACTGACCAGCAATAGTAAAGAGCATATCCATGCCTACTGACCAGCAATAGTAAAGAGCATATCCATGCCTACTGACTATCATAGTAAACACCATATCCATGCCTTCTGACCATCAAAAGTAAAGACCATAGCCATGTCTACTGACAATCAATAGTGAGACCATATCCATGCCTACTGACATTCAATAGTAAGACTATATCCATGGCTACCGATGATCAAAAGTAAAGTGCATATCTATGCCTACTGACATTCAATTGCAAAGACCATATCCATGCCTACTGACCATCAATAGTAAAGCCAAGTTCTATACTTCCTGACCATCAATAGTAAAGACTTTGTCCATGCCTACTGACCATCAATAGTAAGACCATATCAATGCCTACTGATGTTCAATACTAAAGACCATTGTCAAAGATGTGTCTGGACCTTCAGGTGCTGCTGCTGGGACCAGGTGCAGAAGGGCCCGGTGATCGACCAGACGTTAATGGACGCTGTCCCTTTAAGGGCTTGAATTAGGTTTTTTTTCTGTTTCCTTGCCAGGTTGGAAGAGCCTTTCCTCCAGCTGGTAATTAAGGGCCTTTATAAGTGGGGCCTCTCACTCCTCCAGTGCGGATTATAATCTTCACTTGGAGAAGTTGCTTGCTCAGGAGTGCATGTTGCTTCAGACTACTGTTGTTGTATATTCTGAAGATTCCCTCTCAAAATAACCTATTGTCTTTCCTTTTTCTCCTTTTTGCTGTTTATTTTTGTGTTTGCTTTTCCCTCAATGGGTGGTGGGATTTAGTCCTAGGATCTGGCTAGGAGACAGGGGTACGTTGGTGGGCCACACCTCCTAACCCTTATAGGTACCTGTGGTTTGAGGGCAAGCGCAGGGCACCTCAGAGTCAGGGTCACCGCAGGAGCCCCTGGTTACCCTCCTCTTTGTGTTTTTACCTTCCTTATTCCTAGGAGTTCACTTGATGAGTATCTCTACCCACACCCAGCGTGACAACCATATTCATGCTTACAGATTATCAATAGTAAAGACCTTGTCCGTGCCTACTGACCAACAATAGTAGAGACCATATCCAGGCCTACTGAGTATGAATAGTAAAGACCATATCCATGCCTACTGACGATGAATAGTAGAGACCATATCCAGGCCTACTGACTATGAATATTAAAGACCATATTCATGCCTACTGACCATCAATATTAAAGACCATATTCATGCCTACTGACCATCAATAGTAAAGACCATATGCATGCCTACTGACCATCAATAGTAAGACCATAGCCATACCTACTGACCATCAATAGTAAAGACCATATTCAGGTCTACTGACCATCAATAGTAATGACCAAATCCAGGCCTACTGACCATCAATAGTAAGACCATAGCCATACCTACTGACCATCAATAGTAAAGACCATATCCAGGCCTACTGACCATCAATAGTAAAGACCATATCCAGGCCTACTGACCATCAATAGTGAAGACCATATCCAGGCATACTGACCATCAATAGTAATGACCAAATCCAGGCCTACTGACCATCAATAGTAAGACCATAGCCATACCTACTGACCATCAATAGTAAGACCATATCCATGCCTACTGACGATCAATAGTATATACAATGACAATAAATCACTTCAACTGTAGAGGTATAATGTATACTTTATAATTAAGGTCTTATAATGTATCCTTCTACAGTGACTGTGCCCACATAATAATCTAGACATATTGGTTCCTCGGGTCCTTTATTTGCTATGACATGTGGTGATTAAAAACCTTTTTTATATAACACTTGTGGATATTTCACTTTATTATGCCGTAATTGCTTTGTATATCAGTTCACCCTTTTTCTTCTTATGCCAGGAAAACTAAATCAATAAGGTGGTCATAAACAGGAGATAAATAACTGACTCAGCGGGGTTATTATATTCTTATGTGCAAACAACTGATAACCTATGTTTTCATGTGTTGGTTCCTTCCAGCTGGTAATCTGCGATAACCTGAGGTTAAAGGTGGGAGCAGCCAAGTTTATTTCTTCTGACCGCAGGTAAACTTTAATGGTGTATGTGTCTGGATGACAAAATTGTGCAACTCTATGTGTTTTACCTGCCTTTTAAAGGGGTTGCCCATTACTGATACATTGATGGCCTATCCTTAGGGCAGGGGGAGACGGCTGTATTTTCGGATTGAGTGCAATCCGATAGAACGTCGGATTGCGCTTGGACCAATGTTAAGGCCACTTTACACGCAACAACATCACTAACGAGATGTCGTTGGGGTCACGGAATTCGTGACGCATATCCGACCTCGTTAGCAACGTCATTGCGTGTGAAACGCACGAACGACCGTTAACGATCAAAATTACTTACCTAATCGTTGATCGTTGACGCGTCGTTCCTTTCCCGATTATCGTTGCTGTTGCAGGACGCAGGTTGTTCGTCGTTCCTGCGGCAGCACACATCGCTACGTGTGACACCACAGGAACGAGGAACATCACCTTACCTGCAGCCGCCCGCAATGAGGAAGGAAGTAGGTGGGCGGGATGTTCATCCCGCTCATCTCCGCCCCTCCGCTTATATTGGGTGGTCGCTTAGTGACGCCGCTGTGACGCCACACTAACCGCCCCCTTACAAAGGAGGCGATTCGTCGGCCACAGCGACGTCGCTAGGCAGGTATGTGTGACGGGTGTAAGCTATGTTGTGCGCCACGGGCAGCGATTTGCCCGTGATGCACAACCGACGGGGGCGGGTACGCTCGCTAGCGATATCGATAGCGATATCGCTGCGTGTAAAATGCCCTTTAGTCTATGGGGCTGAGCGCATGATATTTTTTCTAGGACAATGCCTGCAAAAGGGAAAAAGTAAATTGCTGCATGTCCAATATTTGGATCACACGGTGTGAAAACAATTGGCCCCCCTTGGATGACATCTGAATGCAGTACGATTTCCACAGACTGACACAATGGAGAAATATTGTTCTGATTCCCTCGGATGAGAGAAGATGCAGATCACACTATGCTGCAGAGTCTGATCAGTGTAATTCGCATAATAGTCCCGATTCTTTCGGATGAGAGAATCTACAGCTGTCTACCCCTAACCCAAGGATAGCTCATCAGAATCAGATCGGTGGGGGTGTGACACCTGGCTCATGTGCCAATCATCTGTTCTTAGTGGTGGCTGGATCCAATCAATTGGGAAGTGGAACAGCACAGCTCTATCTATGCCATGTTCTAAATTGTTATGCAAATTGGATTTAGGTGTCCTAGTGATTATTATTATTTTTTTTTTTTTAAATGAAACTCATTGATGGTATTGTGTCTCAGGGTTCTTTGGATCATTGAAATCAATGTCGAATACCTGTGATAATTAGTTTGCCAGGTGAGCCCATGTTCCATTAAGCAGGCCACAGTTTTCAAGTAACATGGGAAAGAAAAAGGATCTCTCTGCTGCCGAAAAGCATCAAATAGTGCAATGCCTTGGACAAGGGATGAAAACATTAGATATTTCCCGAAAACTTAAGCATGATCATCGTACTTTGAAGAGATTTGTGGCTGATTCAGAGCACATACGTGTTCGTGCTTATAAAGGCAGAATGAGGAAGGTTTCTGCCAGGCAAGTCCATCGGATTAAGAGAGCAGCTGCTAACAAGCCATTACAAACCAGCAAACAGATATTTCAAGCTGTTGGTGCCTCTGGAGTGCCTCGAACCTCAAGGTGCAGTACCCTTCAAAGGCTTGCTGTGGTGCATAACCCTACTATTCGGCCACCCCTAACCAGTGTTCACAAGCAGAAACGGTTGCAGTGGGCCGAAACATACATGAAGACTAATTTTCAAACAGTTTTGTTTACTGATGAGTGTCGAGCAACCCTGGATGGTCCAGATGGATGGATTAGTGGATGGTTGGTGGATGGCCACCATGTCCCAACAAGGCTGTGACGTCAGCAAGGAGGTAGAGGAGATATATTTTGGGCCGGAATCATGAGGAGATATCTGGTAGGCCCCTTTAGGGTTCCTGAAGGTGTGAAAATTACCTCTGCAAAGTATATAGAGTTTCTGACTGACAACTTTCTTCCATGGTACAAAAAGCAGAACCGTGCCTTCAGGAGCAAAATCATCTGCATGCATGACAATGCACTACCTCATGCTGCAAAGAATACCTCTGTGTCATTGGCTGCTATGGACATAAAAAGAGATAAACTCATGGTGTGACCACCATCTTCCCCTGACCTCAACCCTATAGAGAACCTTTGGAGTATCATCAAGCAAAAGATATATGAGGATGGGAGGCAGTTCACATCAAAACAGCAGCTCTGGGAGGCTATTCTGACATCATGCAAAGAAATTCAAGCAGAAACTCTCCAAAAACTCACAAGTTCAATGGATGCAAGAATTGTGAAGGTGATATCAAAGAAGGGTTCCTATGCTAACATGTAACTTGGCCTGTTAGGATGTTTTGGATTTAAATAGCTTTTTATTTCAGTGAATATGACCTCCTAATGCTGCAAATTCCACAAATGAGCATTTTCAGTTCTTTAAAACATATAAAATGTTTAGAAACTCCACTGTGCCTAATAATTTGGAACAGTGCATTTTGAGGTTTTTTTTAATATTGACGATTATACTGTTATCATTGGGAGGTTTCTTCAATAAAATGCGATGTATACTCTAACGGGTGATGACTTTTATTAGACTGACTGTCATTTGCACCGACCATTTAAGAAAATCAGAGAAAAATATCATTTGCATAATAATTTGGAACATGGTGTACTGTATAGTATCCACCGCAGGGTTCTGTATATCCACTCCCATCCATAGGAATAGGCGGCAGATCTGTCTGTGGCCAATATATACAGTTAGGTCCAGAAATATTTGGACAGTGACACAAGTTTTGTTATTTTAGCTGTTTACAAAAACATGTTCAGAAATACAATTATATATATAATATGGGCTGAAAGTGCACACTCCCAGCTGCAATATGAGAGTTTTCACATCCAAATCGGAGAAAGGGTTTAGGAATCATAGCTCTGTAATGCATAGCCTCCTCTTTTTCAAGGGACCAAAAATAATTGGACAAGGGACTCTAAGGGCTGCAATTAACTCTGAAGGCGTCTCCCTCGTTAACCTGTAATCAATGAAGTAGTTAAAAGGTCTGGGGTTGATTACAGGTGTGTGGTTTTGCATTTGGAAGCTGTTGCTGTGACCAGACAACATGCGGTCTAAGGAACTCTCAATTGAGGTGAAGCAGAACATCCTGAGGCTGAAAAAAAAGAAAAAATCCATCAGAGAGATAGCAGACATGCTTGGAGTAGCAAAATCAACAGTCGGGTACATTCTGAGAAAAAAGGAATTGACTAGTGAGCTTGGGAACTCAAAAAGGCCTGGGCGTCCACGGATGACAACAGTGGTGGATGATCGCCGCATACTTTCTTTGGTGAAGAAGAACCCGTTCACAACTCAACTGAAGTCCAGAACACTCTCAGTGAAGTAGGTGTATCTGTCTCTAAGTCAACAGTAAAGAGAAGACTCCATGAAAGTAAATACAAAGGGTTCACATCTAGATGCAAACCATTCATCAATTCCAAAAATAGACAGGCCAGAGTTAAATTTGCTGAAAAACACCTCATGAAGCCAGCTCAGTTCTGGAAAAGTATTCTATGGACAGATGAGACCAAGATCAACCTGTACCAGAATGATGGGAAGAAAAAAGTTTGGAGAAGAAAGGGAACGGCACATGATCCAAGGCACACCACATCCTCTGTAAAACATGGTGGAGGCAACGTGATGGCATGGGCATGCATGGCTTTCAATGGCACTGGGTCACTTGTGTTTATTGATGACATAACAGCAGACAAGAGTAGCCGGATGAATTCTGAAGTGTACCGGGATATACTTTCAGCCCAGATTCAGCCAAATGCCGCAAAGTTGATCGGACGGCGCTTCATAGTACAGATGGACAATGACCCCAAACATACAGCCAAAGCTACCCAGGAGTTCATGAGTGCAAAAAAGTGGAACATTCTGCAATGGCCAAGTCAATCACCAGATCTTAACCCAATTGAGCATGCATTTCACTTGCTCAAATCCAGACTTAAGACGGAAAGACCCACAAACAAGCAAGACCTGAAGGCTGCAGCTGTAAAGGCCTGGCAAAGCATTAAGAAGGAGGAAACCCAGCGTTTGGTGATGTCCATGGGTTCCAGACTAAAGGCAGTGATTGCCTCCAAAGGATTCGCAACAAAATATTGAAAATAAAAATATTTTGTTTGGGTTTGGTTTATTTGTCCAATTACTTTTGACCTCCTAAAATGTGGAGTGTTTGTAAAGAAATGTGTACAATTCCTACAATTTCTATCAGATATTTTTGTTCAAACCTTCAAATTAAACGTTACAATCTGCACTTGAATTCTGTTGTAGAGGTTTCATTTCAAATCCAATGTGGTGGCATGCAGAGCCCAACTCGCGAAAATTGTGTCACTGTCCAAATATTTCTGGACCTAACTGTAGGTGACAAAGCTGTGCAGCTTCAAAAGTGATCACATCCAGGTTGAACCGAGAACAGGTAGGTGGGAGTGCTGGGTATCGCACAACCACCAATCTAATATTGATGACCTATCCTAAAGCTGGGTTCACACATAGCGACAACGACGTCGCTGTTACGTCACCATTTTCTGTGAAGCAACAGCGACCTAGTAAGTCGCTGTTATGATCGCTGCTTAGCTGTCAAACACAGCAGATGCATCAGCGATCATAACAACACGCGTCGCTGTGGAAGCCATGCTGCACTTGATAATTAAGGTAAATATCGGGTAACCATTACCCGATATTTACCTTGGTTACCAGCGCACACGCTTAGTGCTGGCTCCCTGCTCTCCTAGCCAGGGTACACATCGGGTTAATTACCCGATGTGTACTCCGGCTACGTTTGCAGGGAGCCAGCGCTAAGCGGTGTGCTTTCACTCTGCCAGTGCCTGCTCCCTGCTCACGTAGCTGGAGTACACATCGGGTAATTAACTCGATGTGTACTCTGGCTAGGAGAGCAAGAAGCAGGAGCCGGCGTCTGGCAGCCTGCGGTAAGCTGTAACCAAGGTAAACATCGGGTAACCAAGAAGCCCTTTCCTTGGTTACCCGATATTTACATTAGTTACTAGCACCGCCGCTCTCAATCTGCCAGTGCCGGCTCCCTGCATACGTAGCTGGAGTACACATCGGGTAATTAACCCGATGTGTACTGTAGCTAGGAGTGCAGGGAGCCAGCATTGACAGCGTGAGAGCGGCGGTGCTAGTAACTAATGTAAATATCGGGTAACCAAGGAAAGGGCTTCTTGGTTACCCGATGTTTACCTTGGTTACAGCTTACCGTAGGCTGACAGACGCCGGCTCCTGCTCCCTGCTCGCTTCAGTTCATCGCTCTCTCGCTGTCACACACAGCGATGTGTGCTTCACAGGGGGAGAGCGCCGAGCAAAAAATGAAGCAGGACATTCAGCAACGAGCGGCGACCTCACAGCAGGGGCCAGATCGTTGCTGGATGTCACACACAGCGACGGGACGTCGCTGCCACGTCACAGAAAATGGTGACGTAGCAGCGACGTCGTTGTCGCCGTCGCTGTGTGTGACACCACCTTTAGGGCTTGTGTAGATGGCCTTATATTTGATCCAAGTGCGATATGACAAAACATTGGATCACGCTCGGAAAACAGTTAGGGCGGCTTTGCACGTTGCAACATCGCACGTGCGATGTCGGTGGGGTCAAATCGAAAGTGACGCACTTCCGGCGTCACTTTCGACATCATAGTGTGTAAATGCTAGAGGATACGATTAACGAGCGCAAAAGCGTCATTATCGTATCATCGTTGCAGGCTCTGACTTTTTCATAATTATGCTGCCGCGACAGGTACGATGTAGTTCCTCGCTCCTGCGGCTGCACACATCGCTGTGTATGAAGCCGCAGGAGCGAGGAACATCTCCTTACCTGCCGCCAGCGTCTATGCGGAAGGAAGGTGGGCGGGATGTTTACATCCTGCTCATCTCCGCCGCTATTGGCCGCCTGCCGTGTGACGTCGCTATGACGCCGCACGACCCGCCCCCTTAGGAAGGAGGCGGGACGCCGGCCAGAGCGACGGTCGCAGGGCAGGTGAGTGCATGTGAAGCTGGCGTAGCGATAATTTTCGCTACGCCAGCTATCACAAGATATCGTACCTGCGACGGGGACTATCGCGTGCGACATCGCAGCATCGGCTTGCGATGTCGCAACGTGCAAAGCCCGCCTTAAGCGGGTACCCACCCCCATCTGTTGTGCGACACGGGCAAATCGCTGCCCGTGCCGCACAACATCGCCCAGACCCGTCACACATACTTACCTGCCCGGCGACGTCGCTGTGACTTGCGAACCGCCTCCTTTCTAAGGGGGCGGTCCGTGCGGCGTCACAGCGACGTCACCGAGCGGCCGCCCAATAGAAGCGGAGGGGCGGAGATGAGTGGGAGGAACATCCCGCCCACCTCCTTCCTTCCGCATTGTGGCCGGGAGGCAGGTAAAGAGAGGTTCCTCGTTCCTGCGGTGTCACATGGAGCGATGTGTGCTGCCGCAGGAACGAGGAACAACTTCGTTACTGCTGCAGTAACGATTTTTGAGAGTGGACCCCCATGTCACCGATGAGCGATTTTGCACGTTTTTGCAACTATGCAAAATCGCTCATAGGTGTCACACGCAACGGCATCGCTAATGCGGCCGGATGTGCGTCACCAATTCCGTGACCCCAACGAGTTCGCATTAGCGATGTCGTAGCGTGTAAATCCCCCTTTAGTCTATGATGCTGTGGGCAGGGCCCTCGCTCTCATCTGCTATGTTAGTTTGTGACTCCCTAATGGCTGACACTGCTTGTACGTGTATCATATAGAACTTCTGTGGAATATGTTGGCGTTATATAAAGATTATTAATGTTTGTAAAGCTATCTGCCTAATCTACCATCTGATTTCCATGTCACCATAGTTTGCTTTTCCCACTCAGTTTTTAGGAAGCCACAAATTAAAAAATAAAGACGTTGGTGTGTCTAACTTCAGAGGCACCCTGGAGCACAGTATGGGCCCACGGCAGGAATCCCCTCTGGAAGAGGCCGGAGGTACTTCTGCTCAGCGTGAAATGACAATGATGTAGATACAGTAAATATTTAGAATGACACGTTGAGACATGGCAGAATAGGCACAGATTCTCTCCTGTGTGGCTGCCGTCCCAGCTACATGACAGATCAAACAAGATGCAGCCTACAGCTCAGACGATGGGAGAAGAGTATCACAAGAGACTGTGGAAGAACTCACTCACATGTGTGAGTAGCATCTGCATCAATAGTGTCCAATGTAACCAACATCATCAGAAAATAGAAGGAATCCATTACAGGAGAAGTCCACAACCCCGTCTCAAATCCATGTAGTCAATCAGCGTTGGCTTCACTCTCACACACAGACACAAGTTCTTCCTGCTCCCCCATCTCTCCGTTAATCCAGAACTGGGGTGACAATACTAGAAGCTGTAGAAAAGTTTCTGTGTGTCTCTACACCTCTGGTTTACTGGGCTCCTACATTCTACTCTCCTTCCTCTCTCCATAGACATTTAAGGGGAGCACGTTACCGGATCTGTTAGTAAGCTACCCATTCCTCTCTCCATAGACATTTATGGGCAGAAGGTAACCCGAGCTCTCAGTGAGCTACCCCTTCCTCCCTCCATAAACATTTATGGGCAGCAGGTAACCTGATCTCTCAGTGACCTACCCCTTCCTCTCTCCAGACATTTATGGGCAGCAGATAAGCTGATCTGTCAGTGAGCTACCCTTTCATCTGTCCATAAACATTTATGGGCAGCACTTAACCTGATCACTCAGTGAACTACCCCTTCCTTTCCCCGTAGATATTTATGGGCAGCACGTAACGTGATCTCTCAGTGAACTACTCCTTCCTTTCCGCATAGATATTTATGGGCCGCATGTTACCTGATCTCTCAGTGAGCTACCCCTTCCTCTCTCCATAGACTTTTATGGGCAGCACATTACCTGATGTCTTAGTGACATACTCCTTCCTCTCTCCATATCCATTTATGAGCAGCACATAACCTGATCTCTCAGTAAGCTACCCTTTCCTCTCGCCATAGATAATTATGGGCAGCACGTCACTTGATCTCCCAGTGAGCTAAAAGTCTGCCTCTTGGGTCTCAAAACAAATTTTATCAGTGTTCGAGAAAGAATGAATATTTCGGGAAGTAGGGGAGAGGAGAGTACCAATGGCTCATAAATGGAAAGAGGCATTTATATTACAACGTTTCATACCTACACTTGTACTGTTGATTTATGCAAAGATTGTTGAAATAACAGCGAAATTTAAGACTTGCATTAATACATAGCGTTTCAGTGCAGAAAACAAGACAGGTGGTGCTGCGCCACAGCGAATATTGAATTGGAAGAAGCCCATTGAAAAGGTATTGGGGTTGCCACCACCTGGAAGCCTTGGGCAGGGATCCTGAGAGCCATTGGCTGAGACACGCTGTAATATAACACTTCACATACAGTGGTCTATATATACTATACGGATATATTCACACATAGCAGACTGACTGCAGGAATTGCAGCAAGTTCAAATCCGCTGCATTCAGAGGAGAGAAATCTTAGCAACAAATTTGTCACTTGTGAATTCACAAAATAATAATAATAATAATAATAATAATAATAATTAGGCCAGGCTCGCACATCTGACTGTCACAGTTGTCTGGTACAGCAGCTTACTGCCTTCAGCCTTACTGAAAGAGCGGCTACCAGGAGAAAATTAACTTTATTCTTCCCAGCAGCTGCCGGTTTTCAATCATAAAGGCGTGCATAGAGAGGCTACAGTCATCATTCACAGGATTGTTAGCTGCAGCCGTAAGCATGCCTCCAAACTTTGAAGTCAGAACAGATGCGCTGTAGAGCAAGCTGTATATGACAGTGCCTGAGCGTGCCGATACTATGGAGGGACTGAAGCCACTCTGAGCATGTCTCCATTACTGAAAGCCGGCGGCTCCCATGAGGAAGAAACTTTGTTTTCTCCCAGTGCCTGTGCTGTCAGTGTGGCCAGTCATGATTGTAATGCTAATCCTATATCTACAGGTGAGTAATGGGAATAATGGCTTGGAGACATTACAGGTTGCCTTTAACAGCTTCATAAACAAATGTGAGGATAATGAGTTCACCTTCAGAGACCCCCAGAAGGCCTGAGTATCGTGGTGGAACTCGTACCGTGAAAGACGGATGTCTAGGACTGCCCTAAGCCACACTGAAACAAAAGTTTGAATTAAAGGATTTTCCACCTGTAATACACAGTGTATCACAAAAGTGAGTACACCCCTTACATTAATGTAAATATTTTATTATATATTTTCATGGGACAGCACTAAAGATATGACACTTTGAAACAATGTAAAGTAGCCAAGACCATACAGTGGTTTAACTAGACAGGTTCCACTCAGAACAGGCCTTGCCATAGTCGACCAAAGGAGTTGAGTGCATATGATCAGTGTGATATCCAGACACACATGACTGCTGCCAGCATTGCTGCAGAGATTACAAGGGGGGGTGTCAGTCTGTCATTGGTCAGACTATACACCACACACTACATCAAATTGGTCTGCATAGCTGTCGTCCCAGAAGGAAGCCTCTTCCAAAGATGAAACACAAAAATGTCCGCAATTTGCTGAAGATAAGCAGACTAAGAACATGGATTACTGGAACCATGTCCTGTGGTCTGAGAGGAGCAAGATAAACTCATTTGGTTCAATTGGTGTGGTGACAACCAGGTGAGGAGTACAAAGACAAGTGTGTCTTCCTACAGTCGTGATGGGAGTGTCATGGTTTGGAGTTGCACGAGTGCTGCTGGCTGTGGGGAGCTACAGTTCATTGAGGGAACCATGAATACCAAGTTGTAGTGTAACATAATGAAGCAGATCATGATCCTCTTCCTTCACATTGAAACATGATAATGACCCCAAGCACACCTCAAAGACGACCACTGCATTGCTAAAGAAACTGAGGATAAAGGTGCTGGACTGGCCAAGCAGGTCTCCAGTCCTAAACTCTATTGAGCAACTGTGGGGCCTCCTCAAACAGAAGATGGAGGAGTGCAAGGTCTTTAACATCCACCAGCTCCGTGATATCGTCATGGAAGAGGAAGAGGATTCCAGTGGCTCCTGTGAAGCTCTAGTGAACTCCATGCCCAAGAGAAAAGCCTATCCCAATATGTAGTAGTTGTAATAATAATGTTAGTAACTACCTCCAATTACAAATGTAGTATAGTTCTTCTGATTCACTGTCACTTACCTCATGTTCAGGGCATTGCAGGATTTTAGGTATCCATAGTTACAACCACGAGCAACTAACTAACTTTCCCTATATGTGTGGATACCTAAGGTCTTGCAAAACTCTGAACATGAGGTAAGCAGCATAGTGAATCTGGAGACCTATACTACATTTCTAATTGGAGGTATTTACTAATATACTTATTACACGTACTACATATTGGGATAGCATCTTGAAGATGGGAATACCCCTTTAAGGCAATAATGGTGGAAAATAGTGGAGGCCACACAAAATATTCACACTTTGGACATAATTTGGCCATTTTCACTTAAGGGTGTACTCACTTTTGCTGCCAACAGTTTAGACATTAATGGCTGTGTGTTGAGTTATTTAGAGGGCACACCAAATCTGCACTGTTATACAAGCTGTACACAGACCACTTTACATTGTATCAAAGTGTCATAGCTTCAGTGTTGTCCCATGAAAAGATATAACAAATGTTTACAAAATTATGAGGGGTGTACTCATTATTACGACATACTGTATCTAAAATAACAAACAGAGCAGGTGCTCATCCTTCGTGGTTCCAGTACCGGCTCCTTGCTGTTGCTTGGTTCTCAATGTTTTGCCTGGGTTGTGTCGAGGCAGATAGCGCAGATGGCTGACCTCAATGATTGGCTGCAGTGGTGATATCGACATTATGTTACCGAAACAACCAAATAACTGAGACCTGAGCAGCGGCAGGGAGCCGGCAATGGACCTGAGGACGGGGAGCACCTGCTTTGTTATTTTACAGTATTTGGTTTAAAATTCCTTAAACTGGAGAAGCCCTTTGGCTATGTGTCCACGGTAGAATGTACCTGCGGATTTTTCTGCATGAAAATCCGCGGCAAATCCGCAGCGGAAAAATCCGCAGCATGGACACAGCATTTCCAAAATGCCATTGAAATGGCTTGGAAGTGCCGCTGCTGCAGATTTTTGGGAAATCCGCGGCAAATCCGCGGTAAATCCGCAGCGTGGGCACATAGCCTTTAAGGTTCATTATATGGACACAAATGAAAAAATATTAAAATTAGGAATTTGGAGAGTACTGTTAAAAAGAACTGATAAATGCATAGCCCTATATACCCTCTGTATACCATGCCCTCGATCTCGGCCAATAAAGCTGCCAGAGTGGCTGCACTTAGAAGGTAGCGGAGGCTTAGTGTGGGTACATTACCGGGCGGCTAATGCACTCAGCAGCTCAGTACATACCACATGAATGCACACATGCTGACAGGCGCTCAGTGGACCTTACACAGACAACAGGTACTTGTCACACTTTGTTTACCCCTGGCCCGTTAGAAAATCAATATTTATTAGACAAATAAGAGTGCATGGAAAATAGCGGAACCTTCTACTGTAGCTGCCCGCTTTCCACGGAATGCACTGGTTATTCTCCTCACAGATGTATTAGGCTGCTTTCACACATCCGGCTTGAGCTCTGCGGCTCAATCCGGCTGTGAAACCTATGCAACGGATGCGGTGAAAACACCGCATCCTTTGCATAAGTTTTTACATGCGGCCGGTCCGTTTTTTTCCGGTTGCGGCATGCTACTGAGCATGCGCAGTGGAAGAAACCGCATGCGGCGGCCGGATGTGGTTTTTTCCGCATCGCACCGCATCCGGCTTCCATAGGCATGCATTGGAAAATGCGCCGCAGCGGCCGGATGCGGCGCGATGCGGTTTTTTTTTGCCGGAGTAAAAAACGTTGCAGGCAACGTTCCATCCGGCCGCGGCATCGGCTAAATCTGCCGCATGCGGCAAAAACCGGACCGAACGCAGGCCCATGCGGCACAATATGGCACTAATGTAAGTCTATGCAAAAAAACCCGCAACCGGCGGCAAAAAAAACGGTTGCGGTTTTTCTGCAGAGTGCTGTATTGTGCCGCAGAGCAAAAAACGGATGTGTGAAAGTAGCCTTATTATAAACGCTACATTTATGTACACCTATTATCATGGCTGTTCTATTGATGAACGGGAACCCTCCGAGGACTAACGGGCATCTGCTGATAATGAACGGGCATTCTCCACGGACGAAGGGACATCTGCTGATAACGAACGGGCATCTGCTGATAACGAACGTGCATCCTCCACGGACGAACGGGCATCCTCCACGGACAAACGGACATCTGCTGATAACGAACGGGCATCCTCCACAGACGAACGGGCATCCTCCACAGACGAATGGGCATCCTCCACAGACGAACGGGCATCCTCCACGGACGAACGGACATCTGCTGATAACGAACGGGCATCCTCCACGGACGAACGGGCATCCTCCACGGACGATCGGACATCTGGTGATAACGAACGGGCATCCGCTGATAACGAAGGTGCATCCTCCACGGACATCTGCTGATAACGAACGGGCATCTGCTGATAACGAACGGGAATCTGCTGATAACGAAAGGGCATCCGCTGATAACGAATCGGCATCTACTGAGTATGAGTGGGCATCCTCTAATGATGAATGAGCATCTGCCAAGGACGAACGGGCATCCTCCGATGTCACACGGGCATCCTCCGATGTCACACGGGCATCCTCCAATGACACACGGACATCCTCCAATGACACACGGACATCCTCCAATGACACACGGACATCCTCCAATGACACACGGACATCCTCCAATGACACACGGACATCCTCCAATGACACACGGACATCTGCTGAGGACAAACGAGAATCCTCTGATAACCAACAGGCATCTACTGAGGTTCGAGTGGGCATCCTCTGTTAACCAATGGGCACAAGCTGAGGACGAGTGGGCACCTGCCGAGAACGAGTTGGCATCCTCTAATGACGAACGAGCATCCTCTGATGACAAACGGGCACCCTCTGAGGACGAACTGGCACCCTCTGAGGACGAACTGGCACCCTCTGAGGACGAACTGGCACCCTCTTGAGGACGAACTGGCACCCTCTTGAGGACGAACTGGCACCCTCTAAGGACAAACTGGCACCCTCTGATGACCAACGGGCACCCTCTGATGACCAACGGGCACCCTCTGATGACCAACGGGCACCCTCTGATGATCAACGGGCACCCTCTGATGACAAACGGGCACCCTCTGATGACAAACGGGCACCCTCTGATGACAAACGGGCACCCTCTGATGACAAACGGGCACCCTCTGATGACAAACGGGCACCCTCTGATGACAAACGGGCACCCTCTGATGACAAACGGGCACCCTCTGATGACAAACGGGCACCCTCTGATGACAAACGGGCACCCTCTGATGACAAACGGGCACCCTCTGATGATTTCAGCCCTTGGTGCAGGGAGACAGCTTCACAACTGGGTGTGCATAGGTACCCTTCTTTAAATTGCTGCTGCTCTGGCACCATATTAGAAGCATAGGACACGTCAACATATCTTTACACATGAAGAAGTAGTATGGCTGAACAGGACCCTGTCCCCCAATAATGATACCTTTGTTATAGAGATCTGAAAAGCCATAGGCAAATAAGGCTAGAAGTGCCCTGGGGGCGTGTCTATACTCTGATAATCCAATCACATTGAGACACCCCAGTGCACTTCCAGTCTGATTTGCATATGGCTTTTTTGCTTGTTTTCTCATGTCACATGACCTCCTATAATAAAGTATCATTTTTATAAGGGGGAGACATACCACCATTTAGTGCTCTTAGTGGGGAGAAAACGAAATCATAACCTTGTGTTACTAAGAAAACGTTACAAGCACTTCTATATGTTATCTGTAACATGCCCACTAGCAGCAGCAGTCCCAGTGTGCCCTCCTCCACTGCCCAGTGTTACATGCCCACTAGCAGCAGCAGTCCCAGTGTGCCCTCCTCCAGTGTCCATTCTAGCATGCCCACTAGCAGCAGAAGTCCCAGTGTCACATGCCCACTAGCAGCAGCAGTCCCAGTGTGCCCTCCACCAGTGCCCAGTGTTACATGCCCACTAGCAGTCCCAGTGTGCCCTCCACCAGTGCCCAGTGTTACATGCCCACTAGCAGCAGCAGTCCCAGTGTGCCCTCCACCAGTGTCCATTGTTGCATGCCCACTAGCAGCAGAAGTCCCATTGTTACATGCCCTTCTAGTGTTACTCGTGCTCTGCTCCTCTGTCCCTGTGCCAGGCAGGTAGTGATCCCTGGCATCTCCCGGAGCAGGAAGCAGGATGCCAGCAGTCCGCACACCACGTGGTGCAGCCGGATGCGCGCTCCTCCAATCACAGGCCGCCCTGCGAGCTCTGCTGACGACAGTTCCTTTGTGTCTAGCCGGCAGGCTTGAAGACTATCGTGCACCGGCTGCCGGACCGCGGCCCCTTTCCCTCAGCGCCCCGTGCCACTGGGAGGCCGGACACCATGCCATTTGACTTCAGGAGGTGAGTGCTGTGGGCACCAGGCTGTGCCCTCTCCTGCAGCCTGCACAGGGAGGATTACTGCTGCACCCGGGCATCCTCCCTGTCATTAGGTGTTACTGTGATTTCATTCATTCATTGTCTCCGTGCAGTCAGTGACGTGGAAATCTTGGGGTGCCTCTGTATGCAGTGCCAGCTGTGCCTTTGACCTGTGCCCCTATATGCAGTGTTAGATGTGTCTGTAACCTGTGTCCCTATATGCTGTGTCAGCTGTGCCTTTGACCTGTGCCCCTATATGCTGTGCCAGGTGTGTCTGTAACCTGTGTCCCTATATGCTGTGCCAGGTGTGTCTGTAACCTGTGTCCCTATATGCTGTGCCAGGTGTGTCTGTAACCTGTGTCCCTATATGCTGTGCCAGGTGTGTCTGTAACCTGTGTTCCTATATGCTGTGCCAGGTGTGTCTGTAACCTGTGTCCCTATATGCTGTGCCAGGTGTGTCTGTAACCTGTGTCCCTATATGCTGTGCCAGGGGTGTGTGTAACCTGTGTCCCTATATGCTGTGCCAGGTGTGTCTGTAACCTGTGTCCCTATATGCTGTGTCAGGTGTGTCTGTAACCTGTGTCCCTATATGCTGTGCCAGGTGTGTCAGTAACCTGTGTCCCTATATGCTGTGCCAGGGGTGTGTGTAACCTGTGTCCCTATATGCTGTGCCAGGTGTGTCTGTAACCTGTGTCCCTATATGCTGTGCCAGGTGTGTCTGTAACCTGTGTCCCTATATGCTGTGCCAGGTGTGTCTGTAACCTGTGTCCCTATATGCTGTGCCAGGTGTGTCTGTAACCTGTGTCCCTATATGCTGTGCCAGGTGTGTCTGTAACCTGTGTCCCTATATGCTGTGCTAGGTGTGTCTGTAACCTGTGTCCCTATATGCTGTGCCAGGGGGGTGTGTAACCTGTGCCTTTATGCTGTGCCAGGTGTGTCTGTAACCTGTGTCCCTATATGCTGTGCCAGGTGTGTCTGTAACCTGTGCTCCTATATGCTGTGCCAGGTGTGTCTGTAACCTGTGTCCCTATATGCTGTGCCAGGTGTGTCTGCAACCTGTGTCCCTATATGCTGTGCCAGGTGTGTCTGTAACCTGTGCTCCTATATGCTGTGCCAGGTGTGTCTGTAACCTGTGTCCCTATATGCTGTGCCAGGTGTGTCTGCAACCTGTGTCCCTATATGCTGTGCCAGGTGTGTCTGTAACCTGTGTCCCTATATGCTGTGCCAGGTGTGTCTGTAACCTGTGTCCCTATATGCTGTGCCAGGTGTGTCTGTAACCTGTGTCCCTATATGCTGTGCCAGGTGTGTCTGTAACCTGTGTCCCTATATGCTGTGCCAGGTGTGTCTGCAACCTGTGTCACTATATGCTGTGCCAGGTGTGTCTGCAACCTGTGTCCCTATATGCTGTGCCAGGTGTGTCTGTAACCTGTGTCCCTATATGCTGTGCCAGGTGTGTCTGTAACCTGTGTCCCTATATGCTGTGCCAGGTGTGTCTGTAACCTGTGTCCCTATATGCTGTGCCAGGTGTGTCTGTAACCTGTGTCCCTATATGCTGTGCCAGGTGTGTCTGTAACCTGTGCCCCTATATGCTGTGCCAGGTGTGTCTGTGCCCCTATATGCTGTGTCAGGTGTGTCTGTGCCCCTATATGCTGTGCCAGGTGTGTCTGTGCCCCTATATGCTGTGCCAGGTGTGTCTGTGCCCCTATATGCTGTGCCAGGTGTGTCTGTGCCCCTATATGCTGTGCCAGGTGTGTCTGTGCCCCTATATGCTGTGCCAGGTGTGTCTGTGCCCCTATATGCTGTGCCAGGTGTGTCTGTGCCTCTATATGCTGTGCCAGGTGTGCCTCTATATGCTGTACCACGTGTGCCTGTGACCTGTGCCCCTATATGCTGTGCCTGTGACCTGTACCCCTTTATGCTGTGCCAGGTGTGTCTCTCACCTGTGCCCATTCCCTGCACTCAGACATGTCTGGGGCTGGCAGCGGAGAACCCACAGAAGTGATGCATGTGTCCCCTATGGAGATTAACCCTTCCTAAGCATCCTATTGGGGCCACTTCTGCAGCATGTGCACAGATGTCTGCAGCCTCATATATGTGAATGGACAGTGTGGAAAGGAGGGGGTTCAGTAGTTGTTGGAAATTCAGAGATGGCGCTGATTACGTGAGCGCTGATTGAGCTGGTCAGGGTACAGATGGCGCTGGGTCTGTGTGCACTCATTGAGCTGGTCAGGTTACAGATGGCGCTGGGTCTGTGTGCGCTGATTGAGCCGGTCAGGTTACGGATAGCGTTGGGTCAGTGTGCGCTGATTGAGCTGGTCAGGTTACGGATAGCGTTGGGTCAGTGTGCGCTGATTGAGCTGGTCAGGTTACGGATAGCGCTGGGTCCGTGTGCGCTGATTGAGCTGGTCAGGTTACGGATAGCGCTGGGTCCGTGAGTGCTGATTGAGCTCGTTAGGTTACAAATGGCGCTGGGTCTGTGTGCGCTAATTGAGCTAGTCAAGTTACAGATGGCGTTGGGTCAGTGTGCGCTGATTGAGCCGGTCAGGTTACAGATGTTGCTGGATCCGTGAGCACTGATTGAGCCGATTAGGTTACAGATGGCGCTGGGTCCGTGTGCGTCGATTGAGCTGGTTGGGTTACAGGTGGCGCTGGGTCCGTGTGCGTTGATTGAGCTGGTTGGGTTACAGATGGCGCTGGGTCCGTGTGCGTTGATTGAGCTGGTTGGGTTACAGATGGCGCTGGGTCCGTGTGTGTTGATTGAGCTGGTTGGGTTACAGATGGTGCTGGATCCGTGAGCACTGATTGAGCTGGTCAGGTTACAGATGGCGCTGGGTCCGTGTGCGTTGATTGAGCTGGTTGGGTTACAGATGGCGCTGGGTCCGTGTGCGCTGATTGAGCTGGTTGGGTTACAGATGGCGCTGGGTCCGTGTGCGCTGATTGAGCTGGTTAGGTTACAGATGGCGCTGGGTCCGTGTGTGTTGATTGAGCTGGTTGGGTTACAGATGGCGCTGGGTCCGTTGCGCTGATTGAGCTGGTTGGGTTACAGATGGCGCTGGGTTCGTGTGCGCTGATTGAGCTGGTTGGGTTACAGATGGCGCTGGGTCCGTGTGCGCTGATTGAGCTGGTTGGGTTACGGATGGCGCTGGGTCCGTGTGTGTTGATTGAGCTGGTTGGGTTACAGATGGCGCTGGGTCCGTGTGCGCTGATTGAGCTGTTTGGGTTACGGATGGCGCTGGGTCCGTGTGTGTTGATTGAGCTGGTTGGGTTACAGATGGTGCTGGGACCGTGTGTGTTGATTGAGCTGGTTGGGTTACAGATGGCGCTGGGTCCGTGTGTGTTGATTGAGCTGTTTGGGTTACGGATGGCGCTGGGTCCGTGTGTGTTGATTGAGCTGGTTGGGTTACGGATGGCGCTGGGTCCGTGTGCGCTGATTGAGCTGGTTGGGTTACAGATGGCGCTGGGTCCGTGTGCGCTGATTGAGCTGGTTGGGTTACGGATGGCGCTGGGTCCGTGTGCGCTGATTGAGCTGGTTGGGTTACGGATGGCGCTGGGTCCGTGTGCGCTGATTGAGCTGGTTGGGTTACGGATGGCGCTGGGGCCGTGTGCGCTGATTGAGCTGGTTGGGTTACAGATGGCGTTGGGACCGTGTGTGCTGATTGAGCTGGTTGGGTTACAGATGGCGTTGGGTCCGTGTGTGCTGATTGAGCTGGTTGGGTTACAGATGGCGCTGGGTCCGTGTGTGTTGATTGAGCTGGTTGGGTTACAGATGGCGCTGGGTCCGTGTGTGTTGATTGAGCTGGTTGGGTTACAGATGGCGCTGGGTCCGTGTGCGCTGATTGAGCTGGTTGGGTTACAGATGGCGCTGGGTCCGTGTGCGCTGATTGAGCTGGTTGGGTTACAGATGGCGTTGGGTCAGTGTGCGCTGATTGAGCTGGTTGGGTTACGGATGGCGCTGGGTCCGTGTGCGCTGATTGAGCTGGTTGGGTAACGGATGGCGCTGGGTCCGTGTGCGCTGATTGAGCTGGTTGGGTTACGGATGGCGCTGGGTCCGTGTGCGCTGATTGAGCTGGTTGGGTTACGGATGGCGCTGGGTCTGTGTGTGCTGATTGCATCCTTGACGGGTGCTTTTCTGTGCGCTGTTCTCGTCAGGGTGGAAAATTAAACTTTGGCTAATATTGCACACACAGACAAGACGCTGAACCCGGCTGTATTTCTATACATAATGTTACTCCGTGCACGATATGATCCTTTTTTCTTTTCTTCTTTGCACCGTTTTGCCATGATTTACCAAAGTCACAGCAAAAAAGTGCAAAATTAAAAGTAACCTGTTAATTCAGCCTTAAGGGTGCTTTACACACTTCGATATCGCTAGCGATCTCGTTAGCGATGTGACACGCCAGATCGCAGATGCAATCTGTAGAGATCGCACATAGGTCGGTTTAATAGCGCCGGTCACATGTGCGATCTCTGCAGATTGCATCTGCGATCTGGCGTGTCACATCACTAACGAGATCGCTAGTGATGTCGCAGCGTGTAAAGCACTCTTTACACTATGATGTGCAAGTGTTCCCTTAAAGGGGTGATCTGTCCTTGAGGTATACAAAATTGCAGTCACTCTATGTGAATCCGCACACACACTGCACACTGTCATGAGTCTCCTGGAGCAGGTGGTCGTGTGATTACAAATATGTGAATTGCATACTTCCACATTCTTACTAGACGTGCCCGGTGTCTCTCAATGTACTAGTATTGAGTAAGGCCAAGCAGGTCTAGTTGGCACATGATCGCATATAAGCATATTGCATATTTACGATCATTTCAGCTCCGAGAGAATCCTGACAGTGTGCAGTGTGTGTGGTGAGGATTCCCATAGAGTGACGTCAGACTTGTACATCAAGGCTACAGCAGAAATAAAAACCCAAAATCTAAAGCAGCTGCAATTTGTTGACTCCACCTTAGCTCAGGTTAACTAAACTTCAGCACTATCAATGTGTCCAGTATGGATGTGTAGGTGATAGCCGGTCAATTATACCGGCTTAGGGAAAAATGAAAGGGACAACAGGCTTATTAGTGGGGAACGGACAGGACAACCCCCAAAAAGGGAATGGCCACCAGAATTACCGATGCATATAAATAATGCTGTTGCCCATCCTGTCCATCGTGCATCTAATAACTGGATTGAATCTTGTATGATTTGCCCTATGAAGGTTATGGAAGGAGTTACATACATATATAGTGACAATGGGCACCTCTCTGATCTGGGGAATATATTGGGTACATGGATGTATATTTTAGCATGCTTCCATGTCTGGTTGTTGAGTGCATCGGTCTTGTCCATCTCATATTGCAGCCCGGCCACATTCAGTCTCACAGATAGGTGACATTTCAGATTGAGTAATGACATCCCCATCCATGGCTCTTGCCTCTAGCTGGGCTTGTGCGTTATACAGGTTTAGTAATGAGTCCTATAGAAGTGGTCAGATCAGCAGTTTGTAATCCTGATTGGTTCCCATTATTTAATTTTGACTTTTTTTAAGGTGAATTCACAAGGATCTGATTGGCTGCAGAAATGTGTAATTTGCATTTATTGAAATTCAAGTGTTTGCGAGGGGTCACGGAGTGCTGAGGTCATAGTGCATAAGTCGCCAGCACTGCTGACTCAGCAACCATGGAGATCCAACAAAACCTCTCGGGTATTAACACTGAGCACTGGGAGCTTCATGGCATAGGTTTTCATGGCGAGCATGCGCATCCAAGCCTTATATCGGATGGTATAAAGCACGCCGCCATTGGATTCTGGAGCAGAAGCGTTGTTTGTGAAGGGACAAATTACACGTCACGCCAGGAGAACATTACATGCCTGACTCCATTGTAGTTTGGTGGAGGAGGGATAATATTTTATTTTTTGCAATGATTGGCCTAGACCACTTAGTTCTAGTGAAAGGAGCTCTTAATGGTTCAGCATACTAAGACATTTTGACAATTGTATTCCAACTTTTGTGGGAACAGTTTGGGGAAGGCCATTTTCTGTTGCAGTATGATAGTGCCCCAGTGTACAAGGTCCATAAAGGCATTGCTTGAAGGGTTTTGTGTGGAAAAACGTGACCTCAACTCCATCGAACACCTTTTAGAATGAGCTAGAATAGACATTGTGAGCCAGGACCTCTCATCCAACATCAGTATCTGACCTGCTGGATGAATGGGCAAAAACTCCAAAAGCTTGTACAAATTCCTCCCAGAAGAATGGAACTGTTACAGCTGCAAAGATAGGATCCACTCCATTATTGCCTATGGGTTTAGAATGGGACTTGATAAAAGTTCCTCTAGATCTGCACAACATATACGGGCCACATGCGGCCCACCTAAGGTTCCCTTGCTACCCACAGAGAGCTGGGAGACTCCAGATGTCATTTTCATCCAAAGGTATTCACGTCTTAGAGACGCGAATTCATTTGAATACACAAGCGCCAGGTCTGTGGCAGAGAGGAGAGCTCACCGGCCCCAGTGTGCAACAGCGTGATGAGGTCATGACGCTCCTGACCTTATCACACTGCTGCTGTCACTGCAGTGCCGAGCAGAGGAGGTCAGGACGTGGTGGTAAATGGTAAGCTGTGGGTGTGGAATCTCATCATGACATCTGTACTACATGGAGACCATCTGGTTGGGAACAACTGGAATCAGAGACTATAAATCTATAGATCTATAAAGTACTTGAGTGTAAATATTTATTTGTGATGCTGTCTGCCTTTTATTAGTACTGTGGTTCCTGTATGGTCCACAGTGTGATGATGGCTGATAACGATTCCCAGTATCATCTTACCGTTTTTCAGATTAAGGAATTAGTGGGTGTTGTATATTGTATATGGAGCTGACCTGACATTACAGTTGATCACTCTTCTAAGCTATGCAGTGCCAGAAATACCTTCAGTACATAAATGCAAGTACCGACAGTGACTTTTGCCACTGCAGTCATGTACTGATGGTGGTTCTGATCCTGTATACATGTAGCAATCCATATTATGCTTCATGACTATGTTAAAACAGAAAAATCCTCAAAACGTGGAGTTTGGAGATTAGGAGGAAGATTTGGCAAGTTTCTCTTCCAAAAACTAATGTGTTTTCATGAGTTTTTGCAGAAAAAACTGAGTAGAAAATCTCAATTCTTTTCAAATACTCAACTTGGTTTTGGTGATGTATTCCTTTTAATTGTTTGCTGCCCTTGGGATTGTCTCAGCATGGCAATGTGGCTCTTGGATGAAACGATGTTGTGCACCCCTGCTGTAGATGTAATGGGTAGGAGTCCTGTTCATTTATTGTATGTGGCAATGATTTTCAGATGCAAAATATCTCTAAGTATATTATAAATATGCTCTTTTTTAAAGAGGCCTTTCTTGATGCTTTCACCTTAAAGGAGATATCTGGTCTAAGAATAAATATCTGCAGTCGTTCTTTGACTGCTGAATTGTGCAAGTGTGTGCAATGTGCTCACTGTCACGATTCCCTTGTACTTCCCATGGCAGTTTGCATATTTGGTCGTGTTGATTTGTCTCGTCCAACTTCTGTCGATTAGTGAGCACGTGACTGCAAGTATACAAACGGCATACATGCGGTCATCTGGGTGAACACCCATTCGGGGAATCGTGACAGTGTGCAAATGGCGACTGCAGGCTTTCTCAGACTGGGCAACCTCTTAAATTGTTGCGCAGCAGATTTTTGATCTGGAATTTCCTTAGTAAAAAAAAACCTGTGCTTATTACAATATCATAAATGTATATGAGATTTTACAGAATCCGGAGAGAAAATCTGTAGAAGAAATTGAGCAACACGGCTTTTTTTTTTAAAAAATTTTTTATATATATATATATTTTATTCAGATTATGATGCGAGTTTTGATTTTTGCATGACAAAATCTGCAGCATTTTCCTGAATAAATTTTCATGATTTAGCTTTGCATGTATGTACGCTCTGAGACTTATTTTGTCATTAGCCTGGAACTCTGCAAAAGGAGGTGTCCAGCAGAAATTCCGTATTTGACAGCTGGGGGCCACGAAGAGAAGTTCCAGCTCATTGCTTTGCTTGTTTTCTATTAGTATTGCATGCCTTGCTTTAGTATTCTGGATTTAGCCACTGCAACTGATGCAAAACATATCATTTAACAAGTAGGTAAATAAAATGTAGCCAAGGATTATGGCCATTTCCTCGGTCATACGTTCTATTGCTGGCGCATTCTCACTGCTAGATGGAATAATTTGTCCTGAATAATGCTCGAGTTTCCCATTGACTTCCATTCTACTCAGAAATCGGATTGAGCCCATCCAAGCTAACCTGCTCAATTTGTGTACCAAGCACTCAAACAACTTGCTCATCACTATTCTTTATATATTGAAGTGCTTCATATGCGATTTCATAGTTATTTTAAAGTAGTTCTAGAGAGTGCTGTTGGGATCAAGAAAGTACCGTTGGGCCGAAGAAAGTTAGAAAGTCCAGTAGAAAGTGCCGTTAGGCCCTAGAAAGGTAGAAAGTGCCGTTGGGTCCAAGATAGTGCTGTTAGGCCCTAGAAAGGTATCAAGTGCTGGTAAGCCCTAGAAAGGTAGAAAATTAGAAAGTGCCGTTAGGCCCTAGAAAGGTATAAAATTAGAAAGTGCCGTTAGGCCCTAAAAAGGTAGCAAGTGCCATTAGGCCCTAGAAAGGTATACAATTAGAAAGTGCCGTTAGGCCCTAGAAAGGTAAACAATGAGAAAGTGCCGTTAGACTCTAGAAAGGTAGAAAATCAGAAAGGGGCGTTAAGCCCTAGAAAGGTAAAAAATCAGAAAGTGCCGTTAGGCCCTAAAAGGTAGAATGTGCCGTTGGGTCCAAGAAAGTGCCGTTAGGCTCTAGAAAGGTATAAAATTAGAAAGTGCCGTTAGGCCTTAAAAAGGTAGAAAGTGCCGTTGGGTCCAAGAAAGTGCCGTTAGGCCCTAGAAAGGTAAATAATGAGAAAGTGCCATTAGGCCCTAGAAAGGTAGAAAATAAGAAAGTACCATTAGGCCGTAGAAAGTTAGTGCCGTTGAACCGTAGAAAGTTAGAATAGAAAGTGCCATTGTTTTCCACATCATTGCATTGCTTTCTACTGGTGATACTTTCCTTATATTGTAATTTTTGAACCTCTTGTACAAGTTACCAAGTCATTTACAGTTTGTTTGTTTTTTGTTATTTTTCGCTTAGGTATGTACACTTTTTATGTGGTGTAGATGTACTAGAATAATACACTTAAGTATTCCAGGCAGTAGTTATGTGGTGTCTGCTTGCTGGAAGGAGGCATATATTATACCATGGTGTATATTGGGATGTAGTTGAGCAGCAAGAAGATACTCCACCAGAGACCCCAATGTTTGTGGACCCCCTGTGGAGTATGAATCCAAGGAATGTTAGAAATGCCACATACAGTAGTTGTAAACAAATAAAATGGTCAGGTGGCAGAATATCTTGTTGGATGTTGGCTCCTTTTAATCCCCTAAGATCTGACTGCTGGTAAGTAATGAGAGCATTTACTTCGCCATGGGCTGTAAAAGAATGTACGGTACGTCCGAGTAAACTTGGACTGTGGAGAATTATCATGGGGTGTCTGCTTTTTCTTACTTTGTTTCCTAGCGTATTTTCTTTTGCTCTATGTAAGGCCTGTTTCACAAAATCGTAATACATCCATATTTCAATGTTCTTAACCCCACTCATTTCCGTAACTGATTGTCCACTTCACTCGCAAAGGTGAAAGTAGAGGCTCCAATAAAGAGTTTCCAGCAGTGTGCAAACTAATGTTAAGGTACCCTTATATAGTCAAGGGGAACTTGATTGGAAACTGTCTATATGTGTAATAAATATAATATATATATATATATATATATATATATATATATATATCTCCTCTACTCGCTGTATCTATCTGTAATCTTAGGCCTAAGACACACGGCATGAAAATCGGAGCGAGTGGAATGCGATAAAACATCGCATTCCACTCGGACCAATATTAGCCTGTGTGTCAGCACCCATGAGCGATTATTTTCTCAGCCCTAATCGGACCGAGAAAACAATCACATGCTGCAATTGTAATGCGAGGCTTTCTCTCGCACCCATTCATGTCTATGGGGTGAGCGAAAGATCGCACTGCACTCGCGGTACACCGGTGTCTCGCGAGTGCAGGGCGAGAATGGCAATAACCAGCTACGGAAGAGAGAGGGAGATAAATCCCTCCCTCCCCTCAGTGCCGGCCCGCCCCCTGCAGCTGAGGTCCGATCATGCAGTGACACTCGCATGAAACTCTGCTCCTGCTGTACTGCCCGCGTGAGCCGAGTGTCATGCGAGGATCGCATTAGTCCCCGTGTGGCCCCGGCTTTAGAATCTGAGTCATCAAGATCTTCACATCAGAATTCTTGAAAAAAAGCCTTAAGGCCCTGTGTGCACACGGTGTTTTTACCCGCACTTTTTTTTGCGTTTTTGCTGCAGAAATTTCTTGAGAAAATGCTTGTAACCTTTCTGTAGACATTCCCCAGCAAAACCTAATGGGAAAAAAAAATAGCTGTGCGCACACTGCGTTTTTTTTTTCTCAAGAAAATTCTTTCTTTAGAATTTCTTGAGAAAAGGAATGTGCATGTCGCTTCTTTTCTGTAGGTACCTGCGTTTTTTGCCATAGATAATGGTAATAGACCGCAGGGACCAACCCGCGGAAAAAAAACGCATCAAAAACGCGGTAAAAACGCATGCGTTATTGGTGCGTTTTTTGAACACAAGTGCGCTAATCTTTCAGACTCTCAAGAAATGTCTTGAGAAAATTCCTTTTTCTAGTGCGCACAGGGCCTTAAATGTTGCTAGACTTGTTCAACTTTTGCAATTTTTACTCCAGTCTTGCCAAAGTGGGCACGGCTAGGTCAGGACATAGTGACAGCCGCCCGGCATATTCGTCAAACGTTTCGACACTTCAGTGGTATAGTTTAAGCCAGAAATGTACTCCTGTCCCTGATTCGGGTACGATTTCTTGAGGAGGCACATACTAGTTGCAAGATGCGCCTAGTCCATTAAGTGGCGTGTCACTCTTTATGAATTCGGTGCATCTTACTCTGGCAATCTGTTCACTGCGACTGGAGTACAAAACACTATGAATCGGGCCTTTAGTGATGGAGATGGTTCTTCATACTTAGGTTGTGCTGACCCATTAGTGCGGGACGGCTGGGTGGTCTTAGTATATAGTTCCAGGCAGATGCACATGTGAAAACTCCTATTTGTGGCACCTAATGGATATCCTTGGAAGACGTCCAGCTGTCCTATCCTGCTTCTGCAGGGTTTGCCCGACTTTTATCTATGTATGGGCAGTTGTGTAGCTGGCCATTCACTTTATGTACTGGTCTTCTTCTCTTGTGACACTCATTATAGAGTACAGTTACACAATAGACTACGTGTAAATTGTGTTAATATTTCTGCTATAGGTGACTACTTTCCATGCACTGATTTACAGTATATTAGACATCCATTATTGTAGTTAGTAACAAGTAGGGCAGTTTCTACTACTGCTGCACACTTTACTCCCTATCTTGCTAATTATGCTGAACAAATATCCTAGATCCGTGAATGAACGTTATTTGCAGTTGGTTGAAGCCATAAGTGCACTCTAATCTAAAGTAGAAAGTACGCTATGTTCCATTTTAACATTAACGGGGTTGTCCTACAAACAAAGTACATTTTAATCAATAGATCTTGGGATAAGAAGACGTTCCATAAATGGATGTGTTAAAAAAAAAAAAAAAATGTTCCCATGAAAATTTTTTATCTATGCTCCTGCTATGTACTGTTGTAATGACCCTGTCTGACCGTACAGAGACATGGTCTGATCATACCACAGCTCCTGGGCAGGGGAGGAGGCAAAAGAAGATAAAGAAAGGACAGTATGGAATGGCAGCTGATTCCTTCTGAGAGGTAAAACCTGTTATAACAGGCAGGGAAATGTTTTACCTCACAGACCGAATCAGCTGCGAACCATACTATCTTGTCTGTATACTCCTTTTTTGTTACCACATCTCCATAGGGCATGGGAAGAATGTTCAGACTACGTCCCTGCACAGTCAGACACGGCCATTACACAGTACATAGCAGGGACACATTTATAATATTATTTTAGCACAGGAACTTTTTTTTTTTTTCACAAAAAATTGTTGAATGTATAATTATTATTACAAGATCTATTGATTTTGAAATGTACTTTGTGGGACAACTCCTTTAATTAGGAAAATGCACAAAAAGTAATGGATGATGATGATGGATGAGCCATTTTGAAGCTTAAGGCCGGGGCCACACGGGGCAGTAGTTCGATCCTCGCATGACACTCGGCTCACGCTGGCAGCACAGTAGGAGCCGAGTGTCATGTGAGTGTCCCTGCGACTGAGGTCCGACTGTGCGAGCGGACCTCAGCTGCGGGGGGCGGGCTGGCTCTGAGGAGGGGCGGGTAGGTGCTGCAGAGGGGAGGGAGGGATTTCTCTCCCGCTTGCCTCTGTAGCCAACTATTGCGATTCTCGCCCTGCATTCGTGGTACACCGGTGTACCGCGAGTTCAGTGCGTTTTTTTTCTCTCGCTCCATACACTTAAATGGGTGTGTGAGAGAGAGAGTCTCACATTACAGTGGCAGCATGCTGCGATTGTTTTCTCGGTCCGATTAGGGCTGAGAAAATATTCGCTCGTGTGCTCACACACAGGCTAGAATTGGTCCGAGTGGAATGCGATGTTTTATCGCACTCCACTCGCACCGTTTTTTTCGCCGTGTGGCGTAGGCCTTGTATAGATTTTTAGTTTACTTGCTTGTCCACACAGGCTAACATTGGGTCCGTGTGCGGACCATTTTCCACGCGGACTGGATATAAATTATTCTGAAAGGCCCCTATTGATGGTTTAGATTGGCAAGTTCGGCCTACTTTTACCTCGTGTAATGTGCTCGGGGCCTTTAGTGAATCTCGCTCTGCAGCTATACTGTAGAAGCAAATGCTAAAAAATGTTTAATTAAACCCAAGTGCACATATTTTTTAGTCTGAATGATAAGTATTTAGGTAAAAAGAAAAATGCCCCCGAAGAAATAAAACAACCTGACACGATCTGTAACAAAGGTAACTATCATTTCACGGAACTGCTATAGAGACTTTTTAGACGTTGTGAGTGGTGTGGACTCTGATTAAGCCCCCTATACACAGTAGATCGGTGGTTCAGTAGCTTATTTCCTGGAGATCCAAAGGATTAGATGTCCAAAATCGGATGTGCTGGATACTTCTCTCCCTAATGCCATCTGTTTTGGAAGAGACGTGAGGCGTCATACACACTAGATATCGCCGGATCTAAAGTGTATGGAGGTATGAAGACTCACTGATTGACAGAACCAGGCCACGCTGCAGAGCGCTGTCTCTTTGACTTCTAATGTCATTTGTCATCTATTTTTGGAGAACTGGGTACAGGCTTTATATTTTGTCATTTATATAGCACATATATGTCTATCAACCATAACATTAATACCGCCGACAGGTGAGCTAACTAACGTTGATTATCTTGTGCCACTTACACCTGACAAGGGTTGAGGTATATTGTGTAATGGTAAAAATGGGCAAGTTTGAGGCTGGGCTCAGTGTTTGCCACTACGTTCAATGGCTCCTTGTGGGTTTACGTCCGAACCGCTGCACAATGGGATTCGGATGTATGCACTGACAGGACCATTAACTGTAATGATGCAGACGGAGTACCAGTGTGCTCTGTTGTGCTTGGTTTTCTGCCATACATGTCTAGTTAAGGCAGCAGATGGTGAACTTCTATCTCCAATGGGGAACTGGTCATCCCATTACAAAATGCTGGCTTAAGTTAGACGCCAGATCACCGCTCGATTCATTTCCTATAGGGCTGCTGAAGAAACCGAGGGAAGCGCTTGGCAGCCCCATAGGGCAAGAATAGGGTTGTGCATACGCACTGTCACTGCATTCTAATTAGACTAAAGCCTGCTTTACACGTTATGATTAAACATACGATATCGTATGCGATCGTAACCGCCCCCATCGTATGTGCGGCACGTTCAATTTGTTGAACGTGTTGCACAAACGATAATTTGCCGTCACACGTACGATGTGGGCGGCGAACATCCACTTCCTGGAGTGGGAGGGACATCCGGCGTCACTTCGACGTCACGCAGCAGCCGGCCAATAGAAGCGGAGGGGCGGAGATGAGCGGGACGTAAACATCCCGCCCACCTCCTTCCTTCCGCATTGCCGGCGGGAGCCGCGGGACGCAGGTAAGATCTGTTCATAGTTCCCGGGGTGTCACACACTGCGATGTGTGCTACCTCGGGAACATTGAACAACCTCACGTTCATTTTTTTAGCAATTGAACGATGTGCATGCGATGAACGTTTTAACGTTCAATCGTAATCGCACGTAGCTGTTACACGCTACAATATAACTTACGATGCCGGATGTGCGTCACTTACGACGTGACCCCGCCAACACATCGTAAGATATATTGTAGCGTGTAATGCCCGCTTAAGAGATCCCCATTCTGCCAATCGGTGGTGGTCCCAGTGGTCGGACCCTCACTAATCAATAACTTATCACTTATCTTGGTGGTAGCTAATAACGTGTTTTAACTGAGCATCCCCTTTAATGTTGGATGTCAAAACACACCATTCATTACAGCTTGCTACATATGGGACAGCATAGCCGCAGACCAGAGTGCCATTGATCCCTGTCTGCCATAATTTGCACTTATAATGTGCACATATACAGGTGCATCTCAATAAATTAGAATACAGTATCAAAAAGTTAATTTATTGCAGTAATTCAATACAAAAAGGAAAACGCGTATATTATATAGTCCTTATACAAAGAGGGATCTATTTCACTTATTTATTTCTGTTAATGATGAGTATGGCTTACAGCCAATGAAAACTCAAGTCATTATCTCAGAAAATTAGAATAATTACCACAAAACACTTGCAAAGGCTTCCTCAGGGTTTAAAATGGTCCCTTAGTCTTTTTCAGTAGGCTACACAATTATGGGGAAGACTGCTGACTTGACAGATGTCCAGAAGGCAGTCATTGACACTCTCCTCAAGGAGGGTAAGCCACAAAAGGTCATTGCTAAAGAAGCTGACTGCTCAGAGTGCTATATCCAAGTATATTAATGGAAAGTTGAGTGGAAGGAAAAAGTGTGGTAGAAAAAGGTGCACAAGCAACCGGGATAACCGCAGCCTTGATAGGATTGATAAAAAAAAGGCCATTCAAAAATTTAGGGGAGATTCACAAGGAGTGGACTGCTGCTGGAGTCAGTGCTTGAAGAGCCACCACATACAGACATATCCAGGACATGGGCTACAACTGTCACATTCCTTGTGCCAAGCCACTCATTTCCAATAGACAATGCCAGAAGTGTCTTACTTGGGCCAAGGAGAAAAAGAACTGGACTGTTACTCAGTGTTCAAGGTGCCGTTTTCAGATGAAAGTAAATTTTGCATTTCATTTGGAAATTTGCGGTCCCATAGTCTGGAGGAAGAGTGGAGAGGCCACAATCCAAGCTGCTTGAGGTCTAGTGTGAAGTTACCACAATCGGTGATGGTTTGGGGAGTCATGTCATCTGTTGGTGTAAGACCACTGTGTTTTATCAAGACCAAAGTCTGTGCAGCCGTCTACCAGGAAATTTTAGAGCACTTCATGCTTCCCTCTACTGCCAACAAGTTTTTGGAGATGGAAATTTCATTTTCCAGCAGGACTTGGCACTTGTCCACACTGCCAAAAGTACCAATACCTGGTTTAATAACCACAGTATCACTGTGCTTGATTGGCTAGAAAACTCACCTGACCTAAACCCCATAGAGAATCTATGGGATATTGTCAACAGGAAGATGAGAGACACTAGACCCAACAATGCAGATGAGCTGAAGGCTGCTATCAAAGCAACCTTCCATAACACCTCAGCAGTGCCACAGGCTGATCGCCTCTATGCGACGCCGCATTAATGCAGTAATTCATGTAAAAGGTGCCCCAAACCAAGTATTGAGTGCATTTATGTACATAATTTTTAGTAGGCCAATATTTCTGAGCTTAAAAATCATTTTTTCAGTTGGTCTTATATAATCTACCTTTCTGAGGTAATGACTTTTGGGTTTCATTGAGTGTAAGACATCATCATCATCATCAACAGAAATACGTGAAATAGATCCCTCTGTGTGTAATGACTCTATATAATATATACATTTTCCTTTTTGTATTGAATTACTGAAATAAATTACTTTTGATATTCTAGTTTGAGTTGCACATGTATCCTTTAAATATGGAGAGTGTCGCTTTCATTTCTTTAAGCCACTTCAAGTCCAACAATGATCTATGTCCTCTGCGATTTAGTGTTCTGACATGTCTCTGTGACTTCTCAGACGTTTTTTGGGAAATTAACCTTTAACAGCGTGACCATTGTTCATTGCAATGTCTTTCCACTATACTAGGCAAACCAGCACTTCTCTGTTTGGATAGGAACAATTCTCTTACTAAATGTCAGCTATTCTCCTGTTCAATCTTTTTTTCAATAGAATACAATTGATTTTTATATGTTGAAGGATCCAGACTTTTTTTTGTAAAGTGTCCCAGATCATGATCTGTAATATCCCTTTATTAATTATGCTTCATAGACCTTAGAAATAGTAGTTTCAGTCGCCGTCATACCTTATTGTTAGGACAAACTTGGCTATATCTGCCTACAGAACGAGTAAACAATAAGTAGATTGGCGCTCGGTTAATTGTTCGTACACATGAGCTAGCGCAAATTGTATCTGGATAGAATGAGGATGATTTTTCTGCTGTCAAACGATCCAATCAGCTATCATACAAGCATTTTGCCTGATTTTCTGCTGGTCGTCGGCATATTTATATCAGTCATTGATTGGGAATAAGTGTTGGCCTTCTTGAATGGACCTTTTAGTTGCTGGGATGTTTCACAGTGAACGTTTGGCAGCTGGGTAACAGCTCCCAACCGTCCTGGTTTCAGTGTGACCATCCCAATTTGAGGGCTCAGTCTCGCTGTCCTGGCAGTCAAGGCTTTTGTCCCGACTTCCTCTTACCTCTCCTTCTTAGCTCTATTTCTCCTCTGCCTTGTGGCGGAGATGAATAACAAATTCTCTGCAGATAAATAAATTCTCGTCTCTGGTCTCCCTGAAACTCAAACTTGGAAACTTATTGTTCAGCAGCAACTCTACAAAGGAGCGCAGCCCACACTGAGAGAGAGAGTGCAATTTCTTAATCTTGTGCTATATTGTAGGTAGGGAACCCAGAAACAGATTATGCAGGTACATAAAGATACAGTGGGTACCGAAAGTATTCAGACCCCTTTAAATTTTGTCTCCAGAGATGCTCAATTGGGTTCAGGTCAGGGTTCTGGCTAGACCAGTCAAGAATGGTCAAAGAGTTGTTCTGAAGCCACCACTTTGTTATTTTAGCTTTCTGCTTAGGGTAATAATAATAATAATAAATAATTTTATTCATTTATATAGCGCTATTAATTCCACAGCGCTTTACATACATTGGCAACACTGTCCCCATTGGGGCTCACAATCTAGAGTCCCTATCTGTATGTCTTTGGGTCATTGTCTTGTTAGAAGGTGAATCTTCGGCTAAGTCTGAGGTCCAGAGCACTCTCAAAGAGGTTTTCTTCCTCAATATCTCTGTACTTGGTCACATTCATCTTTCCTTCAATTGCAACCAGTCGTCCTGTCCCTGCAACTGAAAAACACCCCAATAGCATGATGCTGTCACCACCATGTTTCACTGTTGAGATTGTATTAGGCAGGTGATGAGCAGTGCCGGGTTTTCTCCACACACACCGCTTAGAATTATCACCAAAAAGTTCTCTCTTCATCTCATCAGACCAGAGAATCTTATTTCTTATAGTCTGGGAGTCCTTCATGTGTTTTTTTTTTTTTTTTTTGTAAACTCTATGCGGGCTTTTGTATGTCTTAGGCTAAGTTCACATTTCCGCTAAAATGTATCAGTCACAATCCGCTGCTCTTGTAAACAGCGGAATCCGTTTAGCGGATTCCGCTGCTCCCATAGACTTGTATGAGCAGCGGATTGTGACTGATGATGCTGCGTTGCACCCTCCGCCCGACTGATCAGTCGTGGAACGACTGACCGCCGGGCGGGAGGAACGCAGCATGTAACGTTTTTTGAGCAGCGAGATCCGTCGGATTTCGCTGCGCATGCTCTCTGGCTCCCTGCCTGCACACGTCACCAGCTTTGGTTGGTTACCCGATATTTACCCTGGTTACGGTGCAAGGAGCCAGCGCTAAGCGGTGTAGGCCCGTAACCAAGGTAAATATCGGGTAACCAAGGTAAACATGGGGTGCTTTGCTGTTACCCGATATTTAGGCTGGTTACGTGTGCAGGGAGGCCGACACTTCCCCGCTCGGCCCCGCCCCCTCCCGCACTCCGCACATGTATGTACACACACACACACACACACACACACCTGTCCCCAGCCATGCAGACAAGCACTGACACCCTCGTCTGGCCCCGCCCCCTGCTCGGCTCCGCCCCCTCCCGCACTTTGCATGTGCACATACACACATACATACATGCACATACACACACTCACTCACTCACAGATACACTCACCTGTCCCCAGCCATGCAGACCGCAGCACTTCCACTGACATCCTCAGCGCCTGGCCCCGCCCCCCGCTCGGCTCTGCCCCCGAACTCCGCCCCCCGCACACAACGGAATCCGACAAAGAATTCTGTTCTTTGTCATCCGTTGTACAGCGTTGAACAGCGCATCAGTCACATGCGTCAAGCGACGCATGTGACTGATACAAATCAACGGAAATGTGAACTTAGCCTTACACTGAGAAGAGGCTTCTGTCGGGCCACAATGCCATAAAGGCCCGACTGGTGGAGGGCTGCAGTGATAGTTGACTTCGTGCAACTTTCTCCCATTTCCCTACTGCATCTCTGGAGGTCAGCCACAGTGATCTTGGGGTTCTTCTTTACCTCTGTCACCAAGGCTCTTCTCCCACGATTACTCAGTTTGGCTGGATGGCCAGGTCTTGGAAGAGTTCTGGTGGTCCCAAACTTCTTCCATTTAAGGATTATGGAGGCCACTGTGCTCTTAGGAACAGGGCTGTGTAGTCGGAGTCGTGGTGTCGGAGCTCATTTTGGTGGAGTCGGTATAAAATACTCCAACTCCTAAAATATTTAATAAATTGGGGACAGTAGTGCAATGCAGAATGTGCTGAATATTTTTTCATAGGAGTTTGTGAAAGTTATGAAATGTCCTATAAATGTCTGTTCTATTCCTGATCTAAGGGTAAGTTCACACAGTGCGTTTTTCGCAGTGTTTTTGCGCGTTTTTTGGGTGCGTTTTTGCTCAGAAAACTGCATGACTTTGCTTCGCCAGCAAAGTCTGAGTTTTCATTTTTGCTGTCTGCACACAGCGTTTTTTTTTGTTTTTTTTTTAGCAGCATGTCAATTATTTTTGCGTTTTTCACTGCGTTTTCCACCCATTGAGTTCAATGAGATGTTCAAAAACGCAATGAAACCAGCAAATTGCAAATATAGCTGCGTTTTAGTGCGTTTTTATTACTAAAAACGCAGCTATAAACGCAAGGGGTGGGTAGTAAAGTGACATGTACAGGAAGAGGATTCTTTCTGTCAGTAAACACAGAAGCGTGAATCCTCCCGGTACCGCCACCGCTGCTTCCATTTCCCGTCCGGTGCCATGTCCGCTCCCGTGCAGGAGGTGGAAGCGGCTGCTAAATCAAAAATGAACAGTAGAAAAATGTTATACTCACCTGTCTGCAGACTCCCGGTGCAATGTCCGCTCCCAGCTCCTCTCCCAGTCCCGCCACCCAGGCACGTCCGATAGCTGCATGACCTGGCCGTGAGGACCTGGCGGTGATCGCCTGATGCGGTCACCTGACGCATCAGCTGATCGTAAGTCTCGCGGTGATGCTGGATTTTACTGCCAAGTGACTGATTCCCCGGCGCTTGCAGTCAGTTCATGACAGCTGCAGACAGGCCAGGGTGATCTCTGGAGTTCAGGTGAGAGCACCGGAGATTAGCCCGGGATGTCTGCAGCTGTCATGAACTGAATCGCAAGTGCCGGGGAATCAGTCACTCGGCGCTCGCTGTAAAGTCCAGGCTGCACGCCGGAGCTCAGGTGAGAGCTCCGTCGTGCAGTGCAGGTACCTGAATACAGGCCTGGCATTACTGGAGATTCCTCCGATAGCCAGTCCGACGCTGCACAGAAGTTTTTTTTTTTTGCACTGATGCATCAGCTGATTGTAAAAAAAAAAAAAAAAAAGCCGCTTATACAATCAGCTGCTGTCTCATGTGATTTAGGCCTTGAACCTGACACGTCATCTGATTGCTTTGCCTTCCAGATCGGACGGCGCTGGACCCTTGACCCAGGATTACTGCGCAGGGGGGTTCTTTATTTCAATAAAGATGGAGCCACTAATTGTGTTGTGTTTTATTTCTAATAAAAATATATATATTTTTTTTTTTTTTTTTTATCTTTACTAGAAATTCATGGTGGCCATGTCTAATATTGGCGTGACACCATGAATTTCGGGCTTAGGGCCAGCTGATAATACACAGCTAGCTCTAACCCCATTATTACCCAGCGAGCCACCTGGCATCAGGGCATCTGGAAGAGTTGGATACAGCGCCAGAAGATGGCGCTTCTATGAAAGCGCCATTTTCTGGGGTGGGTGCGGACTGCAATTCGCAGCGGGGGTGACCAGAAAGCTTGGGCATCCTGCATTGCGGATTCCAATCCCCAGCTGCCTAGTTGTACCTGGCTGGACACAAAAAATAGGCGAAGCCCACGTCATTTTTTTTTTTAATTATTTCATGAAATTCATGAAATGAAATAATAAAAAAAAAAAAAAAAAAAAAAAGGGCTTCCCTATATTTTTGGTTCCCAGCCGGGTACAAATAGGCAGCTGGGGATTGGGGGCAGCCCATACCTGCCTGCTGTACCCGGCTAGCATACAAAAATATGGCAAAGCCCACGTCATTTTTCTTGTTTGGGGGGGCAAAGAAATCCTGCATACAGTCCTGGAAGGAGGATGCTGAGCCTTGTAGTTCGACAGCTGCTGTCTGCTCTCCTGCATACACTATTGGATGGAGGATGCTGAGCCTTGTAGTTCTGCAGCTGCTGTCTGCTCTCCTGCATCCACTAGTGGATGGAGTATGCTGAGCCTTGTAGGTGTGCTCCCCCTGACTCTCCCTCCAGCATACAGTCCTGGATGGAGCATGCTGAGCCTTCTAGTTCTGCAGCTGTCTGCTCTCCTGCATACACTAGTGGAGAATGAAGAACATATGGAAGAAGGAAATTACAGACCTTTGTAAAAAAAAAAAAAAAAAAAAATCTTTAATGGCAATGTTCACTGATAAAAAAAAAATGCAGAAAAATGCAGTGAGCAAAAACGCACCAAAACGTGGTAAAAAACGCATGCGTTTTTTCATGCGTTTTTAAAGACGCTGCGTTTCTTTGCGGTTTTTAGCGCTAAAAACGCACAGAAGCGCAGCGTCAAAAAAACGCAGTGTGTGCACATAGCCTAAGGCTACATTCACACACAGCGTTTTTGTGGCGTTTTTTGAGGATACGTTTGTCAGCTGCAAAAGCAGATCAGCTTTTTAAAAAAAAACGCATCACCTGAAAGGTTTTTGAGCTCACAAATAATACTTTCAATAGCAAAAGCAGATTAGAAAACAGCCACAAACTGACTGTTCATTCTTTGTGAGGATCCTCACAAAACGCTGTGTCTGAATGTCCTATCTTTTCACCCATTGCCTTTGCTGGATACCCAGAGTCACCATATTTCACTTAATTATTTTGCTATCAATGTTCAATATTTTTGTGACAAGAAAGAAATTGTTAGCAAGATACTGGCAGTAAAAGATACTAAAGCTCATCACACCGGCCAGTTTCTCCAGGCCTTAGTGGAAAAAGTTCTGCAAGATTACAAACACAAAAAAGAACAACAATGCTTCAAACATAAGTACAATTAAACTGATGAATGAGAGTAATGAGCAACATCTAGAAGAAAATTTAGGATTCAGTATGTTTGAGATGGAAGGCCACAGTGCTATTCATGTAACTGAGGAACAAACACATATTACAACGGAAGAACAGCAAAATGATACTTTAAGATTAGATGATCTTGTTGAAGCTGCTTCAAAACACTTTCATATTCATCACATGCGCTGTGTTGTGCACACGCTGCAGCTGGCAATAAGAGTCTGCAGGAGGGACCCCGATTTCACACATCCGGCTTTTCGCTGGTTTGGCGGATGCGGCGCACTCTAGTACAGTGTATATAGTACAGTGGCAGCGCGACAAACGCAGGTGACATGCTGTCATGTGACCCGGAAGTTGCGGCACTGCCACTGTACTGTATCGTATTGTACTGGCGTGCGCCGCATCCGCCAAACCGGCAAAAAGCCGGATGTGTGAAACTGGGCAGACATGCTGGAAATCTGATTGGAAAAGTAAGGAAATTTGGTTATTGCCACCAGAACCCCTAAAATTGATTCCATCTTGAAGAGACGTGCTGGGAAAGATGCATTTGTTGATCAAGCCACTCGGTGAGGCAGCACTTATTTAATGACCGAGCGATTGCTTGAACTAAAATCATTTCTTATAGATGTGGTGAACCCTCAAGTAACCTTTAATGAAGGTCAATGGACACAGGTGGCTGAATTGAAGGAATTGCTTAATCACCCATTTACCTTGACTAAAAAATTACAAGCTGAGGATTTAACTCCTGGCATTTTCATAAGGGAGTGGAAAAACTTGCTATTTTGCCTGTCCCAAAGAGGAGGCTTAATCCCAGATGGCATTTCTGCTTCAATGAAACGGAGAGAGACACAGCTATTGGAAAATAAAATTCTTCTGGAAACTGTTTATGTGGACCCAAGTCATCTTATACTGCTTGATGATCAACCGCTTACTAAAGGAAAAGAAGCTTTGAGTGAGTTAGCAGTTATGATGAGCGTCTACAGGACTGTCAGGTGGAAGAGGACTTGGGGCCTGACAGTGCTACTGCTGCCATGTCTTCATCCTCATCAGATGAGGAGTTTAACTTTGACAAGTATTTGGATGACATGGAGCAGGCAAAGCGTTGCCGCAAGGAAAAATATTTCACTCCGTCGCCTATAGCAAACAGATTGACCAGGTTTCAGAAAAATTTTTCACTTGCTCTCAAAGAAATAGAAAAATTCAACCATTCATCAAAACTGACTGTGCAGGAGGCAATTCCTTTATACCCGGAAATTGTTAGAGATGTTGCCCATGTGGTTACGGCTTTGCCTCCAGCCCAAGTTACTGTAGAGAGGTTGTTCTCCAGCCTTAAAATGATTAGGTCAAATTTGAGGTCATCTATGAAGGAGGATCTGATGGAAGCAATTCTAATTCTTACAACAAATTCATAGACTGCGCAAATGTTATTTAGTATATTTTTGTTGAAAACTGTTTTTTGCCACTTATATAGTGTATTACATAGTGTTTTATATAACCCTATGTAATATATATATGTAATACACTATGTAAGTGGCAAAAAAACAGTTTTAAACCAAAACATACTAAATAATAACATTTAGTATATTGCTTATATTTAAATGAAAAATTTATTGTAGTGGAATGTGAACATCAGACATTTAATCATTTTTATGATACAATAATCAAGATATTTAGATAGAACATAAAATATATTTATTGGAATACAACTTTAGAACACAAACTGTAATAAGTTGTAAATATGTAATACAATATATAATATATGATATATACACACGATATATATGCAATCTACTGTATATTACATAGTGTATTACATATTTACAATTAGTTTTTTGTGTTCTAAAGTTGTATTCCAATAAATATATTTTATGTTCTATCTAAATATCTTGATTATTTTTAATCATAAAAATGATTAAATGTCTGATGTTCACATTTTACTACAATAAATTTTTCACTTAACTAAGCAATATATGTGGGAGTCGTGGAGTTGGTGCAAGGGAAATTGAGGAGTCGGAGTCGAAAGTTTGGCTTACCGACTCCACAGCCCTGCTTATGAACCTTCAGTACTTCAGAAATTGTTTTGGAACCTTGGCCAGATCTGTGCCTTTGCACAATTCTGTCTCTGAGCTCATTGGGCAGTTCCTTTTGACCTCATGATTCTCATTTGGTCTGACATGCACTGTGAGCTGTGAGGTCTTATGTAGACAGGTGCGTGCCTTTCCAAAACAAGTCTTATCAGTTTAATTAAACACAACTGGACTCCAATGAAGGAGAAAACAATGACCAGGACAGCCGGACCTCATAATAGTGAGATGCATGTACCCTAAAACATATTGGAATTAAAACCAGAGACAACAAGGGGCTATACCATGCTAGTACAGAAAAAGTGATAGTATATCAATTTTATTGTACAAAAATGTGCAACACTATTTTTTATTATTTTAATATCCCACAAGGAGGACAGGAGACTGACCCCTACCATAGCCACAAAATCAAACCGGAGGCAAAGTAATGAGGATAACCACCAATGAACATGAGGCAAATAAATGGGAAATGGTTAAATCCCTTAGTACATTGGTGGTAGTCAGTCAGAAAAAGAAGCCTACCTGTGTATTAGTAAAGAAGGCCGGTCTCCTGAAGCAGTTACTGAAACACGTGTCGGGACCGGTCCCACACCTTGGACGGCAAGCTTTCCCCTCCAGCCCTTCTTTACTAATACACAGGTAGGCTTCTTTTTCTGACTGACTACCACCAATGTACTAAGGGATTTAACAATTTCCCATTTTTTTTTTTTTTTTTTTGCGTCATTTTCATTGGTGGTTATCCACATTACTTTGCCTCCTGTTTGATTTTGTGACTATGGTAGGGGTCAGTCTCCCATCGTCCTTGTGGGATATTCCTCTTTACCTCTCTTACTGGTTTTTATTATTGACCATTTTTCTATTGTAATACTTTCACCGTTTTACAAAATTAGTGTTGCACATTTTTGTACAATAAAATTGAAATACTTTTTCAAACAGTGTTTTATCACTTTTTCTGTACTAGCATGGTATAGCCCCTTGCTGTCTCTGGTTTTCACTCTAATGAAGGAGTAGACCCATCTCAAGGCGGATCACAAGGAAATGGACAGCGTGTGACTTAAATATGAGCGTCTGAGTAAGGGCTCGTGCGCACCTTGCGTAATAGCATGCATTTACGCTGCGTATAGCACTGCAGCGTAAATGCATGCGTCCTGCGTTCCCAGCACAATCTATGAAGATTGTGCATAATCTGTGCGCACGTGGCTTTTTAGAATGCTGCGATTTGGATGCTAAAATTTTGACCCAAATTGGTGCGTTCATAAAAGCAGCATGTCAATTATTCCGTGCGCTATGGATGCAGCCCTCATTCTGTCTATGGTGGGGCAGCAGCCAGAGCGCATGAAATCGGCTTTTTTTTCTACAGAAAAACTGCATCCATTACGCAGTGTTTCTGCAGCAATTTGACGTGCACATGTGCTGTCAAATCGCTGCAGAATATTCAGCAGTTTCGTGCGAACAAGCCCTAAAAGGTCTGAATTCTTATGACCATCTGATATTTCAGTTTATATTGTTTAATACATTTTCAAAAGCTTCTACATTTCTGTGTTTTTTTTCTGCCAAGATGGTGTGCAGAGTGTACATTAATGAGAAAAAAACTTTTTGTATTTACCAAATGGCTGTAATGAAACAGTGAAAAATTTAAAGGGTTCTGAATACTTTCCGTACCCACTGTACATCTGTACATGGCATTAAATCTCTGTCTCTGCATTCTAGAGGTGAAGAAATAATCAGATTGTTTTGTTCCTTTAACATTATTAGATAATAACAAATCCAAATTTCTTTAATTGTAAAGATTACATTTTCTATTTTTTTGAGTGTTGAGCTTGAACTGACAACCTCTATATGCTCTGCGGTGGTGGGGCAGTGGTGGAGCAGGGTGATGCGGCGGGTTTGCCAGATGCTTGCTGCGGGTGCTGTGAGGTAGGCAACATCAGGAAACTGTTGGCAGTGCGGACTTCAAAGAAATTGCGCCTGGAGTCACCGCGTGCGTAGATTGAGCTTTCGGCTCAATGACAAGCTGAGGTCTCATCTGCACATGCGCCATTTTCCTTAAGTCCGCTGCTGGGAGATAAGTGGGCCAGAGGCGGCGAGTGTGCAGTTGAGATCTTGAGCCAAGAGCTCCATGTGCGCACGTGCCGACACCGGGCACCATTGTATGAACGCCGCACAACCAGCCTGTTCAGGATGGCCCCCAGCACAGGCGCCTGCAGTATTGCAACTGCCTTCTGCTACCTTTCTCCACCAGTTCCCTGTAAATTATATTCGGATTATAAGACGCAACCCTCATTTAACTGCCACATTTTTGGGAGGAAAAGTGTGCTTTATAATCCGAAAAATACATTATTTATGCAATATGTGAACACGGCCTTATGAGCTCAAAAAAGCAACATGTCATATAGTGAAGCTCCATAAAGATGAGAAATTTTTGGCTGCTACAACTAGAGATGAGCATGATGCACAGATAACGTTGCACCGGTCATGGCTAATCAAAAGCGACTCCAGTTCCTCCGGGAAGGTAAGGGATTTGCGGCCTTCTCTACGGCCGCCATGTAACACTGACCTGGACATTGAACCAGAGTCACATGAATAAATCCGCTCATCTCTAGTCCTAACCATTTTGGATACAATGGACCGTCCCGGAATTGGTCTATGCAAAGCAGTCTTGGGCATCTGCTGAGATAAGGTGAAGTTCACATGTACAGTAATTATCCGGTAGAGCAGATCCGGCAGCAATCCGTTGTCAAAACAGTTGATTTCAGCCTGATTCGTTAATTGGCCATCCTTTATCTTCCACTTGACACTGATCCAGTAAGCAAAAAACGGATCCTTTTTAAATTAAATTAAAACTGATGGCTATTTAACAGATCCATTTTCCATAGACTTCGAAAAAAAAAAAACAAAAATGGATCCAGCTGAAGTCAAATTTTTAAAAACTGACAAACGTTGTGTCTACACAACTTTGTTGTTAACAGATTGATGCTAGATCCGTTCTATCGGATGATTACTGGATATGTGACCGCATCTAAAGGCCGCTTTACACGCTGCGATATCGGTACCGATATCACTAGCGTGGGTACCCGCCCACATCTGTTGTGCGACACGGGCAAATCGCTGCCCGTGCCGCACAACATCGCCCAGACCCGTCACACAACTTACCTGCCCGGCGACATCGCTGTGACCGGCGAACCGCCTCCTTTCTAAGGGGGTGGTTCATTCAGCGTCACAGCGACGTCACAGCTGCGGCACTGAACCGCCGCCCAATAGAAGCGGAGGGGCGGAGATGAGCGGGACATAACATCCCGCCCACCTCCTTCCTTCCGCATAGCGGCCGGGAGGCAGGTAAGGAGAGTTTCCTCGTTCCTGCGGCATCACACGGAGCGATGTGTGCTGCCGCAGGAACGAGGAACAACTTTGTTACTACTGCAGTAACGATTTTTGAGAATGGACCCCCATGTCACCGATGACCGATTTTGCACGTTTTTGCAATGATGCAAAATCACTCATAGGTGTCATACGCAACGGCATCGCTAATGCGGCCGGATGTGCGTCACCAATTCCGTGACCCCAACGAGTTCGCATTAGCGATGTCGTAGCGTGTAAAGCCCCCTTTAGTGGCTGAAGAAAAAAAGACCTTTGACTGATTAGGGTGATTGTGATCAAGGAAACCCACCCAAGTCCTAATGGGTTATCTGAAGTAATATTTTATCCTGGCAACATTTTATATGTAAAAAAAACCCCAAAACGTTGGGTTAGGAGAAATAATCTAGTCAATGGCTAGGTTCACACCACGTTTCTGCCCCACATTTGTGGCTCTCTCAGGCTTCCATCTGAAACCCTGCGACAATTCCTCACATATCCCCTATCACTACAGGCCTCTTTCTGGTGATGTCCATAGGTGGACACACACTTTTGTTCGATACTAAAAATGACTGAACGGAGGACCGCAGAATAGAAAGTAACTCCGTTTGCCTCATTAGTGTGAATTTCTCAGCGGATAAGCCCGGAAACCTCTTTTCAGGGCTTTTGCCTTGATGGAGCTCCAAATGTGTGACAGAAATGTGAGGTGAACCTGACCTAAAAGTTATCTTTGACCTCAAATCTTAGGAGCATAAAAAATTGTCACTCTAAATGGCCCAAGCGGAAGACGCGTCATGGAAAATGTGTGATCTGTAAATAATACACTTCAGGTATCTGCTTAATAGAGCCATTGATTCTGGATTCGGAGAAAGGCTCGGGTCAGTGGTTAAGTAATGTTTTCATTCCTCAAGGCTGTAGTCTTAGATCTGTCTCACAGACAATGACTGCATTGTAGTTTGCCCGGGATGTCACTTTTTTTTGTTTCTTCCATCCTTCAAAGCAACAATGTGCTCTTTTTGCTTCCTGACTTAAGATATTTTCTTGATCTAATTTCCTCAGGAGATTTCTTACTAGCGCCTTGTCTGCCGTTCTGCGTATCCCTCTAATTTTCTGGTGTAATGATGATCGCAGTCATAGGACGCCTCATGTCCCTTGTCTTCGTCACAGCTGGCTTCTGGAGTGACTAATTACTTAATAATTCTGAGCGACCTGGAGGAGCCTCTGTTTTCTTTGCACACACATTGCCGTCATAGTGTTTATACAGTGTCACACAAGTGTTCCTATTGTGCATCTGGCGATATAAAGTGATACGCACCCACCGGCAGGGAAAGTTACCAGTGGATCTGTGATTAGTAATGGTGGACCGCTTTACCATGTTTCCACTTTTACTCTCCTGAGTGGTCCATCAGCGGAAGATGTGTTTGGGTGTAGTAATGTCCTTCATTCGGAAGCTATAAAGGAGGCCATGTTGGTTGCTATTTGGATTTTTCAGTGAATAAACATGGCGTTGAGGCCTCTTCCTTAATATATACTTGATTTAACTACATTGCTTTTTCTTTTTAAACCTCCTAAGGTTATAACTATTCTGGGCACACAGCAATTTTTTTAGATGTTATTTTTTGGGGGGTTTCATTTTACGGCTGTAACTGCCTGGTGACACGCTATCTCATTCTCTGTCTTCTCTCTTTTGGGGGGTGTTTGCTTACTTTAATGCCTTGCCCTGCTATATTTTTTAACTTAAGCTGCATATACACTTCATTATTGAACCACAACTATTACTTATTTTTGGAATAGGGCTTATATTTTATGCATACTCCAGAAGGGCCGAAAACTCCTGCTAGGGCTTATTTTCGGGGTAGGTCTTATATTCGGGAAAACACTATTAATTGCTCATATAACACTAAAATTTTTCTGTGTATTCTGCCTGTCTTCAAAATGCAGGTGTGAATCTTGTTACTCTCCAAAGATATAGTGGATATAAAAAGTCTACTCATACCTGCTAAAATGCCAGATTTTAGCCAGGTAAATAGTCATACCAAGAAGAATAATTTCAGACCTTTTCCCACCATTAATGTCAACCATAATCTGTACAATTCAATTGAAAAATAAATTACAATTTTTTTCGGGTAAAAAAACCCCCCAAAAATAATGTGGTTGTATAAATATGCACATCCTTAAAGGGAACCTGTCAGCAGAATTTTGTCATGTAAAAACATGGCTGTAATACTGATTAAATTGATACCTTTAATGAAGAAATCCACATTGATGTTTTCAATAAAACCCTATGTGAAATTTTCTGCACAAGGGCTGGGCACTGGGTCTTCTCCTCCCTGTCTATGATTCCCCAGGTCCCTCTGCCTGCCTCCAGTCTGTGAATGACAGATCAGTGCAGAGGTTTCACACAGAGGAGGCAGGTCATTCAAAGAAAGCAGGCAGGTGGAGGGAGTCACACTAAGGTAAGGGAAGACCCAGTGTACAGTCCGGCCCGCCATGCACCATGGTCGAATAGTGATTAAAGAAGAAACACAAAGCGGATTTCTTCACCGAAGATATTTAATTTTTCAGTATTCCAGAGCCATTCCTTACGAGCACCCTATTATGGTAGTGCTTGCTCATCACTAAACATTACGAGTTTCTTGATTATTCAGTGGAGTTAAAAAAAATGCCTAGAAAATGCTAGTAAAAGAAAAAAAAAGACTACAAAAAATGTTGAAAAAGCACTTGAGATTAGATAAAAAAAAAACAAACAAACAAAACTTCTAGTGTTTCCTGAAGTTTCTTTCTCTTGAAAAACTCAGTGGTCTTGGCCGCCTGAAAAAGACAGTGCAAATACACTGATAGTTGTATAAAGATGTCAAGACTTGGGGATTTTAATAGACCCTTTTCCTTCATGAGTTGTGAAGAGTCAGGGGAATGATGGAGTACGCCTCTCAAATGCCTTGGTCGCTATTGATAACAAAAAAGCCTGCAGAGACACAATCACATGTTTCTCAACGCTGGCAGGAAACTAGCCAGGTCTTTCAATGGGAAGGAACAACCACGGGAAGGGCAGTCTCCAGTCAAGGAGAACACCTATGCCAAACCAGGGGGCAGTGCTCTAGAATCACTGCGTTGAGAAACACGTGATGGTGTCTCCGCGGTGTTGGATGTTGATCTCCCTAAGGTCAACCATCCTTGCTTATTTGGTCACTATTGATGACCCAACTATTGATAGGGACCCAACAAAAAGAGGTCGCCTTTCTACTGGCTGTTGGGCTCACATAAAACTGGCCATTTTTGTGTGCTAAGTTTCTCAATTTTTACATGTTTTTAGTAGCAGTAATACATGTCTATATTCCCATATTCATTGTTCCACATATCTTAGCACTACAGAGTGCAACGGTCTCTTTTTTTTTTTTTTGTTACTGTTGATGTGACTTCCAATACGGAGACCGTTTGGAGCAATACTCGTCCAGTGCGGACTTATTGGCTGCCATGTATTGCATTTGGAAAACCTCTCGCTTGGTTAAAGGTAATAAAATGAGGAAGTCAGTGAGGACTCATCATGTCTAATAGATACGAATGCTCGTGTTCATCATCTCATTCATTGTCTGTCATATTACAGGCATTTCCTAGTGATCAGCTCATATCTTCCCTTTAGACTCCGCTCAGGAAACCGGAGTGAAATGCATTCCTTCAACCCATCCTGTTCTCACCTTCCCTCCTGGATTGTTTGTCTGGAGGAATGGCTTGGGGCCACCGCTGGGCGTCAGCTTCAGCGTGCAGGAAGTCCATTGCTTTCCTCTGAGCAGTGCCCTGATGTCATGGTTGGCAGTAATGTAAATAGTGTGCGATGGAGACCAGGAAACTGCTGCCACTTGGTGATTTACATGTGAGAGGTGTCACTCAGAATAACTTATCTGGACCCTAATATATGTTTGGTTTGTTCCTCTCCATTTTTTTAAAGATCTGTAAAGTTTTTCGTCTTTGTTTCTTCATTTTTGTACAATCACCAAAAAATTTATGATCTTGACTTAGAAGTTTACTGACCCCGACAGTGCTTTACAGGGGGTCCTGTATAGCCGTATTTTTTATTTTGTATCCTGGCAATTTTATCTTGTAATGTTAAACTTTTTTATTATTTGGTTTAAAATCATTTATCTCCTTTGACTCGAGTCTTTTTGAGGAGTTCTTATTTTCGGGAGGTACATTGTAAGGATATGGGTAAGTATCCGTGCTCTTTTGGAACCCAAAATAGCGTCAGGAAGCCGGCCTTTCCTGGCGGCAGTACGGAGGCTGTGTCTTTAGCGTCAGATTTCTTTTGTTCTACATGTATGTGTCATGTTATTATGGGACCCTGGAGATCGCAGCATGCGTTGGCTAACACAAAGGAATATTGGCATTATGTGCGAGTCTACTGCGTAAACCAAGTCTGAATGGTCACTGCCCGCCACCATTTTCCTCACCTCCAGTATTACGCACACAGCATAGTTTTCCACAGGTTTTTTCTGTAGGGATCCTTGTAGGAGCCTCAACTGGCTATGCACAATAGGTAGGGCAATAGATATATGTTCCAATTTCCCCATACATATCCATGCATGGCCCAGCCGAGTATTTATGGGATAAGCAAAGTATGCTACTGCCGAATCCCACTTGGTGGTTTTTCTTCTGCTTGAAAAAAAGGATCAGGCATTTTGTATTCCTACTGCCTGATTCTTTTCTCCCCAACATGCTATTAGGTGAGGTGTCCCAGCCCAATGAACAGTAAGTAGAGTGGGGAGTCACCTAATTTACGATCACGTAGTTTAGTAGGGAAGGGGGGAGGGCACCACCTAACGGATCTTAATGATCCAAAAATAGAGATAAACAGGGATCACCTTAACACACCCAATTATGGACAAAGGACTAAGAAAAGGCGGTGTGCAAATACCAGGGATGCACCTGTATAACAGTACAAAAAGGTCTTTATTTATAACACATTATGTGGACACAAACATGTTAAAATCACTTAAAAAGGCATATAGAGCCTATATGAATCATATGTATCCCCTATAGAGGATAAAAAACATCCCCCTGGCATAATAGAGAGGATACAAGGTTAACCTAGTAAGGCTGTAGCTAATACATAGAAGATTCTAATAATGTAACCTTATAATGAATTTAAATGTTGGTTTACACAGCAAATGTAAATACCCAAAGTAGTATGACCACCAAATACCATAGGTCACAAATAGCAGTACAAGGTATCAGAATAGACAACAGCCCAAATAACATAGAGCTGATACAGGCATGTTGGAGTATACAGAAAAACACTTGCATAGGGTAAAAACAGTCACCAGATAACAAGGATCATAATATCATTACAAGGTATTAGCATGAATATCGCCCAGGAAATACAAGGGCCCTAGGATGACCAAATTACCAGCCCATACTAAGGACACCATGTAAAGGTTCAGATAATAGCCAGGGTGGAGTAGAAGAATCCCCACGCGTATCGCTGTCCCCTAGGCCAGCTTTATCAGGGGTAGGGTGTGCCCACATAAGGGACTGGGGTTTAAATAACCCAAAACATTAATGTGACAGCTGTTAGGAACCTCACCTGATAGTTGAAAACGCCGCGTTCTGCGTGTGCCCGGCGTCCCGGAAGTCACACGCACGCTAGCGTCCAATCAGGAAGAGGAAAAGAACTATTGAGTGTTTTCGGGCACCGCGCATGCGCGGGACTTTGAAAACATGGCGGCCGCCATGTGTAGAGACAAATACTCAAGAGTGCCGTTTTTCAGGGGAAAAGGGATATTTAATATCAGAGATACCTTATTTTTAAGTCCCCCCACAAACCATAAGATAGATAAAGAGAAAATTAATCATGAAATTATCAAGAGCAAGGAGAACAGACAATTCTAAATAGTGTCAAAATCCCTCACATTTATAAATCGCTCAAAACTGGGCCCATATAGCCTAGGAAAAAATTAAAATATATTAAATATACGCATATAGTGAAAACACCAGGGCCGCTCCCCAAGTAAAGGAATATGAATCCCCCCAACATATAATTTGCATAAAAAAATTACATATATTTTATTTTATTTTATTTTGAGGCCCAGAATAAAGAGAGCTACAATTGTGAGGTAAAGTACTTATAGAATTTCGGTATTCTCAATACCAACCAGGATCACCCAGAGTCACAAACAGAGGGGAACAAGGAATCACCTCTGTTTGTAGAACCCCGTAAACAGAAAATCCTCATTTATACCAAATGGAGCAAGGCAATTTAGTTGAAAAATCCAGGCTGATTCACATCTAAGAAGATTCAAGGTGGTATTACCACCTCTAATATTAACTTTAATTTTTTCCAGTCCAAGGATCCTTATGTTAGAAGTCCGCCCGCCATGTTCCTTCAAAAAGTGCATGGCCACTGATGATATGGTTTTCCCTTTTTCCAGATCCACTTTCGCTGTTCCAATGGTAGAGAGATGCTGCTGTACCCGTTTCCGAAGCTCTTGTCCGGTTTGTCCGACATATATTTTGGGGCATCCACAAATCAGTCCATGGACCAAATTCCTTGTCCTACAGTTGAAAAAACCGCGAGGACTCTGTACAGATGGAAACATGGTACAAAAAATTAGATCTCTTGCTAGCATAAGTGGACAAATACTGCAATTCCCACATGGATAGGACCCTTCAATAGGAAGACCCCCATCCGTTCTTTTTGTGGGTCTGCAGAAGTGACTGGCTGTAAGACAATCCTTAAGGTTTCTAGCCCTCCTGGCCACCATACCCGGTACATCAGAAATATGTTTAGTAAGGGCTTGTTCACTCTGCAGGATTCCCCAATTTTTCTGCAATATATTGCGTAACTCAGACCACTGATTATTATACACAGTAATAATGCTAGTCTTGTATTCTGCTCTGGTTTGATCTTGTTTAGCCAGTACATCTCTCCTATCCCTAGAAGCAGAATGTTGAAAGGCCTGAGAGATTACCTTTTTGGGATATCCTCTTGCCAGAAACCTTTTAGTTAGATCTTGAGATTGTGCATAGAAATCTTCCTCCCTGCTGCAATTCCTTCGAAGGCGTAAGAATTGACCCTTCGGGATTCCCCTACGTTGGTGCGCTGGATGGAAACTTGAATAGTGCAAAAGACTATTAACTGAGGTCGGTTTCCGGAAAAGGTCCATTACGAGTCTTGAATTCAGCACGGAAACCTTCAAATCCAGAAAATCAACTGTAGTAAGTGATAGGTGGGCTGTGAGAAAAATATTGAGTGAGTTGTTATTCAATTCCGTAATGAACTCCTCACAATCCCCCCACGACCCCGTCCATAGCATGAAGACATCATCCAGATATCTAAACCACCTGAAAACGTGTCTTCCATAGTTGGTCATATTCCGGACTCTCGTCTCCTCCCACCATCCAAGAAATATGCCAGCATAAGAGGGGGCACAGCGCGCCCCCATCGCGGTCCCTGATACCTGCTTGTAGAAGACCCTGTCGAACACAAAATAGTTCAAATTAAGGATCATAGATAATAGGTTCAACAGGAATTCATCATGTTCTCTAGATCCCGTACCATTCTTGGTCAAAAAATATGAAACTGCCCCCACACCCAAATCATGTCTGATATTGGTGTAAAGGGACTCTACGTCCATAGTTACCAAAATGGTACCTTCTGGAATGTCGAGATCTTCCAAGCGTGTAATGAGGTCCGCCGAGTCTCTGATGTAAGAATCCAACTGGAGGGCAATGGGCTGTAAATAGAAATCCAAGTAAAGACATGACTGCTCAAGAATCCCTCCTATTCCAGCAACAATCGGTCTACCTGGTGGATTAACCAAAGATTTATGCACCTTCGGGAGCATGTAGAAGGTTGGAATCGTTGGGTGCTTGGTCGTGAGAAATTCGAGTTCCCTTTTGGTAATAATTCCTTGTTGATGTGCATGAATCAGAAGACGGTCCATCTTGGATTTGAAAATCAGGGTAGGGTCAGAAGGGAGGGGTTGGTAAATATCTCGATTAGATAGTTGGCGTTTAGCCTCATCAATGTACATATTCACAGGCCATAAAACAATGTTACCCCCCTTATCTGCCTCCTTAATTACTAGGTCCTTATTCTCTCTAAGACTCCGTAAAGCTCTTTTTTTCTTCAACAGAGATGTTATTCTGTCTGTTGCTGTCTATTTTGAGAGCACGTATATCTCTACATACGGAGTCAAAAAAGATCTGGACCGCAGGAAAGAGGGAGAGACGGGGGGTAACCTGCGATGGTAATCTGCCTGTAAAAGTTCTCTTACCCTGGGGGTCATTTTGCTCCTCCATCAATTGAAGTAATGTCTGGAAGGCCAATTGTTCATCCTGGGGCAGAGAGTCCACAAACTGGGGTTTTTGGTAGAGCAGTTTAAAGGTAATCTGTCTGCAGAATCGATAGACATCTTTAATAAAAACAAATTTGTCTAATCTATTCATGGGTTTAAATGATAATCCCCTAGAGAGGATATTCTCCTCAATAGCACTAATCTCATACCCGGACAGATTGATAATTTTCAAATTACCTCCATTGCTGTTGTAATCCACTACTTCCTTTTCCGATTCCCCCCCCGTTTGTGGGGTGACCAAGCCATCCTCCTTATTCCACTTCTGAGGTTTCTGCCCCCTCCTTCTGCCCCTCCTAATTTACGATCACTTTAGTTACCCAGGAACTCCAGAACCCCATTATTTAGAGCATATTTGTCAAACTCTGTCCCAAAGGCTGATTTATTTGGCCCATGATGCCAGGTGCCCATTATTCTGTATGGAGGGATATGTTGGGCCCATGATTCTGTACAGAGGCGTATGTGGGGCCCATTATTCTGTATGGAGGACTATGTGAGGCCCATTATTCCATGTGAAAGGCTATAAATTCCTGCTAGGGCTTACTTTCAGGGGAAACAGGGTATGTACTACAGATTATCTTAAACATACAATTTTTGCCACTTAATCTCAGAGCAGCATAATTTAATGACAGATCCCAATTCCAGCAAGGTGTTACTTACTAGGCTGCTTAGTGCACTTTTGATAATTTACTGATGATTAAACAGTAATTTTATCATTTTTGATGTAACAGACTGCCTTTCAAACCATTCGTAAGTCTCAAATGAATCTTGTATAAAGCATCTTTGCAAATTAAGTTATTAAAAAATATATTGCCATTTTGTCTACAGATGCTATGCAGTTTTATGTGTCTCCATGGTAACAGACTACAAACAAACTCAGTTTAGTATTCTTCTTCCAAACTGAAGTTTATAATTTGTTATCCTGAAGATACCAGCATCGGCAAAGCTAGTGTAGGGTCAAAACAGTATGAAGTGTTTAATGTAGACCATTTGTAAAGCTGCTTAATTTTTTTTTAATGCAGATATAATTGTCTTAAAGGGAATCTGTCCCCCATAGGAGTGGCTGGGGGCTACAGTATATACATCACAGAAGGGGCTGGGGCTACAGTATATACATCACAGGAGGGGCTGGGGGCTACAGTATGTACTGTACATCACAGAAGGGGCTGGGACTACAGTATATACATCACAGGAGCGGCTGGGGGGCTACAGTATATACACCGCAAGAGGGGCTGAGGGCTATAGTATTTACATCACAGGAGGGGCTATAGGATATACATCGCAGGAGGGGCTGGTGGCTACAGTATATACATCGCAGAAGAGGCTGGGGGCTACAGTATATACATCGCAGAAGGGGCTGGGGGATACAGTATATACATCGCAGAAGGGGCTGGGGGATACAGTATATACATGACAGGAGGGGCTGGGGGCTACAGTATATACATGACAGGAGGGGCTGGGGGCTACAGTATATACATGACAGGAGGGGCTGGGGGCTACAGTATATACATCGCAGGAGGGGCTGGGGGCTACAGTATATACATCGCAGGAGGGGCTGGGGGCTACAGTATATACATCGCAGGAGGGGCTGGGGGCTACAGTATATACATGACAGGAGGGGCTGGGGGTTACAGTATATACATGACAGGAGGGGCTGAGGGCTACATTATATACATCGCAGGAGGGGCTGGGGGCTAAAGTATATACATCACAGGGGCCGGCACTTGCCCGGGTGTACTGGGTTCTGATGCCAGCCCTGATGCTGTACTACCTGACAGCAGGCCATATAGTCATCTAATGATAATCTACTGCTGATTAAACAGTGATTTTTATGAAAATTACACTAAGCAGCCCTGTAAGTGGCACATCGGTGGAATCAAAGACTTTGTCTCTACATTATGCTGCTCTCGAATTAGGTGGCAAAAACCTAGTGACCGATTTCCCTTTAAGTGAAAAATGAGAAATGTTGCTCTAGTATAATTTACTCCGTATGAAAAATGCCATAGCTGTAGAGAAAGACATGGACCGCACATCCAAAAATCATACTTTCATCTTATGCTGCTAGGCAAAAATGTACAAAACTGAACATGAGGTTCTTAGTTTAGGATTTTGATCAGACTGTATGAAGCGAACTGCCACGTCACGGCAAACCTCTCACTGGGTACCAAACTTTTTATAGTCTTAAAGGTGCCACACCAACAATAGCCATAGAAATACTGCACCAGCGGGTGGACGACCTGGTGCCCTACTCCACCCATGCTGTAAGGCTGAATCCCCATGAATCAAGGCCACACCACCCCACAGACCCAAAACTACGGCAACAATGGTTGACATCCAGCACTAACACCTAGAGAAAGGAGCTGGACAACTCGCCATATACATGTTCTCATGTTAAAGGAGGACAAAGATTGATAAAACCCCTCTTGCAGTCTCCTGCTAATTAAAGTCTCATGGGCCACATTATTCAGTTGGCAAAACTATCCACAAAAATGTATACTCTGATTATTCCTGTAGCTCATATATGTTCTTGGGAGTGATTTTTATTTATTTTCATACAATTGACCTATAAATATTAACATTTTAGTTCTTTTACTAGAATTTGGCTATTCCAGTCTAATCCATAGCATAACACTCATCTGTGGTCCCTTTTTAAAAGTTGTCTTTTGTTGTTTAGTTACTTTTCACATTTTTATGTCAATGTTGCGTTTCCAGATTTATTATATTTAATTTAATTTATTTTTAGAACACCATTGAATCCATGGTGCCGTACATGAGAAGGGGTAACATACAAAATGCAGATACAGAAAACTAAGAATGCGACTGGAGCAGAAAGGAGAGGGCCCTGCTCTAATGGGCTTATAGTCTACAGGATAATGGGGAAGGAGCCAGTAGGTTGGGGGTTTCGGCAGCTCTTGGTGGTGAGGTGGCCACCACCAAGTGGTCGTTGCAGACTAAGCTTTTTTGAAGAGTTGGGTTTTCATGTTCCGTGTGAAAGTTTTGAGTGCGAGGGGTAATTGACACAGAATTCCAGAGGACAGGGGATACTCTGGAGAAGTCTTGCAGGCAATAGGGTGAGGAACATATATGTGAGGAGTAGAGAATGAGGTCTTGGGAGGACCGGAAATTGTTTTGGAATATATAGGGCGATTAGTTCAGAGATATACGAAGCAGACAGATTATGGACAGCTTTGTAGGTCAATGTTAGTAGTTTGAGTTGGGGAATTGGGAGTCAGAGAAGAGATTTGCAGACAGGATGAGCAGAGGGGTAACGAAAGAGGTGGATTAGTCGGACAGCAGAGTTAAATGGAACCTGTCACCTCTGGGGCAGTCCGGTCCTGTCCCATAGGTGTAGCTGATCTTTACCCGGCGCTTTCTCTATCCTTTCGATCACTATCCTGCTTTGTGTGGATGACGCGTCCTACGTCATCCACATAGTGTTCTCTGTTGCGCTCCTGCATACGCGGACGTATCTCTGCCCTGCTGAGGGCAGAGCAAAGAACTGTAGGTGCGGGGAAAGGTCAAAGAACACCTGCACATGTGCACTACAATACTTTGCTCTGCCCTGAGCATGACAGAGAAAAGTGTGCAGGAGCACAATGCAGGGCAGTTTGGATGATGTAGTATGTGTCATCCAAACAAAGCAAGGAGGAGGACGGAGATCGCAAGAATAGAGGAGGCACCGGACGTGAGACCAGCAACGCCCATCGAATCGGAATGTATTGGACCGCACCACTGGTGAATAGTTGACAGGTTCCCTTTAAGGACTAGAGCAGTGCGTGAGTGTTAGCAGGGAGGCCACAAAGGAGGATATTGCAATAGTCGATGTGGGAGATCATGAGGACATGCACCAATAATTTAGGGGATTCAGGGTTTAGGAGGAAACAAATTCTGGAAATACTTTTGAGTTGGAGATGGCAAGAATTGAGAGAGCTTGTATTTGCAATTTGAAGGATAGATGTTCTAGACCAGTCGTTCCCAACCTTTCTGATCTTGAGTCATATTCCACTCTGAGAGAAGGTCGCAAGCCACATTCAGCTCCCACCCCCCTCACAGTAGTGACACCCAGAGCCCGTTACCAGTATGACAGCCAAAGCGTTTCCACAGAAATCACATGAGACAGTATACCAAAATGCAGGGGTTCCCACAATACTCCCATCAGTATTTTCGCATCAAGCACTCCCACCACACTGTCACATTCAATTTGAAGTACCTCCTCTGACAGGCAGTATCATCCTGTCTCCAGCTTACCATACTTTATAATCTCTAAACCCCCAAGACCACTATATCGGCATCTAAGTCTGCTCTTCTGTGTGGGGCTACTCAATAACTCACCATCTGAAGACCTGTTCTTCGTAGCTGTTTGCCAGCTCGTTGAATTAGAGCCTGGTCTAGCAAACAGCCATGAGCCACATGTGGGGGACCCTTGTCCTAGACGGAGTCATTAAGTACGACTTTAGAAAAAATAAATTGCTGAAGCTACTTTCACACATCCATTTTTTATGATCAGGCACAATCTGGTGCCTGATGCAACGGATCCGTCGCAGATAGTGTAAAAACTGATGCGACGGATCTAGCAAAAAACTGATCCATTTTTTTTTTCTTTCCATGCCAAAGGGAAAGAGCGTGAGAGAGAGAGACCCCATCATCACCGCGCACACACCGGCACTACCGCCCTCATAACCATATACACGCAGGCACTACCGCCCTCATCATCACCATACACACGCAGGCACTACCGAACCTATCATCACAGTACCCACGCAGGCACTACCGCCCCTATCATCACCATAAACACGCAGGCACTACTGCCCTCATCATCACCATACACACGCAGGCACTACCGCCCCTATCATCACCAAACACACGCAGGCACTACCGCCCCCATCATCACCGCACACGTGCTGGCGCTACCCCCCCACCCCATCATCACCGCACACACACCGACACTACTGCACCCATCATCACTGCACACACGCAGTCACTACCGCCCCCGTCGTCACCGTATGCACGCAGGCACTACCTGAGTGATGTCACCGCTGACAGCACGACTCACTTCAGTTGCTGCATGGAGCTCACAGAGCGGTCATGGTCTGTGGCCGTTCTCTGTCAGCTTCCTATGTAGCAGAGCTGAAAGCGTCGTGGCACCTTGTGTGGATTACGTCGGACCTGGAGGGGTATTTGGGGATTTTAATAAAGTGGTGAAAGAGGGTGTTTTTTGTGTTTTATTTCAAATAAAGGATTTTTCGGTGTTTGTGTTTATTTAGTTTCACTATAGATTAATCATGGGGGGTGTCTCATAGACGCCTGCCATAATTAACCTAGGACTTAGTGGCAGCTATGGGCTGCCATTAACTCCTTATTACCCCGATTGCCACTAAACCAGGGCAATTCGGGATGAGCTGGGTAGAGTCCCGGGACTGTTGCATCTAATGGATGCAGCAATTCCGGGCAGCTGCTGGCTGATAATTCTAGGCTGTGGGCTCCCCATAACGTGGGGCTCCCCTTCCTGAGAATACCAACCTTCAGCCGTGTGGCTTTACTTTGGCTGGTATCAAAATTGGGGGTGACTGCAAAACGTTTTTTTTTTTTATTATTTGTTCTACTGCACGATATAAACCCGCCCACTGGCGGCTGTGATTGGTTCCACTGAGACAGCTGTCACTCAGTGTGGGGGCGTGTCTGGCTGCAACCAATCATAGGCGCCAGTGGGCGAGGGAAGCAGTGAATACGAGATGGAATAATGAGCGGCCGACATTTTCAAAATGCTGTCAGAGCAGTGTGACAGCCATGCAGCGCCGCGCCGGTGATCAGTGAGTATGAGAGAGGGTGTGAGAGAGAGAGGCCAGAAATTAATTCACATCTCATCTGAGCATGCTCAGATTAAAAAACCGGATGCATCACTGGAATGCATTTTTTTGCCAGATGACGACGGATCCGGCGCCCATTGGCTTCAATTATACAACGTGCCGGATCCGGCATGGTCTGGTTTTTTTGTCAAAAACCGTTGCATCCTGCGTCCTTACCGGCAGCCAGACGAAGAAATTTTGCTGGATCCGGCGGACGCCGCATGCAACGCAAGGCCATCTAGCACAATCTGGTGCTAATACAAGTCAATAGAGAATAAAAACAGATTCGGCGCCATATCCGTTTTATCATTTTTTTTTCCGGATTGTTCCTGATGCCAAAAAACTGATGTGTGAAAGTTAGCCTAAATCTGTCAAGAATATAATACTCATGTATTATATATATATTACAATAATCATGGAATACTCCAGACCTTCAAGTGATTTTTATGTACACCAGTTATTTTGACTCAATTTTTAAGTTTTTTTTTTTTTTTTCTTTTCTCCTTTTTCCCAAAAGTACCACTTTTTACACTACAAAGTCATAAAACGAAGGAAAAATATTTTTGCTTTTGCACATAATGTATGAACTATAAACTGCAACAATACCACAAGACAAAATAGAAATATATATATATATATATATATATATATATATATATATATATATATATATATATATATATATATATATATATATATATATATATATATATATATATATATATAATACACAGTTAGGTCCAGAAATATTTGGACAGTGACACAAGTTTTGTTATTTTAGCTGTTTACAAAAACATGTTCAGAAATACAATTATATATATAATATGGGCTGAAAGTGCACACTCCCAGCTGCAATATGAGAGTTTTCACATCCAAATCGGAGAAAGGGTTTAGGAATCATAGCTCTGTAATGCATAGCCTCCTCTTTTTCAAGGGACCAAAAGTAATTGGACAAGGGACTCTAAGGGCTGCAATTAACTCTGAAGGCGTCTCCCTCGTTAACCTCTAATCAATGAAGTAGTTAAAAGGTCTGGGGTTGATTACAGGTGTGTGGTTTTGCATTTGGAAGCTGTTGCTGTGACCAGACAACATGCGGTCTAAGGAACTCTCAATTGAGGTGAAGCAGAACATCCTGAGGCTGAAAAAAAAGAAAAAATCCATCAGAGAGATAGCAGACATGCTTGGAGTAGCAAAATCAACAGTCGGGTACATTCTGAGAAAAAAGGAATTGACTGGTGAGCTTGGGAACTCAAAAAGGCCTGGGCGTCCTCGGATGACAACAGTAGTGGATAATCGCCGCATACTTGCTTTGGTGAAGAAGAACCCATTCACAACATCAACTGAAGTCCAGAACACTCTCAGTGAAGTAGGTGTATCGGTCTCTAAGTCAACAGTAAAGAGAAGACTCCATGAAAGTAAATACAAAGGGTTCACATGTAGATGCAACCCATTCATCAATTCCAAAAATAGACAGGCCAGAGTTAAATTTGCTGAAAAACACCTCATGAAGCCAGCTCAGTTCTGGAAAAGTATTCTATGGACAGATGAGACAAAGATCAACCTGTACCAGAATGATGGGAAGAAAAAAGTTTGGAGAAGAAAGGGAACGGCACATGATCCAAGGCACACCACATCCTCTGTAAAACATGGTGGAGGCAACGTGATGGCATGGGCATGCATGGCTTTCAATGGCACTGGGTCACTTGTGTTTATTGATGACATAACAGCAGACAAGAGTAGCCAGATGAATTCTGAAGTGTACCGGGATATACTTTCAGCCCAGATTCAGCCAAATGCCGCAAAGTTGATCAGACGGCGCTTCATAGTACAGATGGACAATGACCCCAAGCATACAGCCAAAGCTACCCAGGAGTTCATGAGTGCAAAAAAGTGGAACATTCTGCAATGGCCAAGTCAATCACCAGATCTTAACCCAATTGAGCATGCATTTCACTTGCTCAAATCCAGAGTTAAGACGGAAACACCCACAAACAAGCAAGACCTGAAGGCTGCGGCTGTAAAGGCCTGGCAAAGCATTAAGAAGGAGGAAACCCAGCGTTTGGTGATGTCCATGGGTTCCAGACTTAAGGCAGTGATTGCCTCCAAAGGATTCGCAACAAAATATTGAAAATAAAAATATTTTGTTTGGGTTTGGTTTATTTGTCCAATTACGTTTGACCTCCTAAAATGTGGAGTGTTTGTAAAGAAATGTGTACAATTCCTACAATTTCTATCAGATATTTTTGTTCAAACCTTCAAATTAAACGTTACAATCTGCACTTGAATTCTGTTGTAGAGGTTTCATTTCAAATCCAATGTGGTGGCATGCAGAGCCCAACTCGCGAAAATTGTGTCACTGTCCAAATATTTCTGGACCTAACTGTATATAATGATCAATAATGAAGAATTGACTATTCAATAGTCAAACGTTATTTTTAAATATACATATCTGTAGAAAGCAATAGCTCTCCCAACCTATGCCTACCTACCATATTTTCTAACATTTATATTCAGAGACCGCTATAGCACTGCTACAGTAGTTAACATGATACTAAGGCCCAGTTCATGGTTTGCATTAAGTCCCTTTTTTAAATATATATATATATATATATATATATATATATATATCCAGCCTAGAAGGTGCACCATTAGAGGTGGATAGTAGCCGATTGTTGAAATCCTGCATGGAAAGTTACCGAACAAGTCACCAGATTCATGGTATAGTAGGTGAGCCTTCCTAGGTGTAATATGCAGACTGCAGGTAATTGCTTTGTTCTTAAAGCCCTGAAGCCACCTTTCTAAGAGCGTTTATTCAATAATGGATTATCTCAAGAGGTTTAACCCCATGGCCCACTCGCTGCACACCCTAGATTACGGCTCTTTTAACAAGTTCCAATTGTATGCGGTTCTTCATTTGTGAAACACACGTGCTTAACCTTGGGATAAACTGCCTTAGCAATGGCATGTCAAAACCTTTTTATTAAAGTCCATGCAGGTTTGTGCCAAAGTAGCTCCTTTGGCTCCGAGCCCATGCAGTCCGCTATCTGGGCAATTGAATACATTTGACGTGGAGGGAGTTGAATGGCGTGTTGATTTTGGAAAGGCAAGTGGAAAAAGAAAGCCGTATCTTGTATTCTCGCAGCTTTCAGTCTGAGATGCTTTTAATTCATTAGGAAATGGCGTATACGTGTCGTGCAGATTAAAAATAGTGGTGGAGATAAATACAGCCGAGGTCAAAGGTTCTGAGACAGATCACGTTTTAGTTTTCAGTTTGCTGCTTGTGTTTTTCTAGATCTTTTAGTTACTGTAGCTGTATCTATGTTCTATGATTACTGAAGTGCAATTATAAGCATTTCATAAATTTGTATACTATGACTATCTACAGTGTTAGGCTATGTGCACAGTTGAAAAAGGATTTTTCTCAAGAAATTTCTTGAGTGAAGCATTGGCGCACCTGCGTTTAAAAAACGCAGCAGTAACGCACCAAAAAACACATGCGTTAAATAGATAATGGATAGATAGAAGGATGGATGAATAGATTGATGAATAGCTAATCGATAGATGAATAAATAGATAATGGATAGATAGATGGATAGATACAGTGTGAGGACACACTGCAGTTCTCGCGAGCGGTAATGTGTTCACATTACCGACCGTGAGAAATGACCTGTAGTTACCCCTGTAGCATCGCTCACTGAACGAGGCTGCATTGAGTATGTGTCAGACGCAGCTGGATGCAAGAGTCATGGGACCTGCGTAGATTACGCCGGAGCTGTGTGTTTGGGGGGGTTAATAAAGTGGTGAAAGAGGGGGCTTTTTTGTTATTTTATTTAAAATAAAGGATTTTTCGGTGTTGTGGCTTATTCACTTTACTTACAGGTTAATCATGGAAGCTGTCTCATAGATGCTACCATGATTAACCTAGGACTTAGTGGCAGCGATGTTCTAAAATTAACTCGTTCTTACCCCGATTGCCACCGCATCACGGCAATCGGGAAGAGCCCGTAACACGCCGGGACTGTCACATAATGGATGCCACATTCTCGGGGCAGCGGCGGGCTGATATTCTTGGCTGCGGGAGGGGGGGGGAGCAATAACAATGGCCCTCGCCCTCCCCAGCCTGAGAATACCGGGCCGCCGCTGTATGTTTACCTTAAACGTTAAGGTACGGTAAAAATACCACGGAGCCCATGGGTTTTTGTTTTTTTTTTTTCCGTTTTTTATTTTTAATATGTACATTTGATTTCTATGTGTATTATATATATCTGTGTCTGCGTGTGAGTGTTAAATGTGTGTATTTTCTCTCTGCTCAACTTCCTCTTCCTATCATAATGGCATCACTTCCCTAGAAAACGCAGGGCAGTGATGAATATTATGTCCTGAAAAACGGGGAATAATGCAGGAAAACGCAATGAAACGCACAGAATTTGCTACCTGCGTTATTCCTTGTGGTATTTCATGATTACATTACAGTCAATGGAGTGAAATAACGCAGGTACCTGCAGAAATGAAGTGACGTGCTCATTCTTTTTCTCAAGAAAATCTACAGAGAGAAATTTCTTGAGAAAAAACGCAGTGTGCACACAGCTAATTTTTTTTCCATAGGTTTTGCTGGGGAATGTCTGCAGAAAGGTTACAACCATTTTCTCAAGAAATTTCTCCAGCAAAAACGCAAAAAAGCGGGTAAAAACAGTGTGCGCACAGGGCCTTAACCCTTATTTTTCAAGGCTTATTCTCCCAGACCAAATCCCGACTGATGGTAACCCATTCATGCCTAATCGGTGCTTGGAGTTTATTACAACTTCTATGTTCTTGTTTGGCCACCCGCTTTTTGAAGAATGACCATAGGTTCTCTGAATGGTATCTAAATCTTCTACAAGAGCAACTTCTCCCAACCATCTAGGAGCAATTTGGTGATGGACAATGCTTTTTCCATCATGATGGAGCACCATGGCACAAGGCAAAAGTGATAACTACGTTACTCGGTTAACAAAACATTGAAATTTTGGGTCATTGGCTAGGAATTTGTTCAGATATTATTCCTAATAAGCACCCGTGATCAATCATCACAAAGCCGGTGACCAAACAAAAATACTGAAATTGTGATAGGCTCCAAGCACTGAGTCGGTAAAAATTTGCTGCCATCAGTCAGGATATGGCCCAAAAGCTGATATCCAGCATGTCAGGGCGAAATGCAGAAGTATTAAAATTAGGATCAACGCTGTATATATTGAGTCTTCATAAACTTGATGTGTTTGTTAATAAGTGTAAATGCTTATAATTGTATATCAGTAAGCATAGAAATGTCTGACTAAAAGATCTAAAAACAATGAAGCGTCAAGCTGGGTGAAAAGCAAAAATTGTCAGTGTCAAAATGTTTGGCCATGACAGTACACTTTGCCTGTACACTGATGACATCCAAGTGCAGTCCGATATATGCAGAGCAGTCAATAGAGAACATGGAGAAATTAATTTTTGCGTCTTCTCCGCATCGGTGCTCCGATTGTCGCATGCAAGAGTCAAGAACATAGAGAAATTAATTTTTGCATCTTCTCCGCATCGGTGCTCCGATTGTCGCATGCATGAGTCAAACCACAGTACAATGACACTTGGTTCACGCTCGGAGCAGAACCAGACCATGAGCCGACCGAGAAATTTTAGTTTTTCCCATCTGATTCTCTCCCATTGAATGCTACAGGCTCATCTCCTAATCCTAAATGTGCTCACGTGATGATATGTGACGGATTTGTGCGTAAGCTTGGGCCGTGCATTGTTATCTGAGCATATGCTAAGTATTTTTGTGACCACACTAGTTAATATGTGCATATCTTACTTGTATCATATCCCGTAAATGCATTCAATTGGGAATTAAAGGAAGAGTTATATAGTATACAAGCAATCACTTGTTCTGTTGGGTGTATTGGTTTGCTCCCACCTCCTGATCATAAAACCTCCAAAAATTATGAACGGATGGACTATATACTGTATATTCTAGTGATGCAAGTACCTTACACAATGTAATGTACAACCATGAAGCCTAAACATTTGGATAGACACCTTTTTTAAAGGTTTTCTAATAACATAGTTATGGGCTAACATTGAAGGAGTTGGGGATATCATAAAATTAACATCTCTGATTAGTCTTTTCTTAACATTGTTCCTTTTTTGACTCTAGGTTTGACATCTACCGGAAGGTGCCTAAAGACCTAACACAACCCACCTACACTGGGGCTATCAGTAAGTGATCTCTCTTCTATGCATCTGTTTCTGTGAATGTATTTTAATGATTTAATCATTTTAAAGACAAAATAAACCAAAATGTGTTCTATCATTTTTCTGAAGTAAAGCAGAGGATGTTGAACTTTTTCTGGCTCCTGCCCAATTTCTGATAATACATGTCAATTAGGTATTGTCTGTATGTTGGTACCCCATTCCAGATAGCTAATGGTAATTTACTAATCTATATTGCAAGGAAGCATCATTTTAATAAGTTAAACCAAGCTGTCTATAGACAATTGTTAGCGCTTGACCCCCAAACCATTAAATCTGCAGCTAGGTTTATAGGCAAAGTGTCCCCCCTAATTTGCCTGGAATCGGGTAATAAATTTGGATGAGATTTTTTATATACCATAAAAAATCCCCAAAAACCAGTGCTGATATGAGGTTTCTTATCTGATTTTTATTACACTTTTATTAAATTGCCATCGTTGTTTTAGACAATAATTTTTTCAACAAAATACATACAATAATACAACCACTTATCAATTGATAATTTTCATTACATGAAATTAAAATAAAATTGAAATATTGGTGCAGGAAACAAAATATCAGATATCTGGTCGCAATGCCCCGGCCGGCGGCAGATGCGACTATTTACCGGTAATATACACCAAATGATGTTTCAAGGCATATGTTATATTATTCAATGCCAATAAACTAACGCTGCAGCACAGTTTTCCAACCACCTGGAGGGTTTTTTTTGTGCCAGTCCAGAAGTAAGAATGTTTTTGATAAGAGTTTAAAACATGAGCAGCACTTTCATAATTCCAATACCCTTATGTGGGTTTGAATATACTGCGTTCCAGGATTGTAGCGGTAATGCGATAGAGCGCTGGCTCATCAAAATGTTCCGATAATGATTTACCTGCGAGCAGTCTCAGGCATCAAACTTCCATGAAGTGGGTGACTACACGATACTTTCTCCTCCTGTAGATTTACAGTCGTTTTCGTGCAGGAATCCCTTATTTGCGCTCTTGGACCAAGCGGAGCAGAGCCGACAGAGCACTAGTTAGTGCTGGCTTCCAAGGCACAATAGTTTGTACCTTTTTTTTTTTTTTTTTTTTTTTCCTTCTTTCTTTATACACTAGTGTGAGCAAGCCCTAATGCACATAAATACTGAAGATCTCTGTGACTGAACTCCATGATCTAGACATGTACAGGCCCAAAAGCACTAGAAAACGTAGCTTCAGTATGCTCAAAACCATATGAATAAGCCACAAAAGTTTGGGGATTCTCTTTGGAAATATTAAGAGATGGTTCACTAGTTATTTAAGGCACATCGATATAATGTTAAGACACAAGGTTTCTCTCAAATACCTTGTGTTGCCAAAAGTGCTTGTGAGCGGCGCTATTGCGGTCGGCTCATCTCCTTGTCCTGACCCCTCGGCTTTGTGACCGCTGATGTCCGGTGATGTCACGTTAACTTCCAGTTGACCTGAGATTACCAAGCCCGGCCCCAGTCATCGTGAGTGACTGAGTTGTGGGTGGTGTTTCACCGCTCATAACAGCCCAGCGTCGCTCCTTCTTGCGACGCTCTGAAGTGAAGGAGGGAACAGGGAGATACTGAGCTGTGATGACCAATGAAACGCCGCCCACAGCCCAGTCAATCAGGAAGCCTGAGGCCGGCTGTGGTGATGTCAGGTCAACTGGAAGTTGACATGACATCACCGGACATCAGGGGTCACGCGAAGGGGGTGAGCAGACAGCAATAGCACCTCTCACAGGCACTATTGGCAACACAGGGTATTGGAAAGAAAACTTGTTTCTCAACATAATATCAATGTGCCTTGGAAAAATAAATAGTGAACCATCCCTTTAAGTAAAATGCAAGATTTTGGAGCTTGTGGATCAGAGGTATGGTCTGGAGAAGAAGGAGGTTTTCACATGGAGGTGCTCGATGATGCTTTGGGGCTAATTTGCTTCTTTTGACACTGAAAATCTGCAGTATGTGAAGGGCAAGATGTATTCAATCAAGTATCAGTAAACTCAGGCGAAAGTATGATGTCTCCTGTGGTTAAGCAAAGTCTTGGATTGCAACACAACAAGGGTCCCAACCATACCTCAAAGTCCATCAAGTCTTGGTTTTCGAAGTCCAGAAGATTGTGAAGTGGCTGTCACAGTTGTCTGTCTTAAACACCTTAGAAAATCTTTGATGGTGTTTTGAAGGAGGAAGTTACAGCACGCAAATTGAAGAATATTAGTGAGCTGGAGGCTATTGTCCATAAGGGATTAGATTCTTCAGGAAACCTGCCAGAAGCTGGTGTTTGGCTATAAATTATGTTTGCAGCAGGTTATAAAAGTCGAAAGTGCTCTACTGAGTGCTAAAGATGTTTGTCATTAAGAGGTTGAATAATTAGGAGACTGAAATAGTGTGTAAAAGGCCGGGATCACAGTAGCGTTTGAATTGGATGAGTGCACTCTGACAATGTTATTCAATGAGGCAAAAAGAAAAAAAATTGCAGCATCATGCGATTGGCAGTGTGTCTCGGATCATGCGCACCCATACAAGTCTGTGGGTGAGTGTGAAAAATCAGACTGCACTGATGACATGAGAGCACAGTCCGATATATACAGAGACAGGCAATGGAGAAGATGGAGAAATGAATCTCTCCATCTTCTCCTCACCTGTGGTCTGGTTCTCACATATGAGAGAATCAGTACACAGTATGACACTCAGCTTATGCTCACAACTGATCCTGAGCCGAGTGTTATTGGCATATCACATCCGATCTCTTGCATCAAATGCTATACGCTCGTCTGGCCCTGACCAAAGTGTCATTATGGGATGAATTTGGAGAAACCACTTGGTATATTAGTTGTTTGAGTTATTTAACTTGTCCTTGCTTGATTGGTTTAATACAAAAGGCAGAAAGTTTGAAAATGTTGCTCATAAATCTGATATTTAAGCAGGGATGGAAAATTTTGTATGTGTGGTTTATCTGAGTGTATATTGAGTCTGTGTATATACTGGCTTCCATTGTATACATGATAGTGAAGAGCCAATCACACTAGTTTCCTCACTGCCTATACATCAGTTGATCATCCGGATGCTGATGGCCACGATTCGTGGATGCTCCAAACTTGCCCTTTCTCCACATATGACCAGAGCCTTGAATTGAGCAAGTGTCATCTGACAGCCGTTCTGTTTCCTGAAGACGGATAGAGTTACTATCATCATGTGAAATCTCCTTTCTTTGCTTTTGGCGAAAAGGCTGTAAGAGTCATCCAGAGGTTCTGTTACACAATTGTTTATCATATATCATTTTTAGATGTAGAAGATCTCATATTTTTGTGTTTGAACATTTCCTCTGATCTGAGCACCCCGTAGATCTCCCGAGTTTGCTAGGTTGGGTTTTCTGTGTCCCAGAGTGATCCTACGGGGGTCATGTAAAATCCAGTATTTAATTTTAGTGGAATGTTGTCTGAAGAGCAGTTTTAGAGGAGGGCTTTTAGGTCTACTAATGAATAGAATGAGCTTTATAATTTAGTATGAATTCACATTGTAGTCACATGCTGGCTAAGACATTTCTTCCTGGTATTTATTTCCTCTGACATCAATGCAGATTTGCAAAATACGATTGCGGTAACAATGCTCTTTTGTGCCTTGCACACAATATTCTTTCAGGTCATGCTTATCCATGGCCACCAGCCATAGTGATTTACAGAGTCTACTTCTTTAACTGTTATATGATTTAATAAGAAAAAATGTAAATAGGTTTTCATTGCAACCATGGAATTATGGCGTATTTTTCCTATAAGCAACATTTATTACTTATCCACAAAATGATAAATGTACAATGTTTGCCGGGGGATCTAGCTGCCGACACTCCCAACTGAATCCCAAGAACAGGGGTCCAGAGACCCCTCAGTGAATGGAGTGGTAGTGTGCGCCTGTGTGATCACCACTTCCATATACTGGGAATGAAAGTGTTGTCTCACATGTTCACTATAGGGTACTGTCAGACCACCACTATCGTGATCGGTGGGAGATTATGGTGGTGCTGTTGATTTACATGGTGCATATGGCTTAGGCTACTTTGACACATCAGTTTTGTTGGCAACAGGCACAATCCGGCGTGTGCCTGATGCAACGGATCCGGTGCAGAATATGCAAAAACGGATGCACTGGATCCTTTTTTATTTTTTGATGGATCCGGTATACCTGATCCGTCAAGAAACTGATCTGGCGCATCCGTTTATGCATCCTTTTCGTCCGTTTTTTTTTTTTTTTGCTGGATCCGTTTTTCGTTTTTTTCCAATAAATTGGAGCATGCTCAGTTTAAAAAAAAGCGGATCCAGCGGCCGCATCCGTTATTTTGCCGCATTACGCCACATCCAGCGTCCATAGGCTTCCATTGTAAATCACGCCATATCACGCCGGATCAGGTGCGATGCGTTTTTTTTGTCAGAGACAAAAAACGTTACAAGAGACGTTCCATCCGGCCGCCGCATTAGCCAATTACGACGGATCCGGCAAAAGCCGGATGCAACGCAAGGCCATCAGGCACAATTCGGCGCTAATACAAATCAATGGGGATAAAACGCATCCGTCGCCAGATCCGTTTTATCCGTTTTTTTCCGGATTGTGCCTGATAGAAAAAAAAACTGATGTGTGAAAGTATCCATAACGCCTTAAGTTCTGCGTACCATATTGGGTTTGAAATCTGCATAGTCATGTTGCCCTGCATGCCACTGCTGTCCTCTTGTCTTCACCATACACAGGAATACTGGACTCAGCCAAGTGTTCCTTTATTTTCTATGAGACAGCCACTGCCAGACTCATCTGGCAACAGTTTACATTCCTGCTGAAACAAGGGATTGGCCAATGTAATTCCATCGGACCAGTATGTATCTCGCCTGCCATCATGTGTCTGGAGAGACTGGAGGCTCCCATGTACATTGGAGGGCCGGCTGTTCCTGCGATATTGGCGGGTTCGGTTTCATTTAGTCTAATGTACATGGTCACCTTAGTCTGGCCTTTCACTTAGGATAGCCGAAAGTGGAGTGCTTATTGAGCTATCGGTTATTTATTCCAACTGCTGTTTACACATGTACTTTTGGGACAGCCGAATATTCATGTATTTTCAAAGGAGAGAGCGAAAAAGGTTTTTGATAGTCAACTAGCAGCACCTTACCTCTTGATTTACTATTATCTCCTCCGACATCATTTGTTGGAGGAGAGCTTGGAGGTCACCATACAGTAGACGGTGGGTTGATATCTGTGGTCTAAACCAACTTTTGCCTATTATGTTTTGGGGCCCTTAGCTTAGATCATTAATATGTTAATTGGTCTCTGGGATTCTAAATCCCAGAGACCAATCTAATGGGGATCTGGCCGTGGTCACCTGGCAGCTCTCGATAGGGCTTCCAAGAACAGGCTGTGCACTAGCTACTCTTGTCAGTCCCAGGGAAGTCATGTCCTTCAACCTTTATTGTACTGGGATAAACTTACATAGGGGCCCAAGATTAAGGCCTTGGAATATCCGCTGGCAGGAATGGTTAACTCGCCAGGTCAGAATCAGGAGCGATTACAAGGAACAACATTAAAAATAAGAAAAAATGTAAGTAAAAGAGCCGAGATCAGAACAAATCTCAGAAGCTGGTATAAAATATGAATGGCAGTAGGGAGCATGAGACTCTATCAGTTTAACCCTAGAATGCGCAACAATAGAAATCTACAATAGAAAACAAGTAACATAGCAGGCCGGCGAGGCACCAGGTATGTGTTCTAGGGTTAAATAGAGAGCCCAGGCTCACAGCATAGAGAAATTCTAAGTAGCTGGGAATTAACCCCTGAGCTTTCAGGCTGGGCAGTACCCAGGAGTAAAACAGGACGACCTTGTAGTCGTCTTGCGGACAGAAGTGGAGACAGAGAGGACAGACACTGGCATGGATGTTACCGCTGCTTACGATATGGTGCAGTGTACCATAGTAATCACACTAGTAGCTCTGCCTAGGAACACCCTATATGTACGGTAGCTTTTGTAAAAATGTACAGAAGCCATTTATTGCCTTTTTAATCTAATATGGCCCTGCAGTTTTCCACAGATCATGTACTGTCATTGTATCATTTCTTGTGCCTTTCTCCATGCCATGTGATACAGTTTGCACATGAATGCATTAGTTTATTGCAATCTCTACGTATGCTGTCTCATTCAGGAGGACCAAGGATTCATCAGCTGTGAGCGCTGCTACCTACCGTAATACCTGAGCTATGCAAGTGGCTAATCGGCTTTGTGGGGATTTTATGCAGGCCGGAAGTCTTGCTACGTCACCATGCTAATGAACTTAGCTACTTAACCGCTTGTCTCCAAGTTCTACAGGCAGGGCATTGTCATTGTCATTGTGCAGACATGTATAGTATTTTCAGCACTTCTGCCTATGTATTGAGTTGACTTATACATTTTAGAAACACAAAGTTAGAACATCTCTATTTTCACTGTTATTGTAACTGGTTGAGACAACAACATTTTGCATGTTTAAGTAAGCCCATTTCGAGATGAAAGTATGGAGAATCTTATACACACACACACACGCTGCTGAGAAGTCTTTAGCCTTGTGATTTTTTTTTTGTGTATATGGTAACAAATGTTACATCACATGAAAGCCTTATGTTTCTAATATATGTTGTCAAAATGTTGTGTTTGTTGCTTATAGCATATGTGTTGTACGCACGTGGCAAAACAAAATGGCGGAGTCTAAAGCGATATTCAAAGCAACTGAGAACAGAGGAGTGATAAAATTCTTGTTTCTGCACAGAAAGCCTGCAAAGGATATTCATGGTGGTAAGTCACAGACGATGGGGGATCAATGCCCTTCATATTCCACAGTTAAGAACTGGGTTGCCAAATTTAAAACGGGCCACTTCAGCACCAATGATGAGGAACATCCTGGACGACTGAGAGTGGTTGTTGTTGTTACGGAGATCGTCGATGCTGTGCACAACCTCATACTGGAGAATCCACAAATTTCAGCCAAAGCAATAGCAGACATCATGGGGATTTCCCATGAACGTGTTTGTCATTATCCATGGACACTTGGACATGAGGAAGCTATCTGCAAAGTGAGTCCCCAAATGTTTGACAACAGATCACAGAAGCATGCAAGTGAAAACGTCCCGATCTATTTGTCAGCGTTTCCGGACTGATAAGAGCATCCTTGAAAGACTGGTCACTATGGATGAGACCTGGATTTATTTGTATGAGCCTGAAAACAAGGAGCAGTCAAAAGAGTAGAGGCACAGTGGTTCTCCTCATCCAAAGAAGTTCAGGATGCAAAAATCAGCCCCTAAGGTGGTGGTGTCTGTGTTCTGGTATAAAGAGGTCATGCTGCTAGTGGACTACCTTCCAAAGGGTTGAACCATCAATGCAAGGTATTATATTGAACTTTTGGACCAATCGAAGGCAGCTCTGAAGACCAAAAGGTGCGGCAAGCTGTCATAAGGAATCTTGTTCCTGCAAGACAATGCCTCCGCTCACACTGCACAAGCAACCATGGCAAAACTGGTAGAGCTGGGCTTCAAGCTGGTTGACCACCCACCTTATTCACCAGATCTAGCTCCCTCCAACTATCATCTGTTTCCAAACCTGAAGAAACACCTCAAGGGTACCAAATGTCACACCATTTCTGATGCCATGGCTGCTATGGATGCCTGATTTGAGGCACAACTGAAATCCTTCGTTTTGCTACGCTTACAGAAGTTGGAATACCGATGTAATAAGTGTGTTGACATCAGTGGAAACGATGAGGAATAAATGTAAAGTTTCATCATCCTATCTCGTCTCCTTCTTGGTAAAGACAAAGACTTATCAGCAGCCGTGTGTGTGTGTGTGTGTGTATGCGTGTGTGTGTATGCGTGTGTTTGTATGCGTGTGTTTGTATGCGTGTGTTTGTATATATGTATGTGTATATATGTATGTGTATATATGTATGTATATATATGTATGTATATATATGTATATGTATGTATATATATGTATGTATATATATGTATGTATATATATGTATATATATGTGTATGTATGTATATATATATATATATATATATATATATATATATATATATATATATATATATAGCATCTATTTTTATCCTTCAACAATTTAAAGGTGTTTACAAGTCCAAACCATTTCCTATTTTATTAATTGTGAGTCTTATTCTGGAACAGTACCACTTATCTATATCTTCATAATGCACTCCCCCCCAACCCAACCCCCTGGCTTTGTATTGGTGACGTCTGCTATTTTTTGTAATGTTTGGTTTGTATGTGAAACCCATGCTGACTTGCCTCCTGCTTGTGACAGTACAGTCATTATGCATTGATTCTTTCAGTAACCCACCTGCTGTCTTCTTTTTTGCAGTTTCCATTTGCTGCTGTTTCTTCATCACCTTTCTGTTTTTGTCAGAGTTGACAGGATTCATTGCTAATGAAATGTGAGTATTTACCACAGGTAACCCAGTTAAACAAGTGTGGGGTGCAGGGAAGTGCTTTGGTAACTATGTATTTGCAGGAAAGGTCAAGAATGGATGGCCCAAGAAACTTTTGACTTGCTCTATCCTAGTATCATGGACAGAGTATTAGTCAGGCTAGTTTGATAACCCCTCTAGAAAAATGTGCTGAAGCCCCTAATCTCCCCCAAATGCAGGTGATTTGACTCTTTAGACAGATTTAACCTGTGGTTTCTTCGCTAATCTTTGTTTGAGATTAAGATCATGTTTTGTTTGATTGTTGAAAGAAAATGCAATTGACCCAAATGTATATCCAAATTCTAAAAAAAACTATAGCCCACTAGTGATAAACTACTGCTGATAAAACAGTGATGCTATCAAAACTAAAGGAGCCCAGTAAGTGATTATGCTGCTCCCAGGATTAGGTGGCATATCCTGTGACAGATTCACTTTAAGGGAGTTATCTAATTTAGCAGAATATCCGAATGCTTAATCCTACATCAGTGTGGTAGACACCATCTTCTGTGGAACGAGAGAATCTGGATCTCATCCAATAATCTTCTACAACCAATTATCTATTCTTACATAAAATGTATGAATGAAGTTCACCAAAGTATAAAAAGGTGTAAATCTTCACGAAAGTAAAGTACAAGGATTAAAATATATATAAAAAATAATTAAATACAATTTTTCATCCCGTAAGAGTGCTTCATAAGGAAATGACTTAATACTTAAAGCAGGTTTTTGTGTTAAATGTTGGCAAATTGCTGCCCGTGGCGCACAACATCGCTTACACCCGCCACACATACTTACCTGTTCAGCGACGTCGCTGTCGCCGGCGAACCGCTTCCTTTCTAAGGGGGGCGGTTCGTTTGGCGTCACAGCGGCGTCACTAAGCGGCCGCCCAATAGAAGCGGAGTGTCGGAGATGAGCGTCCGGAACATCCCGCCCACCTCCTTCCTTCCTCATTGCGGGCGGCCGCAGGTACGATGTTGTTCCGCGGTCCTGCGGTGTCACACGGAGCGATGTGTGCTGCCGCAGGAACGACGAACAACATCGTACCTGCAACAGCAACGATAATCGGGATAGGAACGACTGGGCACGATCAACGATATGGTGAGTATTTTTATTCGTTAACGGTCGTTCCTGCGGTGTCACACGCAACAAAGTCACTAACGAGGCCGGATGTGCGTCACGAATTCCGTGACCCCAACGACATCTCGTTAGCGATGTTGTTGCGTGAAAAGCCTGCTTAACTCCCTGTGGTTTCAGGAGATCCACAAATACTACATTATCCACCATGTCCAGATCCCAACCCTTTCTTTTACTATCTAATACGTAATATGTAAAGGACATTATGGCGGGAGTGGGAGCTGGTGATATCACCTATTGTGATTGGTGGATTTTGTATTTTCAGCTGTGTATAGAGTTGTCACTTGTTATTTCAATTCTGCCTCTGCTGATAAGGAGCCTGCTGAAAACTGTTCCTAAAAAGACAGAAAGATTAGTCTAAAATAGCTCTAGTGGTTACTCTATAAATTGCTAATTTTTTTTTTTTCTTCGAAGATTGTGATTTTGAACCAAAAAATAATTGTCAAAAATGTTATAAAAAAAATAAGCGAAAACTTGACGTAAACAATAGTTGATTTTCTGATAATAGCTTCCCTTTTAAGTAGTGTGTATTACAGATGTGCAAAGATATCCACACTAATTATATAGCCATTCAGGAAGACTACGTACGTAATTATTACACGTCACATATTTAATATCTCTACAGCTGTAATATAGACAGACATCCCAACAATGTGTGGTGAATCACAAGCAAGCCTGGTCTTAATGGTTAACTCTGTAAAGTGGAAAACATGACTACTACTATGACGTGTATGATCCATATGGTTGGGACTCCGTCAGTATACACAATTTTATCAATATATTTCCTGGGCCCCCTTTTACCCTTCACTGCATGGCGCCAGTGATGATGAAGAGTGTGAATTGATTGTGCCGGCTCGGAACATGTCTTACTCATGTATGACTATATACTCCGATAAGTGTCCACTGGGGTCAATAGTTAAATAAGAAATAGACAGACCTCAAAATCTTATAAATGTGACTCTAGTCAGCATTGGAGAACTGATGATTTTTTAGGAATCCAGGTACAGTATATATGGGTGAGAGAAATGGAAATGATCAATGTCTATTCAAGTTACTTTTTAATGATTGACGATCCCAAGTACTGTTGAGTTGAGAATGCCCCTTTAAGACAACATAAGTTTGAAAGCTGGGGGATAACTTCTTGATCTTTCTAGGTCTGATCGCTGATGCCCTCATCTTGATAACGTGGGCTCTTCAGAGTGGTGGTAGATCATGTCCTCTACCATTAGATTCCTTCTTAGTAACATCCGGAGGTCTCGTTAAGCGCTCGGACAGTCCTTCATAACCAGAAGAGCGGTAGTGCACATGAGCGACCACCGTTTTTTTCAGACTTGGGATCGGTGTGAGACCCAGTGGTTATTCTCCCAGCGATCAGGAAGTTATCCCGTATCTCGCTGACGGGGGAAATCTTCCGAACCTAAGAATATCCCTTTAAAGATAAACCTCCATTTTTTTGCTGAATGTACTCATTTCTATACAGATTACGTATTCCTCAAGGCATTTCCTAATATAAGGTCATTGTTTTACTGGCTACTCCTTTACTTCCCACAGACATTCTCTGATCCCTTGTAATGGTTTCTGGACAATGCCCTATTTCCCATCCAGTATCGTTTTACAGAAACACTCGCTAAGGGAAGCTCCTATCCTCACTTATTTCCAGATTGCACCCTTTTCCAATCATTCTCTCCTCCTATATCCAAAATTATTCCCATTTTCTTCCCTAAGAGAGTGACGGTGGCATTGACTGATGACTCAGTACAAATACCCTAAATGTCAGAAAAACAGGATTCAGATGGAACTACACACAAAAAAGTGCTATCGACTGTCTTTTGTGCACCTCTAAAATGACGGCCACCTCTGAAAGAGGCCAAGCGGAGTCCAGAGAAACACTGCTTGTCTTGAAGGGATCCGACAGAGGTTCCATCTAAACCGCCTATTTCACAGATCTTGACAAAACCTTGATAGAAGTCATCAGAGCTCAGAATAAATGTGAATCTAATCTGAAGTCATCCAAAATGTTATACACTCCCAAAAATTGTACTAATAAAAATCTTTAGAAAGGAAAAACGTGGTAAAAGTCAGCTCACCTTTAAGCGAAGAAACGCACGGACCTCATACTGCCATGAGAAAGTCCAATAAGGATTGTCCAGTGCAAAAATCTTCATAAAAACACTTTGTTTCATAGGCAAATAAAACATAAATACAAGTCGCAGCTTCTCAGATAAAAACAGCAGAAACGCGTTTCGGGTAGAGCCTTGACTAAGGCAATGATTAAGGCTTGTTAGCCAAAACGCGTCTGTGCTGTTTTTATGTGAGATGCTGCGATTTCTATGTTTTTATGTTTTGCCTATGGAAACAATAGTTTTTTTTTTTTTTTCTTTTCTGAAGATTTTTGCACTGGACAATCTTTATCTTAATAAAAATCTTCATCTTAACTCGCCAAGCACAAGCCCTGTTTCTGGTCCATTATATTTTCAATAGAAATAAATATAAATTAACGTGGTCTGTCTCTCCAGAAGCACAAGCTGGGCACAATGTATGGGCATTAGGCTGCCATATCTGCAGTTCACACCAACAAAAAAAAAAGTTCACTGCCCAATGGTATAAATGTCTATGAAACACTTGTGCTGTCAACATGTTTTCTACACCAATTGGGGTGTAGTTTGTAAAATGGGGTCACTTAAGGGGGGGGATAGGGGTCTATTGTTCTGGAACCTCAGGGTTCTGCTATTGTGACTTGACACCCACATACTTTTCCAGCAAAATCTGCACTCAGAAATGGCGTTCCTTCCATTCTGAGTTCTGCATTTTTTCTGAATAATAGCTTCCCACCAGATATTGGACTTTTGGACAAACTCTGGGAGAAAGTGTGTGACACGCTATGTGGTCTGCTTTCTCTTATTGCCCATTGTGAAAATTAACATTTTTAATTGTAAAACAGCTTGGGAAAAAACATATGTCTTCATGGCCCACTGTATAAAAATTCTGTGAATCATTTGTTTGTTAAAAACAACCACTGTACCCATAAATTACCGTTTTTTTTCGGATTATAAGATGCATTTTTTCCTCCCAAAATGGGTCTTTAAATTCGAATATAGTTTACCGGGAGGTGGAGAATTTGCACGGGCGGCTGTCTGCGGGCGGCTGTCTGTGCGGGCGGCTGTCTGTGCGGGCGGCTGTCTGTGCGGGCGGCTGTCTGTGCGGGCGGCTGTCTGTGCGGGCGGCTGTCTGCTTCGGCGGCTGTCTGCGCGGGCGGCTGCCTGTGCCGGCTGCCTCTCTGTGTGGGCAATAAATTTTAATCACCGCACACTCAGAAGTTGTTTGCAAAAAGTATTCACAGTTTATTTACAAATAATGGTACAGGGCAGTAGGTGGTGTTGGGAAATGAGCCACTAAACAACGTTTCAACGCTGCATGGGTCTTGTCACGTTGTCGCTCAGATACGCAGTGCAAGATGCTGCTGCATTATGTAAACCTTCTCCAATTGCAAAACTATACAACTGTCAGAACTCTATTACAAGACGCTGCAGCGTCAGATTTATCGCCTTGATCTTGAAGGTAAACCTCCCTTATCACTATAACTATTTGAGTACTTGCCATATGTTTACAACATATTCCCATGTCTCCTATACTACTTCCTTAAGGCCCCTTTACACACTGCAGCATCGCTAGCAATATCGCTGTAACGTCACCGGTTTTGTGACTTAATAGCGACCTCCCCAGCGACATTACAGTGTGTGAAACGCATCAGCGACCTGACCCCCGCTGTGAGGTCGCTGATCGCTACACATCTCTCAGGAACAGTTTTTAGTCCTTTGTTTCCCGCTGCACTGCTTTGACACGTCCTCAACGACCAGCTAGGTCGTTCTGCAGGTCCGTATCCCTGCTGCTGCGTCTTTGGCCAGGTTTGCCTGTTTGACAGCTCACCAGAGACTTTCCAGCGATCCCGGCCAGGTCAGGATTGCTGGTGGGATCGCTAGAAAGTCTCCGTGTGTAAAGGGGCCTTTAGGCTATACAATGATAAGAACCCTGCCACTACAAGACGTGAGAACATTCTGGGTCACTATCTCCATCTTCAAGGCTATATAACAAGTAGAACCCGATCACTACAAGACGCTGGTGCGTTACATTAACCAGGACTCGGAAGATACCTATTTTCTTATTACAATATTCAAAGTACCCACCATTGGTTACCAATAATGGATATAGGCACGGGAGCGCCTATGGGAACTGCATATCTGAGCGACAACGTGAACAAGACCCATGCAGGATCGACACGTTTTTTAGTCGCTCATTTCCCGACACCACCTACTGCCCAGTACCACATTTGTAAATAAACTTTGAACACTTTTTGCAAACTACTTCTGAGTGTGCGGTGATTAGAATTTATTAACTACGTGGGATTCTCATCCCCTCTAGCAGCACCTCTATCCTGACTGAGTGCACGCCATACAGAATCTTTCTCTGTGCGGAAAGGCGGCCGGCTGCCTCTCTGTGCGGGCAGGCGGTCGGATGTATGGCGCAGTCCGATGCAATGGGTGTCCCAGATGCTGGGTTCAAATGACGGCACCCGGAGTCAGCGTGTGCGCAGATGGAGCTCTCGGCTGAGAGCTCCATCTGCGCATGCGCCGCTTTGGGCGCTTTCTTTGAAGCCAGGATCGCCAAAAGAGCATCTGGGACACCTGCCGCACAGACCTGCTCCACACAGCCACCGCAGCTTCCGCTGCCAGGACAGACCCCCACCGCTGCCAGGACAGACCCCCACCAGCACTGCCCCTGCCTCCTGTGACTCCACTCCACCACCGCTGCTGACCCCCTCCGATAAGACAACACCAGAGTTTAAGTCGGAGCCTATTGTTTTTACCTTTTTTTTTTTTATGTTTTTTGGTTTTTTTTTAAATCTCTAAATCTGGGGTGCGTCTTATAATCCGGTGCGGCTCATAAAACGAAAAATACGGTAATTCCTTGTGGGTGCAGTTTCCAAAATAGGATCACTTGTAGGAGGGTTCTGCAGTTTTGATAGCTCAGGGGATCTTCAAATACAACATATATCGGCTATGTACTTTAGGAAAAATTGCTCTCCAAAATTCAAATACCGCTCCTTCCCCTCCGAGCCCTTCCCCCTTCTGTGTGCCCAAACACTTGTTTTTGAACACCTATGGGATTGGGATATCAGCATATTCTAAAGAAATTACACAAAAATTACGGGGTTTTTTTATCCTGTTTCCTTCTTGTGAAATTGAAATTTTTGAGTCTAAGGGTGCGTGCCCACAATCAGTGTTTGCAGCTTTTTGGACGTAGCATGCTTCAGCTGCGTCCAAAACGCTGCGTTGTACAGTACAAGCATAGTGGACGAGAAGCAAATACTGACCTGCGGTGCGTCTTTCCACACCGCAGCATGTCAATTGTTTCCTGTGGATTTGCATGCGTCCTCCATAGGGAGAACACAAGCGAGAGACCGCAGCGCACTGAACCCTGACCGTGGGTACAAGCAGCTGCGGTCTCCTACGGAGGAGACGCGCGGCCTTGCAGGTCAAGACCGGCTGCGTCCAGGACGCAGTGTGTCCTGATTGTGGGCACATACCCTAAAGCAACATTTTCCTTAAGGGATGCAGTTCCTGAAATGGGGTCACTACTTCCTCCTGGTAGTAGGGCCCTAAGTGTGGGCACCGGGCAGGTTCGGAACGCTATTGACCCGCAGATGAATCCCATATCTGCAGGTTCTTAGTGTTTTTTTCATATGATAGGTTCCTTTTAAATCCCCTTAAGGAATTTCAGCCTGCGATTGTTTTAGCACTTGTTTGGTATACTGAATCACTACTGCATTATGTTCTCTGGAATTTTACAGGAGGACTCCGATGGCAGCGATGAGAACCTTCATCAGGCCTCCGACTGCCATGATAAATCATCAACAACACAGTGTGATTGTGGCTTCTAAATGGTTAAACAGCTGATATCAGAGCAGACTCTGGTTGCTGCCATTATAGGCAGATGCTGGCTATGTCAGACAGACCACCATATGCCCTGTATGGTGTGGGCTCAGCTCCTGAGCTTACTCTGTACATGGGAGCCCAACGTAGAACGCACTATTACATTCTACATCGGGAAGGGGATAAAGAACTGGATGCATAAACCTAGCCTTTCAAGTCGCTGCACTATTGAAGTCCCTTTTTGCCTGTACTTGGAGAACAGAAAAACAGAAATGAATCCATCACATGGCGCAAACAGCACAACATGGACACCACTTACTATATTTGGTTTTTCTTGGGTAGGGTGGCCGTTATTTTAACTGTAAAGAAGCTGAACCCCTTTTCGCGTCAGATCTTGTGATGTGGCTTCCTAAAAGACTTAGGTTGAGTCTGTAAGAATGATATTGCCTTTCTGTCAGTGTATATATACTCAGAATATCTCTTGACGTGTGACTATTGTATACTGTGACGTGCAACTGTCCAGTGAAAACCTCATTCATAGGCTTCCAAGTATGCATTGTATGTGTGTTTTCCCGAGTCTACTCACTCCACTTCTCAGAAGATGATCCTTCTATACTCACTGGATTCCTATTCACTGTTTCTCCCTTTCTATATTCACTGATTCACACAAGTTACATGCTGAAATCATCTTTAGATAGCTGGAGTATCTGATTAGTTATAATCCCCAGGGCATGGAAGTCGCCATTGTCTCTTGGCAACCATAATAATGCATAGCTAGTATTCAATAAACACATAGAATATGTCATGGCTGCTGTATGAGCTGTCAATGCTCCAAGAGTATGTAGTAACACGAAAGATATGCTAATCGGCATGGCCTACTAACACCGCAGAATCAGTTCATACTCGTGGGCGCTGTCACTTCCTGGGTGTAACATGGGGATTCCAGGCCGATTATTATAGCATTAATACTCCCACTCCGGGACAAATCTACTTTCATTTTGCATTTTGTTCATGTACAACTGGATACCTGACACAGATTTTAGAGCAGGACTTTTTTTTTTTAGTCATGTTAGTTTTGGCGTGGGGTCTTCATAGACTAGACATGCTGCTACTGCACATCTCAGTGGTTAAGACGTTGCCCCCTTTGAGAAAAAAACTAGTAAAAAAAACCAAGCTGTTCTTTTCTCACAGTCACCAGGTCCAGGACTGAGTCTCTGCTGCTCATCATGGTTTCCAACGTTGGCTGCGACGCTGGTGGGCAGCCAATCAGTGAGCTCAGTGGCTCTGACCGGGGTATTCTGTCTACACCAGTGTTTCTCACAGTCCTCAAGACCCACCACAGATCATGTTTTCAAGTTTTCCTCAATATTAGACAGGGAATAATTCCATCACATGTGCAACTTTAAGGAAATCTTGAACACTTGATTGAGGAAAACCTAAAACATGATTTGTTGGTGGGTCTTGAGGACTGGAGTTGAGAAACACTGGTCTACATGTTAAAAGCCATGGAGATCACTGATTGGCTGTCAGCATCACGTTGCGCCGTAGCCAGTATTGGAAATAGGAGTAAAGGCAGAGATTCAGCTGGACAGGGGGTTTGCTAGTAAAGGACAGTTTTGGGGTTTTTTTTTAGTTTTCTTTTTATGACAATCTGCAGCCAAGATAAGATATTTTGGGTTTTGCATTTTAAAATCTGGTAGCTTTGAAAGCCAAGAAAAGAACGCAGGGTATATTAGAGCCGGTTCGTACTTTCATTGCTCTCTTCTGATGCTCAGGTGCCCCCTTCAGGTGCTTTTGGTAGTAAGCACAGTCAGCAGTTCACAGTGCCGTCACTTTGCTGTATGGGTTTATGCTAGCCCTACACAGCAGGCAATGCTGCTTTGTGTTCTGAAATTTTCTTAGTATTTTGTGCTGCCATTACTTTTTGCTTTTGTTATCTGACCAGACCCACTGGCATTTGCTCCTCACACATGTGTGTGCCTTGGGTGCCCATGACCCTGTCACTGGTTCACACGTCATTCATTGTGACATATCTGCTAGGTAATAGCCACTGAAGAATGGAAATGCCAGAAGGCCATCATTTTAGGGATGATCTGACCCTACTGTTGTGCCATCAAAATCTTATCTTTGTCAGTATGGGTCAGATTCGTTTTCATTATTCCAACACACATACTTCAGTGCTATTTGCCACTGGTTTTATAGTTATGGCTTGTTAGTGCGGATTTACATGTATGTGTATATACACTATATGGCTAATATTCGGACACCCCTATCATTGATTTTAGGTTTTTCATTCAGTTTCATTGCTACAAGTATATAAAGTCAAGTCAAGCCCTTATAAACATGTGAGAAACAATAGGTCACGATAAAGAGGTCGATTGGTTTTGTATGGTACCGTTACACATACACTGTAGTAACAAGTCGGTTCATGAAATATCCTCCCTCCTATATATTCCACCATCAACTGCGAGTGCCATTATTGAAAGGAGTCATAGGAACTCTTCGAAGAGGCAGAAAAAAATAAGTAACAAAGCGGAGTCACCGTGTGCTGAGGCGCATAATTTATTTTACTCATTTAGCGCTATTAATTTCACAACACTTTAAAGACATGATCCATAATTTTATAGTAAGCACTTGTCAATGTGTGCAGCGACTCGGTTAACACTCTAGATGCTGCAGTCAATTGAAACTGTTGCATGTAAGGACTGTGAAAGAGTAAGATCACTCCCTCTGTGACGCCATTGACTCCCAGCAGCGGAATTGCAAGGTGCCAATGGTTAGTATGGCGTGAAGTATTAGCAATGGCCTCCAGGTTTGCCATGGATCAACTAAACATTCCAATTGTCTGTACTGAATATCCCAAAATATGGTAGGAATACAGACTATTGACACAAGGCTGATCAAGGCTTATTAGACATGCCCATGATATGGGTTCTTGCCTGTTATTATTAGGGCGGCTGCAGTCGTGCGTATGAAAAATTGTCTGAGTTTCATCCAGAAAATTTGGACGATTATTTTCTAATTTACATCCGATTACTCAGACTTGAATGGGTGAGACTTGGAAGAAAGTAGTGCATACTGCAAAATTTTTTAAATTTTTTTTTTTTCTTGTAGGATGGAGAAAAAAAAAATCATTCATCTCAGCAGCACTATTGAATAACATGGGTCAGTCTGCTGTCCATATACTATCCAAATAAAAATCTGGTAACTCACATGCAATTATTACGCTCGCCTGCATGAGCACGAACACTAAAAGGCTATATAATGATCTATACTACATAAGCAGTGCAGATTTATTATCTATGTGGTCAAGGAATCATGTTTTCAAGTCCTCTTATGGGATTTAAAGGGAACTTGTCGGGTGCAATATGCACCCACAACCACGAGCAGTTCTTGGTGCAGTAGACCTCTCTAAAGCCGGGACATGTACACTCGTCTTCATACTGTGCATGACTGGAACTGCCCAGCATTCAGAAGAGCAGTCATAGCAAACACAGGTACGCGCAGCCTCCGGTGGTGATGCTGAATTGAATAGCATGTTAGCAAGGCCCAGTGGGCGTACGAACATGCTAAAAGGGCGGACTAGTCGGGGGATATAACGCCCTTGGGAATAGTTCCCACTCTCATTAGCACACGATAAAAGATCTTTAGAAATACTTTTTCCTAAAGATCTCTTTATCTATGCTAGTGTATACAGGGACGGTCAGGCAGGGATTAGCAATATGCACCCAGAACTGCTCATGATTCTTGCGTGCATATTGCTCCTGACAGGTTCCCTTTAAAACTATAGTTAAAAAAAAGTTTACATTTAAAAACAATGTTTAAAACAAATACTCTGGTATCACTGTTTCTATTGAGCAGTACTATAAAAATGCATCATTTATCCATCTATTAAACAGTGCTAAAAAACAAAAATTCAAGCAACTGCTACAGAATCCCATGTAAAATATATAAAAAAAGCACATTTTTTTTCCTTTTCTTCCTGTAAGGAGTTAGTAAAAATGAATTATTACAGTATGTTGTATGAAGCCAAAAATGATGCCACTAACAAATATAACTCATCCCGCAATAAACAAGCCTTCATACAACTATGTCTACAAAAAAAATGCCTGCCATGCGACAATGAAAAAGCAAAAAATACATTTTTAGACCTAAAAGTAGACCTGTCACCAAGCCGAAGTATGTAGAAGAGCCTTAAGATATGCCCCTCGACAATTCTGTGAACACCCCCTGTGGCGCCCCTTACCTGGTCAGGCACCACTGAGTACTGCACCCATGCTGGGGGCAGTGCAACACAGGTAATCCAGAAGGCTGACCGAGGTGTGACTACACAGGCGCATGGTAATCAGGTCTCACACATCTACCTTTTGGGAGGACCCCTGAGAGATTCCAGGAGGGGGCATAGCCTCCATGTCCACTCAAGGGGTGTGGTAGAGAGCCTGGTTGCTAGGTTGCGTAGACAAGAACAGGAGAGGAGGAAGTTAGTGAGCCAGTTAGGGAGTGCAGCTCAGGGAGAGCAGTCGCATGCAGCAGACCCTGGAGTCTGTCACAAGCTGACAGCGTACTGACTACCGACGGGGGAGATCGGTCACTTGGTAGTGCCGCCTGAAATCCACCCAAGGCTAGAGAGAGCAAAGGGGTGGCAGAGTAAGGGGACTGCCAGGGAGGTACCAGGCCCGCAGGGGTAACAGGTCCCAGTGCAGAGAGAGATTCACCTTTCTTCTGCCAAACCTGCCTGAGGGGGCACTCCAGACCCACACCATACCACCACAGAGTCCGCAGCCACGTAGCAAAGAGAGGGCCCATAGTTCACAGGAGGCAAGCAGCCGGAGTGACCTGGTCCAGGCTACAAGCAAACGGGCCGAAACGAGGGGAGAACAGGCAGCAGCAACTTCCCTGGGTGCCCCCCGTAGGGACTTCAAGTTGGGGTCACCACAAAAACACAAAGGGCTAAGGAAGGCGAGTTGGTAGTCACCCTCATCAGCCAGCCGGAAGGATACCTTGTTCCAGCCTGGTTCATCCCAGCTATGCCCGGGTTACTCACTCTGCCACCTAATGTGAGTAAAACCCCTGAAAGACATTCTGCTTGTGTTTAAGTCATTCTGTGCCTTGTGGTTCCACAAACTTACACAGGGCTCTGGGGCTTGCCTCACTCTCGGGAGGCCACTACAACTTACTGCGCCCACCATCAGCCCCAGGCACCCCTTAATCTGCAGTGACGGTCACCCTGACCGCATTACTGAGTGTGGCGTCACGAAAATCCTAAAGTAAGGTTCCCTACCTGTGACCAGATTATCCATCCACGTGGAGTCCCTGAAGGTAATGCACCGACACAACACCTGCGGGGCTTCACATCCCCCCCCTTAGTAAAGACCGTAAAAATTACCATCAAATAAAAACTACTATATCTCTGTAACCGCATGGTGGATTTAACCCCTTTCTTACATTGGACGTACCAGTATGTCCCATGTTTCACTGCATTCACTCAAATGGAGGTACTGGTATGTCCTAGCGATCGTCACAGGAGCTGTGCATGGCAATCGCCACTGAGTGCTCGGCTTTAGTGACAGCCAAGTTATGGTTGTCACAGCAGGGGCCGGTGCCCTCAGTCAATAGCAATTGCAGCAGTTAGGAGGCCAAGAGTGTGGTCTAATAGGCGTTCTGTCAGTGTCTCACTGATAGGTGTCATGCAATGTCATGCTGGTGCATGGCAATGCATTACATCAGAAATCAGACTAACAAAATTTGATATCCCATAGGGAGACTAAGTAAAAAAAAAAAGAAAAAAAAAAGTGTTCAATTGTAAAAATATAATAAAAATCCCCAAATGAATAACAAAAAACCTTAAATATATTATACCAATAAGCACATATTGTATATTTATGTACTTGCAAAAATAAACAAAACAAGTACACATATTTGGTATCGCCGCGTCCAGAACTACCCGATCTATAAATCTGTCACATTAGTTAACCTCTTCAATGAATAAAAAATAAATAAAACTTGTAAAAAATTAGGCTTTTCATCAAACAGCCAGAACAAAGTGCAATTGAATGTAATTACCTTGCTATGGTGGCCTATCTTACTGACAGGTGTAATGCATTGACATTCTTTTCGAGTCTCGAATGAACTGATATATACCGTGTTTTTCCAAAAATAAGACACTGTCTTATAATTTTTTTGCCCCCCAAAAAGCACTAGGGCTTATTTTTGGAGGAGGGCTTATTCTTGGAGAAACAAGGTTGGGGGTAAGTTTACCCCCCAAAAAAGCAGACCCCCCACTTCCCAGGAGACTCATACTCACCAGACCAGGACGTCTGCGTGGTTCCCAGGTCCTCCTGTGATCTCCGGTGGGTGCTGCACGTCGTCCTACCCTGCTGCTAGCTGACACGCTGACACACACACACACACACGCTGACACACACACACACGCTGACACACACACACACACACACAGCAGATCGCAGATACACACAGCAGATCGCAGATACACACAGCAGTTCGCAGATACACACATCCGATCGCAGGCACACACAGCCGATCGCAGGCGCGCACAGCCGATCGCAGGCGCACACCGCCTATCGCAGGCGCACACAGCAAGCGCACACAGCCGATCGCAGGAGCGCACACACACACACACACACACACACACACACACAATCACATCCAGCACTTGCGGCCGCAGGGAATGAGAGCAAGTCACGTGTCCCGCCGCAGGTCCTGTTCGTTGCGCTCCACTGCACTGCCTCTCAGGATTCTGCCGGCGAGAAGAGATCGGTGCCGCTGGATGAGGTGAGTGTGTATGCGATCCAATGTTTGTGTGTGTGATTTGATGTTTGCGTGTGATCCGATGTTTGTGTGTGCGATCTGACTGTGTGTGCGAACTGATGTTTGTGTGTGTGTGTGCTGATGTGGGTGTGTGATCACTGCAGGTCCTGCCGCTCAGTGTCGGGTGAGTGTAATTGCCGAGTGCCGCTGTGTATAATGAAGTGTCCTGCAGTATCTGTATCTTTTTTACCTGCACGGACACTTCATTATTGATACAGGACTAGAGCTTATTTTCGGGGGAGGGCTTATATTTAAGCCTTTCTCCGAAAATGCTGAAAATCCCTGCTAGGACTTATTTTTGGGGGAGGTCTTATTTTTGGAAAAACACGGTAAATCTGTCACACTAGTTAACCACTTCAGTGAACACCATATAAAAAAGTGGTAAAAATTAGGCCTTTTCATCTAATGGACGGAAAAAAATGTGGCATAAAATGCGATCAAAAAGTAAAGTATAAATAACTATGGTATCCCCGAAAAGGTGATTTCGCCGTAAGGAAAACAAGCTGCCATACAACTCAGTCAGTGTAAAAAAAAAAAAAAAAAAATCCATAGCTGTCAGATGCCAAATATATATTTTTTTTCAATAAAATTGTTTTTATTGTGTGAAGGAAGCAGAACATAAAAAAATCCCAAAACCTATAGATGTGCTATCACTGTAATTGTACTGAACCAAGGAGTTAAAGCCTTGTTATCACTTTAACCAAACCGTGAATGATATAAAAACAAGAAAACAATATTGAATTGTTATTGTTAATGCTTCCTCCCAAAAATTGGATTAAAAAGTGATAAAAAAAATGTGCCTATAAAGGGAACTAACAGAAACATCAACTCATTCAGCCAAAAACAAGCCTTCATAAGACTTTTTAAAAAAATTATAGCTCTCAAAATAATGCAAAAACTTTTTTTTAAAGCATTTTAGTGCCGGATAGTAGCCAAACATAAAAATCTGATATATTCCTGGTATAGCTGTAATTGCACCGACCCGAAAAAATAAGTAATTACTTATACCAAACCGTGAACGGCATAAAAAAATAAATCTTGATCTGCTGTTGACTTGTTTATTCTACCTTCCAAACATCACTATGAGCCACGGCTCACATTTACCCTGCGCTCCGTACTGAACGCTTATACCGTGGATTATGTGTGCGGCAATGTATGGCACTACAATGTCAGATTTGCAATTTTTCACTCCGCTGCTTATTTATAGAAAACACTCATGGAGTCAAAATAATCACTAAAACTGTGGATAAATTGACAGATGGGTGTCATTTCCAAAATGGCGACATTTGAGAGGAGGGTGTAAGGGGAATTCTGCTTTGCTAGCTCTTAGGGGCTCTTTATATGGAGTCCTCAAGCTGTTATAGGAAAATCTGTGCTTCAAGAGTCAAATAGCGCACCTTCCCTCCCTCACAAGTCTCGCCATATGGCTAAGCAGTACTGTATAGCCACGCATGGGGTACTACCACACTCAGCAGAAATTGTGGGACTTATTTTGGTGCCATTGCTACCCATTTTCCTGTGCGAAAATATGGGACAAAAACACAATTTTTCTGGTAATGTAATACATTTTTCTTCTCCACCAAATGGCATAAAATTTTATGACACACCTGGTCGTGTCAATATGATCACTGCACCCCTGAATGAATTCCTCCTAGTGGTGTAGTTTCCAAAATGGGGTCACTTGTGGGGGGTTTCTGTTGTTTTGCCATGTCCAGGGGCTCTTCAAATGTGGTATTGTGTTTGTAATCTATTTCAGTCAGGTTGGTGCCCCAACATTCAAATACCTTTTCTTCACTTTTGAACCCTGCCATGCCCCCAAGTAGTAGTTTTCCACCACATATGGGTATCTGTGTACTCGGGAGAAATTGCACAACAAATTATATGGTCCATTTTTTTCCCTGCTACCCTTATGAATATGCAAAATTAGAGACTAAAGTAACATTTTTGTGGAAAAAGGAAAATGTTCACTTATTCTCTCCACATTGCTTTGGTTCCTGTTAAGCATCTAAAGGGGTTAATAAACTTCTTAGATGTAAGGCTATGTGCGCACAGTGCGTTTTTCGCTGCGTTTTTCGGGTGCGTTTTTGGCCTCAAAACTGCATGACTTTGCTTCCCCAGCAAAGTCTGAGTTTTCATTTTTGCTGTCCGCACACAACTTTTTTTTTAAGCTGCGTTTTTGAGCTTGAAAAAAAAAATGGACATGTCAATTCTTTCCTGCGTTTTTCTGCGTTCCCCCCCCCATGCAATGCATTAGAAAAACGCAGCAAAACGCAGAGATCAAAACCGCACCAAAACGCAGCCAAAAACGCACCAAATCGCGGTAAAATGCATGCGTTTTTTACGCGTTTTTTCGACGCGGGTGCGTTTTTAGCGGCCAAAAACGCAGCGGCAAAGAAACGCAGCGTGTGCACATAGCCTAATTTCGAGCAGTTTCAGGAGTGCAGTTTTTAAAATGGTGTCACTTTTGGGTATTTTCTCTTGGCTAGGCCTTTCAAAATTCACTTCAAATGTGATGTGGTCCCTAAAAAAAAAAAATAAAAATAATTGGTTATGTTAATTTTGTTGAAAAAATGAAAAATCTTTTAACCCTTCTAACATTTTTAACAAAACCATTATGTTTCAAAAATTGCACTGATGTAAAGTAGACATGTGTGAAATAAAACTCTCTGGTTTAAGGGCAGAAAAATTCAAAGTTTGAAAACTGCAAAGTTTTCAATTATTTTTTTTTAAATTTCTAATATTTTTACAAATAAACATAAAAAATGTCAACCCAATTTACCACCAACATGAAGTGCAACATGTCAGGAAAAAACAGTCTCGGAATCACTGGAAACCGTTGAAGCGTTTCAGAGTTATAACCTCATAAAGTGACACTGCTCAGAATTTAAAACTGACCTGGTCAGGAAGGTGAAAACTGGCTGGGGGGGGGGGGGTAAAGAGGTTGGAAAAATAAACGTGAGGGGAGCAGCAAGAATAAAATAAAGAGTAGAAACTAGACACTTTTGACCTGGTGACTGGTCCACTTTAAGGCCAAATTAGTTCTTCTCGGTTAATATTCTTGAGTGCAGGTATATACCGTATTTTTCGGACTATAAGACGCACCGGACTATAAGACGCACCCTGGTTTTAGAGGAGGAAAATAAAATTTTAAGCAAAAAATGTGGTCATGACACACTGTTATGGGGCGAGGATCTGCTGCTGACACTGTTATGGGGGTAATGTCCCCAAACTCTACCCCATCCTGGTAATGATCCTCCTGCCTTGTATATGATCCTGCTCATATACCCCCGTCCTGCTCCTATGCCCAGCGTCCTGCTCCTATGCCCAGCGTCCTGCTCCTATGCCCAGCGTCCTGCTCCTATGCCCAGCGTCCTGCTCCTATGCCCAGCGTCCTGCTCCTATGCCCTGCGTCCTGCTCCTATGCCCAGCGTCCTGCTCCTATGCCCAGCGTCCTGCTCCTATGCCCAGCGTCCTGCTCCTATGCCCAGCGTCCTGCTCCTATGCCCAGCGTCCTGCTCCTATGCCCAGCGTCCTGCTCATATGTGCCCAGCGTCCTGCTCATATGTGCCCAGCGTCCTGCTCATATGTGCCCAGCGTCCTGCTCATATGTGCCCAGCGTCCTGCTCATATGTGCCCAGCGTCCTGCTCATATGTGCCCAGCGTCCTGCTCATATGTGCCCAGCGTCCTGCTCATATGTGCCCAGCGTCCTGCTCATATGTGCCCAGCGTCCTGCTCATATGTGCCCAGCGTCCTGCTCATATGTGCCCAGCGTCCTGCTCATATGTGCCCAGCGTCCTGCTCATATGTGCCCAGCGTCCTGCTCATATGTGCCCAGCGTCCTGCTCATATATGCCCAGCGTCCTGCTCATATATGCCCAGCGTCCTGCTCATATATGCCCAGCGTCCTGCTCATATATGCCCAGCGTCCTGCTCATATATGCCCAGCGTCCTGCTCATATATGCCCAGCGTCCTGCTCATATATGCCCAGCGTCCTGCTCCTATATGCCCAGCGTCCTGCTTCTATATGCCCAGCGTCCTGCTTCTATATGCCCAGCGTCCTGCTCATATATGCCCAGCGTCCTGCTCATATATGCCCAGCGTCCTGCTCATATATGCCCAGCGTCCTGCTCATATATGCCCAGCGTCCTGCTCATATATGCCCAGCGTCCTGCTCATATATGCCCAGCGTCCTGCTCATATATGCCCAGCGTCCTGCTCATATATGCCCAGCGTCCTGCTCATATATGCCCAGCGTCCTGCTCATATATGCCCAGCGTCCTGCTCATATATGCCCAGCGTCCTGCTCATATATGCCCAGCGTCCTGCTCATATATGCCCAGCGTCCTGCTCATATATGCCCAGCGTCCTGCTCATATATGCCCAGCGTCCTGCTCATATATGCCCAGCGTCCTGCTCATATATGCCCAGCGTCCTGCTCATATATGCCCAGCGTCCTGCTCCTATATGCCCAGCGTCCTGCTCCTATATGCCCAGCGTCCTGCTCCTATATGCCCAGCGTCCTGCTCCTATATGCCCAGCGTCCTGCTCCTATATGCCCAGCGTCCTGCTCCTATATGCCCAGCGTCCTGCTCCTATATGCCCAGCGTCCTGCTCCTATATGCCCCCATCCATCCTGCTCCCATATGCCCCCATCCATCCTGCTCCCATATGCCCCCATCCATCCTGCTCCCATATGCCCCCATCCATCCTGCTCCCATATGCCCCCATCCATCCTGCTCCCATATGCCCCCATCCATCCTGCTCCCATATGCCCCCATCCATCCTGCTCCCATATGCCCCCATCCATCCTGATCCCATATGCCCCCATCCATCCTGATCCCATATGCCCCCATCCATCCTGCTCATATGCCCCCATCCATCCTGCTCCCATATGCCCCCATCCATCCTGCTCCCATATGCCCCCATCCATCCTGCTCCCATATGCCCCCATCCATCCTGCTCCCATATGCCCCCATCCATCCTGCTCATATGCCCCCATCCATCCTGCTCATATGCCCCCATCCATCCTGCTCATATGCCCCCATCCATCCTGCTCATATGCCCCCATCCATCCTGCTCATATGCCCCCATCCATCCTGCTCATAATATTCCCCCATCCTGGTATATGGCCTGTATCCTATGGCACAGAAAAAAAATAAACGTTTATACTCACCTTTCCTCACTCCCTGCAGCTTCCATCATCTTCCGCTCTGTCTCAGCAGCAGCGCCGCTGACCTGTGTGGAGCTGTCCCCCTGCAGCATTGCGATGTCTTCCTGTCTGTGCCGGTCAGCTGATCTGTGTGGATACTAGCGGTGCACACAGCGATGACGTCTCTACACAGATCAGCTGACCGGCACAGACAGGAAGACATCACGAAGCTGCAGGGGAACGGTGACTGGTGAGTACAATGATTCACTGCACCCCGCGCTGATCATGATGCGCGGGGAGCAGTGAATACAGCCGCACATGATCACTCCAGGCTGTAGTTGCCAAGGGTGATCATGCGGGCTGGCTGTTTACTATGCGCGCACCCCCCCCCCCCCCCCCCCCCCCCGCCCATCAATCCTGCCCACCTGTCAGCGCCGGCTTCAGCGCTGAGAGATGATGGGCGGGAGGATGCATATGAAATGAGCGGGGCCACGTGGTCACGGCAGGCTGCTACAGCCTGCTCGTGCCACCGATGACCCGCTCCACCGCAGCACCCTCATTCTCCGCAGCCCGACATTCAGACTATAAGACGCACCGACCACTTTCCCCCAAGATTTGGGGGGAAAAAAGTGCGTCTTATAGTCCGAAAAATATGGTAGTTGGCATTTCAGTATGTTTGTCTACGTGACATTTCTAAACCGGTTTTTGCCAGTATTAACTACCGTATTTTTCGGACCATAAGACGCACTTTTTTTCCCCCAAATGTTGGGGGAAAGTGGGGGGGTGCGTCTTATGGTCTGACTATAGGGCTGCGGCCGGGAATGAGGGTGCTGCGGTGGATCGGGTCATCGGGGGCACGAGCAGGCTGTAGCAGCCTGCTGTGACCACGTGGGCCCGCTCATTACATATGCACGCCCATCCTCCCGCCCATTTCTCAGCGCAGAAGCCAACACTGACAGGTGGGCAGGAGGACGAGCGGGGACACGCGCATAGTAAAGAGCCGGTCCGCATGATCACCCCTGGCAATTACAGCCTGGAGTGATCATGTGCGGCTGTATTCACTGCTCCCCGCGCGTCATCATCAGCGCGGGGTGCAGTAAATCAGTGTACTCACCCGTCCCCGTGTGTGGAGCCATCCCCCTGCAGCACGCGATGTCTTCCTGTCTGTGCCGGTCAGCTGATCTGTGCTGATCAGCTGACCGGCACAGACAGGAAGACATCGCGATGCTGCAGGGGAACGGCTCCACACACACAGGTCAGCGGCGCAGAGAGAAAGATGATCGGCTGCAGGGAGTGAGGAAAAGGTGAGTATAAACGTTTATTTTTTTTCTATGTGCTATAGGATACAGGCCATATACCAGGATGGGGGTATATGAACAGGATGGGGGTATATGAACAGGATGGGGGTATATGAACAGGATGGGGGTATATGAACAGGATGGGGGTATATGAACAGGATGGGGGTATATGAACAGGATGGATGGGGGAATATGAGCAGGATGCATGGGGGTATATCAATAGGACAGGGGTATATGAACAGGATGGGAGTATATAAGCAGGATGGGGAAATATGAGCAGGATGCTGGTATATGATCAGGATGGGGGTATATGAGCAGGATGGGGGTTTATAGCAGGATCATATACAAGGCAGGAGGATCATTACCAGGATGGGAGTATATGAGCAGGATGGGGGTTTATAGCAGGATCATATACAAGGCAGGAGGATCATTACCAGGATGCGGCACCTTAGTAGAGAATGTGGGGACATTACACCCATAACAGTGTCAGCAGCAGATCCTCGCCCCATAACAGTGTGTCATGACCACATTTTTTTGCTTAAAGTTTTATTTTCCTCCTCTAAAACCAGGGTGCATCTCATAGTCCGGTGCGTCTTATAGTCCGAAAAATACGGTATATGGGTACTACAGTCTTCCTGATCACTGTTGCTACCGGTATATGTTATATAGATAGGGAGGTTATGCTCATCATGGTGTGGACATGAAATTGCTTGCAACCGATCCCAAGTTTTTACAGCTCCTTATTCTGCATCAGGGCTCTGCTTGTACCCATCTAGTGGCTAGTAATTTGCTTTGAAAAGTCATTCTGTCTGTTCATTTGTGACCTAGGCCATAATATTAGCGACTTCTACCTCTTAGGAATGTTTTACTTGCTCTTCAGTACCTGAAAGAGCACCAATGATTGCGTGTATCTTATCAGGGCAGTTATGAAGCACTTTTTACATTCTTATGTTATTACATTGGTATGTAGCTTTTGATGAGGATGAATGCTTCAGATACTTGACCCATTTCCTACCTGTGCAATACATTCCTAAGTAAAAAATGGTGAGACTATGACCAATTTGTTTATGTAAGCCTACCCTATTAATTAGGGGACCTGTATTATTGATGGCTAATTAGTTTGAATTGCCTCATTATATGGTCTTGTCTCATAGTAATTCCTTTTTTCTATTTCCTTCACACACAAACACACACAAACACACACACACACATACACACACACAGCTCTGACAAAAATTGAGACCACTGCAAAATTGTCAGTTTTTCTGACTTTTCTCCTTATAGGTATATTTTTTGAGTAAATTGATCTTTTATTCTATAAACTACTGAGAACATGTCTCCGAATTTCCAAGCAATACATTTTGTATTTATTTTCTAAAAATGAGAAATGATCAAAATAACAAAAAATGCATGGCTTTCAGACCTCAAATAATGCAAAGAAAATAAGTTCCTAATTATTTAGAAACAACAATACTAATGTTTTACCTCAGGAAGAGTTCAGAAATCAATATTTTGTGGAATAACCATGACTTTTAAACACAGCTTTCATGCGTCTTGGCATGCTTTCCACCAGGCTGTCACACTGCTTTTGGGTGACCTTATGCCACTCCTGGTGCAAAAATGTAAGCAGTTCTTCTTTGTTTGATAGCTTGTGACTATCCATCTTCCTCTTTATTACATTCCAGAGGCTTTCAATGGGGTTCAGGTCTTGAGATTGGGCTGGTCATGACAGGGTTTTGATGTGGTGGTCCTTCATCCACACATTGATTGGCCTAGCTGTGTGGCATGGCGCATTGCCCTGCTGAAAAAAAAAACCAGTCCTCTGAGTTGGGGAACATTGCCTGAGCAGAAGGAAGCAACTGTTTTTTCCATGATAACCTTGTATGTGGCTTGATTCATACATCCTTCGTAAAGTTTAATCTGCCCAATTCCAGCCTTGCTGAAGCATCCCCAGATCATCACTGATCCTCCACCAAATTTCACAGTGGGTGCAAGACACTGTGGTTTGTACGCCTCTCCAGGACTTATTCAAACCATTAGACGACCAGGAGTTCGGCAAAGCTGAAAATTAGACTCATCAGAGAAAATTACCTTACTCTAGAAATTGGGTAGATTAAACCTTGCAAAGGACGTATGAATCCAGCCACATACATGGTTATCTTGGAAAAACAGTGGCTTCCTTCTGCTCAGGCAAAAATTCCAAATGTGGCAAAATAGTGAAAAAAGTGCATATGCACAATTGTTTTGGGGGGGGGTTGTTCACCCTGTTCATTATATGGTAAACCTGATGTGTCCATATGATGCTTCACGTCAGTACGAGTTCGTTGATACCAAAAATGTACTGGTTGTACCAAACTTTTACTTTTATCTAAGGGGTGGAAAAAAGCTCAGAAGTTTGTCCCAAAACACAATAGCCCTTTTGTTGCCATTTACCGAGACCTGTAGCGTTCTCATTTTTCAGGATATGGGGCTCAGTGATGGCTTATTTTTTGCATCTTGAGCTGACATTTGTAATTATACAATTTTTGTGTATTTTAAAGACCTGTTGCAGCAATCAAAAAACGTAATTTTGGCTTTTGGAAAAAAAAAAAATTTCTCGCCACGTCGTGTACAGATCAGATAGGTTGATTTTATATTTTGATAGATCGAGCATTTCTGAACTCAGCAACACCAAATATGTGTATATTTTTTTTATTTTTTTTTCTTTAGTTGGGAGATTTGATTTTTTTTTTTTAATTTTTCCATATTTTTTTTTTATTTATTCTACTAGTCCCCTTGGGGGACTTTATTACTGCACAGTCTGGTCACCAATGCTCCTCTGATCAGCAGAAATGCAGTGTTCCTGTGAGTGGCAGCGCTCTGTCAGCTCTCACAAGAAATGAGTCAGTACCGCGAAACAGCTGTCTGTGGATGGATAACTGGCCTTGGTATTTCCATTGTCATATCTTTAAACTTGTCAAAGAGTTGGATATTGACTAAAAGGGCCACTTAATATGGTGGTTATGTTGGTCTCCTAAAAAGAGCCACTCCTTGGCTAGGTCCTTCCTGCAGGGATATCTGGCTATCAGAGGCTCCACTGACTTTTTTGATTTGCATATTTCCCAGGGGGCAATGCACCTAGGATTTCACTGCATTGAGCGCCCTCGTTGGGTGCCGGCAGTGTTTTCTCTGGCTGGTCTCCCCGGGATCAGTGACTGTTTTGTCTTGTAAGAAATTAGTCATGGCAGCATCATAGGTAATCAGCTGACCCCGTGCTACCATGACAACACATTGGTGCCCTGTGATCGCATCGGGGAACGCCTATCTCAGCGGGGAACGGCGCGATTCCAGCCACGGCCATTTAAATTGCTTTGTCAGTATTTGACCGCACAATCTAAGGGTTTAACAGGCACGGGTGGATCTCTGATCCACCTGCGCCTGTTATCAGCACATGTTTACTGATCAGATCAGCAGACGTGCGAGGATTACTGCGGGCTCATCGCCAGAGTCCGCGGTAACTGGAGGGAGGTAACCAAGGAGATAACAGTACTTCCTTGGTCATCAAGGGGTTAATGCAAACTGTATGGGGGCTCCTTATTAAAAGCCAGTTGTAGAAATATCATTAACCAGTTAGAGTATGTGTATAGATCTTCTTCTTCTTTTTTTTTTTTTTTTGGGGGGGAAGGGTGGGGAGCCTTTTGTAGCTTGTCTGCTTAAAAGGTGCCTGAAGATTTTCCTGGTCATAAATTAATTCTTCAGAGTTGAAAAACACTCGGTGGGGAGAAAGAACATGACACGAAGCATCTTTTGATAGACAAAAGGTCCAAAAGGCTGCAAAAAAACTCTTCAGGGAAAAAAATACTTTACAAAAATGCTTGAAAATCTCTTTAATACTGCATAAAGAAAAAGAAAAACTTCTCAAAGGAGAGTTCTCAGATTCTGTTTCAAATAGAAAACTCGTTTATCGGCTCGTCAAAAAACCTATGTTCAAGTACCCAAACAAGTCTTTGTCCTTTTTAAAGAGCATGGTATAGACTGGTAATAGTATGCCCTGATGGGTTGGAATAGGCAATGACTTTTTTCGATATTTTTTTTATAAATGTGTCTGTGTCCTGTAGTCTGAAAGTAATTACATTGCATTCATACTTAAACTTTTTATGTCAACGGCATACGTTATGCTATTGCTGCTGCTCTTGTAATTCTGGAAGAGTTTCTCTTTTTCTTCGTTGTCCCTCTATTACAAAGTTATGTCCCCAGTAATAATGGTGCAAATTTTCCATTCAACCAAATGGACGTATAGCACAGAACTGCTCTGTGGGCGTGCTTGCCTTTTGATTGGCCAACATCAAAGAACAAAATACAAACACGTAGGGAAGTTCTGGGGTATCCTCTCAGTTCGTTGAAGGGAAAATGTGCACCATACTTAACAGTTATCATAACTCTGAAAAGGAAGAGTACCAAATTAAAAAAAAAAACAAAAACTGTTCCAGAATCCGTGGGGCAGCACCAATTCGAGGAGGTACACAGGATAAATTAGAAAATCTAGTTCAATTTTTAATATATAATCTGAGAGCAAAAATAAATTTTGGTGGAGAAAGTTTTGGTTATGGTGAGGACATGGTGGTGGGTCAATAATACGAGCCATTGGTAATGGAGACATACGGCGGTACTGTACAATCTAAGCTCTGAAAGGTATGACACATATGAACAAGTCTAATGTGAGACGTGAGATGACTTTTACACATAGAGTAGTCAGAGAGACCGGCTCGAGTACTGAACGCAGCTCTGAAGGTTAAAGGTGTGTGCTGTAGAATTATTTTACAAGACAATCTAACCAAACTTGATCCTCCTGCTTATTTTTTATGTTCTATAAACATTTGTATTTTTCACTTGTATGCACCACTTTCTTCAGGTTTCGATCAGTGGGGACATATAATTACTGGTTCAGATGACCACCTCTGCATAAAATCACATGAATTGGGAGTGCGAAAGGTTAAATACAGTGTTCTGTTCTAACCCGTGCTGGCACAGCATGATTATGGGCAGTGGTGATCTTCCAATACATGGTCTCTTCTGATGATTAGGTTTCAGAATCCTAATCTGTTCCTCCAAATCATGATCTTTACTCCCTCTGACGTCTCCCTGTCTCATATCATATGGTTTCCCTATAATTAAATGTAATTATTATCCATAACCTAGTTTCCACGATAATTACAACCTCTGCTAACAGGGAAATAAGTAAAAATTAATTATAAAAACTATATGTAAATGGTTATATAAGACATTTTGTGTGTTTTTATTAGTCTATGTTGTGCTAGTGTGTCTTGCATAATGCCAACCATTGATGCCAGCATTTATGTAGTTACATAAGTATGAACCTTGGACTACACCTGTTGTTTAAAGGACAGCGACTGTCTCGTCTCCAAGCTTTCAGAATATGTAATTTTCTTCTAGACCAATACTATAATCTGTCATTTTACAATGTTTTCACTTATTTTTAATATTCATTGTGGATAGTTGTGAAAAGATCTTTTAATTAGGGCTCCTAACAAAAAAAAAAAAAACAGAGAGAGAGTAAAAGGTTGTCGGAATCTGTGGAAAATCCTTTCCAGTTTTTAAGAAGGATCCTCTAAGGTTGTCGGAATCTGTGGAAAATCCTTTCCAGTTTTTAAGAAGGATCCTCTAAGGTTGTCGGAATCTGTGGAAAATCCTTTCCAGTTTTTAAGAAGGGTCCTCTGAGGCGCAGCTGCTGGTCCCCCAGCTCTCAGTGATTGGCAAGATGTCTCTCGGCAAAGTTTTACTTCTGAGCCTATATAGGTAGAATTAAGCTTTACAATACGTCCTACATAGAGTTCACAGGTCCTCCAGAGAATGGTAGGATCTTTGGATCCATTCTGCACCATAGCACTTAGATGAAGGGCATAAATGTGGAATGCCCACCCTTTATTGATCTTGATATTTACCAATTTATTAATACTTGCAAGCTCTTATACTTTACCCTTGTCTAGACTCTTATCCCGTCCTAAACTCCAGCCCCCAAAACACTAAATCTAATAACCACAAGCTGATGCCAAAACTTGTATCTTGTGAATGAGATTAAGACAATGACGTGCCGGCCAGAGAAGATTCCGTCGTTTCCATGCAGACTGGGATTTTTCCAGTCATGAAATTGTGTTCTACGTGTTCCAGATTTTCTTGGTATCATTAAAAGTTGTGTTTGATTCATTAAGCATGACAGACATGCCAGCTGACCAGATGCAATATATACTCAGATAGCTGCCCTCAGCTCACATTATGAGACGGCAATAGTGGTTCAAGCATACTTAACTTGTGTTCGCCACACAACCCCTTTATCTCTTATCCACAGGATAGGTGATAACTATGGAGGTCCAACTGCTGGAATCCAAACCAATCGGGAGAATGGAGCATTTTTATCCCTCTTAGAATGAATGAGTAATTCACGTGCACGGGGCTGATTTTTTTTTTTTTTTTTTGGGGGGGCAGCCCCATGGAGAAAGAATAAGTCCTCGGTTGGACGTCCGTCATGTTGCTCTACTTTGGCACACGCCAAGCAGCAAGTTATCACTTGTCCAGCAGATGGGCAATAACTTGTTTTCACCTGACATCTAATTTAATAATTCTCTCTCATTTTTTTTTATTAATTATTATTTTTACTTTACATTAGCACATTGCTTCTACATTGGTGCCTCCCAAGGGTAGAGTTGCATATGGAATGTTTGTTGTTTTTTTTTTTATCCATGGGCAGGGCATGTTTACATGTAGATTTCTTGAGGACCTGCTTGTCCCTACTGTATTGCAGATGCCGCAGTGGGTGGTCTGGGGCCTTTCTGGGATTTGGTATTAACCTGTTAAGAAAGGCATTGATATGTGCATTACTCAAAGGTGGTTGGATGGTGGGGTATGTGTCTGAAAATTTTGCACTTCATTTAGTAGACACTTTTTATAAAGTAGACCATATATACACTTGTAGCGCCCCTGAGACCAACAGAGTGCTACAAGGTTCTGAATCCCCACCAGGATGCAGGGCCTACCCCCTTAGGTACCCAGAACCCCAGTGCCGGTACCAACAAAAACCCAGGTAATACCAGTTTCCCCAACAATCCACCATACAATGGTACTTAGCTAGGGTGGGACCAATGGATGACCGCCTATAGGTGGAGTCACTCGAGTCCACCAGTTGACCAGGTGGTAAGGGCAGACTGGGGAGAGTTGACAGGCGAGGCGTGAAGGTGAAGGTGGAGGTGAAGTGACACCCTGACTCAGGTTGACGGTGACCTGGTACCCAGGAGAAGTGGTTGCCGGTGGAGTACTCCCGGAACTACGCACCGACTGGGTACAGGACCCTAGGACAGGAAAGAGCTTCAAGCCAACCTGTTAACACCTGCACAGCAAAGGGGACCATCAAGGACCTTGCTGACCCTAAAGAATCCGAAGACTCAGTAGCAAAGAGAGAACCGGGGACAGGACCTGAGACTCCAACCCCACAGGGTTCACGCTACCGTCAGGCAGACAGAAGTAGACAAAACACAGACTGGGGACCCCCAGTGTTCTATACCACGGGGACCCATTTACCAGAGGCAGGGGAAGAAGGTACCAGAGAACCAGAATGGCACTTTGACGAAGGGGACCTGGAGGTGAAACCAGCTGGCCTCGGGCAACCAGTTAACATCCCAAAGTGAGTAAACCAGTTGCACTGAATACCTGTCTGGACTCCTTCTTCCGACGCCCACTGCACCATACACCCTCTTGGGCAATACCCTACTTGCGGCGGGACTACCATACTAGCTGCTAATACCATCTGCCTCAGTAGAGACATTCAGCAGCGGCGGCTCCCTACATATAGCTGCAGCCTGCAACACCGCAAGTGGCGTCATGAATAACTTTATTCACAAATCCCCTGTAAATCCCCTCTAATTGTTTCAGTTTCCTGTGGGGTCCTAGGAATCCTAGTTACGCCCCTGTATCTATCGGACAAGCTCCAGGTTGTATATTATTTTTTTTTATTTATTTATTTTTTTTTTTTGCTGTGCTTTTTGTTGTATTATGCTTTCATTCTGACTATTAGTTTCACTGTCGTTTTTCCTTTGTGACCCAGTTTCTTGATTTTTCATTTTGTAATCACCTTATGAGTAATGATTGTCACACACCCATTTAACCCACCCCAAATATTCCTGTTTCTAAAGTAGTAGAACACATTTATCCATCCTTCAGTGATGTTGTATACTTGTTCTATTTCCTCCATCCATCAGTTTTACACCCAGATCTGCCAAATGAGATTAGCAAGGTAGATTTGCATTAGACACCATTTACTAGGGCTGATTGTGGAAGGAATAATTCTTTGCTTTAAAAATTAGCAGCATGGAAAAGTCTATGAATCCCCAGCTCTCTCCTATACTCCTATTTTATTGAGGGTGAAAGGACATTTGCATTGTGTGATTTACAAAATTGGGAACTCTTGTAAAGCAATGATCATGGTCACTACTCCCTGCTGCTTCTCCTGGATTCCTCTGCAGCATTCGACACCCTGGATCACCAGCTCCTCCTCACTATGCTCCGCTCTATTGGACTCAAGACCATCACTGCCTGCTTCTCCTCCTACCTCTCTGAACACTGTTTCACTGTATCCTTTGCTGGCTCCTCTTCCCCTTACTGTCATGGTTCCTCAGGGTTCAGCCCTAGGCCTTGTCCTCTTCTCTCTATACACGGCCCCTATTGGACAAACTATCAGTAGATTTGTTTTTCAGTACTATCTATATGCTGATGACATCCAATTATACACTTCTGCTCCTGACATTACTCCAGCATTACTACAAAATGCCAGTGATTGTCTGTCTGCTGCCTCTAACATCATGTCCTCCCTCTATCTAAATCCAAACTTCTTATGTTTCTTGCTTTCACTAACCATCATAAACTCAATATTGCCATTTCCGTTTGTTCTACCATTATGCCCCAGCAGCACGCCCGTTGTCTTGGGGTTATATTTGACTCAGATCGCTCCTTCACTCTCTGCATCCGATCACTCACTCGTTCACATTACCTCCTCCTCAAAAACCTTTAGAATTCGACCTTTTCTTAATGTTGACTCTGCAAAAACTCTTACCGTCACTCTTATACATTCTCATCTATTGCAACTCTCTACTAATCGGTCTCCCTCTTACTAAACTTTCCCCTCTCCAATACATTCTGAATGCACCAGCCAGAATCCTATTTCTCTCCAACCACTACACCGATGACTCTATGCTGTGGCAGTCATTGCACTGGTTGCCCATCTGCTACAGAGTACAATATAAACGTATCACTTTAACCCCGAAGGCCCCCCACAGTTCTGCACCGCCTTAATTTCGTCCCTCTTTTCTGTCTGCCACAATACCCGTGCTCTCTGTTCCACTAATGACATCCGCTATAATCCGAACCTCCCACTCTTGGCTCTAAGACTTCTTGCAAGCCGCGCCAATTTTCTGTAATAAACTATCAAAACCAATTTGATTTACTTCACAATTTCCACAGTTTTATGTGAGCCCTAAAAACGCATTTCTTAGATTGGCATATCACCTCACTTCACTTATCTAACTATTCCGATTTTGCCCTTCCAAATCTGGTAATTTGTTATCTGTTTACGCTCCCCCATGCACTTATTGGCACTCCGTATCTGTACTTGTACACATAATGGCTGATGACTGGTATTAGAATATACTAATTTCTTATATTGATGGCCGGACCATACAATAAAACCACTTTTTACCTATGTCCTGATAGACTGTAAACTTGCAAGCAGGGCCCTCACTCTTTGTATCTGTTGAGTTGTTACTCTTTTATGTCTTTGTACAAATCCCTCTGAATTGTAAAGTGCTACAGAATATGTTGGTGCTAATATTATATTAATGGTTGGATAGGTGGAAAATAAACAAGCATTTTACAATTGCTTTCATGGTGTAAGACCATTTCTGTTGTTCTGTAGAATAAAATGTACTGGTGGCCGCCCAGCCAGAGCTGGATATCTGGTGATAGGAAAAAATTCTACTAAAATTCTTCTTCTTTTAAACAAATTATATGCAAAGGTGACATGGATATAACTTAGTCATGTAGATAAGCTCTATATATGGGTGTACTGAAACCTATGCAGAGTTTTCAACGGTGACCAACAGAGTGCCAGGCCCATTGCTCCCATTTTGTCTATTAAAATCACCATAAGGCTATATGCGCACTAGAAATGTGAATTTTCTCAAGAAAATTTCTTGAGAAACGTCTGGGAGTGAAAGATTTCCGGACCTCCGGAAAAAATCTGCACCAAATCCGCATGCGGATTTGCCGCGGAATAGCCGCGAATTTGCCGCGATTTTCCCGCGGGTGGTTCCCTGCTGATTTTACAGGCTGTACTGCCGAAATCCGCAGGGTACCTGCGGAAAAGAATTGACATGCTCATTTTCTCAAGAAATTTTCTCGAGAAATTCTTCTCAAGGAAATTTCTTGAGAAAAATCCGCACAGTGCGCACAGCTATTTCTTTTTCTCATAGAATTTGCTGGGAAATGTCTGCACAAAGATTGCAGACATTTCTCAAGAAATTTCCGCGGCAAATCCGCGGGTAAATCCGCGGGTAAAACGCACTAGTGCGCACAGAGCCTAAGGGATTTAGACTCAAGTAGAGAACTACATAGCTGATACAAAAAGGCCAAATATGTCCCCAAAACTATCAGTTTGACATTACTGGGCTCCACATTAAGATATTAAGTTTTCATTGGTGACCTGTCCTTATGTCCTTTCTGATGGCTTACAGTGCACATGCGCTGACACATGCTAAATTCGATGATACTTAAAATGCTTTTATGTGAGGCTTAATAGTAAAAAAAAAAAAAAAACAACTATTATAAGGATTATGAATTCCTAAATATATCATAGAAAACACAAAGTAGTTGTGATTTTCTTTAAGTCACTTGAGTTTTGCACACAGACATGTCCTCATGTGCATTCTGGTGGTTTACACTGTGCATGCGCTGACACATCCCAATATTGTTCATCCTCGAATGCCCTCCTGTGAGGCTGTGTTTTCTATTTTATGCTTAGGAATTCTTGATCTTTTTCATAAAATCATCGTGATTACTTGACAGCCAGTGACATTTTGGCATTTTCTCTCTTTCAGTGTTAATGAGCTGTACGTAGATGACCCCGATAAAGAGAGTGGGGGCAAAATAGATGTGACCTTGAACATCAGCATACCTAACCTCAACTGTGACTGTAAGTACGCCTTTCTCAGGTTGTATTCTGTGTAACATCAAAAGCTTTATGCTCCTGTATTGATCTTGTAGGGCTCATTTATATTACATATTTCAGGATGAGAATATCAAAATTTGTAGCCTATTTCACATTGACTATTATTGTATATTCGGACATCTATCCAAATCGGTATGTGCTCGGCTGCACTGTACAGACTGGCCAAGGCTCTTCTGAACCAAGCGTCACAGCCTCATAGATATGTATGAAGCGGTCAGGCTCAGATCAGTAGACCTGTTTGGACAGATTTTCAGCACCTTTGCTTGGACTGAGGGGTTCTGCAGATTTTCAGCAACTTTGCTAGGACTGAGGGGTTCTGCAGATTTTCAGCAGCATTGCTAGGACTGAGGGGTTCTGCAGATTTTCAGCACCTTTGCTTGGACTGAGGGGTTCTGCACATTTTCAGCACCATTGCTAGGACTGAGAGGTTCTGCAGACTGCTGACAATTCCAGTGTACATGTAATGTTTTACATTACTAAACTGTGTGAACATTTTTCTTCTCTTCTTAGTGGTGGGGCTGGATATCCAGGATGAAATGGGCAGACATGAAGTTGGACACATAGATAACTCTATGAAAATTCCTCTAAATAATGGAAATGGATGTCGATTTGAAGGCCGCTTCACTATAAATAAGGTACGCTGCTTGTGCTATACTTGTAATGTCTCTAGTCTTACGTGTAATATAAGAGCAGGTACTAGTATTTTCTTAAGGCTCCATCCTTGGTGGTTTGCGTAGCACATTCCTCTGACTTACATCCATGCTCATATAAACTGTATATTTATATTATTGAATCCATTCTGTGGCAGAGACGATGTGGAATTCCTGACATATCTGAGCTATGCAATCACTGATACGAATTCTGTGCGGGGCTACAAATTATGTCTGGATGAGTTGTTAATAATTAATAATATATGGATGTGGGTTATGTGAAAGCTCATGCCATAATATGGGTGAGACGTAAATCCTGCGAGAACAATTGTACACCACCCGATTAGAAATGATTCATTGTGATATAACAGTCTAGAGAGTTGTAGCGGAGCCAAGTATACAAGTCCCATCAAAGCCTCCAGGAATGCAAGTGCTGGGAATTCGGAATTCCAGGTAGATTTTAATATACAGAAGGGGAAAGATTCCCCTATAATTTAGTGGCCATCATAACAAATTCCGAATACCTTTTGGTTTTTGGGTTCTTTTGACCAAGTGTATTGGCTTGGTGGAATATGACAGTAAGACGGTGGATTGCATCACCAACAGACTGGCGGAGTGACCTCTGATCCGTTGAATATAATGTACATCCTCTAGATGTCCAGTTGGAGGGATAAGTTGTTGGTTATCCACCTTTGCTCTACGCCTTAGGCAAATAATCTAAAGTGAAGTAGAGTGTAGCCAACTTCAGTAAAAGTTCACCAATCTGATCTTACCATTCGTTGGTTTTAGGTGCCTGGAAATTTCCACGTATCCACACACAGTGCCACAGCTCAGCCTCAGAATCCTGACATGAGCCACTTCATTCACAAGCTAAGCTTTGGGGATACCTTACAGGTAAGCAGGCACATCAGCCGACGTCTGCTCTACTGTCCAGCATATCAGGAACTATCACTGCGATTAAAGGGTTTGTCCTGTGGGGGACACAGTACCGACTGTGGAGGAGCAGCCCATCAGGGAGCCACCTATACATGTTTGTGTTTATTTTCCCACCCTAAAGCTGGGTTCACACATAGCGACAGCGACAACGACATCGCTGTTACGTCACCATTTTCTGTGACGTAACAGCGACCTTGTAAGTCGCTGTTATGATCGCTGCTTAGCTGTCAAACACAGCGACGCAGCAGCGATCATAACGTCGCTACATGTGCAGAGAGCAGGGAGCCGCGCACACTGCTTAGCGCTGGCTCCTTGCTCTCCTAGCTACAGTACACATCGGGTTAATTAACCCGATGTGTACTGCAGCTACATGTCACAGTGCAGAGAGCAGGGAGCCGCGCACATTGCTTAGCGCTGGCTCCTTGCTCTCCTAGCTACAGTACACATAAGGTTAATTACCCGATGTGTACTGCAGCTACATGTGCAGAGAGCAGGAGCCGGCACTAGCAGCAAGAGCGGCGGAGGCTGGTAACGAAGGTAAATATCGGGTAACCAGGAAAAGGTCTTCCCTTGGTTACCCGATGTTTACAGTGGTTACAGCTTTCCGCAGCTGCCAGACGCTGGCTCCTGCTCCCTGCTCGCTTCATTTCGTCGCTCTCTCGCTGTCACACACAGCGATGTGTGCTTCACAGCGGGAGAGCGACGACGAAAAAATGAAGCAGGACATTCAGCAACGAGCAACGACCTCACAGCAGGGGCCAGCTCGTTGCTGGATGTCACACACAGCGACAGCGACGGGACGTCGCTGCAACGTCATAGAAAATGGTGATGTAGCAGCGACGTCGTTGTCGTCGTCGCTGTGTGTGACACCACCTTAAGCCCATTAACAGTTAATCTTTATAGTAGGGGACATCCCCTTTAAAGTTGTAAGAACACATTTAATGCGATTTTGGGCAACACCACAGTTAGGCTAGGTTCACACACTGCTTTTTTTGACGCGTTTTTTTGCGGCAAAAAACGCACAAAAACGCACCTGCGTCAAAAAAACGCGGCAAAAAACGCGCGCGTTTTGCTGCGATTTGGTGCGGTTTTTTTTTGCTGCGTTTTTTGCTGCGTTTTTTGCTCACTGCGTCTTTATGCATTTTTTATCAGTGAACAAAGAAAATGTCTGTCATTTTCTTCTTCAATATGTTCTTCATTCTCCACTAGTGTATGCAGGAGAGCAGACAGCAGCTGCAGAACTACAAGGCTCAGCATCCTCCTTCCAGGACTGTATGCAGGATTTCTTTGCCCCCCCCCAACAAAAAAAATGACGTGGGCTTTGCCATATTTTTGTATGCTAGCCGGGTACAGCAGGCAGGTACGGGCTGCCCCCAACCCCCAGCTGCCTATTTGTACCCGGCTGGGAACCAAAAATATAGAGAAGCCCTTTTTTTTTTAATTATTTCATGAATTTCATGAAATAATTAAAAAAAAAAAAATGACTTGAGCTTCGCCTAATTTTTGTGTCCAGCCGGGTACAACTAGGCAGCTGGGGATTGGAATCCACAGTACAGGGTGCCCATGCTTTCTGGGCACCCCCGCTGCGAATTGCAGTCCGCAGCCACCCCAGAAAATGGCGCTTTCATAGACGCGCCATCTTCTGGCGCTGTATCCAACTCTTCCAGCTGCCCTGATGCCGGGTGGCTCGCTGGGTAATAATGGGGTGAGGGCTAGCTGTATATTATCAGCTGGCCCTAAGCCCGAAATTCATGGTGTCACGCCAATATTAGACATGGCCACCATGAATTTCTAGTAAAGATAAAAAAGCCACAACACACAGAAAAATATTTTTATTAGAAATAAAACACAACACAATTAGTGACTCCATCTTTATTGAAATAAAGAACCCCCCCTCCGCAGTAATCCTGGGGCAGGGTCCCGCGCCGTCCAATCCGGATCCAATATCATCTGATCGGTTTGCTGGAAGGCAAAGCGATCAGATGATGTGTCAGGATCAAGTGCCTGAATCACATGACACATCAGCTGATTGCATAAAAGCCATTTATACAATCAGCAGATGCATCGGTGCAAAAGAAAAAAAAAAAAAAAAAAAAAATACTCACTTATGTGCTGATTACCAGCAGCTCCTAGAGCGAGTCTGATCCCGTCCGATCGCTGCAGCAGCTGCCGGTAATCAGGTATGAAGTCTCCTGATGCATCCGCTGATAGGTTAAATCGGCCGGGCGCTGGCGTCAGCCCGAGACTTACGATCAGCTGATGCGTCAGGTGACTGCATCAGGTGATCCATCGCCAGGTCCTGCATCCTGCAGGCATACGTACCCGGGGAGACTGCACACAGCCGGAGCGGCGGTGGTACCGGGAAGAGGAGATAAGAGCGGGCATGGCACCGGGAGTCTGCAGACAGGTGAGTATGACTTTTTTTTTTTTTCTACTGTTCACTTTTGATTTCACAGCTGCCTCCACCTCCCGCCCAGACATGGCGCCGCACGGCAGCATACATGCACAGGACCGGAGGTGGAAGCGGCGGTCACGGTACCGGGAGGATTCACGCTTCTGTGTTTACTGACAGAAGGAATCCTCTTCCTGTACATGTCACTTTACTACCCACCTCCTGCGTTTATAGCTGCGTTTTTGGTCTTAGAAATGCACCAAAACACACCTATTTGCGTTTCTCATTGCGTCTTTCAACATCCCATTGCACTCAATGGATGAAAAGCGCAGTGAAAAACGCAGGAATAATTGACATGCTGCGTTTTTGTGGCACCACAAAAACGCAGCTGAAAAAAAACGCTGTGTGCAGACAGCAAAAATGAAAACTCAGACTTTGCTGGGGAAGCAAAGTCATGCAGTTTTCTGAGCAAAAACGCATCCGAAAACTGCGCAAAAACGCCACGAAAAATGCACTGTGTGAACTTACCCTTAGTTATTGGATACTTGATGATTACATGAGAAGCTGTTCTCTAATATGTCATGTCTTGAGTTTTCAGGCTAATGAAGTTTTTCTTAATTCTCAAAGATTATGTGAATAATAAATTCCAGTATGTCATGTCTTCAGGTTTATAAATGCCATCTTAATGATTTCTGGGACAGTTTCCATCTAGCTTTTTTTTTTTCCCTGGTCCTCTTCCTTCTATTTTAAGATTTTACATCAGTTTGTTCCAGAAAAAGCTTTAAGAATTGTTCCACATAACCACTTCTAAGAAAAGAATACTATATGTAAAAAGGGATACTGTTTTCTACAGACCTATTCTACAGTAGACATACACCGTGTACAAACATAACTGGCTTATGGAGTATAGTGTAATATATTGAGTTATTTAGGATTAGAAAGTTTTGAATGGTTTCTCCGAGCAAATGGTAAATGCTCACCCCTGAACCCTGTTCCATCACTATTGCACAAATGGCTCCTGTGGCCTAGAAATGATACGATCAGGTCACTGGTGATATCATCGCTTGTGGTACGGCAGCGGTGGAGCGGACAGCGTGGGCAAGTATCTTCTTTTATTGTATTATCCCCAAAGCTCCCAACAAGCAGATTAAACATTTGACTGGAAAACCTCTGTAAGGTCTCATTCACACATCGGTATTTTTGCATCAGTGTATGTATGCCAAAGCCAGGATTGGAATTTACAGAGAAAAACTGTAATTGAAAGATTGACCTGTTCTGGTTCTGGCAGACAAATACTGATGAAACACTGCTCATCAGTGTATATTAGGCCTAAGATGGATCGCTACCCAGATTTCATAATATATAAACTGGTATATATTTTTAAATGTGATTACAGATGGGAGCTGGCACCCCAGGCAAAGCCACCTGCAGTGTCGAGAAAAGCTATTACTGGGGGTACAATGGTAGTGTTTGACTGTTTCAAAAATGCTCTGACATTGGCTGGCTGCATGTAGGCAGGGTTTCCACCACATGGGACTATTGCCTGTTCTGTCCATTTAAATGGACCGTTACGATCTTTTGGTCCTTTTTTAAAGGAGGACACGTGGACGTCTTTGTATTTCCATTAATGTAGTTTTCCCAAAAATAAAACCAGTCACTTATCCATAGGAAAGGTAGTAAATGGTAGATTGCTGTGGCTCCTGAATAGTGAAACCTCAGCAATCACAAGTGCCCCCGTTAAAGTAGTACGGTGTTTGTACATGCATAGTGCCCTTCCATTCATTGTATATAGGACTGATGGAGATCTGCGGTAAACCCGTAGACTTTAAATGCGCACTGTTGTTGCATTTAAAGGGTACCTGTCACCAGAATGTTCCCTTATGACCTGTGGCCACCACCAGTGAGCCCTTCTAGAACACTGTATAGAAGAGCCCAAACTGCTCTGTATAATGTAAAAAAGACCTTTATTATACTCACCTGTGGCCCTATCGGGTCTAATTGGCGTCGCTGGTCTTAGGTCTGGTGCCTCTATCCTGTGCAGTCACCGTCCTCTTTCATAGATCTGTGTGGATGACACATCCTACGTCACCCACACAGTGCCCACCATTGTGTTCCTGTACATGCTCACCTCTCTCTGCGTTGTTGAGGGCAGATCAAAGTATTATAGTGTGCATGCACAGGCGGTCTTCGACCTTTCCCAGCGCCTGACCATTGCAGTACTTTGTGCTGCTCTGAGCAGGGCAGAGAAGTGTGCATGCAGAGGAGCACAATGGAGTACACTGTGTGAATGACATAGGATGCGTCATCCATGGAGGATGGGGACGAAAGGAAGAGAGGTGGCGCCAGATCAAGACCAGCGACGCCCATCAGACCCGACTGCCCTGCAGGTGAGCTGTTTTTTACGTTCTACAGATCGGGTTAGGCACTTATATACAGTGTTCTGGAATGCTGTATATAAGGGATCTCTGGTGGTGGCCACAGCTTATAGGAGAAAGACCTGGTGACAGGTTCCCTTTAAACTAGGGACACAAGACCCCTGTTCCTATGAATGATAAACCTCCTAGTGATAGGTCCCCCAGTGATCTAACACATCGCAGATAGCTAACAAAGAGGTTATACCATCATCAAAACTTGAAGGGGTTTTCCAGTTTCTGAAAACCCCTGTTCACCAGCTGCAGTTTCGTAAACTGTGCTTTACTCAGCTTCTCAGGTCCAAGAATGAGTCTACTCTGCTGCTACGCCTGGCGTTTCTTGTTGTCTGCAGTGCTGACGTCATGTCATTGGTGAGCTGAATGACAGCCCGAATTGATGGTATGATCTGCAGCGCTCAGTTATTGGCTGCAACAACATGATGTTAACATTCCAGACCATAATGCACAATGGTAGCATTTGGGAAACTTGATGCTGAACCCAGGAAGGGTGAGTGAAGCACAGTTAAGGTTTGTTTCTTTCTTTATTTTATTTTATTTTTTTGTGGGTGGGGTTAAATCACAGTTGAATGACAGGGGTATTCTGGAACTAGAAAACCCCATTAACAGCAAATAGATTGAAATGCGCAGACTATAGTTCTATTGTAGCAGTATTCTTTCTTCTATGAAGCGTGGAACATCCGAGTGCTTTACTTCAGACAATATACTTTTCTGGAACATTACTGTTTACTCAAAGACTAGTTTGTGATTAAATCGCCTGAAGCAATTGCGTCACCAGAACAATGCTGGCACCAGCTTTTTAAGGATGTGGCAAGACACGGTCATGTAAGCTGTAGCTTAATGCAATCATGGTGATCTTTTTTAGTTTTCCTACATCAATGGGAGTGAGTACAGGGTGAATGTGCGTCCTGGGCTGATGGTGTTTGGATGAGCTCAATACGTGACCTCAATGAGCGAATGTTTATGATGCCACCTATGTTATCTAACCTTTCCACCCACCCTGAGACACTCCCAAGCTCTAAGGGTGTTGTATGTGATGTGTTCTATATGGAGTTCCTAATTTGGTACACACAACAGTCATCCGTCCGAAAAGATGGACCAATGGGAAGCCGTGAGTTTTTTCATAACGTGTGTTTGTGTATATACACACTGATGGGCGATGAGAAGAGAATAACATTGCTTATATCATTCTGGTGTCACCTATCAAGAGGTGAGGTATTAGTAATGAGGAGCTGGGTTGCCAACGGTCCAGAAATTCTACGACAGTCCATAAAAATAGGACCCTTTTTTTTTCTTTTTTTTTCTTCCCCTGTTTGTAAAAAACAAAAAAATTAAATCATCTGTGAAGTTTTTGAAACTGAAGAAACTTATACTCGTACATATTGTTCTGACTGTTAATTATGATCATTTTACAGGTTACAGTGACTGCAGCTGATGTCTTCATATCAGTATTATAGCCTATAGACCTTTATCACTTCTCATATACACTATAGTTCAAAAGTTTGGGGTCACCCAGACAATTTAGTTTTTTCCATGAAAAATCATACTTTTATTTATCAAATGAGTTGTATAATGAATAGAAAATATAGTCCAGATATTGACGAGGTTAGAAATAAGGATTTTTACTTGAAATAATTTTCTCCTTCACACTTTGCTTTCGTCACAGAATGCTCCTTTGAATCAATTCCCACTTTGCAGACCTTTTGGCATTCTAGCTGTTAATTTGCTGAGGTAATCTGGAAATATTTCACCCCATGCTTCCAGAAGCTCCCCCCACAAGTTGGATTGGCTTGATGGGCACTTTTTTTACATACTATACGGTCAAGCTGCTCCCACAACTGCTCTATAGGGTTGAGATCTGGTGACTGGGCTGGCCACTCTATTACAGATAGAATACCAGCTGCCTGCCTGTTCCCTAAATAGTTCATGCATAATTTAGAAGTGTGCTTTGGGTCATTGTTCTGTTCTAGGATGAAATTGGCTCCAATCAAGCGCTATCCACAGGGTATGGCTTGTCATTGCAAAATGGAGTGATAGCCTTCCTTATTCAAAATCCCTTTTACCTTGTGCAAATCTCCCAATTTACCAGCACCAATGAAACCCCAGACCATCACATTACCTCCACCATGCTTGACAGATGGCGTCAGGCACTCTTCCAGCATCTTTTCAGTTGATCTGAGTCTCACAAATGTTCTTCTGTGTGATCCAAACACCTCAAACTTCAATTCGTCTGTCCATAACACTTTTTTCCAATCTTCCTCTGTCCAATTTCTGTGTTATTTTGCCCATATTAATCTTTTCCTTTTATTAGCCAGTCTCATATATGGCTTTTCCTTTGCCACTCTGCCCTGAAGGCTACCATCCCGGAGTTGTCTCTTCACTGTAGACGTTGACACTGGGGTTTTGTGGATACTATTTATAGAAGCTGCCAGTTGAGGACCTGTGAGGCGTCGATTTCTCAAACTAGAGACTCTAATGTACTTGTCTTGTTGCTCAGTTGTGCAGCGGGCCTCCCACTTTTCTTTCTACTCTAGTTAGAGCCTATTTGTGCTCTCCTCTGAAGGGAGTAGTACACACCGTTGTAGGAAATCTTCAGTTTCTTGGCAATTTCTCGCATGGAATATCCTTCATTTCTAAGTTCAAGAATAGACTGTCGAGTTTCACATGAAAGTTCTCTCTAGCCATTTTGAGTTTAATAGAACCAACAAATGTAATGCTCCAGATTCTCAACTAGCTCAAAGGAAGGTCAGTTTTATAGCTTCTCTAATCAGCAAAACTGTTTTCAAGTGTGCTAATATACTTGCACAAGGGTTTTCAATGGATTTCTAAACATCCATTAGCCTTCTAACACCGCAAACACAATGTACCATTAGAACACTGGAGTGATGGTTGTTGGAAATGGGCCTCTATACACTTATGTAGATATTGCATTTAAAACCAGACGTTTACAGCTAGAATAGTCATTTACCACATTAACAAGGTATACAGTGTATTTCTGTTTAATTTAATGTTAGCTTCTTTGAAAAATAAAATATGCTTTTCTTTCAAAAATAAGGAAATATCTAAATGACCTTAAACTTTTGAACTGTAGTGTCTTGTCTATCCATGATTTTTTGATAGGAAAAAATAAAAAGTTAAGTTGGGAATCCTGATGGGGAGAACAGCTCTTTTTGGTGATCTTGTTCATTTATCTCCTCCGTAAAAGAGCTGACTCTTTTCAGTCCCAACATGTATTTATACTTGCATATTTATGACAAAATCACCGACCCTGGTCGAAACCCTGTGTACATGCAGCCAGCCAATGTCAGAGTATTTTTCAGGCAAACATTATCATCTTACGTCCAGTAAGAGCTTTTCAGAGGCTGCAGGTGGTTCTGACTGGGGTGCCGACTTCCATCATTCACAGAAGGGAGCCCGCTCTTCTCATGCAGATGGGTCGCAAACGACTCATCACTATGAGATATATTAGGCAGCAAGTAAATGGTAAATTTGAGATGGTAATGTGTTCGGATCCACAAAGATGGGAAAATATAAGAACTGAGCGATTTTGTAAAAAACCACACTGGCTAGATGACACAGCATCTCCAAAACCGCATGATTGTTGGAAAGTGGCCTAAAGAAGGATAACCGGTGCAAAGGAAACAGGGTCACGGTTGTAATCATTGATTTGTGTTGGGCGTGGAGGCTTTTCCATTTGGTCCGATCATGCAGAATTACTGTAACACAAATGACTGCAAACGCAAATGTTGACTATGATAAAAAACAAATATTCATCTCCTTTTATTTGAACTGTTTATGACCTTGCCTATATAATTTGATGCAGACCTGCAGGGCTAAGCAAAGGTCCTGAGATGTCCTAAGATCATACCCAAAGTGTTCACACTTTTAGGTAAAAATAATTAAAAAAAAAAAAAGGCCAATTTCTAAGACTAAAATTCATAGCCCACTATAGCTAACACATCCTTTCTCTTGGTCAGTATTAATTTGTGCTTGCTTGTATTTCAGGTTACAAACATTCATGGTGCATTTAATGCCTTGGGAGGAGCAGATAAACTTGCCTCTAATGGTAAGCACAGTCAATTTCTAACAATCGATGAAAACCTTTCGAAAAAAAAAAAAAAAATATATATATATAATGTATGTAGAGATATGATATGATATGAAGTGAAATGAAAACTGGTTTTGACCTGGTGTGCTCCAAACACAGGGGTTCCTGCGTGTTGTAGCCTAGGAAATAAGTAACAATACTATTATTTTTTTTCCTAATTTGGGCCGCAAACTTTGTAACAATATAAATTGTCCTTTTTATCTTTCATTAGCACAAACAACCCTTAATAACTGGTTGTCTATTTAGTTATTGACCTAAAGAAAATGTGTCACTATAAAATCAAATAAAATAATTATAAACATTTTTAATTGTTTTACTGTATGTTTATTTTATAGGCATCCATATTATTTAGAGCTGTTGTTCCTAGCCCTAGGCAATGGGTCCCCAAACTGTGACTTGGGAGCCACATGTGGCTCGCGGGGCCCATGATTTGTGGCTCGCGGGGCCCATGATTTGTGGCTCGCGGGGCCCATGATTTGTGGCTCGCGGGGCCCATGAGGTGTGTCTGGCGGGCCCATGATTTGTGGCTCGCGGGGCCCATGAGGTGTGGCTCACACGGCTGCCAGCTTGATGCATTAGCACCAGGTCTAGCAAGCTGCTATGAGGAGCAAATTTCCAGGTGGTGACTCTTCTGAGTAGATCCGCACAGAAGAGCTAGATGCTCACATTCTACATTTGGGGGTTATAAATGTGTTAAACTAAATATAGGATGATACCATCAGTTAAAAGGTCACTTGCAGCTGGATACAATAGTGTGAGGCGTAGGCTTGATGTAAGAATACTGAATATGAGTAAAGTGCGCACACCTGGAAATATATTGCCTATAAGAAAGGGAGCACAAGATCTCTATTTGCTTTTTGTGGGGAAGTTTTTGGTGTCTTTATACTAGGTTCTGATGTGACTACTATGAGGGCAGGGTGGACTGAAGTTGGCTTGTGACCCTCTCTGAGAGCTGAAAGTGGCTCTTGCAGTAGGAAAGGTTGGGGACCACTGCTCTAGGGACATAATACAATAGGCACGGGAGCCGACACTGTTCTCTAATACAGCAGTGAGCAGTATATACTGGGAGGAAGGAGATGCGGAGAGATGGGTGCTAGCCTGTCTCATAATGACATGGAATCTGAGAGAAAAAAACAGCAGAAATGAATATATACGATATACGGTACTTACTATATATATTTACCAAGGATTGCTGTACCAAGGATTGCTGCTATTTTTTTGTTTCTTTTCATACAGCTTTGGCATCTCATGACTACATTTTAAAGATTGTTCCAACCGTATATGAAGAGCTGAACGGGAAGCAAAAGTTTTCATACCAGTACACTGTAGCTAATAAGGTATGAATAAAGCTGGCAACTGGAAACGTATATTTAGAAGAATGATGTCAGTTTTATTCTTAAACTGCACAGAAGGGGGTTGCCAGAAGGCAAGAAACTGAAAGACAGACTTCTTAAAGAAAATAAAAAAATTCCAACAAAGTTACATAGCCGAACAGTAATGTAATCCTTAGATAACCAAAGAAGGCCTCGTCTGTTCATATTTGACGTAATCATGGCGTGACTGTGTTCATCAGTATGCCTTGGCTTTGCCTGTAAATGTAGGATGGATTATGAACCTCCCATCAATCAGTATTGTGTTTTTTTTCTGTATTTAGGAATATGTAGCGTACAGCCACACTGGAAGAATCATCCCTGCAATCTGGTTCCGGTATGACTTGAGTCCCATCACCGTGAAATATACAGAAAGGCGGCAGCCTATGTATCGATTTATAACCACGGTAAGTAATAATGGTTGTTTGTGGTAGATGAACTATTATTACTATTTGTACTTGTTACTGTTTACGAATAATAAAAAGTAAACTATCAAAAGACGGGTAAAACCTTGAATAAAAACAATGAATTTATACACTGCAATAAGTAAATAGATAAAAGTAACACATTAAAAAAACATAGGGTACTTAGTTGATCTTTATTTTCTAAAGAAAAAAAATCTCACCCTGACAAGGTATACCCAATGAGGATGGTCCTTAATTCTTGTAATTCATCTGCTACATATCAGCAGGCCTCAATATAGAGGACAGCCAGGAAAGATCTGGACCTATCACACTCCAAATTGTACAAAGATCTAAGCCAAAATTGACAACATTGACTAGCACACCTGTCGGTAAAAGTATAATGTGTAGGTGCAAATTCACACTGTGGCCACTAACAGACAAATATAAACTAGAAAAAAAACAATGAATGTATACCCTGCAGTAAGTAATTAGGTATAAATAATACAAATTAAAAATATAGGGTACGCAATTGACATTTTTTTGGTAAAAAAAAAAAATGGAAAAGCCATCCCACCGCGATAAGGTGTACCAACTATGGATGCTCCTTAACTGCAGTAGCTCACCTCAAGAAACATGTCCTAGATATTTCACGCTCCTATGTAAAATTAAAAAAAAAATAAAATAATATCTAGTGGATGGAAATATGTTCGCTCCATTTATTTTTTTTTTCTTCTAAATCATAGTTGCTCCTATTTTTTACGATAATCTGTGTGTGTATATTATTGTATTATTATTATAATAATATACACGCACAGATTATCATAAAAAAATAGGAGCAACTGTGATTTAGAAGAAAAAATGGATCGAACATATTTCCATACACTAGATATTATTATTATTTTTTTTTTTTTAATTTTACATAGGAGCGTGAAATATCTAGGACATGTTTCTTGAGGTGAGCTACTGCAGTTAAGGAGCATCCATAGTGGGTACACCTTATCGCGGTGGGATGGCTTTTCCATTTTTTTTTTTATTTTTTTTTTTTTACCAAAAAAATGTCAGTTGCGTACCCTATATTTTTAATTTGTATTATTTCTACCTAATTACTTACTGCAGGGTATACATTATATATATATATATATATATATATATATATATATATATATATATATATATATATATATATATATATATATATATATATATATATATATATATATATATATAATTAAATACTACATCTCAAACATATTTTATTTCTTGAGAGACTTTTTTTGCCATAAAATTCGGTCAGATTCTTGTCTTGTTCTCTGTCTGGCTGCATTTCCATTTGTCTCCGGATACTGACTTGGCTTGTGCATCCGTATATCCTGATCCTGATTTCTCCGCTCCTGACCCCATCTACGTCTTTTAATCCTGTGCTGCCTGCCCTGACCTTGGACCCTCTGACTTAGTCTCTGCCTGTGTCCTCTGTACTTGGTACTCCTGCCTTGACACATCGGTCAGCTGCTGCAGTCCAGTGTACTGCCCTGGAGTGGTATTTGGTGACTGCTGACAGCCAAGACTATCCTCACCATCAGAGGCTCTAGTGAATACCTGGTAGTCACTTAGTCGCGCCCCTTCAGGTTAAGCCCAGGCCATGGCGCAGTAGGTTCACACCCACAAGCATTAAAATAAGCTACATATCACTGGAAATGGGTTGTCTGCCTTTACATCATGCTTCTCTCAGATGTACTAGCAAAAACATGGTGGCAGATTCCTTTTAAGGCCAGTGCATAGCATTGGGACTCATAGATAAACTCAATAAAATGCCGAAGTGTCTGAAGGTACCCTTAATACCCTAGAAATACACAGAAATATTATGCTGCTTTCATTTGGTTTCTTGTCTAAGAATATCTATATCTTAATGGGGTTGTCCACCTCTTTTGTCAATTTATTTATTTTTTTTGTTTTAAATGCAAGAATATGGGTCTAAAAATAATTTTTATGAATTAAAAATTTTGCCCCATTTGGCTTTTACACTGTAACTCTGGTGGGTGTGGGTCCACACCGGTGTACTGCGAGTGCAGGGTGAGAATGGCAATAGCCGGCAACGGAGGAGAGAGAAAGATAAATCCCTCCCTCCGCAGCGCCGGCCTGTCCCTCCTCAGCACTGGCCCGCCACTCCTCAGAGGTAGCCTGCATGACACTCGGCTCCCGCTGTGCTGCCAGCATGAGCCAAGTGTCATGCGAGGATCGCAGTAGTGCCCTGTGTGGCCCCGGCCTTATAAACCCACTACTGGTAGGGGATAGGTCAGAACAGCAACACTCGCAGGATGCAGGTAATTAAACTCCCGCAGAGTCTGGCCACGTCTCACTACAGCCAGGTGGAGACTCTCCAGCAACAAGAGGATAGCAGAACTAGATATGTTGCAAGGGGCAGCTCACGAGAGCAACTGACACAAGGAAGAGCAGAAAGTTACTAAAGCAGATTCATTGCCACCTTTATATACTTCTTTGTGAAATAAGTTTGTTTATAGAAAATCAAAGAGAAGATGGCTAGACAATTGGCATTAAATAAATCACAAGCTCTACTGTGTTCCGGTAGGCACTACTGATGAGAAATTTCCGTAATGCTGAAACTTTGCATAACTTCCATACTAGTCCAATTCAATGCACTCAGTGTGTTCTGCGAGATTATCAAAAAATATGCTCCTTTTCTCACGTTAATATTTACTATATAAAACTATTTAAAGAAGTTTTCCACTACTACTGTGATTTCCACCCCCCTTTGTTTTGTCCTATCTATTCCTAAATTACACTTACCTAATATACTTCTATACTTCTGCTACCTACCCTGCTCCATCAACACAGGATATTAGGAGCTGAAGTATATTAGGAAAGTGTTAGGACAAATGAAAGGGGGTCACATTAGTAGTGGAAAACGTCTTTAACATTGCCATGACTTTTTTTCAATTCTTTGTTACCTACTTCTTATTTTCCTTCAACTACCTTGATGGTATGACGTAAGACACCGCCCCCCCCATACACGTGAGATTTACATCAGCCAAACCTGATGATTTTGGTAGGATCAAACAACAGTCGTGTTAAGCCTCCCAAATCTCCCCTGATAGATGTTGTTTGGGAGATAAGGATCTGGTGCGTCCGATTTCGGACTTCTAATTTCTTTGTTCTCAATGGAATAGCCATCCTCTTAAGAGTGTGGCAATATCTCTCTCAAAGAGAAAACAGGAACTCTCGGCCGAGCAAACAGTCCTCTGTATGGAAGAGTCGGGAGAGAGGAGTCCTCTGTATGGAAGAGTCGGGAGAGAGGAGTCCTCTGTATGGAAGAGTCGGGAGAGAGGAGTCCTCTGTATGGAAGAGTCGGGAGAGAGGAGTCCTCTGTATGGAAGAGTCGGGAGAGAGGAGTCCTCTGTATGGAAGAGTCGGGAGAGAGGAGTCCTCTGTATGGAAGTCGGGAGAGATAGCTATCGGCTGAATATTATTATATGTTATTATATTAGTATTCAGCTCTTTGTTCAGTCCATCGCTGTCTATTATGTATGGGACACCAGAGAGTTTGCAATTAAAGACCTGCAGGATCTATCATCAACGATTGTTAGGGTATGTGAAAAGTTTAAAAATTCTCTTGCAATTCCAGCCTAAAAATCTGTATCACTTTCCAGTAAATTGGAATTTTAAATGTTTCTTTTGATGGAGAATTTACCCACAAATTTTAATGATTGCATTACTATGGGTGAAATGTGCTTCGAAAATCTGCAACATTTTTGCAAATGTGAATTAATCATAAAAGAAGTTACTAAAAAACTAATGCCCAACAAAAATGGCCACTTGATGTAGAAAATAATCTGTCCGTGTGGCGGGGCCTCAGGATAGAAAGCTTTATTGGGCATAATGATGGAGCTTGAGTTTTCGCAGAATGCCACATTTTATTTTAAGTTTCTGAACATAGCAGTTGGAACTGTACGAATCCTTTTGGTTGGGACAGATCCCAGTCATGTTATTTCAGGAATTAAAGATTCCTGTAATCGCGTCATGGAGCACAATTCCCGAAATAGGATTTTTATGATTTCAGCTTCTGTACCATGCCAGCTAATGGAAAAAAGACACGAGTTAATGAGAAGAGAAGCTATAGAGTTTGCGCTTACTTCATTTTGTTTCAAAGCAGCACTCGCCTCACCCACACAACACGCTTCATAGGAAAGCACTTATTGTGTACACACAGCAGGTCCTTGTTGGAAAAAGTTGAGTTTCTTCTTTTTTTAATAAACCTCATTGTTGCTTGCATGACTCAGAAGATAATTTTATACTAAGTACCTGAAAATGAGCCACGGATGCCTGGTGCTGTCATTGATGTGGAACACTATGATCGCTAGTGCGGGGGTTTAGATCCGGGAAGCACTCAGAGGCTCATGGGAGGAGTGAATATTGGGCTTTGCAGAGCTTCGGGAACTTTAGTTTTTGAATGGGGATATTTTGAGTTGAGGGTCTGGTTTATGCTGCCGCTGAGGGATGAGAAGGACCGGAAGAGTGCTTTTACTCTCTAAGAGGAAGAGCCATTGACTGAAATCTAAGATTAAAATCAAGCTGAGCCTTTAGCGGGAAGTCAGCCATAAACCTAATGTGTTTTTGCTTGGTTATGTAGATACAAACAGGAACAATGGTAGTCATATGAAATCTTCCTAAATATGGTAAAACGTGCATCTCACAGAAGCCTGCTTGTTTTACCTTTTTAAAGGGGTTCTCCAAAAATGGAAAAAACCTCCAAATGAAATGTCATTATAAATACACTTCCTAAATACTTTGTTAGTATATGAAACTCATTTTTGTCTGGGGAGATAATCACTGTTGAATTAAAATGGCCACCATCTTGTTACACTGACAGAAACTTGAATGTTTGGACAATTTCCTGTGAGCATGTGCATTAGCAAGCTTCTCCTTGATGTGTAGGTAGATATGCGCGTAGTGGATATTCTAATAAACACTTGAGATACCAGGAGTGCTGAGGTAAGACGAGGCTGCTCACACTGCTGTCCTCTCTCTTACTGATCTAGTTATGGAGATTCCAAGGGTCCAGCGATAAGGAGAGGCTATCACACTGCTATCCACTATGTCTTTCTAATCTAATCTTGGTGATACCAAGGGTGCTAAAAAAAAGAAAAGAGCCCTCACACTTCTGTATGCCCTGTCTTTTTGATTGCTGAGTAACTTGGAAATAACCTATAACTTGTAAGGTCAAGTTATCTCCAGGTCACAGCAGTAGCTCAGCAATTGGAAAGACCGTGAACAGAAATGTAAGTGACACCTTCTTGCCTCAGTACTCCTGGTATCTCTACTATTAGAACAGAAAGACCTGGTGGACAGCAGTATGAGTAGCTTCTTCGTAGTCTCAATAGTACTGCTATTGTACTGTATTATAATAATTACTATGGTATTGTAGTGTATTATACAGTCATATGAAAAAGTTTGGGCACCCCTATTAATGTTAACCTTTTTTCTTTATAACAATTTGGGTTTTTGCAACAGCTATTTCAGTTTCATATATCTAATAAATGATGGACTGAGAAATATTTCTGGATTGAAATGAGGTTTATTGTACTAACAGAAAATGTGCAATCCGCATTTAAACAAAATTTGACCGCTGCAAAAGTATGGGCACCTCAACGTAAAAGTGACATTAATATTTTGTAGGTCCTCCTTTTGCAAAAATAACAGCCTCTAGTCGCTTCCTGTAGCTTATAATGAGTTCCTGGATCCTGGATGAAGGTATATTTGACCATTCCTGTTTACAAAACAATTCCAGTTCAGTTAAGTTTAAGAGAAACCAAGGAAAAAAATTGTGAAAACATACCCTGCTGTAACTAAATAAAAGCATAGTGCATATAAACATAGGGTACTTAGTAAACACTGTTTTTGATCAAAAAAAGCATAAAGCTATCCCACCAAACGTCAAGGTGTACCCAGTTGGGATAGTACCTACACTCTCTAATATTAAAACCTTACCATGGGTCTAAAATAGGCCTCAATGTGGCTAAGGGCTGAGAGCGACCGGGTCCCAACAGGACACACACAGTCAGGGGGATTCACAGAATGAAATGTCCAGCTCGCTGAGAAGGGGGCCACTCCCTGTTTGTACTGAATACAAAAAAACTACATAAAACCAAAAAAGTGAGCCGGAGTATGAGATGGTATACATGGAACTTGTGAGACCATGTTCACACTGGCCATGAGACTAAGAGAAACCAAGGAAAAAAAATTGTGAAAACATACCCTGCTGTAACTAAATAAAAGCATAGTGCATATAAACATAGGGTACTTAGTAAACACTGTTTTTGATCAAAAAAAGCATAAAGCTATCCCACCAAACGTCAAGGTGTACCCAGTTGGGATAGTACCTACACTCTCTAATATTAAAACCTTACCATGGGTCTAAAATAGGCCTCAATGTGGCTAAGGGCTGAGAGCGACCGGGTCCCAACAGGACACACACACAGTCAGGGGGATTCACAGAATGAAATGTCCAGCTCGCTGAGAAGGGGGCCACTCCCTGTTTGTACTGAATACAAAAAAACTACATAAAACCAAAAAAGTGAGCCGGAGTATGAGATGGTATACATGGAACTTGTGAGACCATGTTCACACTGGCCATGAGACTAAGAGAAACCAAGGAAAAAAAAAAATTGTGAAAACATACCCTGCTGTAACTAAATAAAAGCATAGTGCATATAAACATAGGGTACTTAGTAAACACTGTTTTTGATCAAAAAAAGCATAAAGCTATCCCACCAAACGTCAAGGTGTACCCAGTTGGGATAGTACCTACACTCTCTAATATTAAAACCTTACCATGGGTCTAAAATAGGCCTCAATGTGGCTAAGGGCTGAGAGCGACCGGGTCCCAACAGGACACACACAGTCAGGGGGATTCACAGAATGAAATGTCCAGCTCGCTGAGAAGGGGGCCACTCCCTGTTTGTACTGAATACAAAAAAACTACATAAAACCAAAAAAGTGAGCCGGAGTATGAGATGGTATACATGGAACTTGTGAGACCATGTTCACACTGGCCATGAGACTAAGAGAAACCAAGGAAAAAAAAATTGTGAAAACATACCCTGCTGTAACTAAATAAAAGCATAGTGCATATAAACATAGGGTACTTAGTAAACACTGTTTTTGATCAAAAAAAAAAAACAATTCCAGTTCAGTTAAGTTTGATGGTCGCTGAGCATGGACAGCATGCTTCAAATCATCCCACAGATGTTCAATGATATTCAGGTCTGGGGACTGGGATGGCCATTCCAGAACATTGTAATTGTTCCTCTGCATGAATGCCTGAGTAGATTTGGAGCGGTGTTTTGGATCATTGTCTTGCTGAAATATCCATCCCCTGCATAACTTCAACTTCATCACTGATTCTTGCACATTATTGTCAAGAATCTGCTGATACTGAGTTGAATCCATGCGACCCTCAACTTTAACAAGATTCCCGATGCCGGCATTGGCCACACAGCCCCAAAGCATGATGGCACCTCCACGAAAGTTTAAAGTGGGTAGCAAGTGCTTTTCTTGGAATGCCGTGCTTTTTTGCCTCCATGCATAACGCCTTTTTGTATGACCAAACAACTCAATCTTTGTTTCATCAGTCCACAGGACCTTCTTCCAAAATGTAACTGGCTTGTCCAAATGTGCTTTTGCATACGTCAGGCGACTCTGTTTGTGGCGTGCTTGCAGAAACGGCTTCTTTCGCATCACTCTCACATACAGCTTCTCCTTGTGCAACGTGCGCTGTACTGTTGACCGATGCACATTGACACCATCTGCAGCAAGATGAAGCTGCAGGTCTTTGGAGGTGGTCTGTGGATTGTCCTTGACTGTTCTCACCATTCTTCTTCTCTGCCTTTCTGATATTTTGCTTGGCCTGCCACTTCTGGGCTTGACAAGAACTGTACCTGTGTTCTTCCATTTCCTTACTATGTTCCTCACAGTGGAAACTGACAGTTTAAATCTCTGAGACAACTTTTTGTATCCTTCCCCTGAACAACTATGTTGAATAAGCTTTGTTTTCAGATCCTTTGAGAGTTGTTTTGAGGAGACCATGATGCCACTCTTCATAGGAGATTCAAATAGGAGAACAACTTGCAAGTGGCCACCTTAAATACCTTTTCTCATGATTGGATACACCTGCCTATGAAGTTCAAAGCTCAATGAGGTTACAAAACCAATTTAGTGCTTTAGTAAGTCAGTAAAAAGTAGTTAAGAGTGTTCAAATCAAGAAATTGATAAGGGTGCCCATACTTTTGCACTGGTCAAATTTTGTTTAAATGCGGATTGCACATTTTCTGTTAGTACAATAAACCTCATTTTAATCCAGAAATATTACTCAGAGCATCAGTTATTAGATATATGAAACTGAAATAGCTGTTGCAAAAACCCAAATTGTTATAAAAAAAAAAGGTTAACATTAATAGGGGTGCCCAAACTTTTTCATATGACTTGATGTGTTCCTTTTATATGGTTCCACGTATTAAAATATGTAGGAGGCTGTATGGCAGAATGGTAAATTATATAATATAGAGTAGGACCCCCCTATTGAGATTTTCCGTGACGTGGCAGGTGTGGCTCAAATTATTGATCAATTGTTTGCGAAAAATCTCATTTTGCATTATAGTTCAGTAGGAATAAATTTGTGAATTTTACACTTTTTTTGTTATTTGTTCCATGCCATTCATAGGCAGTGCTGGCTCCCCCCTCTATATTGTAGTGTATTACTGTATATTAGATGGCAAAGTCAGGGTGGACAGCAGCTTGAGCAGCCTCCTCTTACCTCACCACCCCTGGTATCTGTAGTATTAGATCCATAAGACCGGGCGGACAGCAGCCTCTTCTTGCCTCACCACCTCGATAGCTCCAGTATTAAATCAGATGTATAGGGCAGACAGGAGTGGGAGCAACCACCTCTTACCTCAGAACCCATAGTATCTCCTGTATTAGATCAGTAAGATAGCGAGGACAGAAATGTGAGCAGTCTTTTCATACTTCAGCATCACTGGTACCTCAAGCATTAGATTAGAAAGACAGGGTGAATAACAGTGAGAGCAGCTGCTTCTTATCTCAACTACCCTAGTATTTATAGTATTAGATCAATAAAACAGGGTGGACAGCAGTGAGAGAAGCCTTTTCTTACCTCGGTGCTCCTGGTATCTACAATATTGGATCAGATAGACTGGGTGGACAGCAGTGTGAGCAGCTTCTTCTTATCTCAGTTCACCTGGTATCTCCAGTATTAGATCAGAATTTCCATTGGAAGCTTATCTTCCTAGACATGACGGGAAGGGGGAGGAGCATGCTACTGCATATGCTCACAGTCACCTGTAAAGGTGGGTTCTTTTTTTCAAGCATGGACTACCTGAAAAACACTTCATGTGCCCATACCCTTTGGAGGTCAACACTGGGTTGATCATCAGCTTTAAGCTTTTTGGCTTTGTGTTCATCTGCATTGGGCCTCATTCACATGTATGTGTGGCATGTATGTGTTGTATTTTATTTCCACAGATACCAAATGTACCCATTATTATTTATGGTGCTATTCACATGTCCATGTTTTTACATGAGCTGTGTCTCTGTGCAAAACAGACAGACCTGTCCATTTTTTTTCAGCATCGTAGATGACAAAGGTAAATACAAATCTATGAGTCTGTGAAAAATACGTACAGCATGTGGAATGTATTCATGTTCCATTGGCGTGCTGTACGTGTTGAACATTGAACCTACAGTAAATTATTTATTGAGCCATCCATGAAAAATACGGATGGTAAAAATAGGCATATAGATGACACATTGATGGGAAAAACACTAACTCTGGCACCATTTTTCTTGTAGGTTATTGATTGTTGGCTTGCGAATGAGGCCATAGAGTGGATAGACTGTAGCTTATTACATTGGGTCTATGGACTGAAATCATAGGCTCTGTGCATATTTCACTTGTGCCATAAATTGTAATCTTATTCAGAGGGCTCTATTTACCCAACATACAAAAGTGGCCTCAATCGGGGTGGTATGAGCGGAGATACCTTTTTGCACTTTCCATACATATTACAAAGTGTCAGCATCCAGCTATTTAGTAAAGAAGTAAAAAATGCCTAAGCTGAAAAGTGTCCGCGTAGCCATTTCCCCATTTGAATTTGTAGCCTTAATAAAACGCCAATCTCGTCTGGATTTATAGTAGTATGCTCTGTAAGATTGTGTTTTCCCTTAATGGATAAAGAAGTGCCAACAAATGGGAAGTGATTCAGTGTCTCCAGAGGGAACGGGTCATTTGGGAATGCTCGGTACAGGATAGATCTGCTTTGCTTTTATGTCGGTGACTTTGGAATCCTTTGCAACATTTGCTTCCCATGTCCCTATAAAGTGGATGTGGGACCAAAGGACATTAAATAAACAAAGTCCCAGCCAGTGTGAAGTTAATAGGCACTGTCACGTAGCGGAGTGCCTTCCCCTCATCTGATTGTATAATCTCCATCTGCCAATGATCCACTTTGTCTTTAGTATGTGAACTGTCTCTCCGAGAGAGGACTCTGCCCTTCCAGCCAACAGATGGTGTATGGATTACTAAAGCTGGCAGATCTGGGGTGGGGGCTGTGGAGAAGCACCTGCTGTTTGGGCTGCTGCCTCAATCACAATCTCTTGTTATGTCCACGAGACCTTCAGCATATCCATTATGCACCCGTGTTTCCCAGTCAATGAGAAGAGTTGAACTGGGAAGGAAAGGGGGGCCAAAAACAGCCGATCAGGACACTTCTCTTTTATATTGGAAGGAGGGACCTTTTCTAACCCCCTGCTAAAAAGGAAGGCCGGAACAAAGAAACCATACACAAAACAGAGGGGATTCCCAGGGTCCGTTAGACATGTTGCTCGCTGGTAGGAGGTAGAAATTGTGTTGTTTTTTTTTTAGAAATTTGAATAATGCAGTGCAGTAAAGTGTTCTGCGCTCCCACCGTCACATGGTAGATAAAAAGAGGAAACGAGAAAAGTGGTATACTGAGTAGAAATGATAAAACTGTACAACATGGAAGACCTATGTACAAGTAAATAGATTATTCATTGTAACCAAGCCACAAGTAAGTGCAGATAGCAACGTTTCAGCCAACGCGGGGCCTTTATCAAGCCATTAAAATTACATATGAAACACAAACAAAGGTCACCTTGTCGTGATTGTTGGGCTCATATGAATTGGTCAATTTATGAGCTAAGTACCTTAATTTTTTTAAGTATATTCCATGTAGCATTAATGTAGTTTCCATTTTTATATATTCTATGCTTGCATATATCTTAGCGCTTACAGAGTGCTGCTATATTCTTTTGTTTGTGTAATATTTTACAGCCATGTTTTGCCTGGCGTTTTTGATATGCATGTTTTTTGTTTTTTTTTCTTCTTTTTTTTTCTTCCATGCATACACACCTAGAACAAGCTGCATTAATAAGTAAAAAAAAAAACAGCTGACCCCAAAACTGCCCCCAAACTGAGAAAAAGTGCTATAATAAAAAAAAAATAATAAAAACATGTTCCCTATTCATGTGTCCACGTCTTAGATTTGATGTATATTTTTATTTGCAAATTTTAGGCTATGTTCACACAACTCATTTTTCAAGCTGAATTTCTTCAGGAAACTCCTCCCATGTTGCATATTTTTGATGTTTTTTTTTGCCTAAAACATTTTGATTACATTTTCTTAGGCGTTTCCTGTAAATGTAATTTAAGCCCTTTCTTTTTTAACCATTGAGCAATAAACTAGCAGTTTGTTGATGCAAAGCACGTAAAAAGCACTCAAATGAAATGCCCTTTTGTAGTCTTCTCCTTTTATCATAAAGTATGAAATGGCTTCATAACGAAAAACAATTGAAGAATGGTCTGCTTACTTCTTTCAAGTGCTTGGTGTTTTTGGAAGTGAGTAAAAACACACGCAAGAGCCTGAACATGTAAACAGCAAGTAGCTTTTATATAGAAACAAGTAAGAAAAGTCTTTGAAGGCTTTTCCGAATTATTTATTTCAGACGTTTTTCAGAATGGACCAGCTCAAAAAAATGCCTGAAAAAAAAAAAGTGTGACCATACTGTGTCATAGCAGTCATGGACCCTGTTTTCTCAATAGGCGAGGCTCCATGTGGATATGCCATAAGTGTTGGTTTAAGAAAGATCTGTTTTCCTATCCAAGTCAGGTTCAAAAATACGTCCTATAAAAATCCCACAATGCATTTTTTTTCTGATTTTAGTTTTTTTTTTACTTTGCTGGTTTGTGGTGATTGTGTGCATCATATTTATGCTGGATTGTTTTGTGCCTGACAGAAACTGGTGTACATGGGTATTGGACTAAAGTTAATGATGATGCCGGACAGTCCTAGGTGGGTGTACATGGGTATTGTACGAACGGCGATGATGATGATGCCAGAGAGTCTTAGATGGGTGTTCATGGGTATTGGACTAAAGATGATGATGATGCCGGACAGTCTTAGATGGGTGTGTATGAGTATTGGACTAAAGATGATAATGATCATGCTGAACAGTCCTAGAGGTGTGTACAAGGGTATTGGACTAACTGTGATGATGCTGGACAGTTTTAGATGGGTGTATATGGGTATCGGACTAAAGATGATGATGATGATGATGATGCTGAGCAGTCCTAGATGTGTGTACATGGGTATTGGACTAAAGATGATGGTGATGCTGGACAGTCTAAGATGGGTATGTATGGGTATTGGACTATAGATGATGATGATGATGATGATGATGCTGAACAGACCTAGATGTGGGTACAAAGGTATTGGACTAAAGATGATGATGATGCTGAACAGTCCTAGATGTGTGTACAAGGGTATTGGACTAATGGTGATAATGATGCTGGACAGTCAGAGACTGGTGTACATGTATATTGGTTTAAAAATTATGATGTCAGGCAGTCAGAGACGGGTGTAGATGGCTATTGGATAAAGATGATGATGCTGGTACAGTGTTAATGATGACACAGAAGCCAGTAGTTTAATCACCTCCCCTCCCTAAAATCAGCATGCGTCACTGTAACTCCTCACGTAAGTCCATCCTTACTCTGGTGGACACTCTGTATCTGTGGTATTGGTCTGAGAACTGACGTGACCACTAATTCTCACACGTCCATTGTGTCCTGATTTCAAGCCTTCCTTTTCAGGAGCATCTGTGCCTCATCTTTTGTGAGCAGCCATGTAACCACACAGTACATATGTGCATGTATTTACCAGAGCTGCAGCTGGATGAAGACCGAAGAAGGGAGCGTTAACCTAGAAATTATTCAATAAGAAATAAGTGATTTCTCTGATCATTTTCACAAGTTCTGAATATATTCGGTAGCTTAAAGGGTTTTCAGTTTTATGCAGATAGCCCAAAATGCCGTGTGCACACAATGAGTATTTGGTGAGATTTTTACGTCAGTATTTGTACCCAAAACCAGGAGGGGGTAATAAATACAGAAGTGGTGACGTGTTTCTATTATACTTTTCCTCTGATTGTTCCTCTCCTGGTTTTGGCCTCCACAAGTACTGAGGTAAAAACTCATGAAATACTTAACATATCTGTGTGGCTTTAAGGGGTATTCCCATCTCAGACTTTCATGGCATCAAACTTGGAGTGCTGCCTCCTTCTATTATTTCTGCTCTCATGTAATGGTCTTTCTGGGGTGCTTACACCTTGTTTTAATGCTTCAAAGCCAGGACTTGGAGTGCTAGTCATACTGCTAACGTTATGGCATATAAGTCAAGAACAGGGCCCCATCTCTGAGGTGTGTGGTTCTCCAAATTCTCAAAATTTGTCCATAATCAAGAGGGAGGGATCAATATCAATCAGTCACTTATGGTATATTAGGTTGATGAAAATACCTCTTTAAAGAGGACCCCACACTGAGTCAGATGTCCATTTTTTTGCTCTTCTTTCCCAGTGCTCCCCGTAATATATATATAATATAATATAATATATTATATTTAATAATATATATATATATATTTATATAATATAATATATATATATATATATATATATATTTTTTTTTTTTTTTTTTTTTTAAATCCTCCATTTCGTCCTTTTTTTATTCAGTGGTAATTTTTATGGTCTTTACAAAAGGGTTTTCACACAGAGAAAAATGTGCGCTGGAGAAGGATTTGCCTTTCATTTCCAAAGAACCTGTCATCAAGATTAGGCATGATAAAATAAAGGTATAGGCATAAAGGCGCTGTTCTGCTGATTTATTAGTACCTTCACTGTAGAAATCCGCTGCCTTATTCTTTAATCACCATTCGATCGTGGTGCAATGAGCTGTTCGTGCATTGGGGCAGACAGTGGGTTGGGTATTCATCTATGCTGTTTTCCCACCAGCTGCCTCTGGTGTAAAGGGTGCTTTACACGCTGCGACATCGCTACCGATATATCGTTGGTGTCATGTCGTCAGTGACGCACATCCGGCGCCGGTAGCGACATTGCAGCGTGTGACGGAGCGACGATTAACGATCGCAAAATCGTTCAAAAACGGTGATCGTTGACACGTCGCTCCTTTCCTTAATATCGCTGCTGCCACAGGTACGATGTTGTTCGTCGTTCCTGCGGCATCACACATCGCTATGTCTGACACCGCAGGAACGACGAACATCTCCTTACCTGCGTCCACCGGCAATGCGGAAGGAAGGAGGTGGGCGGCATGTTCCGGCCACTCATATCCGCCCCTCCGCTTCTATTGGCCGGCTGTTCAGTGACGCCGCTATGACGCCAAACGCACCTCCCCCTTGAGGGAGGGATTGTTCGCCGGTCACAGCAACGTCTCTGACAAGGTATGTGCGTGTGACGCTGCCGTAACGATAAAGTTCGCTACGGCAGCGATCATCAAATGTCGCACGAACGACGGGGGTGGGTGCTATTGCGCTCGACATCGCTAGCAATCGCTAGCGATGTCGCAGTGTGTAAAGCACCCTTAAGAATATTCATGCTGTTTAAACTTCCGCTTCTACGCCGTCCTTAGCCGTGGGCAGCGCTTGTGCAGATCGATCTGGTTGCTGGCTTCAGTAAAATAGCGTAGTTGGCGCATGCACACATTATTCTCCCAACAGGCTTCAGGAAAATGGATCTCAATCTGCACATGCATCATTTTCCTGATGCCTGCCAGGAGATTTATGTGCGCATGCGCCAACCGCGCCATTTTACTGAGGCTTGCTATCAGATTGATCTGGGCAAGCGCCGCCTACAGCTAAGGATGGTACAGAATATTAAACAGTGTGAAGATATTTACACCAGAGGCAGCTGAGGGGCCATAGCAGAGATGAACACTCTACCCACAGTTCTGTCCAGATGCATAAACAGGTCATTGCTCTAAAACTGCTAGTGGTGATCAGGCTGCTGATTTCTACCTTGAAGGTACCTATTAAATCAGCAGAACAGCTTATACCTTTAGTTTATTATGCCTGATCCTGATTACAGTTCTCTTTGGGCTGTCCATGGACCATAATCTTAAATCTTCTCAGGCCAAGATGAGCTTTTTTCTTTTTTGGTGTAAATTCTGGCAAATCTAACAAGCCGTCCATGGTAGCACCACTTTTGCTAAGTCCCACCCAGTTTTTATTAAAGTGGTAAGGCTGTGGCAATAGGGCAAAAGCTGCAACATTTTTACACAGAATGCTGGTGAAAAAGAAAACCTGAATCAGTTTCCATGGGTTTTTTTTTATATTGTCGAATTTCTTTTTATAGAATTAAAGGGCTTGTCCACTATAGGACACTGAGGGTCCATCCTTAAGATATGTCATTGTCACAAACCACCGGGGGGGGTCACTCAGAAATCCCCCGCGCTGGCTACCAGTACGTCACAATCGGGGGGTAACAAGTGGGGGTCACCCCTCCTTTATACCTCCCGACCGACAGACAGAGCACGTGACGCGCTCTCTAGCGCCCCTCTTATAGTCAGGCCAATTATGGAATTGCCCGACAATAAGCAAGGAGGCCGCTATACTACTTATGCCGATTATTGAAGGGTCCCCGGTGAGAGTAAGGTATATATTCCCCCGACCCCCGCGGGCGGAATATATAAAATCTCCCCGAATCTCACTGGCCTCCCCACAATAATCCTTGGCACAATTCGCTGCCACCAACCGATTTACGGTAACTATTAGCCGAACACACAGACGTGGGATTCAAGATCGAGATAACAGAACAGCCCAAGATTAATTATATAATTTAATCAGCCTAAAGCACACTAGAACTACAATATATACAATAGGGAATCTACAGAATATACATATGTCAGAGTACAGTTACAGATAAAGCATGGGTTACAAACAGGCATACACAGTTCCAGCAGTTACCTTGTTGCGTCTGGCCACAGGGGGGCGCTGTAGACCAGGTTTCCAGGAACTCCCTCACAGGTCTTTCCCAACCAGGCCCCCGAGCAGAAGAACCCTGGAAAATGGCCGAAGTAGGGTTATCAACCTGGGCAGATCCAGGTCCCCTCCTACCTTAGTGACCTCACAGGGAAGCACTGCCACTCCCCCTGCATGGATCAGAATTACCCAGCAAAGGGGATATTGGCCATAACTTTGCCTGGGAGCGTCGTAGGCGGACGCCAATGCTCTCATTGTGACAGTTATGAATTTAGCTACAGAACGAGGGGACTCATGACCTGTCTGCCAGTTCCCCATTGGCTGATATCACGCCTGGGGCATTTCCCAATGTCCTGCTCCCATAAAAAGGGTGTGCCGGCATCGCCCGCATGCGGAGACACCATTTTTATGGTTGCCATATTTATCGGAAATATGGCTTGCGAGATATGAACCATTTTTTACTGGAGTCGTTCTGTCTGGCTATTTCCATAGCCTTGCTAATGAGATACAACTCTTGTTACAGGGTGACGGCAGGGAGTCATCCTGTGTCCATTGTTCCCACACCACCTCATTTCCATATCACAGGACATGGCCATGGGATTTGTTGCTAAACCAGTTGTGTGAAGGAAAAAGGGGGGGTGACACCAGGAGAGGGCTTCCTGACATACTTGAATATCATGATTTATCGTCATATCTCCGGATTTACCTCACACCTCCCCCCTTTTGAGGGCGCTAGGGGGCAGCACACTCCGGTGTTCCCCCGTGCGCCCGTCCGCGACCTCTCCTTGTCGGGACAGCCCGTCTGCGTTACCGTGGTCACGGCCCCTTTTGTGGCGAATGGTGAAGTTGTATTGCTGGAGCGCAAGGCTCCATCGCAACAATCGCCCATTCGTCCCAGAGACGGTGTGCAACCAGCTGAGGGGATTGTGGTCCGTCTCCACGATGAAGTGGCGCCCGTATAGATAGGGTTGCAGACGCTGCAGGGCCCACACTATGGCCAGGCACTCCTTCTCCATCGTGGAATAGGCAACTTCCCTTGGTAACAGCTTCCTGCTCAGGTACAAGACTGGGTGCTCTTGGCTCGCAGAGTCCACCTGGCTGAGCACCGCACCGAGGCCGAAGTCACTGGCGTCGGTCTGTACTACAAACGGCCGCGTGAAGTCGGCTGCCTGTAGCACGGGCGGGCTGGACAGGGCGTCCTTTAGGGCCCGGAAGGCTGTCTCGCAGTCCATTGTCCAATCGACTGCAGAGGGCAGCTTCTTCTTGGTGAGGTCCGTCAAGGGCTTTGCCAGGCTACTATAGCATGGAACAAACCTCCTATAGTACCCAGCGGTCCCCAAGAAGGACATCACCTGCTTCTTGGTCCTGGGGGTGGGCCAGGATGCGATGGCTTCCACTTTCTCAGGCTCGGGCTTCAGTGTTCTCCCACCTACCCGGTGACCGAGGTACTGGACCTCGCTCATGGCCAGCTGACACTTTCCCGGCTTGATGGTCAAACCTGCCCGGTGGATCCGCCTGAGCACCTGTGCTAGATGCTCTAGGTGGTCCTCCCAGGTGGGACTGAAGACGGCAATGTCATCCAGGTACGCGGCCGCGTACCCTTCAAGTCCCTTGAGCAGGGTGTTGACCATCCGCTGGAAAGTGGCAGGGGCATTCCTCATCCCGAATGGCATCACCGTGGACTCGTACAGTCCAAATGGGGTAATAAAGGCAGAGCGTTCCCTGGCCTTGCGAGTCAGGGGGATCTGCCAATATCCCCGGCTCAGATCCATGATGGTCAGGTACTGAGCCCCGGCCAACTGATCGAGCAGGTCATCGATGCGTGGCATTGGGTACGCATCGGCGACCGTGACCGCATTGAGCCCCCTGTAGTCCACGCAGAACCGAGTGGTTCGGTCCTTCTTAGGGACGAGGACTACAGGCGAGGCCCAAGCGCTGTTGGATGCCTGGATCACCCCCAGCTTCAGCATCTCGTCAATCTCCTAGCGCAGGTGTTGCTGCACCTCCAGGGAGACCCGATATGCTGAACGCCGGATCGGGGGATGATCCCCAGTGTCCACGTGATGGACAGCCAAGTCAGTCCTTCCGGGCTGGTTGGTAAACAACCCCCGGAAGGGGTGTAGGGTGGCCCACAGCTGGGACCGTTGGTCCTCCAAGAGCTGGTGGCCAACCTCCACATCCTCAATGGATCCGCCTGCCCTAACCTGGGCTAGCATATCCAAGAGGGTTTCCGCTTCTCCCTCCTCGGGCAGGTTGCACACGGGGAGCGCACATGCCTCCCGCTCATGATGTGCCTTCATCATGTTCACATGGAAGGGCTTCCGCCTTCCACGGGCAGGGTCCAGGGTGACCAGGTACGTCACAGGGTTGAGCTGCTGGTACACGAGGTATGGGCCTTCCCAGGCTGCCTGAAGCTTGTCCTGTGGTACGGGGACCAGTACCCACACCTTTTGACCCACTTGGTAGGTCCTCTCACAAGCGTTCTGGTCGTACCAACGCTTCTGATCGGCCTGGGCTTGAGCCATATTGTCGTGTACCAGTTGCGTCAAGGCCTGCATTTTGTCCCGGAAGCGCATGACATACTCGATAACCGACACTCCAGGGGTGGCCAAATCCCCTTCCCAAGCCTCTTTCACCAGAGCCAGGGGGCCCCGCACACGTCGCCCGTACAGGAGCTCAAACGGTGAGAATCCTGTTGAGGCCTGTGGAACCTCCCGGTAAGCAAATAACAGGTGTGGGAGATACCGCTCCCAGTCACGCCCATGGGAGTCGACCAACATCTTAAGCATCTGCTTTAAGGTGCCATTAAACCGCTCGCACAGGCCATTAGTCTGTGGATGGTACGGGCTGGCCACCAGATGTCGCACCTGGACTTGCTTACAGAGGGCCTCCATCAGCTGGGACATGAATTGGGTCCCCCGGTCAGTGAGCATTTCCTGGGGAAAACCCACTCGGGAGAAAATCTCCAGCAATGCGGTGGCCACCTTGTCAGCCCGAATGGACGACAAGGCCACTGCTTCTGGGTACCGGGTGGCATAGTCCACTACCGTCAGTATGAAGCGTTTCCCGGAGCTGCTGGGGATGGCCAGCGGGCCGACCAGATCCACAGCCACCCTCCTGAAAGGCTCATCGATGATTGGCAGAGATACCAGTGGGGCTTTGGGGCGTGGCCCCGCCTTCCCCACTCTCTGACAGGTTTCACACGAACGGCAGTAGGCAGCCACATCGGCCCCCATTTTTGGCCAGTAGAAATGCTGGTTTAACCTGGCCTTGGTCTTAGCGATCCCTAGGTGTCCGGCCATCGGAATCTCATGTGCGATCCGCAACAACTCCGTCCGGAACGGATAGGGTACCACCAACTGTCGGTCCCTGGGCCACGCCTCCGGTGAACCCTGCTGGACCGTGGCCCGGTACAGCCGTCCTTGGTCCCAGACCACTCGCTCCGGGTCCGAGTCCGAGGGAGGCTGTGCCGCCTGCTCCTTAAGAGCTTTCAGGCTGTCGTCAGCTTCTAACGCTGCCTGAAACCCCTGACTAGATGTGGCCAGAATCGACGAGACTGTCACATCTTCAGTCAGTACCCCGGGACCTGTGTCCTGGCCTCCACCTGACTCGGCTGCCACTTGGTCAGAAGGGGAAGAGCTATCGGACCTCCGGGAGGCCCCTTGGCTTCCAGCACTCCCACTGCGGGTGACAGCGGCCACAGCCGCTGCGACCGTGGGTCGTGCCTGCTCCTCCTCCGTTCCTGACCAAGTCGCCGGTTCAGGCAGACCTACCTGGCTTCCTGACACCCCGGTTGTGGGGGAACCATGCACCGAGATCTTACCTGGGAGCACTTCCGCTCCTGGACCGGCCCCAATCTCACCTGCCTGTTCCCCTCCTGCAGCAACAGAACCCCGCTGTGAAATCTCTGGGGACCCCACATTTGCTGTGGTAGCCCCCACCCCACACACTGGTCCTCCCCCTGCAGCACCCTGCTCTCTGCTTATCCCTGCAGAGGGCAACAGATCCCAGCTCACAGGCTGATTACTTGTAGAGGCATTGTCACACCTTTCTCTGACCCCCTCCCCTGTCACAGCTGCAGCTGTGTGTGTGTCTATGGTGTCTATGCAAGCAGAAATATCAGAGTTCACTCCCTCCTCCCTTACATCATTCATAGATAACACATTAACATTGTTAGGAGTCATGTCAGTACGGGCTGAAGGTTCAGCCCTTGGGGGGGGCCCAAACTGGGAGGTTATCTGCCCCAAATCTGTCCCAAGTAGCACGTTTGCAGGGATCCGATCAGTTACCCCCACCTCCCTCACCCCCCGCCCTGCGCCCCAGTCCACATAAATGTCAGCAACAGGCAGCGCCGGGTCAGTGCCTCCAATCCCGGAGACAGCGAGGGTTTTTCCAGGGATCAAGTCTTGGGGGGACACCATCTCAGGCCGCACCAGAGTCACCTCCGAGGCGCTGTCTCGCAGTCCTATGGTCACAGACCGGCCGACGGTGACAGGTTGGAAGCTGTCCAGGGACCTACCACCACCCCCACCCACACAATACACCTTGGGCGGCCCTTGGGACGGGGACGGAGCCGGGGCCTTGGGACGCTGAGGGCACATGGCCTTGAAGTGTCCAGGTAGGTTGCACTGGTGGCACCGTCTTGGCTCTGCCACGGGCCTGGAGAGGGGAGTTGAGGGGGACACCCCCTGCAGTCTAGGGGCAGGTGGGGCAGTCGCAGAGTTCATCTTACCCCCTCTCCAGGTGCTGCTGGTGGCCGCTCTCCTGGCCTCAGGGGCCCGGTTGTTGGTGTAGTCATCGGCAAGGGCAGCTGTAGCCGTGGACCCCTTTGGCTTCTGGTCTCGGATGAACTGGCGGAGATCCTCAGGGCAGTTCCACAAGAGTTGCTCCGTGATGAACAAGTCCAGGATCTCCGGTCCGGTGGAAAGCTGCAGGCCTTGGGTCCAGTGGTCGGCAGCTCGGGCAAGTGCCCGCCGGTGGTCAGCCCAGGAGTCCTTTGGTCCCTTCTGTAGGCTCCGGAACTTCTTGCGGTAGGACTCTGGAGTGAGGTTGTACTGTTGGATCAGGGCCCGCTTGATGGTGTCGTAGCCCTGATCTGCCTCAGCAGGCAAGTCCCCAAGGACATCCAGGGCCTTACCCCTTAAACGGGGGGTCAGGTATTTGGCCCACTGGTCCTTGTCCAGATGGTGCTGCAAGCAAGTCCGTTCAAAAGCAGTCAAGAAAGAGTCCAAGTCTCCATCCTTCTCCAGCACTGGGAAGTCCTCAACACGGACCTTTGGAAGTTTGGTGTCTCGAAGGTCACGTGTGGCTGATGAGGGCCGGAGCCGAGCTAGCTGCAGCTGGTAGTCACGGTCTGCCTGTCGCTCTCGCTCTCGCTCTTCACGCGCTGCCTGCCGCTCTCGCTCCGCAGCCTCACGCTCTGCGTGCCGCTCTGCCCTGCACTCTGCCAGGAGTTCCTTGTAGCCCTTCTGGTCTCCAGCCTGGAGAAGGGCCATAGCCATTTGAAGAAGGCTATCCGAGCCTCCCAGGCTCGGTGGAATGGCACGTGGTGATCTGCGGCACGCTGCAGAGCTAGGCGATTCACTGTCCCTTTCAGAGCGGAGGGCTGGCATCTGGCTCGTTGAGGAACCTTGGGTGAGCTGCTCCTCATCTTGTCCAGCAGTGCCAGGTTGCGCAATGTCCTCGGCAGAACGGTTTTCTGGCGTCGAGCTCCTGGAGGACTCGTGGGCAACCTCCTCATTGCTGTCCACAGCACCGTCCTCCCTCTCTTCGGCTCCTGCCCTAGCATTGGCCAGTTGCATAGCTCTGCTCCTGGTGCCATCAGCCATTCTTGCAGACTTTTGGTCACTGACACAGAACTGACACCTGATGCCTCCACACACCTTACAGTATCTGCACTCTGACACTCTAGTGTTGAGCTAGTCTGAAGACCCCAGCAGCCACAGCTGCTGCAGGCAGTCTTTAGTGTCTGGGAGTATGGGTCTCACACTCACACACACTATTATCTCGATCCCACCGCTATGCCACCAATATGTCACAAACCACCGGGGGGGGGGTCACTCAGAAATCCCCCGCGCTGGCTACCAGTACGTCACAATCGGGGGGTAACAAGTGGGGGTCACCCCTCCTTTATACCTCCCGACCGACAGACAGAGCACGTGACGCGCTCTCTAGCGCCCCTCTTATAGTCAGGCCAATTATGGAATTGCCCGACAATAAGCAAGGAGGCCGCTATACTACTTATGCCGATTATTGAAGGGTCCCCGGTGAGAGTAAGGTATATATTCCCCCGACCCCCGCGGGCGGAATATATAAAATCTCCCCGAATCTCACTGGCCTCCCCACAATAATCCTTGGCACAATTCGCTGCCACCAACCGATTTACGGTAACTATTAGCCGAACACACAGACGTGGGATTCAAGATCGAGATAACAGAACAGCCCAAGATTAATTATATAATTTAATCAGCCTAAAGCACACTAGAACTACAATATATACAATAGGGAATCTACAGAATATACATATGTCAGAGTACAGTTACAGATAAAGCATGGGTTACAAACAGGCATACACAGTTCCAGCAGTTACCTTGTTGCGTCTGGCCACAGGGGGGCGCTGTAGACCAGGTTTCCAGGAACTCCCTCACAGGTCTTTCCCAACCAGGCCCCCGAGCAGAAGAACCCTGGAAAATGGCCGAAGTAGGGTTATCAACCTGGGCAGATCCAGGTCCCCTCCTACCTTAGTGACCTCACAGGGAAGCACTGCCACTCCCCCTGCATGGATCAGAATTACCCAGCAAAGGGGATATTGGCCATAACTTTGCCTGGGAGCGTCGTAGGCGGACGCCAATGCTCTCATTGTGACAGTTATGAATTTAGCTACAGAACGAGGGGACTCATGACCTGTCTGCCAGTTCCCCATTGGCTGATATCACGCCTGGGGCATTTCCCAATGTCCTGCTCCCATAAAAAGGGTGTGCCGGCATCGCCCGCATGCGGAGACACCATTTTTATGGTTGCCATATTTATCGGAAATATGGCTTGCGAGATATGAACCATTTTTTACTGGAGTCGTTCTGTCTGGCTATTTCCATAGCCTTGCTAATGAGATACAACTCTTGTTACAGGGTGACGGCAGGGAGTCATCCTGTGTCCATTGTTCCCACACCACCTCATTTCCATATCACAGGACATGGCCATGGGATTTGTTGCTAAACCAGTTGTGTGAAGGAAAAAGGGGGGGTGACACCAGGAGAGGGCTTCCTGACATACTTGAATATCATGATTTATCGTCATATCTCCGGATTTACCTCACAGTCATCTTTATCAGATCCAGTAGGGCTGTGACACCCTGCACCCCCACCAATCCGCTTGTTCCACAGGTGGAATCAGATGTAAGCTGTGTGGAGTCGGGGCTGATCATGGCTACTGCAGCTCAGTTCTTATCGGCGTGCATAGAAGCTGAGCTGAAGTACCCAACAAGGGCCACTTCACACCGCTACAAACAGCTGATTAGTGGGGATGGCAGAAGTTGCAAACCCACCAAACTGGTATAGATCTTCAGTATCTAAGTAGTGAACAACCCATTTAAGCTTTATTTGCAAGAAATTGGAAATACACTTAAAGCAAGGGTTAATGTTCTTTACATGGACTTCTCGTTATTAAATAGCATCTTGGCTACAATAAAAAGCCTTTGCCCTCTATTCAGCAATTTCTTGGCTTCCCCAGTCAAGAGATGTAATTGACACACAATAGGTGCAGCGGTTTTATTTTTTGCAAAACTGTCACCCGACTTCACTATAGGGTTTAACAGCCAAAGTATCAGAAATAATGTGTAACAAGGAAAATACACCAATCAGAAGACTGGAAAAGGTGGGTGCTGATCTGTATGGCAGGCTCTCTTTTTAAGTGATTTATATATAAGAATAAGGCTGCACATCAAACTTAGATAATGGTATAATGCCTCAAGCATATGGACAAATATTGGAATATACAATGAAAAATGCTACTTGCTAATTTGAACATGTGAATAATGAATTGCATACCTGCTATGAATATTAGGAAAAAGGAGATATTTAGCAATCGCATTGATCAATGTAACTGAGCCCCAAAGCCTCGTCAAGGCATATCTCTATATTGGGGTCCCTAGCTCTGTGACCCTAACTGTGTGTCATCTCATTGCAATTAAAAACTGCTATGGGTGGAGAGGGGTAACTAAGGACTTTCTTATATAGGAGATGGAAAAAACATGGCCGAAAGGGGCGGAGCTGTGTTCACATTCAGAAAAAAAAAAAAAAAAAAAAACTACATATAACTGAATAGGATAACTGAAGTGAGCACTAATATATATATATGAGTGCAAGCCAAAAATACATACTATATATAAGAATAAGGCTGCACATCAAACTTAGATAATGGTATAATGCCTCAAGCATATGGACAAATATTGGAATATACAATGAAAAATGCTACTTGCTAATTTGAACATGTGAATAATGAATTGCATACCTGCTATGAATATTAGGAAAAAGGAGATATTTAGCAATCGCATTGATCAATGTAACTGAGCCCCAAAGCCTCGTCAAGGCATATCTCTATATTGGAAATACACTTAAAGCAAGGGTTAATGTTCTTTACATGGACTTCTCGTTATTAAATAGCATCTTTGCTACAATAAAAAGCCTTTGCCCTCTATTCAGCAATTTCTTGGCTTCCCCAGTCAAGAGATGTAATTGACACACAATAGGTGCAGCGGTTTTATTTTTTGCAAAACTGTCACCCGACTTCACTATAGGGTTTAACAGCCAAAGTATCAGAAATAATGTGTAACAAGGAAAATACACCAATCAGAAGACTGGAAAAGGTGGGTGCTGATCTGTATGGCAGGCTCTCTTTTTAAGTGATGACTTATGGGTTCTATTTGCTATGTAGTAATGGCTACGGTCACTGTAGAGATCCTATAACACTATGAAAACAGCTAGATAATCTTGTTAGTTACAAGATAAAAGGAAATCCTGCAGTATATAAAGTGGGATTAAACATTGCATTCTCCTGATTCATATGTCACACCATGTATGAGCCGCTCTTTCCATCCAGCTCAGTGATCAGTAGCTGCTGGTGCCCTGTAGCATATGATAAAGACTGCTGGTGCGGGACGGCAGAATCTGACTGTTTTATCTCTTCATCTGAGGAAAACGTGACTGTGGCCACAAAGCTGAGCTTTGCCACTCTGAACGGCTTGTGCACTTATGCCAACTGCATAGTAGCGGACAGACAGAAAAGGGCCCCGCTGCAAGAACAATATAAGGGCCCTTTTTGCCTTATAGCTCATCATAATGCACAATTTCACCTGCTTTTTGGGTAAAAGTGGGCTTCTTTTCCTCTTGCAGGATGCACCAATGTTATGCCTGCAACCATATCCCCAGAACTCTTCGTATTATTCCGTGTATACACCGATCAACCATAACATTAAAACCACCTGCCTCATAATGTGTAGTACCCCCTTTTTGCTGCCAAAACAATTGACCTGTCAAGGCATAGACTCCATATAGCCTCTGAAGGTGTCCTGTGGTCTGTGGCACCATGATATTACTAACAGACCCTTTAAAGGAAACCCGTCACCAGGTTTTCCCTTTATGAGCTGCCACCACCAGCAGTGAGACCTTATATGCAACATTCTAGAATACTGTATATAAGACCCCAGGCCGCTCTGTATAATGAAAAAAACACCTTTATTATACCTACATAGGGGGCGGGCCGGTCCGATGGGTGTTACTGCTGTTGGTCCTGCGCCTCCTCAATCTTGCATGAAAGCAGTCGTCCTTCTGCGGCCTGCGTCGATGACGAAGGTGATGAAACCTCGACTTCAATATCATCATAAAAAGCGTCTCAAGTTCGCAAAAAACTTTGAAAAGTAGACAGTAGAAGATGGGAAACTGCTGATTTGGAGCCATGAGACAAAAGTCAATAGACTAGGCTCTGATGGGTGCAAGTGAGCGTGGGAGGAACCTGGGAAAAAGGGACTAACCAATCAAGAAATTAAAGAAACTTTCAAGTTCGGTGGATGAAGCCTGATAATATGGGGGTGTTTCACAGCCAAAGGCATTGCATACTTGGTAGTGGTATCAATGCTGATCTATGTGAGTAGCCTACAAAATGAGTTACTTGGTACACTCGAGTACTATGTGCATGAAATGACGACATAGTGTTCCAGCAGAACAAACACCCGATTCATACATCAAGATTGGCAAAGAAATGGTTCAGTGACAAGCTGAAGTGCTGGATTGGCCCCCACAGTCCCCAGACCTCAACCCAATAGAGCACTTATGGGTAGAGTTGAAGAAAAAGCTGTATACATACCCAAGTAAGTCGACCAGTATGGACCAACATTCGAATCGTGTAGAAGAGACCTGGAATCCAATTTCAGTCGAGACATGCTTGAGTCTGATCGAGAGACTGTCCAGAAGGATTCAAGCAGTGTTTTTACCTGCGTTCATTTGGGTAAAAAAAAAAAAAAGTTGCGAAAAACACTGAAATTGACATGGCTGCATCTTGGCAAAAACGCAGCATGGCTCCAATCCACATATACGCTTTGAAACAAAAGTGGCATGAGATTTCAGAAATCTTATTGATATTATGCTGATTTTAGTAAAATTTTGCACATTTTTTACACATCAAATTGGCTGCATAAAATATGCAGCCAAAACATTTGCAATTATACCAAGTGTAAATATATGCCCTAAGTTAGCTAACGGTCCTGTGGATCATCATGCATTGATGGTCTGGCCTCTAGGCTAAGAATAAGCTATCAATTTATAAGCCAAGTCAAGTTGATTTAAAAATGTGTTTATCCATTTCTGAGTTATTGGGATAGAGATTTATAGTTTCTTGGCTTGTCTGAGTCTTGTATTTATATAGGAAAGCTGGGTAGCGTCACAATAGTGTGCAGCTTGTTACAGTAGTTTAACGGGTTGTGACTTGTAACCGATCACATGATTTCAAACGTTTTTAACCATAAAGGTAAAATTTGGAGGTTCATAAGCACTGACTACAAGTCGAGGCTTAGAGCCTAAACAAGTGATCCATTAAGTCTTTTGAGAAGTCTCATATTTTTTTTTAGACCGTGAATAAAGATTAACTGCCCAAAATAAACCTACCCCGTTAGTCTGTCCTAGATGCCCTATTATGGAAATTTGTCTGAAACGCGTTAGTCTGAAAAGGTATACATTTCCTGGAAGAGCCCGAGATAAAATATGTTGGGTGTACAGTGGACTTTTAGTTATTAGTGTTACACATGGAAATCACATAGGAGAAAATCTATCTGTAAAAACAAATGACATGCTGTATTTTCCATTGCAGTCCTCCGAGGACACATCAGCTAGTAATAATAATTCAAAGATTTAATTTAAGGATAATGAGGAATGTTATAACTGTATTCCAAGCTTATGACATAGTGGCAGTATGGGGCGCCTCACGGTATTCTGTGTGGGCGCTTGGATTTTAGTGCCAGCTGTTTGCTTAAGTTATGGCCATGGCATGGTTTGGGGCATCATATTCATCTGGAACATTGCCAAGATGGTGGAGTTTTTATGCTTTACTAAACTATCTTGTCTAGGGCTCCGTGTAGTTCTAGCGTTAGGGCCACACTATCCGATTTTTCTTGCGTATATGAATTTGGAAATGTAATCCTTTAGATTTCAGCTTTACCACTGATTGAACCATTATTAGCTAGACACCGATATATTTGTCCAAAACCACGCAGGATATTTACCGTACTCTAGTTTATAGAGGACCTGTTCTGTGCCCCCCCCCCAAAAAAAAATGATTTTATTACATAGTTTAAATCTCTGTACTGTCCTGAATCCTCCACTGCTTTGTAATATTAATTTTATCCCTTCATTGCGGAGCTATCTCCTTTTTCTGGTTTGGCGCTAAAAAGGAATTTGCCACCTAATCAAGGAGCAGCCAACAAAGCTGATACCACGAAGCAACATATTCCTATTGGATGAGGTCGCACCCCTTCTGGTCACATGGGTATGACCTCACAATAGGTCCTGCAAGTGAAAAGTTATATCGATGGTATAATAATTATACTAATTGTAACGGGGAGGGCGTAACTATGTTTACCCCCCGCCCCTCCCCCGATATTATCTGATCCTCAGCTGCTGTCGCTCAATAAGATGGTGATTTTATGAACTTTACTTTTTTGGATCTTAAAACCAAAGCATCCGAGGTGACCATTACAGGTATGTAGAGAATCAGCCTGATAGTGCCAGTATAGCATTGCGTTTAGGTTACATACGAAAATACTGGTGATTGGTGCGCTTTAAGAAGCATTGAATATGGTGAAAACTGCAATGAAAATCTGCATAATAATGAGCTTGCTGGAAACTTGAAATCCTCACCATGGTTTTATTTTCATGTGGATAGCGGAAAAAATGTGTGAATGGGATTTTGAAAAACCCTTTTATTAGATTCTAAATTCCTGTGGACTTGCAATCTGCATCGCAAATCCATGACAAATCTGCGATGTGTGAACTCGACATAAATTTTCTCTTGGAGGACTAGTCCACCACTACCATGACTCTCCTCAATAACCGCTCAGCAGCATTTGAAACTAGTTGAACAGCATGATCTCATGAGATTTTTCTGTCCTTGTGAGACCGCGCTGTAAGAAGACTAACCTAAGCGGCATGTATCAGACGAGTCACACTGAGAACAGGGAACTTTCGCAACATCACATTATTTAACCAGTTTCAGATGCTGATAAGTGGCACTTGGGCAGCATCAAAAAGGTGAGGACTATACACCCGAAGAGAGAACTTTCTGTAGCACCTTTTTAGACCAAAACCATACATGGTTCCAAAATAGAAAAACGGCATATCTTTGTACCGGAGGGACGAAATTTAAAATCTGAAAGCAGTGGCAGATTCAGGACAGCACAGGGATTCTGGAAAGTATTAAACTCTTTTGGGGGGGAGGGGTGGCCATGTGACAGGCCCTTTTTAAGCTGCCCCAAACACTTGATAACTCCCCTAACTGACTTCTACACAAAAGCGCTCCATCTACTAATCGCTCTTGTGTTCTCTATGAGAGAACCGCTGCCGGACAGCTATGGCGGCTTATCTCTTAATACCCGGCAAGTCCAGTTTTGGACCGCCAAATTATTATTTTTTTTTTGGTTGTCTAATTTTCCTACAAGATCATCCATCAAAGGAAAGACTGGGCCCTCCATTTACATGAAACTGCTGGATGAACTTGTCAATATTGGAGGGTTTAGCCAATATTAGTCCATTGTGTATTGGGTGGGCTCCAGCCTTCATAATAGAATATACAATGTAATTAACACGTTTGGAGCTGTAACCTATTTATAATATGTTCGTATTTCTATATTAACCTAACAATAGATTCAACTTTCTTCAGTGCATGTCCGGACATGTTTTCTTCTTCATCATCCCCTCACAATTTTTGGGTTGCTGATCAGTCCTTTCCGTCCCGCTGTCACTACACATTAAGCATTGGCACATTTTTATTTTTAATAGTGAGTCACTGCTCTGTTTCTCTAACATAGTCACTTTCCCCGCTGGCAGCTCTGGTCCCACGTCACTACAAATACTCAGTCTGTGTGTAGGAACCTGTGTGTCACTTGGGCATATGCTAACGGTTAACACCTTGTGGAGCCCCAAGCCAACAGTGACCTTGCCTCAGATAATATTCCACATCGCCTTTGTTTTCTTAGCTGGGGATTTTTTTTATCAGTCTAATGAAGGCAAAATATTATAACCTACTATCTCATCATAAAACTGATTTTATCAAACGGCTTCCACTATGAATTTGCAAGAAAAGAAATGTAATTTCATTAATCTTTAGAATTTAGTTTATAACATTTTCTTTTGATTTATATAAAATGTAAAGTGGCTAGGCGCAATGCATTAAAGGTGCCATTAGTAATCCATACCTCTGAACCGTTCTGTAATCTCAGAGGATGAGGTTTATAGAGATGTGACCCAAAAAGGGTATTTCTTGGAGGAATGGTTGGTGTTTCTTGGTAGATGAGGACAAGACTACAAAAGTCTTGCAGGTCCCTGTATTCGAGTGTTTAGAGGTATGTCATCCGGACTTGAACACACTGTAGAATTGTTCGACATGCCAATCTCTGATACAGTTTTTACTTCTTTCAATATAGAGAGTAAAATATCTTCTACATTCTTCTGCCCTTAGTTACAGGTGTATTTGCAGTGCATTTTTCAGTTTTATGTGCACATATTATTAGGCAAAGTACAAGTGCTATATTAGACTGTGTGAAACATTTCCACTACTAATGTGATATGTGATGCCCTCTCGTTTATCCTAACTCTTCCTAACTAGCACTTCCTTGATATACTTTTGCGATCTACTATGCTCCTGTAAATTTATCTCCAAGACCGGAATCGGAACAGCTGAGCATTGTACGTCACTGGTGTGGGCTGAGAGGAGAGGGAAGTGTGATCTGGATATGCATGCCCAGCCTGCTATCATTCACAGAGAGACAGCCCTGCCCTCACCAGTGACGTGCCTTGTTAAATTGGTCCGATTTTGGTTGGTCTGCAGATGTAAAGGATTAAAGCTACAACAAAAAGGTATTTACAAGAGCCTCTTAGAGATAAGGTCACAGGAGCAGAATAGATAGCAGAAGTATATTAAGTGTTAACCACCCCCCCAAAACCCCTCAACCCCCCCCCCCTCCCCGTCACATTTAACGACTTAGGGGTACTTCACACACAGTGAGATCGCTACTGAGATCGCTGCTGAGTCACGTTTTTTTGTGACCTCATTAGCGATCTTGCTGTGTGTGACACTGAGCAGTGATCTGGCCCCTGCTGTGAGATCGCTGCTCGTTACACACAGCCCTGGTTCGTTTTTTTATTGTTGCTCTCCCGCTGATAAGCACACATCGCTGTGTGTGACAGCGAGAGAGCAACAATCCTGAATGTGCAGGGAGCAGGAGCCGGCGTCTGACAGCCTATGGTAAGCTGTTACCAAGCTAAACATCGGGTAACCAAGGTGGTTACCTGATATTTACCTTCGTTACCAGCCTCCGCAGCTCTCACGCTGCCAGTGCCGGCTCCTGCTCCCTGCACACGCTAAGCTAAGCGGTGTGCGCTGGTAACTAAGGTAAACATCGGGTAACCATACCCGATGTTTACCTTAGTTACCAGTGTCCACAGCTTCCAGACGCCGGCTCCGTGCAAGCGCAGCGTCGCTTGCACGTCGCTGCTGGCTGGGGGCTGGTCACTGGTCGCTGGTGAGATCTGCCTGTTTGACAGCTCACCAGCGACCATGTAGCGATGCAGCAGCGATCCTGACCAGGTCAGATCGCTGGTCGGATCGCTGCTGCATCGCTAAAGTGTGAAGGTACCCTTACCAGCAATCCCGAAAATGATGCGACCTGATAAGGATCACTGGTAAGTTGCAGGGAGGTCGCTGGTGAGATATCACAGTCAGATTTTACCAACGACTCAGTAACGATCAGCGACCTGTATAACGATGAGCGACCTTGGCTTTGAAGAAAATTAAACCAGAGCAGTGTGTAACGATCAGCGATTTCACAGCAGGGGCCAGGTCACTGATTAGTGTCACACATAGCAAGATCACAGGTGAGACCCCCTATTGCGTTACAAAACCTGTGACTCAGCAGCGATCTCGCTAGCGATCTCGTTATGTGAGAAGTACCCCTTAGGTAGAGTTAGGATAAAAGAAAGGGGATCACATTAGTAGTGGAACATCTCTTTAATGAGTGAAATTCATGGTGAATAGCTGCAACAGAAATTGACATTCTGTGGATTCTAAAATCAGGAGAAAAAAAAAAATCACAGCATCTAGAGATGATTTGTTCCAATTTCATCCGCATGGTTGGTATTGTCCCGCTTGGATATAGTGTAAATATGATTCTTAAAAATCCACAGTATTTATGTTGTCAAATCTTAAAAAGTCCATTTTTCATAAATTTTATCTGTTTACCAAATCTTGATTTACTTGCAATGCACCAAATATTTACTATTATATTTCCAAGAAAGTGTTTGGGTTTTTTTTTTCCCCATTAAGTACAGTCCAACTAGTAGACCTCTACGCCAAAATTGACCCCTTTTGTATGTATGCACTGATCAAATAGTTCAGTTAGGACACATCACAAAAATAGAACTTTAATGCTTTATACTTTTTTTAACTTTAAAAAAAAAATAAATATTATGTGGTGCATATTAAAAAAAGCATTAATCATTATTGGGTTCCTTCATATATAGTTATGTCTTTTTAAAGCACCACTTCAGTTTTTTTTTTTTTTTTTATTTTACCTTTGGAGTTGTGCTTTAAATCTAAGTCCCTTGCCCCCTGTATTATACTCCCCCTCTGGCATCTTCATCTGTTATCAGCACATCTCAGGTGAGTCTCAGTGATTTGTGACCTGCCGGCAGCTCTAATGTTTCATGGAGCGCGCCAGAGGTCACAACTTCATGCATCTCGGAGAGCCTCGTTCTGCCCTCATTCTGGCTCTCATAGACTTGCTTTGAGCTCTTGTGACGTAACTTCTGCTTTCCGGCCAGACAGAAGTTATGGCAACAAGATGGCATCGCAGGAGCAATCGCGAGAAAAGGTGAAGACGCCGGAGGGTGAATATAATACAAGGCGCAGGGGACTTAAATTTAAAGCACCAATTCAGCAGTGAAAAAACAAATGCTGGAATAGTGCTTTAGGCTATGTGCTCATGTTGCTTTTTTGTATGCAGCAGAAAAAAATCGCTCATTTTTATTGCGTTTGTACGTTTTTTCCAGCTTTAAGTGTTTTTTTTAATCATGACGATCATAAAGTTCAGACACTATACTCCCGCGATAGCCACCCGGTCTCCGGCTGATGTTACAGCCGGGACCCGGCTCACGCCGCTCCCAGCAGTGTAACCCTCCCTCACCACTCCTCCAAATGATGCTATCAATGCGATTGCAGCATTCAGAAAGCAGGGAGAAGTATCTCTCCATGGCGATCGGGTCCATGGAATGCGATGACATGGACCCGATCGCTGCCTTAGTAACCCTGGGTCATCATCACGAGGGATGACCTTGGGTTACTGAGCTACTGATCGCCTCACACACCATGCTGTATGCACGGTGTGTGAGCCGAAGTGCTTCATTATAATCCTTTGTAGTGATAAAGCTCTGCAGGGGATTATAGAAACGCAGGAAATAAACACAAAAAAACATTGACATGCTGCTTCTTTTTTTCTGCAACAAAATCTGTACGGAAAAAAAAGAAGCAGCGTGTGCACAGCAAGTCAGGATTCTCATAGACTTTGCTGGGATGCTTTTTCCTTGCTTTTATTGATTAAAGAGAAGCAAGGAAAAACGCATGAAAAAATACAAAAAAAACCCATAAAGTGGGCACAATACCTTAAAGGAGTATTACTAAGTGATAGTTCATCATCAGGAAATACCATCACTTTGTAATCGGTGGGGGTCTGAACATCAGGACCCCCGCTGTTCCTATGAATGATGAAGGCACAAGTGTAGTGATAAGTCATTTAACTATGGCTCACTAAAATTTCCTTGCATAACTTGATTCCCGAGGCAGGCAATGTGTAGGGAAAAAATGGTGGATAGACCATAGCACACACTCCTCCACAGATCCTGAAAAGGAAGGATCCGCAATGAGAACAGTCCACAGATAATAACAATAGTCCTTTTTCTCCATTTACCCAATTGTTAGTAAATACATTGGAAAACAAAACCAATCCGAAACAACGTCTTAAAATAAAGAGTGGGCGCAGGTTCTGCAATTTTTGGAATTATTTGCTCATCTTGGAAAACCCAACGACTATATTTATCTTAATGCTCTAAAATATATTGAGCGTCCACATGGTTTCCATTCAGAAGCTTTGTCTATTTATGGCCTCTTTTCGCCGCAGACGTGTATTAAGGACGGGACCATTTCAGTTACTAAATTAGAATTCGTCGTCCAAAATTAATCGGGCCACATATTTTGCATGTCGGTACGTGGGTTTAAAAACAGCTGTTGCCCGGGGAACAGATATGTTTTCTGTACACAGACCAAATATATGTTGTGAAGACTACAGAAAGCCTGCCCATGCCAACTGACCAAGCATGCTGCGAGTTATGGGTAAACAGCTGGAGAGCCACTCACCCGGTTTTAGAACATGTCTGTTTTTATGGTCCTGTTGGCCTTTTAGTAAAATGCCCGATGTGGACTAATTTATGTAATGGTGCGTTTGATGGCTGCTGATTTATTAAAGTGTAATATTGACTCTTAAAACTGAGTTGCTAAGTGTTTCTAGAATATTTAAAGGGAATCTGTCACCAGATTTTTGCCTGGTCCCCATCAGAGAGCAGCATATGTAGTGGCAGAGACTCTTGATTCCACTAATGTATCACTTACTGGGCTGCTTGCTGCAGATCTAAAAGTTTTTTTAAAATGAGGAGTTCTATATAACTCCACTCACGCCACTGACTGGCAGCTTTCTGTGTACACTGTGCATAGGCAGAAAGCTGTCAATCAGTGGTGAAGGTGAAGAACTACATGGAAGAGTAGTCCTTTCTTGCTGATAAAACTGTTATTTTATCAAAATTGCACCAAGCAACCCAGTAAATGACACGTGTCTGGAGTTGGGGTCTCTGTTTCTACATTGTACTGCTCCCCGATTAGGCAGCCGATTCCTTTTTAAGCCCACTGTTAAATTTCTAAATATGGCTAGGATTACTAAAATATAAATACACGCCTCAATACGTTAGGGATATTTTGCTTTTGGGCAAAATTTCAGGATGATCCTAAATTGCTCTCCAACCTTTTCAGGTGAACGTAATGTGATTGTTTCAGTACTTTTTGCACAACTTGCTGTTCTGTAACAAGAAGCTTATTGGCAAAATACTGAATAGGTGTTTGATCTCAGAATCGCCCAATAAATTTTGGGGTTTAATTAGAATTTGTAGTTAAACCTTCCTCGTCATCATTCTGTTCATATTGACATTATCAGACCAAAAAAAATATACCTAACAACTGATCAACCGTGCATCTCCATTGCGAGGTTTCAAGCAGGATGTTCTCAGATTGAAGTGGTCACTGAGCTTAGTGCATCAGAGTGTCATTAACAGGTTGCAACAGAGATACAGAGAGACTGAGACTGAAAGTCACAAAGGTAGAGAAGTGGATGTCCTTTAGCCACATCCCATTCTGTTGACCGCCTCATTGTGCACAATGTCCTTCAGAACCAGATGACGAATGCCACAAAACTTTAGATACATTTAAGGGAGGTGAGAGGCACCCACGTTTCACATCAGACCTTACAAAATCATTTGCATCAGTGTGGTCTGCATTCTAGACGACCTGCAAGGGTACCTGACCACACCACCAGGTACAAGAGTCATGGTCTTGCTGGACAAGGGACCAGTGGGTCTCAGTGCTGAACACTGGTGAAAGTCAATTCACGCTGAGCAGAAATGATGGCCGCCAATGATTTTGGAGACCTCAAGAAGAGCACTATGCATCAACCACTGTTGTCACCAGACAAGCCTATGGTGGTGGTGGTGATGTAACCTTGTGGGCATGTGTGTTTAGTCAATATAGATCTGCCCTACACTTTGTGAATAGTACAGGGACAAGCCCCTACTACTTGATTAACATCATTAACCCAGTCATTGTTCCATTACAGGAATAACACAGGCCGCATAGGGAATGGCTGCTGGAGACTGGGGTACATCAGATGGAGTGGCCTGCACTTTCTCCAGACCTGAATCCCATAGCAAATCTATGGGATCAGCTGTGTTGCCATGTATTTGTTCATACCTCTGTACCCAAGAATCTCAATGACCTGAGAGCGCCCTTCAAGTAGACTGAGATGCCATGCCTCAACAGACTATAATGCCACTTGTGAACAGCATGAGATGTCATTATCAACTGGTTGTCAACACTGGTTTTCCAATGTTCTGTCTGGACCTTGCCTTTGACCATCCATTTTGCCGAGCCCCTTTGTCCCTATCTGTTACCTTCCTGGAATTCTGACCCTGGACTGTGACCTGACTACACTTTTGTCTTACCCCTTTGTTTATTCTGAGCTTTTTTGGTATGACTCCAGACCTCTTGATTACCCTGCTTCACGACTTGTCCGTGAGTAGTGACTAGCGTCACCACAAGATCACTGAGCCCAGTTATTGTCTGCAGGGGATCATGTCATGTTACCAAACATCAATGTACAACGGTACAGAGTGAATTCTAAAGCTGCAAGGGTAATTGAGGCTGCTCTTGTTATTTAAACAGTGAATGCCAGTGGAATAAAAATATATGAACATGCAAGTAAATGTTAAAGTGTGCAAAGAGATCCTAATTAAAACCACACTGACCTGATGTTGATATCCTATCTTAAGAATAAACCAGCAATATTGGGATCTCTGAAAACCACTTTAAGATATCCACTATGATGTGCTGTAATTGATGCTCAAGGCCACAACGACAAGTTATTGCGACATTGACGTTTTTGGGGGGTATACCCACCACTGTTGTTGGCGTTTGTTTCAAGAAATTATTTGAGATGAGCAAGTCACCATTGCATGCTTCTGCTTAAATGGCCTACATTCATGATAAAATATCACTGTAGCGTTAAAATATTAGATTCTACATAAATTTTTCCCGAAAGCCAAATATCCCTAATTTTTGTAAGTAATGTATATACTTTTTCCGAATCATGTGGTACCATTATGTTCTGAATTTGGGCAGAAATAGGAGCCAACTACCACCTGATCAGTTGTTGTGAGCATCTTCTACTAGTTTTCAGAAATGATGAAGTGTTTTGTCGTAAAAAAAAAAAAGACGTTTCACACAACTATCTTTTGACATCCTGAGAAATGAAAGAAAAGAAAATTTAATCTTTTGAGTATGTGACCTACTCTGCACAGTGATACGTTGATGACCACGGTCTTGTTCGGGTATTATGCTTATTTATTATTTATTATTCTTTTTATATAATATATATATATATATATATATATATATATATATATATATATATATATATATGTGTGTGTATGTCTTTAGGCTAGTAACGTGCTCTGTCATATTGTGATCGGGACTAATTCATACCTCATATTCTATTTCTGAAACAGGTATGTGCCATCATTGGGGGAACATTCACTGTAGCCGGCATTCTGGATTCTTGTATTTTCACTGCATCTGAAGCCTGGAAGAAAATTCAGCTGGGAAAAATGCACTAGATATCATTTGCTGTCTCCCATCACCAACAAGAACATGTGGAAGACTTTGAAGGAGTATCAACTATTAATGAAATTCCTATTTTGTAGTTTTAATTGAAGTAGAAGACATGAGTCTTCATTACTGGGTGCATACAGGGACATTTTAGAAAAATCAAGCAATATTCAAACATGACTCTTGGAGCCCCCTTACGGAAAAGGTACCTTATGTCTACAGAGGCTACCATTTTGTGAACTGATCAATTGCTTTACTAGGTACTGCAAGCAGTTGATCCTATAAAATGCTTGCCTTCCTCAAAAACAGCAGGCCATTTGGCCACATTTCTTAGTGACACATTCCAGATTATATGGTGGTTCTCTTGCTATCTAGAGCCTAAAGCACTTTATAAGAAGTCACAGTGCAGTGTATTGTGTGCCAAGGTAGATTTATCTAATCCATTGACCTCGCTATGTAGAGATTTTGACAACGTTACACTTTTAAATTGACTTTTATTTTATGAGATTTATCCCCTGATCTATTTTGTATTTATTTACATAGTCATGCTAATGATGGATGCCATCTATAATTTGGTCATAACACTTTTTCAACAGCCTGTTACATATCTTATTGACATTTGGAATTCATGACTGCCACCCAACCGTAGATGTCCCCTTAAAGGGAAGCAATCAGTAGGATCACCCCTCCTGAGCCAAGTTTTTATAGGGGCACGTAGGTCATAGAAAGTTAAATAAAGTGATATCTGTGATCTGATGTCTTATTCCAGAGAAATTCACATTTTTCTTACATGCAAATGAGCTGTGCAGGGGCACAGATTTCTCTGCGAATCTGCCCCCAGACCTTATTCTAAATGAAAGGGGTGTTACCAGTGTGAGACATGTAATGACTGACAGTCTGCTCTCCTTATCCACATGTCTCAGACTCGTAACACCCTCTTTCATTTATAATAAGCTCTGGGGCAGATTTTCAGGGAGATCTGTATTTGGCCCTTAAATCTTAGTTTATTTGCATATAAGAAAAATGAAATAAGACATCAGATCACAGCTATCAAAGTATAATTTTCTTCATCTTTCTATTACCTACTTGCCCATATAGATGGCTCTGGATACTTGATTCTACCTCATACTCCATTTAAACAAAGAGTAGGTTCACACAAGCATGTAGAGTCCAGAAAACTAGGATCCTTTTGTCCTAATTTGTCATCAGTATGCAATCCACGTGCAATCCATTTTTATTCAGCAATGGATATTAAACGTTTACAAGGGTAAATACAGTTTCCTGTGTTAAAGAATTGCAATGTATCCATAGAATTCAAATGTTTATATGGTTTCTTCGTGTGGAACCCAGTTTTTCTTTTGCTCACCCCTAGACTTGAATGGGTCTCTTCTGACTCATGGAAGAAACCAGTCATTTTGTGATTTTTTTTTTTTTTTTATTCACAAGTGTATTCGATCTGTGAAAAAACAAACAAAAAAAAACCGTGAACAGTTCAACTGAATTACACTGGTCCGAGTGCTGTGTGTTTTTCAATGGATTACGCTCAGACTGGAAATACGGTCGTGTGAACAAAGCCAAAGATGAAGAATTTTAACATGCTAATCATTTTTCCTTTCCTGAGATGACTTGCTGTCCGAAACGACAGCAACTTCTTTCTCTCTCTCCCCATGAAATAATAATGCCCCTCTACCGGACATGTTTATGTATAGCCCATGGAAGCTGTTGGCCCCTCTATCATTTGGCTGGTTGATTTCTTTTCCAGGCTACCCATAAACGTGCTCCCTTATCTTGGCCTGTCCTATTTGTATAGTTAGCTTCAGGAGTTAAGGCCCAGTCACACTAAACAACTTACCAGCGATCCCAACAACGATACAACCTGATAGGGATCGCTGGTAAGTTGCTAGGAGGTCGCTGGTGAGATGTCACACTAAGCGACGCTCCAGCGATCCCACCAGCAACCTGACCTGGCAGGGATCGCTGGAGCGTCGCTACACGTGGAAGCATGCTGCGCTTGGTAACTAAGGTAAATATCGGGTAACCAACCCGATATTTACATTGGTTACCAGCGCACACCCTTAGCGCTGGCTCCCTGCACACCTAGCCACAGTACACATCGGGTTAATTACCCGATGTGTACTCTTCTACGTGTGCAGGCAGCATGGAGCCGGCTTCTGCGGACGCTGGTAACCACGGTAAACAGCGGGTAACCAAGAAGCCCTTCCCTTGGTTACCCGATATTTACCTTCGTTACCAGCGTCCGCCGCTCTCACACTTTCAGTGCCGACTCCCTGTTCCCTGCACACATAGCCACAGTACACATCGGGTTAATTACCCGATGTGTAGTCCGGCTACGTGTGCAGAGAGCAGGGAGCCGGCACTGACAGCTGAGAGCAGCAGACACTGGTAACGAAGGTAAATATCGGGTAACCAAGGGAAGGGCTTCTTGGTTACCCGCTGTTTACCGTGGTTACCAGTGTCCGCAGAAGCCGGCTCCTGCTGCCTGCACATTTAGTTGTTGCTCTCGCTGTCACAAACAGTGATGTGTGCTTCACAGCGGGAGAGCAACAACTAAAAAATGGTCCAGGACATTCAGCAACAACCAGCGACCTCACAGGAGGGGCCGGTTGTTGCTGGATGTCACACTAAGCAACATCGCTAGCAAGTTGTGCCTCAGCAGCGATGTTGCTAGCGATTGTTGCTTAGTGTGACGGTACCTTTAATTAGAAAAGGCTATTCATAAACTATCAATGAGCAAATATGGGGCTTTTTCTGTCCTCCTGATGAGGTAAAGTCTAGGAAAAAGGGACTTCTGCAATCCAACACTTGTATATTGCCGTCTTGTTCCGTTATGTGTTTGTTCTTGTCCTGGCTTGTAGAGCCCACTGTTGGTTCTTGTATTATGTTTGAAGGAATCTGTCTATCATTGGGTGGTCTGCCCACCAGTGGTTATCTCTGGATGCCTCTACTTCCGAGTGCAGAATTTCTTCCTAGCTCCCATAACTTGTAACTAGTAGATGTGAACTTTAGAGGCAAATTGAATCAAATTTTTTACATTGTGACCTATAGTCATTAAATAAGACATAAGCACGACTCTTTCCACCAGCGTGCCAGGAAGAATTTGGTAATACTGCAGATTCACGTATCATTTTGGCACGTGTTGATGTTCTTGACCGCAAAAAAATGGGATGTAATGCCTAAAAAGTGTTTTAATAAAGGTTAGTTTTCTATGCAGCAAATAACATCCAATCCGATTCAAGCTATCTTCATGGATATTTTATAAAGAAGCAATGCTCTGATTGGTTACTATAGGAATCATTGACACTTTTATTAAGAAGCTGAAAACATATGCAGACAATTTATCTTTTTTTTTTTGTTTTAACTTTAGTATGTGTATTTGGGGCCAAAAATCATGTTACAATTTGGATTTAACATTTTTTCACCTTTTTATGTTTGTACATTCTCCTTGTTTTTTTACATATTCAACTTTGATGTGGTCTGTGGTCATACAGTGGGTATGGAAATATTCAGACCCCTTTAAATTTTTCACTCTTTGTTTTGTTGCAGATATTTTGGTTAATTCAAAACAGTTCATTTTTTTCTCATTAATGTACACCCTGCACCCCATCTTGACAGAAAAAAAACAAATGTAGAAAATTTAGCAAATTTTTAAACAAGAAAAACTGAAATCACATGGTCATAAGTATTTTAGACCCTTTGCTCAGACACTCATATTTGTCACATGCTGTCCATTTCCTTGTGAACTTCCTCGAGATAGTTCTACTCCTTTATTGGAGTCCAGCTGTGTTTAAACTGATATGACTTGATTTGGAAAGGCACACACCTGTCTATTTAACACTAGAACTACTGAGGTAGTCATTTTGACTACTTTGCACTATGTATTTCTATATAGGTGTCACGAGTCCAGTAGTTCTAGTGTTAAGACCTCACAGCTCACAGTGCATGTTACAACACATGAGAATCATGAGGTCAAAGGAACTGCCCATGGAGCTCAGAGACAGAATTCTGGCAAGGCACAGATCTGGCCAAGGCTTCAAAAGAATTTCTGCAGTACTCAAGGTTCCTAAGAGCACAGTGGCCTCCATAATCCTTAAATGGAAGAAGTTTGGGACCACCAGAACTCTTCCTTTACTTGGCCGTCCAGCTAAACTGAGCAATCGTGGGAAAAGAGACTTGGTGAGAGAGGTAAAGAAGAACCCCAAAATCACTGTTGCTGAGCTCCAGAGATGCAGTAGGGAGATGGGAGAAAGTTGCACAAAGTCAACTATCCCTGCAGCCCTCCGCCAGTTGTTCCATTATAATAGAATGGCCGACGGAAGCCTCTCCTCAGTGCAAGACATATAAAAGCCTGCATAGAGTTTGCAAAAAAAACAGATAAAGGACTCCCAGACTATGAGAAATAAGATTCTCAGGTCTGATGAGGCAAAAAACTTTTTGGTGATAATTCTAAGCAGTATGTTTGGAGAAAAACAGGTACCTCATCACAGTGAAACATAGCGGTGGCAGCATCATGCCGGGGGGGTATTTTTCAGCTAGAGGGACAGGACAACTTGTTGCTATTGAAGGAAAGATGAATGTGGCCAAGTACAGAGATATCGTGGGAGAAACCTCTTCCAGAGTGGTCTGGACCTCAGACTTGGCCAAAGGTTCACCTTCCAACAAGACAATGACCCTAAGCACACAGCTAAAATAACAAAGGAGTGGCTTCAGAACAACTCTGTGACCATTCTTGATCGGCCCAGCCAGAGCCCTGACCTAAACCCAATTGAGCATCTCTGGAGAGACCTGAAAATGGCTGTCCACCAACGTTCACTATCCAACCTGACAGAACTGAAGAGGATCTGCAAGGAAGAATGGCAGAGGATCCCCAAATCCAGGTGAGAAAAACTTGTTGCATCATTCCCAAGAAGACTCATGGCTGTACTAGCTCAAAAGGGTGCTTCTAATCAATTCCGAGCAAAGGGTCTGAATACTTATGACCATGTGATATTTCAGTTTTTCTTTTTTATAAAATTTGCAAAAATTTCTACATTTGTTTTTTTTCTATTAGGATTGAGTGCAGACTGTACATTAATGAGAAAAAAATGAACTTTTTTGAATTTACCAAATGGTTGCAATGAAACAAAGAGTGAAAAATGTAAAATACTGAATACTTTCCATACCCACTCTAAATCTGCTAAGAGAAGCTTAGAAAAAGATAGGGTTATAATTAAGGATGAGTGAGCACTAAAGTGCTCGAGTGGTCTTTACTGGAGTCAAGAAGGTTGGACGCTCTGACGGGCTCGACTCAAGTAACAATATGGAAGTCAATTATTGTGCTGTCCGGCTCTATGCCCATATAGACAGCCATAAATAGAGCGTTTCCAAAGGAGGGTGGGTTTGTTTTAGTTTTTTGTTTTTGTTTTTTTACACTCATCATTTGAACATGTTCTTTTTACAACCACTGAGAGCAAGTCACATTCAGAGACTGCAAGTGGCTCTCACTGTGGTGGCGGCTCCCATCACTCATTGATGTGAGCTGACTCTTTTTGTGTCAGATCATTCATGGAGGACACATCCTAGCACCAGCGATGCTCGACCAAGCACTGACTGCACCAGAGCAGTGTATCGAGCAGTGGCTTGCTTGCTCGCTCGCTCATCGTTATTTAGAAACTCTCCCACAGAACAGTCAGAACGAGCTCTCTGACGGAGTCTTGGTTAAGCTATTTTGCAGCTAGCAATCGTATGATACAGAGGCTACAGGAGGAAAATTTTTAAGGAAACTGAATGTTCTAAAATTATGTTTAGCCAATAACCCTTTTATTCAAGTAATAAAAAAAAGTTCCTAAAAATGGTCAATCTCTTTGAAGAACAATTTTAATACTATAGGCTCAGTTCATAGTGCATGATGGATCTTGGCGTTTATGGACCAGGGCAATCCTCAATAAATACATCTGCAGATGAATTCCAGGCTCTCCATAGAAGGCATCTCAAGTACATCCTGTTGGAACAGATCTGAGGATTAGAGAAGGATCATTTTCATAGTAGCTGTATCCTATATTAGGGACCAACTTCGTGCATGTCAGATGTTCTATGTATAGTCCTGTCTATCTGGTTACATATCTAAAAGTGTCAGGCGACAACAGGGTTCATATTTACTAAACACCGCCATGCTGCGGACATCTGCCAGCAGCCCTGGATGACTGACCATTGCACTAGAACGGACCCCGGTTTCTCATGTTACATTCCTGACAACCAAGAATAACTTACTAAGAGCAAACATGTGAGAGTCTGTCATAGCCGCCCAGAAAAGTGCTGTACATAAACACTAGCAAATGGTCCTAATGGTGCACAGACGGTATGTCATAAGCCGATAGTAACACATACCCTTATGAATGTCAGACTTATTCTCAATCGTGAAACTGTATCTATGGAGAATATTTCCTATCTATTATATCACTACATCTTGTATTTATTGTTTAGAGTAAAACTGAAGCTCTGAACACCATGTAGTAACGCTGACAGGTCTGCTGGATGCCTTCTGACCACCTGTCAGCACCATCGTCTACATAGATGTACATTACCAAGAGCCATCCTTAGGCTAGACATTTATTTTTATATGACAACTACTGTCTTGAGGAGTTTCCTGAAAAATTGAGTTACCAGGAAAGGTTGACCTTAAGATCAAAAGTGTATCACAATCGCGCACCAGGGAAGTCATTGGGGGAGTTGTGATTTTTTTTTAGGTTGAAGAATTACATAAAGGTTGCTTTTTTTCTTTTATACAAAATGCTAAAAAGTAATGTCAGTTCTTGTAACTGTTCCATTCACTAAACAAGGGGTTTTCCAGAACTTTAATATAAATGACTTGGCCATCAATATCTGATCTGTGTGGATCCAACTCCTACCACCTCACTGATCAGCTGAATAGGCTGGACTGTGGTACATTTTGTAGCGACAGTGCCTGGTATGATAGCTTACTTGTGCTCTGTCCCTTTAAAGTGACACGTCACCCTGAGATTGAAAGTGGCTATACATTTGATGTGTTGTCATCCTACCTGGGGCCCTCTTTTTGTTTCCCATTGCTTCTGCTCAAATTAGATTTCCACTCTGCCAACTTCCAAGATGGCTTCCACAGTGGCATTGGAAGCACTGTGATAAGTCCTAAGCACAACCCATGGCCTTCCTATCCTACAGAAATGCCAGGGGAGGCATGGTTTAGACTTTTTCCAGCACCCCACATGCCACTGCAGTGGCCATTTTGGAAGGTGGAGGAACGGAGCATGAATCTGAGCAGAGGAAACGGCATGAGACTAAAGGAGGAGAAGTGTATAGTCTCTTTTCAATCCCAGGGTGGAGGGTTACGCTAAATGTTACCAGCCAACACCAGGAACAACCACTACAAAATCTATGGAGTTGTGGTTTTTATCAGAAATGGGGTTGGATCTTCATCTGTCTAATATTGATCTCATAGTCCTTGCATAACACTAGCAATTTCTAAGTAATAGAACATATTTCCTTTAGACTTGTACGAATAGATCTTACATGTACCTTTTTTTTTTTTACACTACAACTGTGCAGGTGCCATAACATTGTACTGATGGACATTAGCACATTTACTATGTTTCTGCCGCTATCTCCTCACTATTTGATAGATGGATACAAGTCTTCCACTGAATGAAACTTGACACAGCATAACTGGGATGGAGATAGTGTTTTATGATGTTGGGTGTTTCTAGCTTCATTTTGGGGAGGTTATTTGCTTTTCTAGGTACATTGTGGGTCTGCTTAGAGGTCAGTGTTATTGATTTAAGCTAGTTATAAATGAAGGTCATCGGAGCTTGTGTTCTCCTTCAATGCTGTTGTTTTTATCTACCTCTTAGATGGTGAAATGTTAAATCTCTTCTTTTTATGCATTGCCTTCCAACCTACAAAATGGTGTATTTTCCAGTATAAGACATTGTATGTTTGCATTTTTTTTGTAACAGAATTTCAGCTTACGTAATCCTTGGTTATATATAATTTTAGAGTAACTAAACTTTTATATTAGTAATTTTGTCCAGCAGAGAAAGCTATGAAACATTGCTGATCACTTTATTAGGGAGTTTGTCCACAATTCTGTAAAACTAATTTCATATTAAATGGCTTACTCCTACTTTTCCCCAGTCTGTCTTCAGCTACATTGATTTGTGAATATACTCATTTGGAGTACAGATGATGGCAGTAAAAGGGTCAGCACGTGTCTTCCTCTGAGCAAAGTAACGAGTAACCCGAATGCCACACTATTTACTACTTCCACGAATAGTACGGCATTCGGGTTACTCATTACATTGCGAGTATTCCCCATTGACTTGCATTGCACATGCTATTCGTAACGAATACGCGAGTATTAGACCGTATTTATGAGTATAGCGAGTATGAATAGTTAGGTACTCGCTCAACTAGTGCTGAGCCTTTCACTGCCATCATATGTACTCCACATTAGTATGTTCTGATATCAATGCAGCCAAAGATAGACAAATAGACTTGGGCAAAGCAGAGGAAAACACGTATCCATGCAATTTTTTTCCATACAGCTGATGACAAATCTTCTAAGTGATTTTCATTAATTCCCATGCTAGACACTTTAGTTACACTTTTAACACTAGAACTACTGGACTCGTGACACCTATATAGAAATACATGGTGGTGCAAAGTAGTCAAAATGACTACCTCAGTAGTTCTAGTGTTAAGGACCACTAAGACCATCACATGTACAGACGGATCAAACATCTTTAAACATGTCATTTTACATTGAACTCTAAAGAATAGATTAAATATAATGAAGAAGGTTCCAATTCATTATTTGAGCCTATTTTTGTCTTTCTGTTGGTGTTTTGAGCCTATTTTTTATTTGAGCTAGGTTTTTAATTTGGGCCTTTTTTTTTCTTTGTTTTTTTTTTTTTTTTTAATGTTAGTCATTGTGGGCATTTGTGGCCGATTCATTAATTGCGACTTTTTAAGCTGTGGCAAAATTATTGGGTAAATATTTTCCATTGGAGTAGGACATTTTAATGGAATATTCAACTTTTTGATATAAAAGAGTACAAAAAAGGTTAAAGACTACAATAAATAACATCCTTCCTGGTTTCAAAATTTATGAAAGCACATTCACCATTTTGAAAAATTTGTCCAAAAAAATAAACATATTCCTCAAAAACAAAAAAGAAACGCGTTAACACCCCCCCCCCCAACTCCCGCAAATGATGAATCGGCCCTAAAACCCGTGGCCATTTTATATAAATACAATTCTAGCTTGGGGGCCATGTTACACGACTAAGGGCTGCGTATTTATGTCAAGTATGGGTTTGCATTTGCCTGCAGATTATGCAGACCTAGTTTTTCTTTTATTGAAGAATGTTACTTTTTTTAATTATTATTATTATTATTATTATTATTATTAGAAATTAAATGAAGGGAATAATGAAGTAGGACGCTGTGGGAAGGTAGTGGAACTTTGTGCAATTTGTTCTGATTTTGTTCTGAGTTTCTGTTTTTGTAAACCTTGAAATAAAAACAAATATTTTAAACCGTTCTTTTATTCTTTTCTCTTTTTGTGTGTGTGTTTTTATTTTAATGGTATCCCATCTGATAGAACGCTCCTGCGCCAGAATGAACACAAGAATGGGGTCATTTTCATTATTGCATTAGTCATAACCCCTCCTGAAAACATCTGTGCATGCTTTACAGGTCAGGGTGAGATTGCAGTGAGGCTGAGTCAGGCAATTTAGCCAAATGATAAACACTGGCTTAGAAGTGATGTAACCGCTCTGAAGATTGGGACATTGTGCACAATTGGTTGGAGTATTGTAACCTACTTTGCTGATTTCTTTATTGAAATCTTCATAAAAGTACAAGGTGGTTGTCCCCTCCCCCCAAATCACCCAGGAACTCTTTGTTCACCGGGGTTTAAAAATGACAACTAGATTGTATTGCATTAGGGCCCTTGTACTTTTTAAACTAGTCAGTCGAACCCGCTAATATCGGTGAATTTGGCTGATACTCTAACACAGAAAAGGGTTCCCAAGGACCACAGTACCATTTATGGGGGAAACCTTGCACTGCACGCCAGCAGTGTTCCCTCCAGCATCAGGACACATGCTGTAGGTCAGGTTAGCATAGCTCTCGTTCCACTGATGAAAATAGCCCCTGTGTCTCCTATGTGATGTATATACAGTAGTCTTGGTGTCTCCTATGTGATGTAGACACCAGACCTCCCACTGCATGAAATCTAAAAATGTAACATGAACGGGGATGAATTTCTTACTTTGAGGAGACATGCAGTGTAATATATACTGTCTTTGAAAAAGTATTCCTACCGCGTGAACATTTCCACATTTTTTCACGCACGATACACCCACAAACTTGAGATTTGAGATTGGATGGAGGCGTCTGTGAACAGCAATTTTCAACACTTGCCACATATTCTCAATAAGATTTAGGTCTGGACTATGACTGAGCCATTCAAACACATGAATATGCTTTGATCTAAACCAGGGCTGGGCAGCCAGCAGACCAAGACAGCTGAAAAATTGCAAACGGTGGACTAATGGATGCACCTTGCCCTCTGTTGCCCCAATGTCACAGTTCTCTTAGGATGCAGACAGACTTGAATATATTTTCGACAGATGGGGACAGCGGCTCCTTCTTCCACCAACCAGCGTGTGAGACAGCATAAGCGATTAAGTCACATCATTGCCTGTGTTGTACAGAGTCAGTGCACCAGAGGCAAAAGTGTAGCACTGGGGGAATGAGAGCAAGGTGAGTATGATTGGTTTTTTTTTTTTTAATGTTTTTGCATGCTTATAGGTGGCTATATGGGGGTCTCAAACTGTATTTTAGGGGCTATGTTGGGGCTCACTGTATATAGGAGGCTATGTAGGGCCTCAAACTGTATAAAGGCGACTATATGGGGGTTCATAAAGGATGCTATATGAGAGCTCATACAGATTTAGGAGGCTGCATAGGGCTCATATAGTAGGGATGTCTTGTCAAAAACTGGAGACAATAAAAAGCACAAATAGGGTCTTATCCGGTGATGTGTGATGAGATCAAGGTAGATGTGCTCACCTTGCGTTGTTGTGTAAGTTACAACCACTGTAATGGCATGAAAATGGCTGCAGAAGCCTCATGTGAAATTAGACGCTGAAATGGAGGAGATGCAGTTAATCTGTGCTACAGTGAAATGAACCTTAGAGAACAGAATCCTGCATGAGTGAGTTAATGTCAATGCGTTTCAGAGTTAATAGCACTCCTTCATTAGGACAAATCACAAATTGTCAGGGAGACTGAGTCCCGCCTCAGTGATGCCGGGTCAACTTCCATTTCTGTGAGCTTACGTAACATCACTGGACTTCAGAGGCCGCTGTCACGTGAAGGGGACTGAGTGGACAGCAATAGTGCCACTCAGTCAGAATTGGCAACAGAAGGTATTTGGAAAAAGCATTCTTTCACAGCTTTAAGTCGATGTGGCCACTATAGATTGTAGTGGACTATTTCTTTAAATCACTCATCCAGGATCCTGGTCTCATCAGTTCTTCATTTCATGGCAGAGCAGATTAACCCCTTCTCCATTTCAATGTATAGGTGGGCTATATGGTGATTCACACTGTATATAGATTGGCTATGTGGGGGCTCATCCTGTACATAGAGGGTCATGTGTGTGCTAATACTGTTTATAGGGGGTTTTGTGAGATGGCCATACTCTATATAGGAGGCTATGTGGGGTTCATACTGTATATAGGGGGCTGAGTGCAGGATTATAGGGTATATAGGAGGATATCCACATACTTCATTCTGCTCAATATTAAAGGGGTTGTCCGACATAACAAAAATGTTTGAGTTTAAGGTAATCTGTGCTGTATTGTCATATTAAACACCCCTACATTGTTATTTTTTGTTTTCTAACTTTTGTTCCTCTTGAATTCACCCTTTATTCTCTGCAGCTTCTTGTTTACATTCAGCTCCAGCAAACATGATAACTTCCTGTGCTAAACCTCCCAGTCACAGCTGGCACCGCCCGGCCTCTCTGTCCAGCCCCACCCCAGTGTCCAGCCGCACCCTCTGCCCACCCTCTGCACACATTCCCTGTCAGTATATTCTGCCCCAGCACTGACCTCTCATCACTACAGCATTGCAAATAACAGCCCCACATCAGGCTCTGCACCGCACACCACATCAGGCTCTGCACAGCACACCACATCAGGCTCTGCACCGCACACCACATCAGGCTCTGCACCCCACACCACATCAGGCTCTGCACCGCACACCACATCAGGCTCTGCACCGCACACCACATCAGGCTCTGCACCGCACACCACATCAGGCTCTGCACCGCACACCACATCAGGCTCTGCACCCCACACCACATCAGGCTCTGCACCGCACACCACATCAGGCTCTGCACCGCACACCACATCGGGCTCTGCACCGCACACCACATCGGGCTCTGCACCCCACACCACATCGGGCTCTGCACCCCACACCACATCGGGCTCTGCACCCCACACCACATCGGGCTCTGCACCCCACACCACATCAGGCTCTGCACCGCACACCACATCAGGCTCTGCACCGCACACCACATCAGGCTCTGCACCGCACACCACATCAGGCTAAGCACCCCACACCACATCGGGCTCTGCACCCCACACCACATCGGGCTCTGCACCCCACACCACATCGGGCTCTGCACCCCACACCACATCGGGCTCTGCACCCCACACCACATCGGGCTCTGCACCCCACACCACATCGGGCTCTGCACCCCACACCACATCGGGCTCTGCACCCCACACCACATCGGGCTCTGCACCCCACACCACATCGGGCTCTGCAACCCACACCACATCGGGCTCTGCACCCCACACCACATCGGGCTCTGCACCCCACACCACATCGGGCTCTGCACCCCACACCACATCGGGCTCTGCACCCCACACCACATCGGGCTCTGCACCGCACACCACATCGGGCTCTGCACCGCACACCACATCGGGCTCTGCACCGCACACCACATCGGGCTCTGCACCCCACACCACATCAGGCTCTGCACCGCACACCACATCGGGCTCTGCACCGCACACCACATCGGGCTCTGCACCGCACACCACATCGGGCTCTGCACCCCACACCACATCGGGCTCTGCACCCCACACCACATCGGGCTCTGCACCCCACACCACATCAGGCTCTGCACCGCACACCACATCAGGCTCTGCACCGCACACCACATCAGGCTAAGCACCCCACACCACATCGGGCTCTGCACCCCACACCACATCGGGCTCTGCAACCCACACCACATCGGGCTCTGCACCCCACACCACATCGGGCTCTGCACCCCACACCACATCGGGCTCTGCACCCCACACCACATCGGGCTCTGCACCCCACACCACATCGGGCTCTGCACCCCACACCACATCGGGCTCTGCACCCCACACCACATCGGGCTCTGCACCCCACACCACATCGGGCTCTGCACCCCACACCACATCGGGCTCTGCACCCCACACCACATCGGGCTCTGCACCCCACACCACATCGGGCTCTGCACCCCACACCACATCGGGCTCTGCACCCCACACCACATCGGGCTCTGCACCCCACACCACATCGGGCTCTGCACCCCACACCACATCGGGCTCTGCACCCCACACCACATCGGGCTCTGCACCGCACACCACATCGGGCTGTGCACCGCACACACACACACATCAGGCTGTGCACCGCACACCACATCAGGCTGTGTACCACACACACACACATCAGGCTGTGTACCACACACACACACATCAGGCTGTGTACCGCATACACACACACATACACACACACACATCGGGCTGTGTACCGCATACACACACACATACACACACACACACACATCGGGCTGTGTACCGCATACACACACACATACACACATCAGGCTGTGCACCGCATACACAAACACACACATACATACATACATACATACACACACACACACACACACACATCGGGCTGTGTACCGCATACACACACACACATCAGGCTGTGCACCGCATACACACACACATACATACACACACACACACACACACACACACATCGGGCTGTGTACCACACACACACACATCGAGCTGTGTACCGCATACACACACACACACATCGGGCTGTGCACCGCGTACACACACACACACATCGGGCTGTGTACCGCATACACACACACACACATCAGGCTGTGCACCGCATACACACACACACACATACATACACACACACACACATCGGGCTGTGTACCGCATACACACACACATACACACACACACATCGGGCTGTGTACCGCATACACACACACACATCGGGCTGTGTACCGCATACACACACACACACAAACACCCACACCTAGAGTTATATAATATACATTATCCCCCTCATGCACTCTCTTCTCTCCCACTGCACTTTCTCCTCTGCCCCCAGCACTCCCCTGTCTCTCACCCCCATGATGTCTCGTTTCTGCCCCCCTGCTGTGTCACCCATGATCTCTTCTCTAGTCCCCCACTCTGTCAGCCGTGCACGCTCTTCTCTAGCCCCCTCCCCCTCCTGCTCGCTCTCCCTCCTCACCCATGCAGCATGCTGTCTCTTCTCCGTGCTGTGATGATTCCCGTGTCCTATACAGAGCTCAGTGCTGTTGTTCGCTGGTGTCAGGTGACATCCCTGCTTCTGACTGTATTCAGAAGCCAGGAGCATGGGAGGCTGCAGTCATCAGAGACAGCGCACGGGGGAGGGGGGTCACACTTGCCCGGGCACCATACAACATAATGAGCTGAGGACACTGTTGGGCAAACAGCGCTCACGGTGTCCTAGACAGAGAGGGCAACTCTGTGTTTGTCCAGCACATACAGTGCAGAGATAGCAGCTCACAGGGAGGGGGGCGGGGCTCATCGCACTGTACAGCCCAGCAGGGCGGCAACATGCAGTGGCAGATTTGCATGTCAACATGGTCCTGCCCATGTAGACATGAAATGACCGGAAGCAGCAAAATCGCTGCAGGAGCAGTCACATGACCGCTCTGAGCCTGGGGAGAGGGGCTGACAGCAGGGCAGGTAAGTGCTCTCTATCTACTTACCTGCCCCAATGTAGCCCAATAGTGTAAATAATAAAAAAAGCAAAATAAGCCGGATAACCCCTTTAAGTGATACAATTTATATTAATATAAAATAATTGATTAATATGTCAATATTGAGCAGAATTAATTTCAGCCTATTGGTTCATCAATCCACAACAGTTAGTCTCTCATGTGGCCCCTCGTGAAAATTAATTGATCAACCCTGATCCAAATAATTCCATTATAACTCTGACAGTATGTTTAGGGTTGTTATCCTATAAAAAGGTGAACCTAGCCCTAGTCTTTTGTAGCCTCTACCAAGTTTTCCTCCATAATTACCCTGTATTTAGCTCCATCTATCTTCCTCTCAGCTTTGACCAGTTTCCCTGCCCCTGCTGAAGAAAAGCATCCCCACTGCGTGATGCCGCTGCTAGCATGTTTGATGATGAGGATGGTGGTTTCAGGGGGATGTCCAGTATTAGTTATCCGCCACACATAGTATTTTTGCTTTTAGCCCAAAAAGGTCTACTTTGAGCTAAATCTCATCTCATATGATCAGAACACCTTCTACCATATGCTAGCTGGAGAGTGCTGTTGAATATATTGGTGCTATATACAGTATATGCCGCTGGAAGCAAAGTGAAGGTGTCGTTGGGGTGTACTACAGAAATTGGTGCAAAACTGGAATAAAACTGTTTAAATATTAATGGATCTCTTCCAGAAGAAAGACCACCCTATATGATTACCCCTTCTTTTGGGATAATTTTTCCTGGGAGCATTGTGCTTAAGACTTTATACTATTTGTATCCCTGAAAAGAGAATCCATATTTTTCAAGAGGCAAATTAGCTTTAATACTGAGCAGCAATCCTCGGAAATAAGGATTTTATGCTGGATGTAGGCGCTCCATGTCTAATGTGTGGCGTGATATCTAACACATGGCAATATGTGGAATGTTTCAGCAGATGGTCATCTTCACTTTACTTTGACATTTGTCCAGTGTTCTGGGATGATATTTCTGGCATGTGGCTCACCCTTCTAAGGAAGATTGGGTAAATGTAATGATGTAATGTAATCCCGGATTGTCAACCTTACTTTTTGTGCTGCTTAACTACCGTATTACACATCTGATATATGTGCAAATGGCTGTCAAATCCATCCCCCTCACTCCTGGATCAGCAAGAAAAAATATGCAAGACTAAACAATATGGATTCTTTTGTCATTTTCTGGCATGACATGTGAAATAACACAGCTGAAGTGGCTACAGAAAAGTACGTGTGATACATTTATATGTGCAGGGAGCGCGGCACGTTCTGACTTGACAGCATCGCACCCACTGAGGAGTGACGTCTCTGTATACTCACTTCTAGAGCTCCACATCAATATCCCATGGTGTCGGACAAAGATATTTTAAGCATGCAATCATTTATTTCCGCTATGCCTGAGTGCAACCTGGTAGTATACACTACTGTGAATTTTTAATCAAAATATTCCGTGCAAGTACACCTTAAACGGTAATATAAATCAAAAAATACCTTTAGAACCATAAGGGATTCATGAAAGGAATTGGTGTCTTTTTCTTTAAAATAATTAATTTCATTCATTAGTTAAAAAATACAACTAGAACATATTCATAAATATCTGTGTAAAAGGACAGGATTAAATACCCATGTTTGAACAGCAGCGATAAAACCAAAAAATACAACACAAAGTTTAAGACCAAATTGTATGGACCACCATAATTAAAAAACCTATGGAATATATAATATATATGCAAAAAATGCTCTATCTTCCTAAATGCCACTAGTTAGGTATGGTGTAAAAGGTATAAAAAGAGAATAGCCTATAGAGATAAAGTGCTAGCAAAGTGCGAAGTTTGTTGCTATAATCAAAATACCTTGAAAATGGTCAGGGTTGTTTGGTAAATCGCAATATCCCCATTATTGCGATTATTGCGGTGGTCCATACAATTTGGTCTTAAACTTTATTGTGTTGTATTTTTTTGTTTTATCGCTGCTGTTCAAACATGGGTATTTGATCCTGTCCTTTTACACAGATATTTATGAATATGTACTAGTTGTATTTTTTAACTAAGAGTTGTGAATAAAAATTAATTATTTTAAAGCAAAAAAGACACCAATTCCTTTCATGAACCCCTTATGGTTCTAAGGGTATTTTTTGATTTATATTACTGTGAATTTTCAGATGTTTGCGACCCTGCTTACCACTTCTGTTGGCATGCTGTTTGGAAGGGAGGGTGCTGCTTAACATTAGGAGCCCAATTCACCTGGCGCCATTCTAACGCTAAGGCTGGAAACACATCTATGCGAGTAAAATCGGTCCGAGTTGGCTGAAAAAAACTCGGCTGATTTTAGTTCACGTTAGGTCCGAGTGCAACGCAAGTGCGATGCTTTTTCTGAATAAATTAATGATTTTACTAGCGTGTGTAATGCGTATTTTTTACTATGTCATCTGCCATTCAGCTTTGCTACATGGCCGCTGACAGCAGACACAGACAGCCATGTAGCAGAGCTGAATGGCAGATGACAGCAGACACAGACAGAGCCACACGATCAGAATGAACTCTGGTTAATTTCACCCGACTTCATTGTCATGCTGCGGCTCTGTCTGTGCCGCGTCCTGATTAGCGGTCACCCGTGAACGACTCACCGGTGACCGCTAATCCCCTGAGTGACTGAAGTTAGCAGCCCTCTCTCATACTCACCGATCTCCGGCGCGGCGCTGCACGGTATTCACACTGCTGCGGTGGCTTTTACTATTTTGAAAAAGCCGGCCGCTCATTAAACAATCTCGAATTCCCTGCTTTCCCCGCCCACCGGCGCCTATGATTGGTTGCAGTGAGACACGCCCCACGCTGAGTGACAGGTGTCTCACTACACCCAATCACAGCAGCCGGTGGGCGTGTCTATACTGTGCAGTGAAATAATTAAATAATTAAAAAAAACGGCGTGCGTTCCCCCCCATTTTCAATACCAGCCAGATAAAGCCATATGGCTGAAGGCTGGTATTCTCAGGATGGGGAGCTCCACGTTATGGGGAGCCCCCCAGCCTGTACCCGGCTCTTCCCGATTTGCCCTGGTGCGTTGGCAAATCGGGGTAATAAGGAGTTATTGGCAGCCCATAGCTGCCACTAAATCCTAGATTAATCATGTCGGACGTCTCCACGAGATACCTTCCATGATTAATCTGTAAATTACAGTAAATAAACACACACACACCTGAAAAAATCTTTTATTAGAAATAAAAAACACTAATAAATTCCCTCATCACCAATTTATTTAGCCCCAAAAAGTCCTCCATGTCTGACGTAATCCAGGATGGTCCAGCGTCGCTTCCAGCTCTGCTGCATGGAGGTGACTGGAGCTGCAGAAAACACAGCCGCTCCTGTCAGCTCCACGCAGCAACTGAGGTGAGTATCGCGATCAGCTGAGCTGTCACTGAGGTTACCCGCTGTCACTGTTGGAGGATCCAGTGGTGGCTGTGGGTAACCTCAGTGACAGCTCAGCTGATCGCGATACTCACCTCAGTTGCTGCATGGAGCTGACAGGAGCGGCGGTGTCTTCTGCAGCTCCTGCCACCTTCATGCAGCAGAGCTGGAAGCGACGCTGGACCATCCTGGATTACGCCGGATGTGGAGGGCTTTTTAGGGCTTATTAAATTGTTGAACCAGGGAATTTATTAGTGTTTTTTATTTCTAATAAAGGATTTTTTCAGATGTGTGTGTTTAATCTTTAAGTTACAGAAAATAAACACACACATCTGAAAAAATCCTTTATTAGAAATAAAAAACACTAATAAATTCCCTGGTTCAACAATTTAATAAGCCCTAAAAAGCCCTCCACATCCGGCGTAATCCAGGATGGTCCAGCGTCGCTTCCAGCTCTGCTGCATGAAGGTGGCAGGAGCTGCAGAAGACACCGCCGCTCCTGTCAGCTCCATGCAGCAACTGAGGTGAGTATCGCGATCAGCTGAGCTGTCACTGAGGTTACCCACAGCCACCACTGGATCCTCCAACAGTGACAGCGGGTAACCTCAGTGACAGCTCAGCTGATCGCGATACTCACCTCAGTTGCTGCGTGGAGCTGACAGGAGCGGCTGTGTTTTCTGCAGCTCCGGTCACCTCCATGCAGCAGAGCTGGAAGCGACGCTGGACCATCCTGGATTACGTCGGACATGGAGGACTTTTTGGGGCTTAATAAATTGGTGATGAGGGAATTTATTAGTGTTTTTTATTTCTAATAAAAGATTTTTTCAGATGTGTGTGTTTATTTTCTGTAACTTAAAGATTAATCATGGAAGGTATCTCATAGATGCCTGACATGATTAATCTAGGACTTATTGTCAGCTATGGGCTGCCAATAACTCCTTATTACCCCGATTTGCCAACGCACCAGGGCAAATCGGGAAGAGCCGGGTACAGTCCCAGAACTGACGCATCTAATGTATGCGGCAATTCTGGGCGGCTGCTGACTGATATTGTTAGGCTGGGGGGCTCCCCATAACGTGGAGCTCCCCATCCTGAGAATACCAGCCTTCAGCCGTATGGCTTTATCTGGCTGGTATTGAAATTGGGGGGGACCGCACGCCGTTTTTTTTAATTATTTAATTATTTATTTCACTTCACAGTATAGACACGCCCAGCGGCTGCTGTGATTGGTTGCAGGGAGACACCTGTCACACAGCGTGGGGGCGTGTCTCACTGCAACCAATCATAGGCACCGGTGGGCGGGGAAAGCAGGGAATACGAGATTGTTTAATGAGCGGCCGGCTTTTTCAAAATAGTAAAAGCCGCCACAGCAGTGTGAATGCCGTGTAGCGCCGCGCCGGAGATCGGGGAACGGTGAGTATGAGAGAGGAGGGGAAAATGTCCGACAGACTGTGAGAGAGGGACAGAGATAGTGACGGACCGACAGAGAGAGAATAGAGACCGAGAGGGAGAGACCGACTGACAGAGAATAGTGATTGACAGACATTGTGAGACATCACTCGTTTCCAGTGTTTTAGGAAACATGCGAGAAATGTATTTAGAAAATCGGATGTCACTAGGATGGTGTGAGTGCCGTCCCGTGACATCCGATTTTTTACACGCTCCCATAGACTTGCATTGGAGAGATTCGCAGTAGAAACTCGCAAAAAAGCAGCATGCTGTGATTTTTTTTCTCAGTCCGATTTGGACAAATCAAATTGCAAATGCGAGCTGAATCATTCACTAACATGTGTCCGATTCCAATGCGAGTTTTGCTCGCATTGCTTTACTGCGAGAAACTCGCAAGTGAGAAGCAGCCTTAAGGCCTAGCCAGGATAAGAGCTCAGTCACTTGTGTTAGGAATAACCTTTTATGTTACTTTACCTTTCTATCTCAGCTTCTCATAGAGTAGTTTGAGCTATGGAAAGCGCGAAGATTGGCTGAATTATGTGGCTTCTGTAAGGCCACGTGCACATGTTGAGTATTTGGTGAGTTTTTACCTCAGCATATGTAAGCCAAAACTAGGAGTGGGTAATAAATACAGAAGTGCAGATGTGTTTCTATAAGGCCACGTGCACACATTGAGTATTTGATGCTTTCTTTTACCTCAGTATTTGTAAGCCAAAACCAAGAGTGGGTAAAAAAAAAAATGCATAAGGGGTGCCCGTGTTTCTATAAGGTCACGTGCACATATCCAGTTTACCTCAGGATGTGTAAGCATGGCCGGATTATTTGCGGGGCTCGCGCCCCGGGGCCCCCACCACAAGAGCATCTAAGGTGCCCCTATCACCATCTGTGTGGCCGCCATTTTATTAACAAGAGCCTTGGCCCTGGACAGCCGTGGGGTCCCACTCGCCCTTGTCAGTTCTGCGGCCCTCAGGCCAATTTCTGGGGACCGCAGTGCTCGGCAGGAAAGTGCGGCTGCTGTCCCTTTTTAATCCACACTGGCACGCAGTCCACAGCGTTCACTGCGTGCTCCTGGTCTGAAGTTCATCTGTGGGCAGAGCTACCGTGCGGTGTTCTACAGTCCCATAGATGAAGAGGAGTCACAGCGCTAGCCAGCATCCCCCAACACAGCATTGCCTTCCAGCGCTGTATGGGCCCCCTCTCCACTGTGACCTGAGCTGTATGTGGTCTTCCCCACCCCTCAGATATATGGGTCCCAGTGAGCTTTATGGGCTATCCTCCTCCCTGGAGTTGTACGTGCTGGCCCCCCAGAGCTATATGTGCTTTCCCTCGGAGCTGTTTGTGTGACCCCCCCCAGAGCCATTTTCAGCAGCGCTGTGTGCAGTAGAACTGTGTGTATATATACTCTTTGGGCAGCAGAGCTGTGAGTATATATATTCTTTGGGCAGCAGAGCTGTGAGTATATATATATTCTTTGGGCAGCAAAGCTGTGTGTATATCTACTCTTTGGGCAGCGGAGCTGTGTGGGCAGCAGAGCTGTGTGTATATCTACTCTTTGGGCAGCGGAGCTGTGTGTATATCTACTCTTTGGGCAGCGGAGCTGTGTGGGCAGCAGAGCTGGGAGTAGATATACTCTTTGGGCAGCAGAGCTGTGTGTATATATACTCTAAGGGTATGTGCGCACGTTGCTTTTTACCTGCTTTTTACCTGCTTTTTTGCTGCTTTTTCTTCTGCGCTGTTTCATGCCAAAATGGATGTGTTCTTCTATTCAAGCAAAGTCTATGGGAATTTGGGTTTCTTGTTCACACTATGTTGTTCAAAATGCTGCCTTTTTGTGGCAAAACTTTGGTCAAAAACTCAGCTTTGCAATGCAAAACCCAAATGGCAAAAACAATTGACATGTTGCTTCTTTGAAAAGCTAAGTTTTTGACCAAAGTTCTGCCACAAAAAGGCAGCATTTTAAACAACATAGTGTGAACAAGAAACCCAAATTCCCATAGACTTTGCTTGAATAGAAGAACACATCCATTTTGGCATGAAACAGCGCAGAAGAAAAAGCAGCAAAAAAGCAGGTAAAAAGCAGGTAAAAAGCAACGTGCGCACATACCCTTAGAGCAGCAGAGTGGTGTGCGTATACAGTGCCTACAAGTAGTATTCAACCCCCTGCAGATTTAGCAGGTTTACACATTCGGAATTAACTTGGCATTGTGATATTTGGACTGTAGATCAGCCTAGAAGTGTGAAATGCACTGCAGCAAAAAAGAATGTTATTTCTTTTTTTTTTTTTTTTTTTTAAATTGTGAAAAGTTTATTCAGGGGGTCATTTATTATTCAACCCCTCAAACCACCAGAATTCTGTTTGGTTCCCCTAAAGTATTAAGAAGTATTTCAGGCACAAAGAACAATGAGCTTCACATGTTTGGATTAATTATCTCTTTTTCCAGCCTTTTCTGACTAATTAAGACCCTCCCCAAACGTGTGAACAGCACTCATACTTGGTCAACATGGGAAAGACAAAGGAGCATTCCAAGGCCATCAGAGACAAGATCGTGGAGGGTCACAAGGCTGGCAAGGGGTACAAAACCCTTTCCAAGGAGTTGGGCCTACCTGTCTCCACTGTTGGGAGCATCATCCGGAAGTGGAAGGCTTATGGAACTACTGTTAGCATTCCACGGCCTGGACAGCCTTTGAAAGTTTCCACCCGTGCCGAGGCCAGGCTTGTCCGAAGAGTCAAGGCTAACCCAAGGACAACAAGGAAGGAGCTCCGGGAAGATCTCATGGCAGTGGGGACATTGGTTTCAGTCAATACCATAAGTAACGTACTCCACCGCAATGGTCTCCGTTCCAGACGAGCCCGTAAGGTACCTTTACTTTCAAAGCGTCATGTCAAGGCTCGTCTACAGTTTGCTCATGATCACTTGGAGGACACTGAGACAGACTGGTTCAAGGTTCTCTGATCTGATAAGACCAAGATCGAGATCTTTGGTGCCAACCACACACGTGACGTTTGGAGACTGGATGGCACTGCATACGACCCCAAGAATACCATCCCTACAGTCAAGCATGGTGGTGGCAGCATCATGCTGTGGGGCTGTTTCTCAGCCAAGGGGCCTGGCCATCTGGTCCGCATCCATGGGAAGATGGATAGCACGGCCTACCTGGAGATTTTGGCCAAGAACCTCCGCTCCTCCATCAAGGATCTTAAGATGGGTCATCATTTCATCTTCCAACAAGACAACGACCCAAAGCACACAGCCAAGAAAACCAAGGCCTGGTTCAAGAGGGAAAAAATCAAGGTGTTGCAGTGGCCTAGTCAGTCTCCTGACCTTAACCCAATTGAAAACTGGTGGAAGGAGCTCAAGATTAAAGTCCACATGAGACACCCAAAGAACCTAGATAACTTGGAGAAGATCTGCATGGAGGAGTGGGCCAAGATAACTCCAGAGACCTGTGCCGGCCTGATCAGGTCTTATAAAAGACGATTATTAGCTGTAATTGCAAACAAGGGTTATTCCACAAAATATTAAACCTAGGGGTTGAATAATAATTGACCCACACTTTTATGTTGAAAATTTATTAAAATTTAACTGAGCAACATAACTTGTTGGTTTGTAAGACTTATGCATCTGTTAATAAATCCTGCTCTTGTTTGAAGTTTGCAGGCTCTAACTTATTTGCATCTTATCAAACCTGCTAAATCTGCAGGGGGTTGAATACTACTTGTAGGCACTGTATATACTCTTTGGGCAGCAGAGCTGTGTGGGCAGCAGAGCGGTGTGTATATATACTCTTTGAGCAGTAGAGCTATGTGGGCAGCAGAGAGGTGTGTATATATATATATATATATATATATATATATACTCTTTGGGCAGCAGAGGTGTGTGGGCAGTAGAGCTGAGTGTATAAATACTCTTTGGGCAGCAGAGCTGTGTGGACAACAGAGCTGTGTAAATATGTACTCTTTGGGCAGCAGAACTGTGTGAATACATACTCTTTGGGAAGCAGAGTTGTGTGTCTATATAGCAGTACTTTGTATTCTAGTGTTGTGTGCATGAAGGCAGCAGAGCTGTGTGTTTTTCTGTGTATACATATGCAGCAGAGATGTGTGCAACAGGGCTATCTGTGAATGTGTGCAGCAGAGCTGTATGTATACAATGTGTACTCTTTGGGCAGCAGAGTTCTGTGTGTGCATAGAGCAGTGCTTAGTGTGTAGTAGTGCAGTGTGCTTGAAGGCAGCAGAGCTGTGTGTGCTGCGGTGTCTGTACAGATGCAGCAGAGATGTGTGCAACAGTGCTATCAGAGTGTGTGTGTGTGTGTGTGTGTGTGTGTGTGTGAGAAGTGTGAGAAGTGTGTATGTATGCATCAGAGCTGTACATGCAGCCCCCCAGAGCCGTCTTTGCGGCCCCTTCAGAACTGTATGGGCCCCCCAGAGTGCTATGCCACCCATCCAAGTAATGTGTACGCCCCCCAGGGCTGTTTGCCACTCCAGTAACATCTATGCCCCCCACAGTAACATGTATGCCCCTCCCCAGTAAGCTCTATGCCCCCTGCCCCTCCTGTAATGTATATATTGTAGCCCCCAGCCCCTCCTGTGAAGGATATACAGCAGTGCAGTGTCAGTGTGCACTGTGCATGGCTTGTCTGTTAGTGACGGCCATCATGCAGCTCAGCCACATGCCCTGGAGGAACTGGATGGAGACAAGTTGGGGAGGTGAGTATGGCTGCTGGCGACTTCCCCATATTAATACCTCTAATGCGTCTGTGTGTGTGTGTGTATGATGTGTATCTATGTACTGTATGTCAGTGTATATGACTGTGTATAGACTTGTCTGTTTATACAGTACAGACCAAAGTTTTGGACACACCTTCTCATTCAAAGAGTTTTCTTTATTTTCATGACTCTAAAAATTGTAGATTCACATTGAAGACATCAAAACTATGAATGAAAACATGTGGAATCAAATACTTAAAGTGTGAAACAACTGAAAATATGTTTTTATATTCTAGGTTCTTCAAAGTAGCCACCTTTTGCTTTGATTACTGCTTTGCACACTCTTGGCATTCTCTTGATGAGCTTCAAGAGGTAGCCACCGGAAATAGTTTTCCAACATTCTTGAAGGAGTTCCCAGAAATGCTTAGCACTTGTAGGCCCTTTTGCCTTCACTCTGCGGTCCAGCTCACCCAAAACCATCTTGATTTGGTTCAGGGCTGGTGACTGTGGAGGCCAAGTCATCTGGCGTAGCATCTCATCACTCTCCTTCTTAGTCAAATAGCCCTTACACAGCCTGGAGCAGTGTTTGGGGTCATTGTCCTGTTGAAAAATAAATGATGGTCCAACTAAGCGCAAACCGGATGGAATAGCATGCCGCTGCAAGATGCTGTGGTAGCCATGCTGGTTCTGTATGCCTTCAATTTTGAATAAATCCCCAACAGTGTCACCAGCAAAGCACCCCCAACACCATCACACCTCCTCCTCCATGCTTCACGGTGGGAACCAGGCATGTAGTGTCCATCCATTCACGTTTTCTACAAAGACACGGTGGTTGGATCCAAAGATCTCAAATTTGGACTCATCAGACCAAAGCACAGATTTCCACTGGTCTAATGTCCATTCCTTGTGTTCTTTAGCCCAAAAAAGTCTCTTCTGCTTGTTGCCTGTCCTTAGCAGTAATTTCCTAGCAGCTATTTTACCATGAAGGCCTGCTGCACAAAGTCTCCTCTTAATAGTTGTTATAGAGATGAGAAGGTGTGTCAAAACATTTGGTCTGACTGTATGTATTTTTGTGAATTTGTCTTCAAATATGTATATGTACGTATTCCTCTATATGTGTGCCGCCCCCGTGGCAGCAGCCGAGCTGCTCGAATCCGGATTTTCAGTCGCTCGAGGGTCTCCAGACGCGTGGGTCGTGCGGCCACTCAAATGAAGACTGGTATTTACAAGGGATTATAGAGTTCGTGATGCCACCCGTGGTGTGTAGTAATTAGGAGTACCACCGCTGCAGTTGGGAGTACCCGGGGTAATGGAACGAGGCAGCAAGGTGTTGGAACCCTCAACGGATAGGGGGGAATGGATAGGGCCGTGGGATGCGGGGGTCACTCATGTACTCACTCAGTCCATTAAGCAGACACCGACAACCGAATAAACCAAATCTCTGGACACAGTTGCCGCTGAGGGGAGCTAGTTCGGGTCCCGTCCCCAATGGTGCTGCCTGGTGATCCATGACCTGCCTCCTGGCACTACGTTTACTTTTCTGGTGGTCCCGTTAGATTGAAACTTGCCAGGTCTCGCTCCCCACTGTGGCTAAGTATGGGAGCTTGCTCTCAGGGCTCACGCTTGGGACTTTCTGGACCATTTTGAATGGAAAGTCCTTTCCCCTCATTGCGCTAGTGCCCCGATTTTGGAGCGGTTGGGAACGAATCTTGAAGGCTCCATTCTCCACAGGTAAATTATCGGGTTGCATGCAGCTACTCCCCGACCTTGGGTCCACGTACCCCGTCGTGCCTTGGTCCCAGCCCGGTGATGGTGCAAGATCGCCGGCTGTCCTGCTCGACAGATCCGAGCCCCGTGCCACGATCCCCTGCGACCGGGGATCCAACACCTCTAGGCCCAGACCACCGTCTGCCACCTAGACAGCTTCTCTATGGGAGTCCCGACCTCCTCAGAGCTCCTCACAGCTCGAGGGCTACTCTCCACCACCACTCACTACTTCACTCCACTTCAGACTACAATTGACTACACTCCTCACCTCCCCTCCCTAACCCACCAGGTGGGCAACTCTATTCCACTCAAGCCATCTACTGGTGTGTCTGGTGGCTGTGGTGCAGGGTCTTTCTAGGATTTGATTAGCTGATGTAGGCAACACCATTTGGTTAGGGACCCATAACATAGAGGGAGGTGGATACTGTATGGTAGGGTAGATTGTGCAATACCCTGTCATGACCTGATAGTCCAGGGGCATCACATATGTGTGGATGGGGCCCACTGAGACTTGCACCCAGGGCCCACAAAAGCCTGGAGTCGGCCCTTGCTGTTTTAACATTGGGATCAATATAAGAATGTGAGTAACTCTACTTTCTGTGTATAAGTGACTGCTGTGAGTTATCCTGGACTGTGTCTGTATTGTAGTACTGTAAATCTGAATGTGGCAGAACAATAGGATAAGATGCATGTTCATTGGATTTATATCTAAATGCTACCGTTCACGTGCTACTGTTATGGCTAAAAATGTTAATGTTATTGGGCCCCATCAGATTTTCCGCCCAGGGGCCACCACCAACCTTAATCCGGCCCTGTTTGTATGCCAAAACCCGGAGTAGAACAATCACAGGAAAAAAAAGTATAATAGAAACAATCCTGGTTTTGGCTTACAATACTGAGGTAAAAAAAAAATCACCAAAAAACTGGATAAGTGCACCCCTTCTGCATTGTTTACACTCCTGGTTTACAAATTCTGAGGTAAAAAAGTTCACTAAAATACTGCATGTGAGCACATGGCCTAGTAGAAACACATGTGTACCCCTTCTGCATTGTTTACACACTTCTGGTTTTGGCTTAAAAATCCTGAGGTAAAAAATTCACCAAATGCTCAATATGTGCATGTGGCCTTACAGAAGCCACATAATTCAGCCAATCCTCGCTTTTTCCATGTGGCCTACAGATACAGTTAGGTCCAGAAATATTTGGACAGTGACACAATTTTCGCGAGTTGGGGTCTGCATGCCACCACATTGGATTTGAAATGAAACCTCTACAACAGAATTCAAGTGCAGATTGTAACGTTTAATTTGAAGGTTTGAACAAAAATATCTGATAGAAATTGTAGGAATTGTACACATTTCTTTACAAACACTCCACATTTTAGGAGGTCAAAAGTAATTGGACAAATAAACCAAACCCAAACAAAATATTTTTATTTTCAATATTTTGTTGTGAATCCTTTGGAGGCAATCACTGCCTTAAGTCTGGAACCCATGGACATCACCAAACACTGGGTTTCCGCCTTCTTAATGCTTTGCCAGGCCTTTACAGCCGCAGCCTTAAGGTCTTGCTTGTTTGTGGGTCTTTCCGTCTTAAGTCTGGATTTGAGCAAGTGAAATGCATGCTTAATTGGGTTAAGATCTGGTGATTGACTTGGCCATTGCAGAAGGTTCCACTTTTTTGCACTCATGAACTCCTGGGTAGCTTTGGCTGTATGCTTGGGGTCATTGTCCATCTGTACTATGAAGCGCCGTCCGATCAACTTTGCGGCATTTGGCTGACTCTGGGCTGAAAGTATATCCCGGTGTCGCGTGCGGAGGAGGGGACGCCGCGCTCTCCCACTGCTCGGGTCCGGCTGCCACGGCTGCTGCGGCCTGCTGCTGCTCGGTGGCTCGAGCGATGGGCCGGATCCCGGGGACTCTAGCGGCGCTCCTCGCCCGTGAGTGAAAGGGGGTTTGGGTGTGGGGATTGTTTATTGTCCGTGACGCCACCCACGGTTGTGGTGATTGAGTGTACACCACCGCTGCTCTGGCTGGGGATCCCGGGAGTGATGGTATGGAGCAGCCAGTTGTTGTGTTGCCCCTCCGTGGATAGGGGTTGGTGATCCCGGGGCCCAGTGATGGAGTTGGGATGGTGGACAGGCGGGCTAGGGGCCTGTGGAGGTGCAGGGGCGCAGGGGCAGCGCTGTGCCGCACGGCACGGAGGTACTCACTCAGCCAGTAAACACGACACAGTTCTCGGTAAACAAATGGCTGGTTGGACGGGTCCCTCAGACGGTTACGTTGCCGATGTCCCCTGCAGTTGACGGTGACGGTCTCTTCCCTGCACCTATGTGTTGTTGTTTGGTAGAGATGGGTTCCCACCGGTAACCCGCTCCCCAGCTTGGATATGAACCGGAGGAGCTCCACTCTTGCCCGCAGGCGCTGGCCCTGGGAAACTGGTGCCTTGGCGGTGACGATGTCTCCCCTTAACGGTTGGACTGTTGCCTTCAAACGGGACTTGGTTGTTGGGAGACAGTCGTCCCCTTCACTGACGGATTTGGCAAATTATGGCGACTCCTAGCCTTGCCGGGATCCGAAAGGCCCCTGCCCTGGTGCTGACTAATCTTCGTATACCGCTCCGGTACCGCCGGGTCACCACCCGTCCACGGTCCTTTCGGCAACCTCCAATCAGTCTCGCCTGCAGACGGTCACCGCCGTCTGCCAACCTTGCTGTCTCAGTCCGGGGCACACACCCGGACCAACTTAAGGCTTCTTGCTGGCACTACTCCTACTTTCCTCCTTTACCACTTCACCAGCTTCACTTCACTTCCTTTCACTTTCAACTCTCAACTCTATCTTTACTCCTCACTCAAGCTCTTCCCTGAGCTAACTGCCTGGTTTTCCCGCCTCCAGAGCTGTGAACTCCTCGGTGGGTGGAGCCAACCGCCTTGCCCACCCCCTGGTGTGGACACCAGCCCCTGGAGGAAGGCAACAAGGATTTCTGTTTTGACTTAGTGTGTACCTGCAGGGAATGTGGGGTGCGTGTGGTGTTGTGACCTGTGACCCCTGGCTTGCCCAGGGCGTCACATTCCCCCTTAGCAAAACGCAGACCGTCCTCGGACTGCCCGTCCAACACTGGTTTTATTTTCCTTTTTGTTTTTCTGGAAAATATGTAAAAAGAGGTAAACATAATACAACTTATGACATCAACCCACATCGGGAGGTTCGGTACTTAAACGTTGCAAACATTTTAACGGTTGCGGCTCCGCTCTCTCCCACCCAAGTAACCTGGCCCTGATGCTGCCCCTAAAACCCAGGCAGCACCCCTTGACCCCAGTCCAGCACAAGTTACCCGAGCGGGATCTGTCCTTCCCCTCCAGAGGGTAGCCACCGGTTCCTGTGGTGGCTGGGCCCCAGCCGGCTCTACTGCGGGCCCTCCCTCCAACCTGCCTCTCCGGAGGCGGTAATGGTAGCTGCAACAAACAGATTTTATTTACATCCCACTAACGTTTGTGGTTGCCCTGCAAGTTCACGGGCTTGTCCATAAGGAGTCCCTTATGCAACTTTTTAAACGGTCCCCATGGGGACAACGGTGCCGGCAACGGCCGGTTTTCTCAATCACGGTTAATCAGATGACTGTTCGGTTTCATTTCTTATCATCACTTTAAACTTTCAAAACTTTTCAAACTTTTTCAAACAATCACAGTGGTGGTCCCAACGGGGACTGGACAACGGTGCTCCGCTGCCCTACTCCAAGTCATCGGCTTCATCTGAGGGAGGGGGTGCAGAACTCACTCGGCTCTCCTGGCTGCCCCTCAGTTTCGCATCTAGGGCGAACCACCCCCTCTCTCCACAGTGCCGGGTATACTGCACGATGTCACCAGGCATCAGGTTACGGCCAGGGTGCTCCTCGGGCAGGTGGGCATTCACCTGTAATTAACCCCAGACCTTTTAACTTCTTCATTGATTACAGGTTAACGAGGGAGATGCCTTCAGAGTTAATTGCAGCCCTTAGAGTCCCTTGTCCAATTACTTTTGGTCCCTTGAAAAAGAGGAGGCTATGCATTACAGAGCTATGATCCCTAAACCCTTTCTCCGATTTGGATGTGAAAACTCTCATATTGCAGCTGGGAGTGTGCACTTTCAGCCCATATTATATATATAATTGTATTTCTGAACATGTTTTTGTAAACAGCTAAAATAACAAAACTTGTGTCACTGTCCAAATATTTCTGAACCTAACTGTATGTATAGGAGCCATGGAAAGAATTTAGACCTGTTACACAGCATGCTTTTGTGGTGTACTTCACATACAGTGTGTCCACCCATATCCTGTCCACCGCCATTAACTTGAGAATGGCGGCAGCTATAGGCATAGAAGTGGTGTCTAGGTATAGTAAAGTAGCCATAGTGCCACCTGGTGGAAAACAATGGAGTTAGCATTTTTATCTTGAAAATGGAACGAGATAGAGAAAAAAAGTGTATTACAAAGTTGTAGTGCATCATCAATTTAATACGAATCGATACAGAATGATTAGAATGATTGATTATGAGAATGATTATGATTAGAATGTGTAAAACTCACAAGGCTGAGGACGTGAAGCGATACCTCATGGGGACCTTCCTACAAGTCATTGGGTATGGTGGCTGCGTAGAGTGGCCTCCACGCTCACCTGACCTGACCCCATTGGACTTCTTTCTGTGAGGTCACATCAAACAGCAGGTGTATACGACCCCTCCACCAACATTGCAGGACCTACGACGACGTATCACAGATGCGTGTACAAACGTGTCACCTACCATATTGCACAACGCGCAGCAAGATACAGTATGCTGTCCAGATGTTCATTGCAGCTGACGGCCACTTTGAGCATCAAAGTTAAATGAGTGACCAGCATTCAATGTTTTGGGGGGTCATGGGTTTGATATCATAGCATTTCTGTATGCAAGGTGTCGATTCATATTGAATTGATGATGCCCTACAATTTTTTAATTCACTTTTTTTTCTCTATCTCGTTCAGTTTTCAAGATAGAAATGCTAACTCCGTTGTTTTCCACCAGGTAGCGCTATAGGTGGTTTCATTGCATAACGCATGGCTACTTTACTATACCTAGACACCACTTCTACGCCTATAGCTGCCGCCGGTCTCAAGTTTATGGCAGTGGACAGGATATGGGTGGACACACTGTATATGTTTGTAGTGTATGCTTATAGAGAGATTTTAGTCCATTTAGTGGGAGTCAGCGCAGCAGTATTGTAGTAGGTTGCAGGTACAGTGATTGCCCCAGGAAAACCAGTGCTGTTAATCACCAGTGGGCAGTACAGGTCACTGAGCCTCTTGGTCATGCCTAGGGTGTACCATGCACCTCAGTATATTTGATTAAACTTCAGCTTTTGCAAAATGGAATCTGTGATTAGCGCGATTAGATCATTATGTGTATGTTCACACCATGCTATTGAAATCATAGAAAAAAAATGCACTATTTTACCACAGAACTGGAATATTGCTGCAAAAACAATGCGTTTTTACACTGATTTTGAAAACTGCAACAAATAGAGCTGCAAAGAAAACGCCTTTTGTGAACAAACCCTAAAGCTGCAATCTTTATAGGGCGTAATATGTATTTTACAAGGCTATATGCTTAGTGTATACTTTCTGCCGGACACTTCTCCACTCTACCAGTCCTCTTTGCCCTCTTTTTGCTGGGAGGTTCATTGTACACCCAGTGTAACACACCTGTCATGTACTGGGTGCCCATATATCCTAAATGAGTGACCATATAAAGATTTTCCCTCGCATCGTTTTTGCTGGTCTTTTTCAAATGTGTTGCATAAAATATTGCTGTTCTGCTGAAGAAAAATGCAACACAGCTGCCACATGTGAACGGAGACCAAAATGTAGAGAGATGTTGCACTCACTCTCTACCTAGGGGCAAAAACTCAGTCATATATAGAAGTATGTGGGGGTCTCCAATGTAGGTTTCACACTTATTATACTTTATGCCATAAGTGTATATGATCGAAATAGACTTGCATGGAGGTGCGTGAGGTGAGACTAACTGCCAATCGCAGCTTGCGATTCATTATGCATGCTGTTACGGCATGAGAAATCAATTGTGGATAGACACTGCCCCATAGTTAGGCACTAGAGTGAGAGCAATCCAATGTTTTATCGGATTGCACTTGTCCGTGCAAAACACAAGTGGAACCGAGCCCTAAGTGTTTTTCTCACATATTGGCAATGAACTTGAAATAATATATATATGTATTTTACAAATAGGCAATGGATTCATTCTTGGCAGTGTATAGGTTAAAAATCAGCATTACTAGCAGACCTAATAGTACGGGGCATAATTGAATACTTACAACATGCCCACAATTTTGCAAGGATAGGATATTCTCTACAAGGCCTCATTCAGACATCAGATTTTCATACATGTGTTTTATCCGTATTTTTCATGGCTAGAACACGTACCCATTATAATCTATGGGGCTGTTCACATGTGCATGTCTCTTGGCAATAATCATGGAGACATGTCTGTTTTTTTCAGGACCCCAGATGAAAAGTCTATGCGACTGTAAAAATCATGGACAGTAGTGTAGAGTCTGTGCCCTGTCCATGATTAACATTGTAGTGGATAGGAGAAGCGTTGTCTTTTTTTTTTTTTTCTTCTTCTCCATGTGTGAAAATTACTGATGGTAAAAACTGATAGCACACTGACCAAAAACAGAAGACATTCGGATTCAAAGCCCTAATGACGCTCGTGCCTATGGTGAGTAAGCACATGGGCACCTTTTAAACACCCTGTGAGATCTATGGGATGAAAGAATTAATGGGAACTGTCTCAATCACATAGAGCAATTGCAAAAAAGCTTAAGTGACCTTGAAATCTTTCAGCCCTGTGTACTCACGGACCTCACATTTTAAGGGGTTGTCCATCTTGGACTATTTGTACCATAGGTTCAGTGACAAACGTAGAAAATAAACTCTGCTTTATTTGCGTTCTTTGGGTCCATCATTGCAACTGCATTGCAGTTTCTGTTTTTCTTGATCGCCACTTGCCACTGGGCTCAGTGATTAGCTGCAGCGCTGTCAACGTGATGTTACTGCTGCAGCCAATCAACACACTGGAGCAGGGGCGAAATGGCAGCGCCGGACCAAATGGAGGGTTACTACAGCTGAGTTTATTTTTTTAGACATCTCTGGCCTGAGCCTAGGGGCTAAAGATAATTGAACCAGGATAACCCCTTTAACGCACTAAGATAACAGAAATCCCCCTTTAACCCTCAAAACATGCAACTGTTGTCAGTGACTATGTCAGAACTAATGTGACATATTTGGAGCAAGTGCACCCCCTACTGGTTTAAAAAGGCAAAGCAAATCATATACAGCTCTGGCAAAAATTTAAAGACCACATCCAAATTTTCATTTTTTTTTTATGATTTTTCTCTTTTTATGTATATTTTTTAGTAAATTGTTCTTTTATTCTATAAGCTACTGACAAAATGTCTCCGAATTTCCAAGCAATATATTTTGTATTTATTTTCTGAAAATGAGAAATAGTCTAAATAGAAAATTGCATTACTTTCAGACCTCAAATAATGCAAAGAAAAAAGTTCCTAATCATTTAGAAACCACAATACTAATGTTTTACCTCAGGAAGAGTTCAGAAATCAATATTTAGTGGAATAACCATGATTTTTTAATCACAGCTTTCTTGTGTCTTGACATGCTTTCCACCAATCTATCACACTGGTTTTGGATGACTTTCTGACACTCCTGGTGCAAAAATGTAAGCAGGTCTTCTTTGTTTGATGGCTTGTGACTATCCATCTTCCTCTTGATTACATTCCAGAGGCTTTCAATGGGGTTCAGGTCTGGAGATTGGGCTGACCATGACACGGCTATGATGTAGTGGTCCTTCATCCACACATTGATTAACCTAGCTGTGTGGCATGGCACATTGTCCTGCTGGAAAAAACAGTCCTCAGAGTTGGGGAACATTGCCTGAGCAGAAGGAAGCAACCGTTTTTCCAGGATAACCTTGTATGTGGCTTGATTCATACGTCCTTCACAAAGATGTTTGTTGAATTTTCTTTAACTAATTTTCAGCTTTTACCAACACCTGGTCGTCTAATGGTTAGACGGAGACCTGGAGAGGCGTACAAACCACAGCGTTTTGCACCCACTGTGAAATTTGGTGGAGGATTGGCTGCTTCAGCAAAGCTGGAATTGCGCAGGTTAATCTTTGCAAAGGAAGTATGAATCAAGAGCTGGATTGGTACTTTAAATGGAACCTGTCATCAGAAATTTGTCTTTCAACCTAAATGTTTCCCCCTCTGCAGCTCCTGGGCTGCATTCTAGCAAGGTTTCTGTACTTTTTGTGCCCCCTTTTAAATACTTTGTAAAGTTATACCTTTTGGTATGAAAATCTTGTAAATTCTCCATGGGGGCGGGCCGTCTGGTGTCCGTTGCTGTCCCTTACGCCGTCCCCCCACGCTCCAAATCATCCCTCAGGATGCCGCCCACTGCGCCCGAGGTCCCGTGCACGCCGGGACACCTGGTGACGTGGTCGCAGGCACGAGAGTATGGGCGGCGCTGTGATTGCATCGCAAGTGCCCGCCCATACTCTCGTGGCCGCGCTCTTCCCTCTGTACGTCTTCAGATCCTCTCCGCTTCTCCTGTGGTGGCCTGCTCCGCTCCTCCCATCTATTTCCTGCTGCAGGGTACGATGGGAAGGAGGTGACGTCTGGCCATTTGGCCGGCGCAGAATGCTGGAGGCAGAGGGGAAAGTGCGGTTACGAGGTTATGGGCGGCACTTGCTGATGACACTCACAGCACCGCCCATAACCTCGTGCCTGCGCAAAATGTCACCAGCGGTCACACGTGCACGCAGTGCACAGTCCCGCTACAGTCGCACAGCGCATGCGCGGTAACTCGGGCGCCCAGGGGCGGTGTCCTGAGGTTTGAAATTCAGCGTTCGGGAGCGGCGTAAATCGGCAGAAGGACAGTAATGGACACCAGAGAGCCCGCCCCCATGGATAATTTACGAAATTTACATACGAAAAGGTACAACTTTATAAAGTGTTTATTTTGGTATAAAAGGGGCCAGAAAAACTAGAGGAACCTTGCTAGAATGCAGCCCAGGAGCTGCAGAAGGGGAAAATTTTAGGTTTATAGCTAAATTTCTGATGACAGGTTCCCTTTAAATCTAATTACCCTGCCCCCGATCTTATACTTATTCTCCAATATTTTAATATTTTTCCTGTCCTGCAGCATCATGTTGTGCTGTAACTTCTGACTGGCTGGAAGTCAGAAGTTACATCACAAGCTCTCACTGCAAGCTTATCAGAGCCAGAATGAGGCCAGATCGAGGCTCTCATAGACTTACATTGAGTTGTGATCTCTGGTTCACTCCATGAAACACTGGAGCAGCTGGTAAGTCACAAGTTGCCTGACACTGACTAGAGCGTTGGTGAAAACAGATGATGATGCCAGAAGGTGAGTATAAGACCTCTTTTACACATCAGTATTTGGCATCGGTGTGTCATCAGTATTTGGATGCCAAAACCAGGAGTGTCTCCAAAACACAGAACAGATGTCAGACTTTCAATTGTAGTTCTTTGTAAGTTCCACTCCTGGTTTTGGCATCCAAATACTGATGAAACACTGATGCAAAATACTAACGTGTGAAAGAGGCCTAAGATAGAGGGCAGAGGACTGAGCGGTGAAATAATATAAAAACACTGGCATGGTGCTTTAATTTTTTTCTCAGAACAAAAATCCTCCATGCCTATTATCCATTTTGTGACTCTTCATTCTATCTTCTCTAGCTCCAGGGCATCCTTCCTATGAACTGGTGCCCAGAACTGATAGTCATACCAGGTCTTTATTAAGTGGTAGTATTACACAGCTGTACCATGAGTCCATGGCTTCTTTAATGCATTACAATATCCTGCTGACTTTAGATTTATTTTTTTTTTACTGTGATTACAGTTTTAAGCCTGTGATCTACAAGTACAACCAGATCCTTCTCTACAAGTGACTCTCCTTGTTTTATTACCCATATAACGTACGGTACCCACATATTACTAATACCTATGTGCATAAATTTGTATTTCTCCACATTGAACCTCATCTGTCAAGTGGATACCCAATTGCTCAGTTTGTAACTGCTGTAGTCAGCTGTAACTTATGGAAATCCTCCATACACTGCACTATACTACATATTTTGATGTCATCTGCAAAAATACAAGCAACACTATAAATCCTGTCTTCTATATCATAAATAAAAAAAGTTGAATAATATCAGACTCAGAACTGAACCTTACAATGGCAGACCTTTCTGTGTAGCAGTCAGTCACCACAGCTCTCTGGGTGCGCACTTTCATAGTTTTCTATTCAATTACAAAACTTATTTCTAAGCGTCTAGACTTTACTCATCTATGTTGGAGAGAGTCAAATCTCTTTGCAAAGTCCAAATATACTGTTGTCATCCTAGTTGGCCTTAATGGACTCTAATTTAATCAGGAATACATTAGCAGTCATTGCCTAGCATCTGGTGGGGGGTTGTGCATATTTGTTTCCAAAAAGAGCTTCAAAAAAGAAGGAATGGCGGCAACTCACCGGTAGATATGAAATGGCAAATTTATTGCACAAACTGTGGCATAGTTACAACAAACACGGGGAGGGAGGGGAGTGCAGGAGCGCCGGACGACAGCCGTTTCGCACCACACGGGTGCTTCCACAGGTCCGAATTCTCACAGGTCCACAACTCTCCTCAACCAAGGGCTGATCCCAAAAAGAGGTTGAAAAGTGAGGAGACACGTTTGGTTGTTGGGGCTGTGACGTGGAAGCATGAGGATCTGCTGGTGCGGTCAGTTCCTGGTGCCACAACTTAGACTAAAGAGTGGACATCACTGGACCCATGGTAGTGGACTTCTTGCCCACCCTGCTGGATTTGAGGAACTATTTTAAGGATCAGTGGTTTATTTTCCTTGGTGTCCCGGGATTTGTTCCTTTCGCCCCTTGCTATATCACAGATGTTCTAAAATCCTATCTACACTCAATGAAATATTCTCCTAGTCACAATAAAATTTTTATTTGGATTGTTTACCGGTCTGCTGTCTCTGCTTTCTCTGTCTCAACGATATCCACAGCTACCCCTTTGCCCAGGTTTCCACCCACCAGGTTTCCCAACCATCCAGAAATTCCAGGACAGTCCGCAAAAATAGAGCACAAAGAATAGAGCTGAAGAAACTTATGCAGATTATTTTTACTGTGATTACCATCATTTTTGGTCGCTTTCAAACTGCGTTGTGATGTCTGTTCAGTGACCCCGTTGGGTCTTCCGTCCGAACCCTCCCCCAAAATGGGTTGCAAACGCATGCGCCAACAGGGCCATTGACTAGTATGGTGCAGACGGAGTCACCGTGTGCTCTCTTTCACTGTTTTCGTGAGGATATGCTTTCTGGAGGGGGGGACACAGACGTGGTGGAATGTGTCTGGGTGTCCACCTCCAGTAAGCATATACTCCTGAAAATAGTGCACGACAGAGCACACGGTGACTCTGTCAGCACCATAATAGTCAATTGCCTGTTGGCGCATGCGTTTGCAAACCATTTTGTAGGAGGTTCGTACGGAAGCCCCGACCGGACCACTGAACAGAGGTCAGAGCTGTATCACTTATAATTAAAGTGATTTATTATAGTTTTGTCCTTAAATTTTTTTATCTGTTTGTGATTTTTTTGATAAGTTATCCAGAAAAAAAATTTAAAAATCAAGTTGGCAACCTTACTACTCACTTTATAATAAGTAATTAGGTTAGATATATTCTGTCCTTAGTAAAACCATGCTGGATATAATGATGCTAACTTATTATTTTTTATCACATAGTCCTTACAAGACCCTCAGACATACTCCCCATCATGGATGTTAAGTTTACTGGTCTATAATTACCTGGTAGAGACCTAGAGCCCTTTTTAAACATCAGCAGCATGTAAGCTTTGCTCTAGTCCCTCCGCACAGTACCAGTCACTAGACAGTCTCTAAAACTGAGGTATAGGGACACAGCAATAAATGAGGCAAGTTTCTTAACCATTTAAAGACAAGACTATTCACCCCAGTTCCTGACCAGGCACTTTTTTTTCCCCGTACATGTGGTTTTAAGAGCTGTACAATTTTTCTCATTACGCAGGAGTCACACAAACGTTTAAAAAATCAGTTTGATTGTCATCCAGGAGAGCAGGACGAATGAAATCCATTTGGTATTCCATATATCATGTGGGTGTATAACTTTTTTTCTCGCCTAGCATCCGTATGACATCCATATACAATGCGGGGTTTTTTTTTTTACAACTATTGTTCTACAGTGACCTACAGAATGGTAATGTATCGGTAAAAAAATGGACGACATATGGATTGTCAATGTCCTGTCCGTTTTTTTCTCACGCCCATAGACTTGCAGTGTCGTTTGATCTACGCATCCACTCGCACCATGCTGCAACTTTTTTTCTCATCCCGAACCCGGATGAAACAAAAAAATCGCTGATCTGCTCTGCCATATTGAGTAACATTGGTCCTAGTCGAATGCAAGATTTTCTCGCATTACACTCATCTAATTTGAGGCCTTAGGATGATATCGGTGGAAAAATAAAAGAAATATTTGCTGCTTTGTCATTTTTTTATATAATAAAAAAACCCCACTGAATTAATTTTTTATTTTGTTGAACTTTCCATATCAATTATATTTATATATTGGACACATTTTTTCCATTGTTGCAGGGCTAGTATTTTTTCTTTTTTTATTTTTGAGACTATGTGGGAGCTCATGTATATAGGAGGCTATATGTGGGTCATAAAGTATATAGGAGGCTATGTAGAGCTCATGTACACACGTGGTCAAAATTGTTGGTACCACTCATTTATTGTAAGAAAAACCCACAATGGTCACAGAAATAACTTGAATCTGACAAAAGTAATAATAAATCTATGAAAATGAACAAATGAAAGTCAGATATTGCTTTTCAACCATGCTTCCACAGAATGTTTTAAAAAAAATAAAACTCATGAAATAGGCCTGGACAGAAATGATGGTACCCCTAAAAATAATGTGACAAAAGGGACCTGTTAAATCAAGGTGTGTCCACTAATTAGCATCACAGGTGTCTACAATCTTGTAATCAGTCAGTGTGCCTGTATATAGGGCTACAGATACTCACTGTGCTGTTTGGTGACAAGGTGTGTACCACACTCAACAGGGGCCAGAGGAAGCAAAGGAAAGAGTTGTCTCAGGAGATTAGAAAGAAAATTTATAGACAAGCATGTTAAAGGTAAAGGTTATAAGACCATCTCCAAGCACCTTGATGTTCCTGTGACTACAGTTGCACATATTCAGAAATTTTAGATCCATGGGACTGTAGCTAACCTCCCTGGGCATGGCCGCAAGAGGAAAATTGATAACAAATCAAAGAGATGGATAATACTAATGGTAACAGAAGAGCCCAGAAAAAGATCTAAAGAGATTAAAGGTGAACTTCAAGCTCAAGGAAAATCAGTGACAGATCGCACCATCCGTCGTTGTTTGAACCAAAGTGGACTTCATGGGAGACAACCAAGTGTACTGCCCCCGTGGAAGCAGCCGAGCTGCTCAGATCCAGGTTCGCTGTGGCTCGAGGGTCTCCGGACCCAGGGGTTGTGCGGCCACTCGAATGAAAAGGGGGGTATTTACAGGGAGTTATAGTTCGTGACGCCACCCGTGGTGTGTGGTAATTGAGAGTACCACAACTGCCATTGGGAGAACCCGGGGATGATGGAGCGGGTGGGCAGCAAGGTGTTGGAACCCTCCACGGGTAGGGGGTGCCCCAGGACTCTGTGTGGGGAGTGCCGTGGGGATGAAGGGGTCACTCTCGTACTCACTCAGTTCATAGGCAGACACTGTCAACCAGGTAAACCAAGTCTCTGGGTACCGCTACCGCTGAGGGTAGCTCGTCCGGGTCCCATCCCCAAGTGGTGCTGCTTGGTGATCCGTGACCTGCCTCCTGGCACTTAGTTTTGACTTCAACTTGATGGCCCGGTAGCTTGGAACTAGCTGTGCCCCGCTCCCTACCATGGCTAAGTATGGGAGCTTGCTCTCAGGGGTCACGCTTGGGATTTTCTGGACCGTTTTGGTTGGAAAGTCCTATCCCCCTTGTTGCACTAATGCCCCGATTCTGGAGTGGGTGGGAACGGATCGTGAAGGCACCATTCTCCTCAGGTGAATTGTCCGGTTGCCTGAAGCTACTCCCCAACCTAGGGTTCGTGTACCCCGTCGTGCCTTCGGTCCCGGACCGGTGATAGGGAAAGGCTGCCGGCTGTCCTCCTCGATGGGTCCGAGCATCTCGCCACAATCCCCTGCGACTAGGGGTCCGACTCCTCTAGGCCCAGACCACTGTCTGCAACCTAGGCAGTTACTTCAGGAGTCACTACTCCCAACTTCCTCTAAGCTCCTCTCAGCTCGAGGGCTACTTCCCACTTCTCCACTCACAGACAGACTCTCTACACTCCTCACCTCCCCTCCCTGACCCCCCCAGATGGGCGACTCTATTCCACTCAAGCCGTTCACTGGTGTGTCAGGTGGGTGTGGTGCAGGGTGTCTCTAGGATTTGATTTGCTGTTGGAGGCAACACCACTTAAGTAGGGACCTGAAAACCAAGAAGGAGGCAGAATACTGCCCGGAAGTGCAGCTTGTGCAGTACCCTGTGACGACCTGATAGTCCAGGGGCGTCACACAAGGAGGACACCATTGTTGAGAAAAAAAACATAAAAAAGCCAGACTGGAAATTTCCAAAGTACATGTTAACAAGCCACAAAGCTTCTGGTAGAATGTCCTATGGACAGATGAGACACAAATGGAACTTTTTGGTAATGCACATCAGCTCTATGTTCACAGACAATAAAAGACAGACAAAAATTAAGCATATCATGAAAAGAACACTGTCCCTACTGTGAAACATGGAGGAGGCTCTGTTATGTTCTGGGGCTGCTTTGCTGCATCTGGCACAGGGTGTCTTGAATCTGTGCAGGGTACAATGAAATCTCAAGACTATCAAGGGATTCTAGAGAGAAATGTGCTGCCCAGTGTCAGAAAGCTTGGTATCAGTTGCAGGTCATGGGTCTTGCAACAGGATAATGACCAACAACACACAGCTAAAAACACCCAAGAATGGCTAAAGGCCCCGTTAAACGCAACAACATCGCTAAGGAGATATCGCTGGGGTCACGGAATTTATGACGCACATCAGGCGTAGTTAGCGACGTCGTTGCGTGTGACACCTACAAGCGACCGCTAACGATCCGAAAAACAGCAAAAATCGTTGATTGTTGACAGGCCGTTCCTTTCCCAAATATCGTTGCTCATTTTGGACACAGGTTGTTCGTCGTTCCTGAGCCAGCACACATCGCTACGTGTGACACCCCGGGAACGACGAACAACAGCTTTCCTGCATCCTCCGGCAATGAGATGAGAGCGACGTTAATGTGGCTGCTTGTTTTTTTTGTTTTTTAAATAAATTAGTGAGTACACGGTGGCCAGAGGCCTGGGGAGGCTGCATTATGCATTGAGGTCTGGGGAGGCTGCATTATTATACATGGAGGCCTGGAGAGGCTGGCTGCATTAGTATACATGGAGGCCTGGAGAGGCTGGCTGCATTAGTATACATGGAGGCCTGGAGAGGCTGGCTGCATTAGTATACATGGTGGCCGGGAGAGGCTGGCTGCATTAGTATACATGGAGGCCTGGAGAGGCTGGCTGCATTAGTATACGTGGAGGCCTGGAGAGGCTGGCTGCATTAGTATACATGGAGGCCTGGAGAGGCTGGCTGCATTAGTATACATGGAGGCCTGGAGAGGCTGGCTGCATTAGTATACATGGAGGCCTGGAGAGGCTGGCTGCATTAGTATACATGGAGGCCTGGAGAGGCTGGCTGCATTAGTATACATGGAAGCCTGGAGAGGCTGGCTGCATTAGTATACATGGAGGCCTGAAGAGGCTGGCTGCTATATTATACATGGAGGCCTGGAGAGGCTGGTTGCTATATTATACATGGAGTCCGGCTGCATTATTATACATGGAGCACTGGGGAGGCTGGCTGAATTATTATACATGGAGGCCTGGAGAGGCTGGCTGCTGTATTATACATGGAGGCCTGGAGAGGCCGGCTGCATTATTATACATGGAGGCCTGGAAAGGCTGGCTGCATTATTATACATCGAGGCCGGCTGCATTATTATACATGGAGGACTGGGGAGGCTGGCTGCATTATTATACATGGAGGCCTGGAGAGGCTGGCTGCTATATTTTACATGGAGGCCTGGAGAGGATGGCTGCTATATTATACATGGAGGACTGGGGAGGCTGGCTGCATTATTATATATGGAGGCCTGGGGGGACTGTATAATAAACATGATGGACCCCTTATACATGGACTATAGGGGTGTATTATACATAGATGTCTATGGGACTGCATTATACTGGAGGTCTATGGGGCTGCATTATACATGGAGGTCTATGGGGCTGCATAATACAAAATGAAGGACACCTTTTATATGGAATATAGGGGTGCATTATACATGGAGGAGTATGGGGCTGAATAATACAATATGAAGTTTTATGGGGTTGCGTTATAATACATATAGGACTATGGGGGCTATATTATAATATATGGAGGACTATGGAGCCTACCTTATACATGGACTATGTGGTGCAGTATAATATATGGAGGACTATGTGGTGCAGTATAATATATGGAGTACTATGGGGTGAATTATAATACATGGAGAACTATGACAAATGAATTATAATTGAAGGGCTACTTTATACATGAAGGCTTATGAGGGTGCATTATAATATATGAAGGACTATGTGGTGCAGTATAATATATGGAGCACTATGGGAAATGCATTATAATACATGGAGGACTATGCGGGTGCATTCTAATATATGAATTGTTATGTGGGACCCTTTATACTATTTGGAAGGCTATGTGGGGGCCATTATAGTATTTGGAGAACTATATACAAGGGGGACGAAGATACAAGCAGGGGATGGGAACGTTTTGTGCTGAGGAAAAAGGCTCTTTCCCTCAGCACCCAGCTTTCCCATGCTCTGATATACATCTTCTCTCAGCACCCAGCTTTCCCATGCTTTGCTATACATCTTCTCTCGGCACCCAGCTTTCTCATGCTCTGATATGGGAAAGCTGGGTGCCAAGGAATAGATAAATATCAGAACATTGGAAAGCTGGGTGCTGATAGAGGGATTTCAAATCATGGGAAACCTGGGTGCTGAGGGTAAGAGCCAAGTGTCAGTGTCATTATCCCCTACCTCAAGTGTCGGTGTATATGGAGGGGGGCCCAGGTCTGAACTTTGCACCAGGGCCCATCCAACTCTAGTTACGCCACTGTTAGGAAGGTATGTGCGTGTGACGCGTACTAGTGATATTGTTCGCCACGGGCAGCGATTTGCCCGTGACACACGCACGACGGTGGCGGGTGCAATCGCTACCGACATCGCTAGCGTAAAGCGGCCTTAAGAGGAAAAGATTGGAATATTCTGAAGAGGCCTTCTATGAGCCCTGACCTAAATCTTATTGAGCATCTTTGGAAAGAGCTGAAACATGTCGTCTGGAGAAGGCAACCTTCACACACGAGACAACTGGAGCAGTTTGCTCTTGATTGCAGTGATTGCCTCAAAAGGTTGTACAACAAAATATTAAATGTAGGGTACCATCATTTCTGTCCAGGCCTATTTCATTGTCTGACTTTCATTTGTTCATTTTCATAGTTTTTTATTTATTACTACTTTTGTCAGATTCAAGTTATTTCTGTGACTATTGTGGGTTTTTCTTTCATTAAAGGACGGGCACTAACAATTTTGACAACGTGTGTATATAGGACGCAATGTGGGGCTCATAAAGTATATAGGAAACTATATAGGGGTCATAAAGTATATAGGAGGCAATGTGGGTGTCATGTATATAGCAGCTCATGTATATAGGAGGCAATGTGGGGTTCATAGAGTATCTAGGGAGCTTGGTGTTCATATATATAGGAGGCTATGTGAGCATCATGCTGTATATAAGAGGCTGTGTGGGGGCTCGTTGTAGTGTAGAGAGGCTATGTGGGGCTTATACTGTATATAGAGAGGCCATGTGTAGGGAGCTATGTATTGGGCTCGTACTGTATGCAGCAAGTTATGAGGACACTCATACTGTCTATAAGGTGCTGTGTGTGGACTCGTACTGTATATAGGGAGATGTCAGCATACTTAATTCTGCTCAATATTAAAAGATACAATTAATATTAATAGAAATCATTATAATTAATATGTTAATATTAATATTGAGCAGAATTAATTTCAGACTATTGGTTCAAACCTAAACACCAGTCACAGTTTCTCATGTGGCCCCTCAGGAAAATGAATTGTCCACCCCGATGTATAGCATAATGAACAGAAGAGAGGTCAAGCAAATCTCAAGCTTTGTTGCCACCTTGTGGTCATCTTGAATAACTGCACTCTGGATTAGAGATTTTCACTAATCGTATATATACTACACAAAAACTTGAGTGGAAGTCACTTTATCCTGAATTCTCATAATCACTAATGAGTAAAGGCGTAACCAAAAGAAACATACAAAGCATATATAATTGCAGCACTACGAGCCACTGGGTGCAGGCAATATCAGCTATTTTGGAAGATTCGGAGAACAGTATGTGGGCACTGCGTGACTCATCCATATAACAATCTATATATATAATTGCCTTATTCTGTCTGTCTGTCTGTCTGTCTGTCTTGCTCCAAAATTGTGTCACCGTGACAGTGTCGTTACAGTGACAACTGTCGGATTGGCCGCTGGGCTCTACCTGGCCCCGCCCCCCCCACGGATTGGCCGCTCGCCTCGGCCTGGCCCCGCCCCCCGCATGGTTTAGCCACTCGCCCCAGCCCTCCGCATGCATCGCCCGCTCCAGCGTACACCGGCATTTGGTACACATGTGCAGGGAACCGGCATACGCTGACGCCTCGCCCGCTCGCCCCCGCCACACGTTGGCACACTCGGCCCCGCCCCCGGTGGACATAACCTTGCAATGCTTGGATCGTGACGGAGCCGGTGTACGCTGGTAACCATGATACACATCGCGTAACTATAGGAAGCGCTTCCCTTAGTTACCCGATGTGTATCATGGTTACCAGCGTACACCGGCTCCAGGTACACATGTGCAGGGAGCCGGCTGACGCCTCGCCCGCTCAGCCCCACCCCCGGCACACGTTGCCACGCTCGGACCCGCCCCCGGCGGCCCCAGCATGGGGAATGGAGCACGATGGGGGGTGTGCAGCATGGAGGATGGAGCACGATGGGGGGTGTGCAGCATGGAGGATGTAGCACGTTGGGGGGGTGCGCAGCATGGGAGATGTAGCACGATGGAGGGTGCGCAGCATGGGGGATGGAGCACGATGGGGGGTGTGCAGCATGGGGAATGGAGCACGATGAGGGGTGCACACCTCCCCCCAAAACACACACACCGCCACACGTGCACCGCACAACACACGACACACACACTGGGAACCACAAACACCGCCCTACACACACACCCACACACACAGACAACGCCACACACACACAACACCCAACACACAAACACCGCTGCATACATAAATATACGCACATACCGCGCAACACACACTGCACAAAACATACCTCCCCCTAAAACACACACACGCACTCCACACCCACACAAACCGCGCAACACACACAGCACCACACACACAGAACGCTGCAGACACACAGCGCTCCACAAACAACGCAACACACACAACGCAACACACATACAACACCACTCTCACACACCCCCACCCAGACAACACCCAGAACATTTACAGCGCCTATACAAACACTGGCAACTACACACAACAACATCTATATATATATAACAAAAATCATACATTAACTACACAATACGTAAATTCTAGAATACCCGATGTGTTAGAATCGGGCCACCTTCTAGTACTTATATAATCCTCTTCCAATTGGCACTGTGATACCATATGTAAAAAACACTGTTTTGGGGGTTTGTTATACTATTACATTGTACTTACATAATAAAATGTGTTGCAGTAAAATCACAAGTGTTGGTTAAAAAGGCAACAAAGAAATGACATGTTAATACATCACCAGGCCTCATTCAGACTTGTGGACTTGGTCAGTATTTTGCAGTGTGTGTGTGTGTGTGTGTGTGTGTGTGTGTGTGTGTGTGTGTGTGTGTGTGTGTGTGTGTGTCTGTGTGTGTGTGTGTGTGTGTGTGTGTGTGTGTGTGTGTGTGTGTGTGTGTAAATAAGCATGCATAAATCCCACATAATAGAAGAGATCCTCCCAATGACTGCTGGTAGGAAATTTTTATATGCTGATTATGATTAAAGTCTGGTGGAGCCAAACTCTTATCACGCATAACCTTCTTAGGCCTCTTTCACACGTTCGTGAAAAATCACGCATGTTTTTCACGGACGTGTCAGAGGTGCGTTTTGCCCTCCGTGAGCCGTGTTTATGGCCTACGTGTGTTCTCCGTGTGTTATCCGTGATAACACACGGAGAATGGGAACTTTCTGCTCACCTGTCCCTGGCGTCGCTGTCTGTGGTGCTGTTCTTCGGTCTCCGGTCCTGCCGACTCCCCGCAGCAGCAGTGAAGTGAATATTCAATGAGCGGCGGTCGGCAGCAAGTGACAGCAGCGTCAGAGACAGGAGGGCAGGAGAAGGTGAGTAAAGGTTTTTTTTTCTCAAACGTGTGTTTTCTCTGGCGCATGTTCACACGGGACACTTCCGTGTGGTCCGTTTGCGTTCCGTGATGCCGGAGAAAAACGAACATGTTGACGTGTGGAGCACACGGACACACGTATGCTCCACATGTACACACAGTGCATGGCAGAACACGCACGTAAGCGCAGACCCATTGATTTTAATGGGTCTATGTGTGCCCGTGTCTCCGGTACGTGAGGAAAAGAACCAAACACATACCGGAGATAAGGACATGTGAAAGAGGCCTTAATGAGGAACTCCGGGGAGCACACCAAAAAATGAGCCCATTTTAGAACCTACACCCCTCAAGGAATT